>NW_022681471.1:56990668-57658929 GCF_009764315.1 Trachypithecus francoisi
AAGTGTTGTAATTTCCCCACATCCAAATCAGTCCTTTTCATTTGGTATATTTTTATAGTGGTCATCTTAATGGGTATGTAGTGGTATCTCATTATATGCATTTCCATAATGATTAGTGATGTTGAGCATGTTTTAATGTGCTTGTTGGATATTCATGTCTTCTTTAGAAAAATGTCTATTTAAGCCATTGCCCATGTTTTACATTTTTGTTGTTGTTAAGTTCATGAAAACATAATTCACAGACTGAGAGAAATCTTTCAAAACATTTATCAGATAAATGAATGGTATCTGAAAAAATTCAAGGAACTCTTTGTGTCAGTGGTTCCAAAATTTGTATAAAAATGACTTTGGTCATTTTTTTCATAGAACACATATACACAAATATTTTGTCTAATAAATGGCACTGTGACAATTCATTTATTAATATGTGTCAACTTGAGTGGGCTAAAAGATGTTCAGATAGCTGGTAAAACATTTCTGCTTGTGTCTGTGAAGAGTATTTCTGGAATAGATAGCATTTGAGTTAGACTGAGTAAAGAAGATTGTCCTCACACATGCAGGTGCAATCTTTTGAGGGCCTAAAGAGAACAAAAAGTGGTCAATTTACTGTCTTTGCCTCAGCCAAGATATCCATCTTCTACCCTTGGACATCAGTGCTCTTGGTCCATGTCCTTCAGATTCTGACTGGAACTTACACCATAACAGCCTCTTCCTCGCACTCCCATTCTCAGGCCTTCTGACTCAGTGAATTACACCACCAGCTTTCCTTGGTTCTTCAGCTTGCAGGCAGCAGAACATGGAACTTATTAGCCTCCATAACTGTGGGAGCAAATTCCTATAATAAAACTCCTTTTATTTGTATATTTCTCTCTCCTTTGGTTCTGTTTCTCTGGAAAGTCCTGATGAATACAAGCACTTTAGAGTAATAACTTTTTTCTTTATTTGTATTAATTACATAAATGTTCATATCAGAGCCGCTTATTGACAAAAGTTAACAAAAGGATGCTACAGAGAGAGGTTTCTTTCCTTCTAAAGCAACTTGACATTCAGACAGCTATTGTCTCTCTCACTTTTTCTGATAGGCCTGTGCTGTTATACTACTTAGAAGCATGTAATTTCTATTGAGTCTTTTGAAATAATGAAAATAGCTTAAGTACTCAGTTTGTTACATTTGCGAATCTAGAGATGCAAAGTCATTCACGTTAGTCCACATCAAATCTAGAGAGTGATTTAATTTCAGCATATGTGGAGGAGTAAGCAGTATCGTCTTTAAAAGTATCAGACTGGGTATTGTGGTTCATGTCTGTAATCCCAGCACCTTTGGGAGGACAAGGCAGGAGGATCACTTGAGATCAGGAGTTCAAGATCAGCCTGAGCAACATACCGAGACCTCATCTCTGCAAAAATTTAGCCAGGCGTGGTGGCATGCAACTGTAGTCTCAGCTACTTGAGAGGCCGAGGCAGGAGGATTGCTAAATCCCATGAGTTTGAGGGTAGCGTGAACTATAACTGATCCACTATATTCCAGCATGGGGTATAAGAGATGGAGCGTCCCCATCTCTTAAAAAAAGGGGGGAGCAAGGTGGCCGAATAGAAGGCTCCACTGAATGTCACTTATGCAAGGACACCAATTTAAAAGCTCTCTACACAAAAATGAACCTTCATAAGAAGCAAAATCAGGTGAGCACTCACAGTACCTGGATTTAACTTTGTATCTCTGAAAGAGGCACTTGAAGAGGTAGGAAAAGCAGTCCTGAATCCCTGATGCCACTCCTCCTCCCTGATCCCTCCATGAATCCCTGATGCCACCGCCCAGTGGTGGCATGGTGCAGAGAGCATTTATGTACATGGGGAGAAGGAGTGTGCAGCAATTTTGGAGCATTGAGCCCACTGGTACAATATTATAACAGAAGACAAAACAGGGCCAAACGTAGCTGATACCCACACACAGAGGGAGCATTTAAACTGCCCTAGTTTAAATTATTACCCATCAGGGAAATGCAAACCTAAGCCAAAAAGAAAAATCACTTCACACACACTAGGATGGTTGTAATAAAAAGAGATAATAACAAGTGTTACCAAGGATGTGGAGAAATTGGAACTCTCATACCCTGCTGGTAGAAATATAAAATGTTGCAGCCACTTTAAAAAACAGTTTACCAGTTCCTCAAAAACTTAAACATAGAGTTAGCATATGAGCAAGAAATTCCATTCCCAGGTGTATATCCAAGAGAACTGAAAATAGGTATTCAAACAAATATTTCTACATGAATGTTCATAACAGTAATATTCACAAGAGCAAAAAGCAGAAACAACCCAGATGTCCATCAACTAATAAATGGGTGAACAAATTGTGCTGTATCAATAAAGAAAATATTATTCTGTCATAAAAAGGAATTAAATAATCATGTATGCTACAATATGGAAAACAGGAAAACATATGCTAAGTGAAGGAAACCAGACACAATAAGTCACATGTTACATAATTCTGTATATATAAAATGATCGGAGTAGTCAAATCTACTCAGACAGAAAGTAGATTAAAGGTTGTCTAGGGCTGAGGGAAATGAGAGGATTGTTAGGGGATGACATTCCTTTTGGGAAATTGAAGATATTCTAAATATGATTGTGGTGATGATGCTCAACTATCTGAATATACAAAAGTTATTCAATTGTATTCAACTATGCAGTTTATATGAGTGAATTGTATGGTGTGTGAGTTATATCTCAATAAGTGTGTTAAATGCTATTACTAAAAATGACTTTTAGACTTAAGAATTAAAGTTAATTTTTCCAATGAATTCTAATATTTGGGTAATCAAGATTATATCCCTTGAACAATGTGGGGGACTAGGTGTGCCAGAAAACTCACACAGTCAAAAATCCACATTAAAGTTTTAACTCCCTCAAAACTTTACTAATAGCCTACTCTTGACTGGAAGCCTTACCCTTAACATAAACAGTCTATTAACACATATATTGTACTTCCGTGTATTGTATATGGTATTCTTACAAGAAAGTAAGATAGAGAAAAGAAAATCTTAAAGAAGAGAAAATGCATTCACAGTACTGTAATATATTTATCAATGCCATAAGTTTACATCATCTGTTTACAAGATGAATCATCTGTCTGATATGGGAGGCAACTGCAGCTGCAGACCTCAATCTACATTATACATCAAGCCATTCAAATTTTCTTGTAATGCGATGACTTTTCTCTGCTTCTTGGGACCACTTCAAGCATCACTAGTGCACTTCATGTGGGTCCCATGGTGTTATTAAAGGTTTACGGTATTGCACTACATATGATGAAAAATATGCAAGAATCTCAAGAGATCACTTTTTACTGTGATATGGAATTTACTGGGGAGACAACTAGTCCTGTGGAGATGACTAGTGTCACACGGTGTTTTAAGTGTATATTTGCAACACTTGAGTTTACTGTGATAGCAACAGGAGGTAGCTATGAAATTGTTAAAGTAATACAGTAGGTACTATAGTTAATTTTATACAATTATGATTTAATACTTCCTCTTTAGGTTTGTTTACACTTCTCTTGACTGTGAATGGTGCCATTTCTAGTCTGTAAGTGTGAGCTAATATTTGATGAATTGTAACTTTTTATAATAGATTTGTATATATTTTATGGTAGTACATAATAAAATAAATGAATATCTATAAATATTTTATGCCTTCACAATATACCCGACATTTTTTTTCAAAATTTCTAGGCTATGTGGTTCATCTGTGAGATTTTCAAATGGTCACAAATCTCCAAAAAGTTTTGTAATGTATATTTATTTTTAAAAATCTTTGTATAAGTGAACGTGCACAGTTAAAACCCATCTTGTTTGAGAGTAAACTGTGTGCATTTTGGTTCCAGAAGAATTATTTTACATTTAATTATTCTTGTTTATTTTTAACAAGAAATATGTGACATACAGTAAAGTTCACACATCTTAATTGTTCAAGTTTAAGGAATTTTGTTGATTGCATATGCTCATGTATCCACCACCAAAAGCAAAATGTAGTTTCCACCACTGCAAAATTTCCCTCATGCCCTTGTCCAGTCCATCTCTACCGCGTCCCTATGATAGCCATTTTCTGATTTCCATCATCATAAATTATATTCTGCCTGTTTTTGGCCTTCAAATAAATGGAATTATATGATATGCATGTTTTTGTGTCTGGTTTCTTTTGTATAATATAATATTTTCTAAATTCATTCATGTTGTTGCGTTTTTGACAGTGGTTTATTTTTGGTACCAAAATTTGTTTATCCATTCTTGATAGATAGTAGTTGTTTCTAGGTTTTTGCTGTTATAAACATGGCTGCTATAACTATAAAAATCTGTCTGTGCATTGATATTTTTATTACTCTGGGATAAAGTACCAAAAAACAGAATTGTCAAGTTTTAGGGTATGTATATATTTAACCTGATAAGAACTGCCCTAGCATAGTTTTCCCGAGTTTTTGTATAATTTTATATTTCAACCAGCAATGAATAATAGTTTCTGTTGTCTCTCTTTGCCACCAATGGAGCGTTGTATTTTTTACTTTCTAATTCTAGCCAATATGCTGCATGTTTGGTGGTATCTCATTATGATTTTAAGTTGGATTGTATGTGTTTTTATTATTGATTTGTAAAAAAGTTTTTCTATATTCTAGATAAGATTAATTTTTGAATATGGGATGTTAGATATAATCTTATATTAGACTCTTTTTGTGATATAGTAAACTAATTCAAGCTGAGCACATGAAGGTACAACAGTCATTAACTGTATCCAAAAACCATACTGGTGAGCCACTGTCTCATAAACACACCAGCGGAAATTTTCATTCTTTCAAGTGTAAATCCAACTAAAGGTTGTTGTTTTTTCCCCCGCATCCAGATTAGTCTTCTTCTTATAGCAATCAATTATACATTATACTCCCCCCGACCCGCCCCTGAGACGGAGTCTCGCCCTGTTGCTCTAGCTGGAGTGCAGTGGCAAGATCTCGGCTCACTGCAATCTCTGCCTCCTGGGTTCAAGCAAGTCTCCTGCCTCAGCCTCCTGAGTAGCTAGGACTACAGGCGTGCGCCATCACGCCTGGCTAGTTTTTTGTATGTTTAGTAGAGATAAGGTTTCACCATGTTGGTCAGGCTGGTCTCGAACTCCTGACCTCAAGTGATCCACCCTCCTCAGCCTCCCAAAGTGCTGGGATTACAGACATGAGCCACCGTGCCCGGCCAGAAATTATACTTCTGTCCAGGAGAGCAGTAAAGCAGTTTTCTCCAAAACTGATTAGTAATCTATATCATATCCTCTCAGTACTTTAATATCTCTTTACTGCCTCTGGCTTTACCTGTTAAACAAGAGGTAATGTCATTCTGAATTAAGGATAATTTCTCTTTATTGATCATGTCATAACTTATTTATTTCTAAAATGTTTCATAAGCAGCTTTATAATGACCCTATGCAATAGAAAGTAACACGACCATTTTATGAACTCAGCATAAAATTTCAAGAAAATCAGTTTTAAGAGGATAATTGTTATGTTAGAGATAATCCTCACAAATAAATGGTTAGGGAAAATTAATTCCCACTGGATACAGACAATTTAGGTTAACAGTGTAACTATAAGGAGGCCCCAGCTTCCCAGGGTGGTATACGAACATAAATTGCCTGATGTACTTTTTAAATATCTGATAAATGTGCTTGAAAACTGTGTTATTTATTCTAGGTAATAAAAATTTAAATTACTGCAGCTTTCTCCTTTTATTTTAAATACAGACCATTTTAAAGGTGAAAAATAATGTTCTTTTTTAAGGGAAAAAGCTGTTGGCAAAAGGATTGAACTAGCTTAGATGAAGATAAAATAGAAAAGTACATCATTACAAAATCCATTATAAATCTCCAGAACAGTTTGTTCTGGTAGAAAATAAGTATCTGTAAAGATCAAGGATTTCTAATTAAATACAGGAAGTTCTGAACACTTGCTTTTCTCTCTTTGAAATACAACAATTGAACAGACAAATAATCAAGAAACTTTCTTTTCGTTTCTAACTTTTGTATTAAGGAAAGTCAGGTGAAGACTCTTCGTACCCCAGAACCCTCCCTTGCATTCCACCATCTTCCCAATTCTCCTCACCTTTACTTTTTGATAGCTTTCTGCCCACCTATGGTGGAGATGAGAGGAACTGAGGAGCAGCTAGGTAGGTAATGAGGTTTGAAGCACTGGTTTCAGTAAAATCATGTGAAGTGTCAAGTATTGAATAACTTACTGAGGAAATAATTAGGAAAGGTGACGAAGACTCCATAGAAAATGACTAGAAGTCCAGTGCTTTTCTGTCAACCCTCAGGGTAGGTAGACATCATGAGTTACTGAATCCAGTCTTCTTGGCATAACATGTAGCTCAAGACTGAAAAGGAGAAAATGTTCCCCCATGTTCTATAGCAAACTATAAACTGTAGATCCCATCACATATGTTAGAAGAAGACCATTTAACAGAACCTAAGTTTAATGAATCATTGTTGCTAATGTCTTATAAACAAACATCTATTCTCTTGACTATATAATCTCATCATAATGCATATACTATTTATTTTATATTAGATCTTCATATTACAATATATCAATGCAAAGTAGTGTGGAATATAGATTCTCTGAGAGGAGTGAAATTTCTTAGTTGGAAACATTTAATTTCTATTTTGGAAATATTATGATTTGGGGAATATTTCACATTTTTTTCATTCAATAAAATTGGTACCCAAGATGGTGAAAAGGTGAATACTTTTGTCACTTACTCCCTTATTCTTCTCTATATATATTTAAAACTTCAAAGTAATTCTAAGAACCATATATATCCAGATATCAAAGATGCTACTCTCTTTTCAAGCCTTCCTTATACATTCTTTTTTCAATTATGTTAATAATTATATATAATATTGAACGTATTTTATCAGTCTCATAAATATTTATTTTAAAAGTTCTTGATCATCAAATGTTTCCATTCTAATTGTATACATTGAATGGTAGTTTAACATTTTATATTTGAATAGAGACTATGCATCATGTGGATATATAAAATCTAGAGAGATCATGAACAACTTACCTACCATGGGAGAGCTATGGCCTCTATCTAGTGGATGAAACAGATAAGATTTTTACCCTGGTGAAGGAGCTAGAGGCATGTGCAAGTGTAATGTCATTGATACCACATAACAATCCAGAAAACTAGCAATCTAGATGGTGAGAGTGAGTAGGGGCTTACAGCTAAACACAATTAGAGTCTGATGTATTAAAGAAACATAAATCATTTCTTATAAGATAAAGCATTCAGGGTCATAAATGCCTCTAGTAGTTATCCTTACTCCTTGATCCAATAATTTATGAAATTAAAACTGATAAACCATGCACACTGTCATTTTCCATTTGAGAGCCTTGTAGAAATAGTAAAATTTTTAGAAATATAGGAATTAGGAAATTGGAGAAAAGTAATAATAAATATTTAAGCATTTGAGAATGACCAGAGAAGGCCAGTGTAATTTAAAAGGTAAGCAAATATCGGAGAAGTTCAAAACTCAACAAAAACTGGTTTTAGGTAATTTTATATTACTTCTATTCTCCATTTTTGTTACTAGAGTAAAACTAGTTCTAACTACTGTGTTTCATCCTGCTCAAAGAAAAGTTCTGGGTAAGAAGATGGGCTGAATGTTTTCATGCAACCTGAATAAATTCATTTACTGGAATATCAAAGTCAGATAGCAGTCCAACTTTTATTAAGGAAAGACACTGTTTTTGATATTATGAAGACACTAATAGCAAAGTACTCATGAACGCTAAGAAAAATAGAAATGTTTTTTAGGTAGGATCATGAGTGGTTCATCAATTGATGGTCTGGCTGTAAAGTCATAAACATGACCAGTTCAAACACTAACTCAGGAATTTTCATGCCAGAATGTGTATTAGACTATTAGGGCATATTTGACCAGATAACAGATAGAATAATAAAGCTGAAGGGGAAGCAAGTATAAAGGATGAGGGATTTAGCAATTAATAAGTAGGTATATTTCTCACATATAAAATGTTAAACCTTTGATATCTGCAGTTAGTTGCATCAAAATGAAGTAATGCCATCACTCCATGATCTTTTGGACTTGCTGAAATGTTCAGGGTCTTGGTTCAACACAGACAGTTGGACCAGACCGTGTATTTTTTCTCTCTCTCTTTCAATTTCTCAAAAAAACTGACGAACTAAAAATGTGTGAGTCAATTTAAGGTTTTCTAGATATCATAAGAACTAAGTACTAATTTACCAAAGATTGTTTGCCAAATGCTTAATATCTTTTGACTGTGTTTACCTTGATTATTTTATTGTCTTCACTGAACAATCTGTGCAGATCACTAATTATGTTACAGTACATCCTCTTCGGTCTTGTTCAGCTTCTTCTCTCACTTTTCATTTGAACTCGGAAGTGCCCTTGATATTCAGAGTTTGGTTACCTTACTTTAATTTAGCTTTGGGGCTGTAGCATTTTTTAAACTTTAATTTTCCTCATAATTTTTTTGGGAATCACAAAAGTATGACTCTTCTTATGCTTCTAGGGTCAGAGAGATGATACGACTGACGAAAACAAATATTAGAAATCCTAAGAATACCAAAGGAGATGAGATGCATATTTGTTTTCCCAAATAATTTCTTTAGATGATGACCCTGTGGGTCAGTGTTAATTAAGTGGCAAATTTAACAGCACTAATTGTGTTCAGTAATGTTATAGATTTCTTTCTGTATCACTGTGCTAAGTAGAAAGCATATAAAGATAAATCATTGTTATCCATACACACAATTGACAAGGGCTTGAAATATTCTACTAAAGCAGACAATTTATGTCTCAAAGAAATATACATGCAGCATTTCTTTCAGTCTAATTACTCTCTAGTAAAAATAAATGCTAACTGGTGATGTTAACTCAAGCTGCAACTGATCTGACTCACTGATATCCAATATAAAGAAGATATCTGGAAAACATCTCATAAAAGAAGAAAAATTAGATATTGCCACTTGATCAGAGGACGAGTTTAAATGTTGTGTTCTACTAGGAGGTGCAAAACCTTTAGACCAATTATGTTAACTACTATATTTGCAGTTTTCAACAACGTCTATATTATTTGAATGTCATTCCATAGACATTACAAACTGCTGAAGTCAATCACTTTGATTTTTTACCTTCATGTGTACTCATGTTCATCTCATTACCTTAAATACCTATCATATTATGTTACCTGTCAAAATTCTCCCCATCCTCTAAAAACAATTCAGATGCTATCTCTTCTCTTAGGGCTTTTCTGATCCCCTTTAGCTAGTAAGGATTCATAAATACATTGATACTTCTCTCACTGAGAGGTGGGGTCTATGTGTCCTCCCCTTTAATTTCTCTGGGCTCTGTGACTACTTTGACTAATATAAAATGATAGAAGTGATGCTATGACAGGTCCCAGATCTGGGCCTGAAGAAATCAGCAACTTCCACCCCAAGACTTGGATTGTTGGCCCTGGGGTAAGTCTACTGCCGTGAAAGAAGTTTCACTATCTAGAACTATCATGGTATAAAGAAACCCAAGCTTCCAACATTGAGGGGCTGTGCCGAAAGAGAGAGATGCTTGGCCAGTCCTTGTTATTCTGGCCATCCCATTATAGGTAAAAGATACATGAGTGAAAAAGACATAGGACATTACAGTCTTGGCAGACAAAACAGAGAGGGAAAAAAATTCAGCCAATAGCCAGAGTCAATACCCCAGACATATGTAACTCTTTGAGTTATCCCAGCCACAGCTAGCTGTTTGAGGAACCTGCAGCTATTTAATCCACCCTAGCTGAGGCTACAATCATTGCTCTGTAATAATAAATATAATTGAATGTTAATTGTTTTATGCCACAAAACTGTGGGATAAGTTGTTATGCAGCAATTTTTAATGGAAACATCCCATTATTGGATATTGAGTATCCCAAATTGGATATAATCTACCTTGTTTTGAGAACTAATAGTAAGTTCTATATGTGTTAATTCACTAAATTTGTCAAATTCTGCCTGTTGACATTTAAGAATTTGTCTTCAGATACCTAATTTGGTTTAAATTCCTTACTAGTAAACAGTTGTATTTGTCCAAGTACCTAGCTTGATATGTCCTACACAAAGAAAATGCTCAGTAAATATCTATTGAAATAAATTTCCTTGTTGATAATTCTCAAAATACTTTGTCACACATTTTGTAGTTTCAATAGATATAAAACTACAATATTATAGAACCTATATATCCAACCAAATAATTTATATTATTAAGTAGAAGCTGCGGCTAAAAGAAAGGATTAATCACAATGTGTCCCTCTAAGATACACTACAATGAAAAGAAAAGATTTAAATCCTAGCAGAGGAATTGACCTTTAACTCAAAGTACTATTTCCAGTAAATATTACAGAATGAACAAAACTAAAACGGGAAGCTCAGACCTGAGTTTCAAGGCATGTGAAAGAAAAATATAAAAAGGGAGTCCAGCTATCAGCCTAAATAAACAACATGTAAAGACTGTTTCTTCAGGTCAGCCTGAGTTCTGTCAATATGCAATTAATCAAAGTGCTGAAATAACAGGCAAAACTGCTTGCTTCAGAGAGCACTGATTATTGTCTGTTGAAACTGATGACATTCAAAGTAGCACATTCAAAAGCAACTAAAATATGCCTCTAAGAAATTAGAAAAATACATTTGATGAAAATTTAGCCTAGGCAGAAAATTCATTTATTGGATTATCAAGATCCCAGCAGCCAATTTGCTCACCCTTCAAATATAACATCTTATCAATATCAGAAAAAAATCAAAACACTTGCTATTGTCTTGTCAAAACAAGTTATCTGATACCTCCAACCTACTTCTTCTTTATCATAAGACATTGTAGGGAAACAGCCCTCAGAAATAACACCACACATCTACAACCATCTGATCTTGACAAACCTGACAAAAACAAGCAATGGGGAAAGGAATCCCTATTTAATAAACGTTGGGAAAACTGGCTAGCCATATGCAGAGAGCTGAAACTGGATCTCTTCCTTACACCTAATACAAAAATTAACTCAGGATGGATTACAGACTTAAATGTAAGACCCAAAACCATAAAAACCTTAGAAGAAAACCTAGGCAATACCATTTAGGACATAGGCATGTGAAAAGACTTCATGACTAAAACACCAAAAGCAATGTCAACAAAAGCTAAAATTGACAAATGGGATCTAATTAAACTAAAGAATTTCTGCACAGCAAAAGAAGCTATCATCAGAGTGAACAGGCAACCTACAGAATGGGAGAAAATTTTTGCAATCTATCCATCTGACAAAGAGCTAATAACCCAAATCTACAAAAACTTAAACAAATTTACAGGAAAAAAAGTAAACAACTCCATCAAAAAGTGGCCAAAGGATATGAACAGACACTTCTCAAAAGAAGACATTTATGTGGCCAACAAACATATGAGAAAAAGCTCATCATCATTGGTCATTAGAGAAATGCAAATTAAAACCATATTGAGATATCATCTCATCCTAGTTAGAATGGTGATCATTAAAAAGTCAGGAAACAACAGATGCTGGAGAGGATGTGGAGAAATAGGAATGCTCTTACACTGTTGGTTGGAGTGTAAATTAGTGCAACCATTGTGGAAGACAGTGTGGTGATTCCTCAAGGATCTAGATCTAGAAATGCCATTTGACCCAGCAATCCATTACTGGGTATATACCCAAAGGATTATAAATCATTCTAGTATAAAGACTCATGCACACATATGTTTATTGTGTCACTGTTTATAATAGCAATGACTTGGAACCAACCCAAATGCCCATCAATGATAGACTGGATAAAGAAAATGTGGTACATATACACCATGGAATACTATGCAGCCATAAGGGAGAAGGAGTTCATGTCCTTTGCACGGACATGGATGAAGCTGGAAACCATCATTCTCAGCAAACTAACAAAGAACAGAAATCCAAACACCCCATTTTTTGACTCATAAGTGAGAGTTAAACGATGAGAACACATGGGCACAGGGAGGGGATCATCGTACACCATGGCCTGTTGGTGGGTGGAGGGCAAGGGGAGGGATAGCATTATGAGAAATATTTAATGTACATGATGGGTTGATGGGTGCAGCAAACCACCATGGCACATGTATACTTATGTAACGAACCTGCACGTTCTGCACATGTACCCCAGAAGTTAAAGTCTAATAAAAAAAGTAAAAAAATATAGAGTAGAATACTGGTTACCATAGTCTGGAGAAGAGTGATGTACAGGAAAGGGGAGATGTTAATCAATGTGTATATGGTTTTAGTTAAAAGGAGTATGTTTTGGAGACCTATTGTACTGCATTTTGAGTTGAGTTAATTTATTATATATTTGAAAATTCCTAAGAGTAGATTATATTTTCTCATAAAAAATGATGAGTATGTAAGTTGGTGGACATGCTTATTAGTTTAACTTAATCATTTAATACTGTGTAATTCTAGCAAAACACATTTTATGTCATAAATATATAGTAAAAATTGTGGTAGGCTATGCATGTGGACAGATTAGATAGATAGATAAATAGACTGATATTTTAGAGAAGAATTTGAACCAGATTAATTAATATAATAAAGTCATAAAGAAGAAAATATGGTGTGTGGGCTAGGAAGAGAAAGGTTTTTCATTTATCTTAGTGTAAGTGGGTGAAGAGATGTAGAGATAGGGCTGAACAGCTAGTTTGAGCTTTCATTTAGGAGGACTTTGGATGCTGAATTTAATTTGTTGGTAAAGTCAGGGCAGAGGAAGGGTATTTTAAGGTTAATGAAGAAAAATATAAGGCAACTCTCACAGGTTGCTTAATGACAAAGAAAGAAGTTACACCTACAGGCTCCTTAGTAATCTAATTTATTTATTGGCATGCCCTCATTGTTTTTTATTTTGAATATTAGCATACATATTTGTATGTCCTAGCATATTTTTTTCCCTAAAGTCTTTGCTTTTCAAAACTATTATGATTTTCTAATATATTAGTAAAAGAGTCCAGAACCTCTTGTGGCAATTTTAGTGCTGGCCAGAATTTACATGTTCTATATAACCTGTACCAAGATATTTTCCTTTAAATTGCATTGATTGTCTTTTGAAATGAAATCTTCCCCTTGAGTGACATTTTTATGATAAAATTATATTGTATTTGATTCGAAAAGCAGCCTTTTTAAGGTAGACATCCTGTATATGATTTAAGTCTGACCTCCCAATGGAATCATGAAACAGTTAGGAAAATAATGAACTACATCTTATATAATCTTTATCGCTACTTTAAAAATGAGCAATATATTCAGATTTAGTAGAAACATCCCTGAAGAACAATTTGTTTTCACAAATTAGATTGGTTCCTCACATGCAAGATTATTAAGCATTAAGGAGGAGGATATTGGACATTGCACACTCTGTAGGAATAGTTTTTTATTTTCAGAAATAAGTTCAGCTCACTGATTGATGGCAAAGATAGTTGATGATAAAACAGAAAAGAACAATGTTACTCTTCTTACCTCCTTTCATTTTTAATTGGTTATAAGCAGGTGAAAGTTAAAACTTGGCAATGTTTGCTTTAGGAATTATTAAAATTACTCAGGTTAGTAGTATAGTTATATGGTCATCTTTAGGAAAACATCGTTCAGAGTCATAGTCACAGCTATGAATATCACAGAATGGATATGTGACTTTGGGGTTTTTTGTGGGATATTTTTTGAGATATTTAAGGCAGAAGTGCCACCTTTACTTCATTTATTTTTATCACCTCCCTTTTTTTTCTCAGAAAGGATAAGGTTTCATAGTACCAGAGACATTTATCTACTAAAACTTTGAACAAATTAAAATAAATACCATATTATTTAATTTAAGAGAGTTGAACTCATTGAATTGATTCATTTAAACAAGACAATTTGCAATGGGTCTATTTTTAGCCTATTTTCTTTATAGTAGTTAACACAAATTAATAGAAATCACATAATGTTGGAGGAGAAAGTATCAAAGGACATGGGTAATTTCTACAAGCCTCTGCAGAATAAGGAAAATTAAAAATTTAAATATTTAATTGACAAAAAAGTGTATATATTCAAGGTATAAAACATAATAATTCAATATACATATGCATTGTGTAATGATATTATAATCAAATTAATTATCACATCCACCACCACATATCCCGTACATTAGATTCCCAGAACTTACTGATTTTACAACTGAAATTACATATTATTTGACATAAATCTCTACAGGCACTGGCAACCACTATTATATTCTCTGCTTTTATGAGTTCAACTTTTAGGGATTTCATATATAAGTAAGATCGTGTAGATTTGTCTTTCTGGGCCTGGCTTATTTTACTTAGCATAACGTCCTCCTAGTTAATCTGTATCATTGCAAGTTGCAACAAGATACAATTTCTAATAAAATGTCTTTCATTGTTAAGGCTAGATATGGTTTCAGGCAAACAGAAATGTCTACTAAACCTTTGCCCTTTTTTTATTGGATTATTCGACTTTTTATAGATTGTTTGAGCTCCTTGTATATTCTGGTTGTAAATCCCTTGTCAGCTGGGTAATCTGCAAATGTTTCACCCATTCTGTGGATCGTCTCTTCACTCTGTTGATTGTAGCCTTTGCTGCGCAGAAGCGTTCTAACTTGATGTGATGCAATCCATTCATTTATGCTTTGGTTGTGTATACTTAGGGTATATGGCTTAAGAAATGTTTGCCCAGACCAATATTTGGAAGATTTTCACAGTGTTTTATTGTATTAGTTTTATATTGTGAGGTGTTAGATTTAAGTGTTTAAGCCATATTTTTATATTTTTGTATATGGTGAGAGATAGGGGTCTAGTTTAATTCTTCTGTATATGGATATCCAGTTTTCTGAGCACCAATTATTGAAGAGACTGTCTTTTCACCAGGGTATGTTCTTGGCACCATTATTGTAAATGTGTTCAAATTAGGTGTGTATATGCGTTTCTGGGTTCTCTATTCTGTTCCATTGGTCTATGTGTCTGTTTTTATTCCAGTACTATGCTGTTTTGGTTACTCTGTAGTATAATTTGAAGTCAGTTAATGTGATTCCTCCAGTTTTATTCTTTTTGTTTGGTATAATGTTGGCTATCCTGGGTCTTTTGTGGTTCTATATAAATTTTAGAATTTGTTTTTCTATTTCTGTAAAGAATATTATTGGTATTCTGGTAGAAATTGCATTAAATCTGTAGATAGTTGTGAGTAGTATGGACATTGTAACAATATTGATTCTTTCAAATCAAGGACATGAAATATTTCTTTATTTTTTGGCATCCTCTTCAATTTCTCTTATCAGTGATTTATAGTTTTTATTGTAGAGATATTTTATATATTTGATTAAGGTAATTTCTAAATATTAAACTTTACTTGTGGCTATTACTAATTTGATTACTTTTAACTTTTTTCCGATTGTTTACTGTTGGCATATAGAAATGCTACAATTTTTTTTCTTTTTTTTTTTTTTTGAGACAGTCTAGCTCTGCTGCCCAGGCTGGAGTGCAATGGCACGATCTTGGCTCACTGCAACCTCCACCTCCTGGATTCAAGTGATTCTCTGCCTCAGCCTCCCGAGTAGCTGGGATTACAGGCGCATGCCATCATGCCTGGCTAATTTTTTGTATTTTTAGTAGAGACAGAGTTTCATCATGTTAACCAAGATTGTTTCAATCTCCTGACCTCGTGATCCAACCGCCTCCACCTCCCAAAGTGCTGGGATTACAGGCATGAACCATCGGGCCTGGCCATGAATTTTTGTATGTTGATTTTATAGCTGCAACTTTACTGAATTTGTGTATCAGTTTTAATAGTTTTCTGGTAGAGTCTTTAGGTTTTTACAAATGTAAGATTCTATCTTCTGCAAACAAGGATAAGTTTACTTCTTCCATTTCAAGTTTGATGCTAGCTCTTCCTTCCTTTCTCTCTTTCTTTCTTTCTTCTTTCTTTCTTTCTTTCTTTCTTTCTTTCTTTCTTCTCTTTCTTTCTCTTTCTTTCTTTCTTTCTCTCTCTCTCTTTCTTTCTTTCTTTCCTTTCTTCTCTCTCTCCCCTTCCTTTCCTCCCTCCCTCCCACCCTTCTTCCTCTCTTTCTCTCTTTCTGTCTTTCTCACACTCTCTCTCTCCCCCCCTCCTTTATTTCTTCTTTCTTTTATTTTCCTCCACTCGGGTCTTTAAATACTATGAAAGGTAATTGTGATGAAAGTGGGAATCCTTGTCTTGTTCAATATTTTAGAGGAAAGGCGGTTAGTTTCTCCCCATTCAGCATGATACCAGCTGTGGATCTGTTTTACACAGCTTTTATTATGCTTTGGTATATCTGTTCTATCCCAAGTTTTTCAGAGTTTTTATCATAAAGGATTCTTGAATTTTTTGAAATTCTTTTCCAGCATCAATTGAAATAATCATATATTTTTATCTTTCATTCTGTTGATATGATGTATGCCATTGTTTGATTTGTGTATGTTGAACCATCCTTGCAATCCTAGGAATAAATCCCATTTGGTCATGATGAATGATCTTTCTAATGTATTTTTCAATTTGGTTTGCTAGTATTTTACTGAGGACTTTTCTGTCAATATTCATCAGAAATATTGGCTTGTAGTTTTTTTTTTTTTTTAAATGTGTCTTTGTGGGCTTTTGATATCAGGATAATGCCAGTCTCATAGAATGAATTTGAGAGTGTTCTGTCCTCCTCTATTTTTCAGAATAGTTTGAGGAGGATTGACATTATCTCTTCTTTAAACATGTAGTTGAATTCAGCAGTGAAACCATTGGGTTCTTAACTTTTGTATACTCAGAGACATTTTAGTATGGCTTCAATATAGTTACTTGCCATTGGTTTGTTTAGGTTTTAGATTTCTTCCTTTGTCAATCTTGGTAGGTTGTGTGTGTCTAGGAATTTGTCCATTTCTTCTAGATTTTCCAATTTATTGGCATATAGTTGCTCACAGTAGCCACTAATAATCACTTTCATTTCTGCAGAATCATTGTAATATCTTCTTTATCATTTCTGATTTTATTTATTGGTACCTTTTCTATTTTTTCTTAGTTTGGCTCAAGTTTTATCAATTTTACTGTGAGATAGAGCAAAAGCAGTACTAAGAGTGAAGATTATAGCTATAAGTTCCTACATCAAAATGGAAAAACTTCAAATAAACAATTTAATGATGTACATTAAAGAACTAGAAAATCAAGTATAAACCAAACCCACACTTAGTAGAAGAAAAGAAATAATAAAGATTAGAGAAAAAGTAAATAAAGTTGACATTGAATAATCAATGTCTTTTGAATAAAATTATGCAGCCAGCTACAAGTCTACCTAACAGTATTCACAAATAGAACACGTATTTCCATTCTATACTTAAAAATATCTGAGAGACCTTTCCTAATATATTCCTAATATATTAAAAAATGAAGTTATTTGAATCTCCTTGGATTATTAGGCAAGCTTCAAGAAAAGCAGCTATAAACAAAAGAAAGCAAGTTTAGTCACAACTGGATTGGTAAGACCATAGACTATCAGCATTCAAGGCCTTCTTAAATGACAGAGTGGTAAAGGTATTACTGGAATTAACAAAATATACCCCATTACTGGACTTCTCAGGTTATGATTGCTGTCCTAATTTCACTAAGAATGCCTTTGGTGATTAACCTTTTTTTCCTGGTTTCCTTCCATAAACCGAAAGAGTTAAGTAAAACAACACAATTGGGACAATTCCTCAATATCTAATGAATAAAATTCTCCATAATAAGCCTGCTTATTTTCACAATCTAGTTTCTCTGATATCACAGAAAAGCAGAAAAAAAACATGCATTTGGAAGAAGTTTAATAAAATTCCATGTTGTGAAAAAGGATCCATGTGCTTTTCAGTGTTTATTTTCTGTTTGTCGTCACTTGTTAATAATCCCTTCTCTGGTAACAGAACAATGAGTTGGCAATCACCTAGGGTATTCTGTAAAGATGTCATGGTTAATTCAGATAAATATTAGATTATCCACATATCTGGCAGCAGAGGTTATTGTTCAATACTAATGCTTCTAACAGTAATAAATATTGTCTGTGGGTGCATGTTGGCCACCAGATAACTTGGGTAAAATATAGTCCATATAGGTAAGGCTAGTGATAAAGCAATTGCTTTCCCAGACACTTTTTCAAAGCCTCCTTTTCTTCTGCCTTTAACCCACTTTGTTAATCGATGTTTCTTTTTTTCATTTCAAATACCATTGGCTGTGGAAATAGAATTGAGTGTCATTCCTTTGACTCTAGATTCAAAATATGTATACTTTTTTGAAAATATTGTCTTCTCTCTAAATATCTGTATTTATCATTAGATTTCACTTTTCTTGATAAAACTTGTGTCTCTCTAAGATGTAATTTGCAGCTCCTTATACGCATTGCTATTTTGCTAAATACTGATCACTTTTCTTTGTGTTACACTATGCCTTCTTACGTCTTTTCTAATTTCTCATCTATGCATTGTTTGCTATTTAAAAAAAATAATGATTAGCTTTTGTTTTAATTTCTGTCTTGACAGATATTTGACTCATTAGCTTCATTTATTTGTTCATCATTGCATAAAATTACAATAGAATAAGTGAATTGTTAAATAGAAGTTTATGGCATTGCTAAAAAAAGGATATTGGTGACATAGAGGAGGCAGCACCTAGTTTCCTGGTCATCTGAATAGGTTTCTAAGAGGAAGTAACATCTGTTTCCAGGCTACAGAGATGAATAGGACTTTACAATTTTTTTTTTTTTTTTTTTTTTAAAGCAAGAAGGACATGGTAGGCAGAAGAAATGCTATATGTAGAGGCATGGAGGCATAGTAGGCATAAAGCAGGATGGTGTATATGGAGAAATCTTAGTAACCCAGCGTGGCTAGTGGAAAGTGGGACAGGGAAGGTGGCTGGAAGTAAGTATAAATGAATGTACAGAATCTAGATCATGGAAAGCCTTATATCTCAGTGGATGATGCCAAGCACTGAATGAATCTGGAGAAGAGAGTGACCTGATTAAGTTTGTATGTTAAACATATCATTATGTGGATATTTTAAAGCTATATTGGCAAGAATGAAAACTGGAGGCAAAAAAATTATTAAAATAATTCAGTGAGAGGCAATGAAGGCTTGACCTAAGGCAATGGTAGTGGAGATAGAGAGAATGGGATAGGTACAAAAGAAATTCAAAACTTGATGATTAATTGTGTGCAAGGAAATATTTGAGAAGAAAGAATAAAAGATTACTTCCTGGTTTCTGGCTTAGGTGACAGGGTGTATAATGATGACATTCACCAGGATGGGGAATATGTGGAGTGGGGACAGAGTGAGAAGAGATAAAAAAAATCAGTTTTAGAGATATTTGTTATGAGAGGGATTTGGGACAAGAAGTAGGGAGATGTTTAATATGAAATTAAGTCCAGGAGAAAAAAACTGGGAGCTTTTGGCAGATGTGAGAGTTAGCCTAAACACGGTAGTTGAAGCTGAAGGTGTATTTGAGATTGCTCACACTGAGTACATGGGAAAATACATACAGAGAGAAAGAAAAAATAGTGCCCTGGAGAATTTTTCATAGTATTTAATAGAGTTATCATTCATCCTGTGTTATTTTTGGATTATTTTAGTGGATCTAATTCTGTGCCTCTCCATTGTGATAGCACAATTTTGTTTGAAATTTGAAAAGAAATAACTAAGATTAAGTTTTAAATAACTAAGATTTAAATAACTAAGTTTTAAATCTCACATTTAGAAAGTACTGATCTTCAGTTAGCAATGCTGAAATTATTTCAGTGTTAGTGACTGGGTGTACATTTTTTCTTCAGCTTTATAGGATAACCCTTACTTTATATTTAAATTAAAATGGCTCAGATACTCATTTCAAAAATGATAAAAAAAATCGCAGCATCCCTCAACATCTAATGATTCACATGAAATTTGTTTCTTTTAATCTCTTCTTGTCCTCTCTTTTTGTTTCTGAATTTTCATTATATTCCTGTTTTACCTTTTATTTTTTCTTTTCTTTCAGGTGTGTGCACTTAAAGTATGTTTCTCCCTTGTTTTTCCAAAGTCCTTCACATATATTGGTGGTATTTGTTACAAATTCACTCAAGTCTCTGGGGCATGATGGACGGGAGCTTTCGTCACAAAACTGCTCACCAGAAAAGTAAAATTAAGTAAGTAGTGGAGATCTTTGTTCTTAAAAAATATTTGGTTATATTATGCACAGGAAATACTTTTGTCTATTTCTTTTTTTTTTTTTCCTCAATACATCTGTCCTCTTTCCATATTTTTTAGCTGATTTCCTAACTATGCATATTGGTTAAGACAACAAGTTCTAGAACTCAATTGCTTTAGTGTAAAGTTTGATCTTTGCTATATACTTGTGATGTGATTTGGGGAAAATTATCCAGTCTCTCTGTGTCTTGCTTATCTAATCAGGAAAATAAAGATATTACTTTCCTCATAGGATTGTATTGAAGAATAAATGAGTGATGTACATAAAAGTGTTAGGACAATGCCTAGCAAATTCTCAATATAATGTTAGCTCTTATTATTTTTGTTTTTATCACTACCTTGCCTTTTCCTCTGATATCTAGCATTATCTTCCAACAAAACCCTCTTCCCCTCTAAAATTCAAAATTGCTACAAGTTTTTATGAAAAACAACTCAGCTCTGTTTGTTTACAAAGTTCCTTAGAGAAACAATAACTGTGCCAAAATATGTATTAGACATAAATATAATTCAAAAAGATATTTAGAATGTTGTTAGCATTCCTCCAGTAGGGAACCTTCTAAGTCTCTTAGAATTTATATGCAGTTATATGTTTACAGATAATATATCTAAGTTTATTTGGTACAATAGAAGTCAGTTTTCATCTAGTAACAAAGAATTATTTCTTAAATAAAAGAATGGGAAAACTAGGGGAAAATATTCTCTTTACATTAAATAAGTTCAGTATTGAAAAATACAGTTCTTACCATTTTTTTTTTTTTTTTTTTTTTTTTTTTTACCTGAGGCAACTCACATTTTCTACCTCAAGGGAGACTATCTCAGTTCTATCATTTACTGAGGTTTTCTGAAGTCTTCACATTATATGAAAAATACATTTTACTCCATATGATACACAAACTACACCCCCAAAAGTTTTTTGTTATTAAAGGAATTTTCAGAGAGAAGAGGTACAGCAAGGTAAGAATAACACTCCGTTGCATAACATATCTTCTTATCATAACCCATTAGAGTTTAGATCTATTTATTTCCTCTTAGCAAATTGAAGATAGCATTATTCAACAGTAAACTGGTCTTTTTTACCTGATTTCTTGGTGAATTAGTAATTAAAAATTCTGTTAAACAGCTATTAAGAGATAAAATTACATAGAGAAAAGTATCTCATTTTGTAGTCAAACAGACCTGAATTTGCAGTCAAACTATTCCACTTATTAGCTGTATTTTCTTGGGCAAGATATTTGAATATACTGGGATTTAATTTTCTCATCTGAGAAATGAGGATAAAGATGTTGCATACTATAAAAGTTATTATAAAGATTGCCATAATGAATATAAAGTACCTAGCATAATTTCTGGCTCATACCATAGGCTGAAAAAAGTGCTAGCTTTGAGTATTATAAGGAATAATTATTTATTTGAAAACACTTATCTAGTAGCTTCATAAGCAAGCTACCAATTTTGGCACTCAATATATTGGGATGAACAAATTACACATGGTCCCTACTTTCATAGAAAGTAATTATCATTATTATTGTTACTATTGTTTACTCCCATTTTTGGATTATCAATTTCCACAGACTAGGAGTACAAAAATAAGCACAACAAAAATATTTATGATGAATGTAGATTGTTCTTTTACATCATTTCAGTATTTGGAATATCTTAGGACCATTGTTTCAACTATCAATTCTTCTATTTGATGATTATGGAGATTCAAATGATGTAGGAGTTTTTAATGATTCTGTATCAATTTTAGGGTATATCCTGTTCTCTTGACTGTTCTCACATTTCATATGTTGAAATTCCTACTCCCAAGGTGATGGGGGAAAGGAAATGAGGCCTTCCAGAGATATTAAGTAATGAGAGTAGAGCACTCATAATGAAGCTAGTGCTTCATTAAAATCGATTCATTAAAATCGAGACTCGAGATAAACTTTTGCTCCTTTTGTTATGTGGTGACACGGAAAGAGTGTCTATGAATGAGATGAGCATTCACCAGACAATCTGCAAGTATTTACCTGAGACTTCTTAGCCTCAAGAACTGTGAAAAATAAATTTGTGTTAAATTTAAGTTATCCAGGACATAGTGTTTTTCATAGCAGCTCAAATGGACTAAGACATTGTGGAAGCATATTTTTAAATGGCCTATTGCTAATGTGTTTTGAAATATAAAATAAAACATTTTCAGGATATTTTAGCTTTCTGACATTTTGAATTCTGGATAAATTGAGGTAGAGTAATATTTTGAAAAATATTGTGTAAATATATAGGAATTAACTATTATTACTTTCCAAAGTAATAGCAATAACATTAATTTTAAAAATAATGTTTTTAAAAAAATGATTTATATTTCTCAAAACTTATGCCTGAGGGAAATTTAAGTACCTAAGCAATTAATATATGTTTAAGGACTTCTGAGAAATAGAAAATTTTTAAGTTTAGGTATCAAGTGATATTATACTTACTAACTTAAGTAAAGAATGCTAATGATAACTAATGATAGCTAAGATTTTTTGAGGTGCTATTATTTCCAACTATTGTAGTAAGTGCTTATATTAATTTAGGTGTTTCATTTAAAGTTCACAGCAACCTGTAAAATAGTATATTAATTTTGTATATATGTCCCATTTTATATATGTTTTCTGAACATGTTCTATGCCTACAATGCACTGTTCTGGGTACTTGTGCAAAAAGATGTCTGTCAATTACATGAAAAAATATAATGTATATAAGAAGTTCCAGATAAGTGGTAAAGAGGTAGCAATCACATACCTGATGGTAGGATTACTAGATACCACATAGTGGGATAAGAATGTGATCTGAGCCTAAAAGGATATATTTGACTTCACAAGGTAAAGAAAATGAGGGCAGGCTTTTAAGAGCGAAAAATGTCATGAACAAACTTACGAAGGTAAGAATTGCAAGGTTTTAGTTCAACTGACATAGAGTGTTTGCTTTTTGGAATATGTGAGCTTATGATGGAAATAAAAGCCTGGACCAGAGCTTAGAAGACCCTGGATACAAGACAAAGAAGTTTGAGTCTGGCCTATAGGATATATTTCCTTTTTATTTAAGAAAGGGGACAGCATAGTAAAAACAAAGTTTTAAATAAAAAAAAAAATTCTAGAGATAAGCAGATTTCTGGATTCAAAAACCCAAGTTAATTGGCTACTGTAATAGTTAATATTGAAGACATTAGGCTCAAATTAAGGAGTTGAACATGAGAATGGATAAAAAATAAGAAAATAAAGATAAACCTTATAAAATCTAGGGAGAGTTCTTAGCTAAGTAAAAGTAAAGAGAAAATCTGAAATGGTTCAAATATTTGATGTCCTGTTGAGTGAATAAAAACATTAACTGAGATAAGAAATTAAGGTAATGTAATGGAATGGTGGAGAAAAAAGAAGAATTCCCTTGTTACTGCCTGTCTTTTGAATATATGCCATTTTAAATGAGGTGAGATATTTCATTGTAGTTTTAATTTTCATTTCTCTGATGATCAATGATGTTGAGCACATTTTCATATGCCTGTTTGTCATTTGTATGTTTTCTTTTGAGAAATGTCTTTTCAAATATTTTCCCCATTTCTTGATCCGATTGTTACAGATTTTTTCCTATAGGTGTTGAGCCCCTTATATATTTTGGTTATTAATCTCTGTCAGATGAGTAATTTGAAAATATTTTCTACATTCTGTAGGTTATCGCTTCACAATATTTTATTTGTGTTGTGCAGAGGCTTTTTACCTTGATGTACCACATTTGTTCACTTATTCTTTGATTGCCTAGGCTTATAGTGTGTATTAGTCTGTTCTTATATTGCTGATAAAGACAACCTAACACTGAGAAATTCATAAAAAAAGTTTAATGGGCTCACAGTTTCACGTGGCTGAATAGGCCTCACTATCATGGCAGAAGATGAAAGGCACGTCTTACATGGTGGCAGGCAAGAGAGGATGAGAGCCAAATGATAGGGTAAGCCCTTTATGAAACAATCAGATCTTGTGAGATTTATTCACTACCAGGAGAACAGTATGAGGGAAACCACTCCTATGATTCAATTATCTCCTACTGGTCCCTCCCACCATATGTGGGAATTATGGGAGCCACAATTCAAGATGAGATTTTGGTGGGGACACAGCCAAACCATATCATTCTGCCCTTGGCTCCTCCCAAATCTCATGTTCTCACATTTCAAAAACATGCCTTCCCAACAGTTCCCAAATGTCTTAATTCATTTGAGTCTTAACTCAAAGTCCACAGTACAAAGTCTATCTGAGACAAGGCAAGTTCCTTCTGCCTATGAGTCTGTAAAATCTGCCTATAAGCCTGTAAAATCAAAAGCAAGTTAGTTACTTCCTAGACACAATGAATTACAGGCATGATGAAAATATATCCATTCCAAATGAGAAAAATTGGCCAAAATGAAGGGGCTCCAGACCCCATACAAGTCCAAAGTTCAGCAGAGCAGTCAAATCTTAAAGCTCCAAAATTATCTTCTTTGACTGCATGTCTCACATCCAGATCATGCTAATGAAAGAAGTGGGTTCCCATGGTCTTGGGCAGCTCCACCTCTGTGGCTTTGCTGGGTACAACTCTTCTCCTGGTTGTTTTCATGGGCTGGCATTGAGTGTCTGTGGCTATTCCAGGTCCATGGTACAAGCTGTCAGTGGATCTACCATTCTGGGGTAGTGGCCCTCTTCTCACAGCTCCACTAGGCACTGCCCCAGTGGAGACTCTGTGTGGGAGCTCCAACCTTATATTTTTCTTCCATACTGCACTAGCAGAGGTTCTCCATGAGGGCTCCATCCCTGCAGCAAATGTTTGCCTGATCATCCAGGCATTTCCATAACACCTCTGAAATCTAGGCAGAAGTTCCCAAACCTCGATTCTGGACTTCTATACACTCGCAGGCTCAACACTGTGTGAAAGCTGCCAAGGCTTGGGGCTTGCACCCTCTAAAGCCATGGCCCAAGCTGTACCTTGTCCCCTTTTAGCCACAGCTGGCATAGCTAGGTTGCAGGGCACCAAGTCCCAAGGCTGCACAAAGCAAGGGGTCCCTGGGCCTGGCCCATGAAACCATTTTTTTTCTCCTAGGCCTCCAGGCCTGTAATGGGGAGGGCTGCTGTGAAGACCTCTGACATGCCCTAGAAACATTTTCCCCCTTGTCTTTGTGATTAACATTTGGCTCCTTGTTACTTATGCAAATTTCTGCAGCAGGCTTGAATTTCTCCCAAGAATATAGGTTTTTCTTTTTTAGTGCATCATCAGGCTGTAATTTTCCAAACTTTTATGCTCTGCTTCCCTTTTAAAACTGAATGCTTTTGATAGCACACAAATCAAATCTTGCCAATTAGAAATTTATTCTACCAGATACCCTAAATCATCTCCCTCAAGTTCAAAGTTCCATAAATATCTAGGACAGGGGCAAAATGCTGTCAGTTCTTCTACTGAATATAGCAAGAATCACCTTTATTCCAGGTTCCAACAAGTTCCTCATCTCCATCTAAGACCACCTCGGCCTGTATTTCATTGTCCATATCATCATCAGCATTTTTGTCAAAGCCATTCAACAGGTATCTAGGAAGTTCCAAACTTTCTTACATTTTTCTGTCTTCTTCTGAGCCCTTCAAACTCTTCCAACCTCTGCCTGTTACCCATTTTCAAAGTCACTTCCACATTTTTGAGTATCTTTACAGCAGTGCCCCACTCCTGGTGCCAATTTACTGTATTATTCTGTTCTCATGCTGCTGATAAAGACATAACCAAAAGCGGGGTAATTTCAAAAGAAAAAGAGGTTTAATGGACTCAAAGTTCCACGTGGCTGGGGAAGCCTCACAATCATGGTAGGCAAAAGTCATGTCTTTCATGGTGGCAGGCAAGGGAGAATGACAGCCAAGTGAAAGGGGAAACCCCTTATAAAACCATCAGATCTGGCGAGACTTATTTACTACCAGGAGAACAGTATGATTAAAACCACCCCTGTGATTCAATTCTCTCCCGCCAGGTCCCTCCCACAACACGTGGGAATTATGGGAGCTACAATTCAAGATGAGATTTGGGTGGGGCACAGCCAAATCATTTCATGGTGTATGGCTCAAGAAATTTTTGCCTAGACCAATATTCTGAAGATTATTCACAATGTTTTCTTGTATTATTTCATAGTATGAGGCATTAGATTTAAGTTTGTAATCCGTATTTTTAAATTTTCGTATATGGTGAGAGATGAGAGTCTAGTTTAATTCTTCTGTATACAGATATCCAGTTTTCCCAGCACCATTTATTGAAGAAACTGTCTTTTCACCAGTCTATTTTCTGGGCTGTATTATTGTAAATCAGTTCACAGTAGGTGTGTGGATGTGTTTCTGGGTTTTCTATTCTGTTCTATTGGTCTACACATCTGTTTTTATTCCTATACCATGCTGCTTTGGTTGGTATAGCTCTGTGGTGTAATTCGAAGTCAGTTAATGTGTTTCCAGTTTTGTTCTTTTTGCTTGGTATATTGTTGGCTATTCTGGGTCTTTTGTGGTTCCATATAAATTTTAGGATTTGTTTTTCTATCTGTGAATAATGTTATTGGTATTCTGATAGGGATTACATTAAATCTGTAGATAGCTGTGGTATGGACATTTTAACATTATTGATTATTTCAACACATGAACATGGAATATTTCTCTATTTTTTGGTGTCCTCTTCAATTTCTGTTATCAGTGTTTTCTATTTTGTATGTTAGAGACCTTTTACATATTTGATTAAGGTAATTCTAGATATTTAATGTTATTTTTGGTTATTATAAATTTGGTTACTTTTAAAATTTCTTTTTTTGATTGTTCACTGTTGCATATAGAATGCTATGAATTTTTGTATGTTGATTTTGTATCTGCAACTTTACTGAATTTGTGTATCAGTTCTAACAATTTTTGGTAGAGTCTTTAGGTTTGTCCAAATATAACATCATATCGTCTGCAAACAAGGATGATTTTACTTTTTCCATTCCAATTTGGATGCCATTTTTATCTTTCTCTTTTGTAAGTACTAGCTAGAATAATGACAAAAGAGAAAGATAAAAATAATAGGTGTGAAGGTGGGCATCCTTGTCATGTTCTAAATCTTAGAGAAAGGTTTTCAGTATTTTCTCATTCAGTATAATACTGTGGTATAACAGCTGTGGGTCTGTTGTATATGGCTTTTATTTTGTTGAGATATGTTCCCTGTATTTCCATTTTAATGAGGATTTTTATCATGAAGTCACATTAAATTGTATTAATTGAAATAATTAATTTTCAGCATTAATTGAAATAATTATGTTGTTTTTATCATTTATTATGTTAATATGATGTACCACACTGATGGATTAGCATATGTAGAACTAACCTTGTATCCCAGGAATAAATCCAATTTGGTCACAATGAATGATCTTTCTAATGTGTTGTTCAATTTGCTTTGCTTGTATTTTGTTAGGGATTTTTGTCAATATTCATCATAGGTATTGGCCTGTAGTTTTCTTTTGCTAATGTTTCTTTGTCTGGTTTTGGTATCAGGGTAATACATGCTTCACAGAATAAGTTTGGAAGTTCCCCCCCACCCTGCTCTAAAAGTTTAAGGAAAATTAGAATAAGCTCTTTAAATATTTGGCAGAATCCAGTAGTGAAGTCATCGAGACCCAGGCTTTCCTTTAATGGGAAAATTTTTATTATGGCTTTGAACTGGTTACTTCTTATTGGTCTGTTCAGATTTTGGGTTTTTTCCTTGTTCAATCTTGGTAGGTTGTATGTATCTAGTAACTTGTCCATTTCTTCTATGTTTTCAAATTTATTAACATATAGTTATTCAAAGTGGCCACTAATGATACTTTCATTTTTTTGCAGTATCAGTTGCAATGTCTCCCTTTTATTATTTTGGATTTTTTTAATATGCATTACCTCTCTTATTTTCTTTGTTTTGTTCAATGTTTGTTCATTTTGTTTAACTTTGCAAGAAACCAACCTTTTGTTCCATTGATATTTTGTATTATTTTCTTCATTTCAATGTTGCTTCTATCTGCTCTGATCTTTATTACTTATTTCTTCTACTGATTTTTGGTCTGGTTTGTTGTGGCTTTTCTAGTTCTCTGAGGTGCATTGTTAGGTTGTTTATTTGAAGTTTTCCATCTTTTTTGATTTAGGCGTGTATAGTTATAAAATTCTCTCTTAATAATGTTTTTGCTCCATCCTATAGGTTTTTGTGTGATGTGTGTCCATTATTATTGTTTCAAATAATTCTTCAATTTCTTTCTTAATTTCTTTATTGACCCACCGGTCATTCAAGAACATATAGTTTAATTTGCATGTATTTGTTTAGGTTTCAAAATTATTCTTGTAAGACAGGTCTGGTCTTCCTAAAAGCTCTCAGCTTTTGTTTGTCTGTGACTGTCTTTATTTCTCCTACATATTTGAAGGATATTTTTGCCAGATATATTACTCTATGTTAAAAGATTTCTTTTTCAGCACACTGACTATGTCATGCCACTCTCTCCTGTCCTGTAAGATTTCTACTAAAAAGTCTGCTGCCAGATGTATTGAAGCTCCCTTGTGTGTTGTTTGTTTATTTTCTCTTACAACTTTTAGGATACTTTCTTGATCTTTGATCTTTGGAAGTTTTTATTTTTAAATGCCTTGAGGTAATCTTCTTTGTGTTAAATCTGCTTGGTCTCCTATAACCTTCTTGTACTTAGACTTGATATTTTTCTCTCAGTTTGCAAAGTTTTCTGTTATTCTCACTTTGAATAAACTCTCTTCCCCTATCTCTTTCTCTACCTCCTCTTTAGGGCCAATAACTCCTAGATTTGCCCTTTTGAGGCTATTTTCTAGATCCTGTATGCATTTTTTTATTGTATTTTTTTCTCCTCTGACTATATATTTTCAAATACTCTGTCTTCAAGCTGACTAATTATTTCTTCTGCTTGATCCATTATGCTACTAAAAGACTCACGCATTCTTTAGTATGCCAATTAAATTTTTTAGCTTCAGAATTCCTGCTTTAATTTTAGAATTATTTAAATCTCTTTGCTAAAGGTATGTGATGTAATTCAGAACATCTTCTCTGTGTTATCTTGAGAGTTTTTGGTATCCTCAATTCAGGCATTTTGAATTTTCTGTCTCAAAGTTCATATATCTGTCTTTCTCTAGGATTGATTTCTGGAGTCTTATTTAGTTCATTTGGTGAGGTCATGTTTTCCTGAATTGTCTTGATACTTCTAGATGTTCATCTGTATCTGGGCATTGAATAGTTAGATATTTATTGTCGTCATCACTGTCTGGTATAGTTTTCCCCATTCTTCCTGGGAAGGCTTTTCAGACATTTGAAAAGACTTGGGTGCTGTGGTCTACGTTGTACCTACTTTAGGGGACAGCCAAAGTCTAGTAATGTTGTGGCTCTTGCAAACTCATAGAGGTACTGCCTGATGATCTAGGACAAGTTCCTTGTGGCCACCACCTCTGTGACTGCAGTGGGTCAGATTTGAAGCCAGCACAGTACTGGATCTCACAAAAGCCTTGCTATAACTACTCCCTGGCTACTGTCTGTGTTCACTTAAGGCCCTGGGGCTCTACAATAAGCAGGTGGCAAAGTCACCTGACCTGTATGTTTCCCTTCTGGGTCCAAGTTCCTTCAGGCCCCAGGTGGGTCTAGAGGTTTTATCCTGGAGTTAGAAACTAGTCAAAGATCTTTTGTATCTCCAATTTCACCATTTTTATTATTATTATTTTTTTCTAAAATACAGTTATTGGTCATAGGTTATGGGTTTTTTGTTTGTTTTGCTGAAGCTATTACAGTAATATAATGTGGCAGTGTTTTCAAAATAAAGCATGTATGCATATCGAGAAACTAATGGCTAACCACAATATCCATTGTGTGGAAGATAGCATTTTGAGAATATCTATATAAACAATTTGAAATAAAACTTTCTGAAGAAGAAACGTGATGTTTCAACAATTTTCTCTGGATCGGCTTTTACAAAATATCCCATGACCAATAGTTGAATCCTTCCACTTAACACTGTTCTTCTACTTATGACTTTCATGCTTGTTAAAACATAAATGCCTCTATGAAGACTCATGGTAATAATAGATTTATTAGATCATCAGCTGAAAAGCGTTCAAAAGTAAACAGAACTTGAAGGCATAGAGTACATTAAAAAGGTACTACATCATTTAGAAAAAGAAAGAAGGAAGACTGTATAGAAGAAAAATATAAACTTATCTGTAACAAGTTTTTCAACCCACTCTCCCTCCTCTTTTGTTTTCCTTCTTTCCTTCTTTCCTAATTACTTTCTTTTTTTTCCAAGATATTTAACTTGCACTCTGCTAGGGTGATTGGAGTTCAATACTGAATATAATTTTTGCCCTCATGAAACTTACTATCTGGTGAGGGTGGGGGCCTAATATTAATCAAATAGCTAATCACTCATACTTAACACAGTTAAAAACTAGGTAAGTTTCTCAAAGATGTGATAAATTATGTTATCAAAGTCTATAATGGTGGCTTATCAGTTAGGGCTAGATTTAACTGAAAGTAAGAGATAATCATAAGAACAGTTAATTAAACAGATAAATATTCTCTTCACATAAAATCTAAAAGAAGACCACCTAGAACTGATATGGTAGCTTTGCTCCAGGATATTCTTAGAGATTCAGATTCCTGTCAGCTTATTGCTCTGTCCTCCTCAGATACGATAATGCTCTCATCCTTATGTTCAAATATGTTATCCACCTATCATTCTCCAAGAAGTAAATAGAAAAAGAGAGAAAGAATAAATAATTAAATGATATGTTTTCAGTCACTTGAGTTGAGAACTCTGTTTTAGCTCTGTCACTTGAGCTAACAGGTGAGATAAGAATAGAATTTTAAAAGGATGAAAGTCAAGGAAAGAACATTTCAATCCACACAGACGAATGGAAACAAAGCCTCTGTGATATGATGAAGCAAGGTGAGTAGAAATGCCTTTGCTTCTGTTTACTGCATCTGAGAAAACAGTGGTGTTATACCCGACACTGTTAATAACTATATTATTAAAATGACTCAGGACAAGAAAAAAAAAAAAAACCTTAACATTTTCTTCCATTCTGGAAAAAGTTTGCTTAATTTTTTGAAGAGTGTTGATTGAACCACTTGCTTTTTCAAATATATACAAAAGATCTCAAAATTTCCATGAGATTTGGTTGCAACATAATTTTTTGTCACATCTTACACTGAAAAGTATTTTAAAACAAAACACTGCTGTGCATAACTTTAAAGTAAAGGCTTTTTACCCCTTAGAATATAGGTCAAGGCATTTTTATAAATGTAAAGGATACTTTGCAGTAATTTGAAAACTCTTAGTAGTGGGGGTGGAGCAAGATGCACGAACAGGAACAGCTCCAGTCTCCAACTCCCAGCGCGAGCAACACAGAAGACCGGTGATTTCTGCATTTTCAACTGAGGTACTGGGGTCATCTCACTAGGGAGTGCCGGACAATCGGTGCTGGTCAGCTGCTGCAGCCCGACCAGCGAGAGCTGAAGCAGGGCGAGGCATTGCCTCACCTGGGAAGCGCAGGGGGAAGGGAATCCCTTTTCCTAGCCAGGGAACTGAGACAAACAACCATGGAAAATCAGGTAACTCCCACCCCAATACTGCACTTAAAGCAAACGGGCACACCAGGATTTATACCCACACCTGGCCGGAGGGTCCACGGCCACGGAGCCTCCCTCATTGCTAGCACAGCAGTCTGCGATCTAACCGCAAGGCAGCAGCGAGGCTGGGGGAGGGTGCCCACCATTGCTGAGGCTTAAGTAGGTAAACAAAGCTGCTGAAGCTCTTAACTGGGTGGAGCTCACAGCAGCTCAAGGAACCTGCCTGTCTCTGTAGACTCCACCTCTGGGGACAGGGCACAGCTAAATACAACAACAAAAAAAGCAGCAGAAACCTGTGCAGACGCAACGACTCTGTCTGACAGCTTTGAAGAGAGCAGTGGATCTCCCACACCGAGGTTGAGATCTGAGAAGGACAGACTGCCTGCTCAAGTGGGTCCCTGACCCCTGAGTAGCCTAACTGGAGACATCCCCCACTAGGGGCAGTCTGACACCCCACACCTCACAGGGTGGAGTACACCCCTGAGAGGAAGCTTCCAAAGGAAGAATCAGACAGGTACACTCGCTGTTCAGCAATATTCTATCTTCTGCAACCTCTGCTGCTGATACCCAGGCAAACAGGGTCTGGAGTGGACCTCAAGCAATCTCCAACAGACCTACAGCTGAGGGTCCTGACTGTTAGAAGGAAAACTATCAAACAGGAAACACCTATACCAAAACCCCATCAGTACGTCACCATCATCAAAGACCAGAGGCAGATAAAACCACAAAGATGGGGAAAAGCAGGCAGAAAAGCTGGAAATTCAAAAATAAGAGCACATCTCCCCCTGCAAAGGAGCGCAGCTCATCGCCAGCAACGGATCAAAGCTGGTCAGAGAATGACTTTGACGAGATGAGAGAAGAAGGCTTCAGTCCATCAAACTTCTCAGAGCTAAAGGAGGAATTACGTACCCATGCAAAGAAACTAAAAATCTTGAAAAAAGAGTGGAAGAATTGATAGCTAGAATAATAATGCAGAGAAGGTCATAAACGAAATGACAGAGATGAAAACCATGACACGAGAATACGTGACAAATGCACAAGCTTCAGTAACCGACTCGATCAACTGGAAGAAAGAGTATCAGCGATTGAGGATCAAATGAATGAAATGAAGCGAGAAGAGAAACAAAAGAAAAAAGAAGAAAAAGAAATGAACAAAGCCTGCAAGAAGTATGGGATTATGTAAAAGACCAAATCTACGTCTGATTGGGGTGCCTGAAAGTGAGGGGGAAAATGGAACCAAGTTGGAAAACACTCTTCAGGATATCATCCAGGAGAACTTCCCCAACCTAGTAGGGCAGGCCAACATTCAAATTCAGGAAATACAGAGAACACCACAAAGATACTCCTCGAGAAGAGCAACTCCAAGACACATAATTGCCAGATTCACCAAAGTTGAAATGAAGAAAAAATCTTAAGGGCAGCCAGAGAGAAAGGTCGGGTTACCCACAAAGGGAAGCCCATCAGACTAACAGCAGATCTCTCGGCAGAAACTCTACAAGCCAGAAGAGAGTGGGGGCCAATATTCAACATTCTTAAAGAAAAGAATTTTAAACCCAGAATTTCATATCCAGCCAAACTAAGTTTCATCAGTGAAGGAGAAATAAAATCCTTTACAGATAAGCAAATGCTTAGAGATTTTGTCACCACCAGGCCTGCCTTACAAGAGACCCTGAAGGAAGCCCTAAACATGGAAAGGAACAACCGGTACCAGCCATTGCAAAAACATGCCAAAATGTAAAGACCATCGAGGCTAGGAAGAAACTGCATCAACTAACGAGCAAAATAACCAGTTATATCATAATGACAGGATCAAGTTCACACATAACAATATTAACCTTAAATGTAAATGGACTAAATGCTCCAATTAAAGACACAGACTGGCAAACTGGATAAAGAGTCAAGACCCATCAGTCTGCTGTATTCAGGAGACCCATCTCACATGCAGAGACATACATAGGCTCAAAATAAAGGGATGGAGGAAGATCTACCAAGCAAATGGAGAACAAAAAAGCAGGGGTTGCAATCCTAGTCTCTGATAAAACAGACTTTAAACCATCAAAGATCAAAAGAGACAAAGAAGGCCATTACATAATGGTAAAGGGATCAATTCAACAGGAAGAGCTAACTATCCTAAATATATATGCACCCAATACAGGAGCACCCAGATTCATAAAGCAAGTCCTTAGAGACTTACAAAGAGACTTAGACTCCCATACAATAATAATGGGAGACTTCAACACTCCACTGTCAACATTAGACAGATCAACGAGACAGAAAGTTAACAAGGATATCCAGGAATTGAACTCATCTCTGCACCAAGCGACCTAATAGACATCTATAGAACTCTCCACCCCAATCAACAGAATATACATTCTTCTCAGCACCACATCCACTTATTCCAAAATTGACCACATAATTGGAAGTAAAGCACTCCTCAGCAATGTAAAGAACAGAAATTATAACAAACTGTCTCTCAGACCACAGTGCAATCAAACTAGAACTCAGGACTAAGAAACTCAATCAAACCGCTCAACTACATGGAAACTGAACAACCTGCTCCTGAATGACTACTGGGTACATAACGAAATGAAGGCAGAAATAAAGATGTTCTTTGAAACCAATGAGAACAAAGATACAACATACCAGAATCTCTGGGACACATTTAAAGCAGTGTGTAGAGGGAAATTTATAGCACTAAATGCCCACAAGAGAAAGCAGGAAAGATCTAAAATTGACACTCTAACATCACAATTAAAAGAACTAGAGAAGCAAGAGCAAACACATTCAAAAGCTAGCAGAAGGCAAGAAATAACTAAGATCAGAGCAGAACTGAAGGATAGAGACACAAAAAACCCTCCAAAAAATCAATGAATCCAGGAGTGGTTTTTTGAAAAATCAACAAAATTGACAGACCGCTAGCAAGACTAATAAAGAAGAAAAGAGAGAGAGAATCAATAGATGCAATAAAAATGATAAAGGGATATCACCACGACCCCACAGAAACAAACTACCATCAGAGAATACTATAAACACCTCTACGCAAATCAACTAGAAAATCTAGAAGAAATGGATAATTTCCTGGACACTTACACTCTTCCAAGACTAAACCAGGAAGAAGTTGAATCCCTGAATAGACCAATAGCAGGCTCTGAAATTGAGGCAATAATTAATAGCCTACCACCAAAAAAGTCCAGGACCAGATGGATTCACAGCTGAATTCTACCAGAGGTACAAGGAGGAGCTGGTACCATTCCTTCTGAAACTATTCCAATCAATAGAAAAAGAGGAATCCTCCCTAACTCATTTTATGAGGCCAACATCATCCTGATACCAAAGCCTGGCAGAGACACAACAAAAAAAGAGAATTTTAGACCAATATCCCTGATGAACATCGATGCAAAAATCCTCAATAAAATACTGGCAAACCGGATTCCAGCACATCAAAAAGCTTATCCACCATGATCAAGTGGGCTTCATCCCTGGGATGCAAGGCTGGTTCAACATTCGCAAATCAATAAACGTAATCCAGCATATAAACAGAACCAAAGACAAAACCACATGATTATCTCAATAGATGCAGAAAAGCCTTTTGACAAAATTCAACAGCCCTTCATGCTAAAAACGCTCAATAAATTGGTATTGATGGAACGTACCTCAAATAATAAGAGCTATTTATGACAAACCCACAGCCAATATCATACTGAATGGGCAAAAACTGGAAAAATTCCCTTTGAAAACTGGCACAAGACAGGGATGCCCTCTCTCACCACTCCTATTCAACATAGTGTTGGAAGTTCTGGCTAGGGCAATCAGGCAAGAGAAAGAAATCAAGGTATTCAGTTAGGAAAAGAAGAAGTCAAATTGTCCCTGTTTGCAGATGACATGATTGTATATTTAGAAAACCCCATTGTCTCAGCCCAAAATCTCCTTAAGCTGATAAGCAACTTCAGCAAAGTCTCAGGATACAAAATTAATGTGCAAAAATCACAAGCATTCTTATACACCAGTAACAGACAAACAGAGAGCCAAATCATGAATGAACTTCCATTCACAATTGCTTCAAAGAGAATAATACCTAGGAATCCAACTTACAAGGGATGTAAAGGACCTCTTCAAGGAGAACTACAAACCACTGCTCAGTGAAATCAAAGAGGACACAAACAAATGGAAGAACATACCATGCTCATGGATAGGAAGAATCAATATCGTGAAAATGGCCATACTGCCCAAGGTATTTATAGATTCAATGCCATCCCCATCAAGCTACCAATGACTTTCTTCACAGAATTGGAAAAACTGCTTTAAAGTTCATATGGAACCAAAAAGAGCCGCATTGCCAAGACAATCCTAAGTCAAAAGAACAAAGCTGGAGGCATCACGCTACCTGACTTCAAACTATACTACAAGGCTACAGTAACCAAAACAGCATGGTACTGGTACCAAAACAGAGATATAGACCATGGAACAGAACAGAGTCCTCAGAAATAATACCACACATCTACAGCCATCTGATCTTTGACAAACCTGAGAGAAACAAGAAATGGGGAAAGGATTCCCTATTTAATAAATGGTGCTGGGAAATTGGCTAGCCATAAGTAGAAAGCTGAAACTGGATCCTTTCCTTACTTCTATACAAAATTAATTCAAGATGGATTAGAGACTTAAATGTTAGACCTAATACCATAAAACCCTAGAAGAAAACCTAGGTAGTACCATTCAGGACATAGGCATGGGCAAGGACTTCATGTCTAAAACACCAAAGCAATGGCAACAAAAGCCAAAATTGACAAATGGGATCTAATTAAACTAAAGAGCTTCTGCACAGCAAAAGAAACTACCATCAGAGTGAACAGGCAACCTACAGAATGGGAGAAAATTTTTGCAATCTACTCATCTGACAAAGGCTAATATCCAGAACCTACAAAGAACTCAAACAATTTACAAGAAAAAAACAACAACCCCATCAAAAAGTGGGCAAGGATATGAACAGACATTTCTCAAAAGAAGACATTCATACAGCCAACAGACACATGAAAAAATGCTCATCATCACTGGCCATCAGAGAAATGCAAATCAAAACCACAATGAGATACCATCTCACACCAGTTAGAATGGCAATCATTAAAAAGTCAGGAAACAACAGGTGCTGGAGAGGATGTGGAGAAATAGGAACACTTTTACACTGTTGGTGGATTGTAAACTAGTTCAACCATTATGGAAAACAGTATGGCGATTCCTCAAGGATCTAGAACTAGATGTACCATATGACCCAGCCATCCCACTACTGGGATATACCCAAAGGATTATAAATCATGCTGCTATAAAGACACATGCACGTATGTTTATTGCGGCACTATTCACAATAGCAAGACTTGGAATCAACCCAAATGTCCATCAGTGACAGACTGGATTAAGAAAATGTGGCACATATACACCATGGAATTTATGCAGCCATAAAAAGGATGAGTTGCGTCCTTTGTAGGGACATGGATGCAGCTGGAAACCATCATTCTCAGCAAACTATCCCAAGAACAGAAAACCAAACACCGCATGTTCTCACTCATAGGTGGGAACTGAACAATGAGATCACTTGGACTCGGGAAGGGGAACATCACACATCGGGCCATAATCATGGGGCCTATCATGGGGAGGGGGGAGGGATTGCATTGGAGTTTATACATATATATAATGACGAATTAATGATGGTGCTGTCGAGGGAAAGTGGGGTGAGCACCCACCATGGCACAAGTATACATATGTAACAAACCTGCACGTTATGCCATGTACCCTAGAACTTAAAGTATAAAAAAAAAAAAAAAAAGAAGAACACTCTTAGTAGTAAGATGAGGTGTTATTAAATGTCGTTCACTTTTTAAAATAGTATTTTTTAATGTGTATGTGTACATAGTAGGTGTATGTATTTATGTAGTACGTGAGGTACTTTGATACAGACATGCAATGAGTAATAACAACATCATGGAAAACGGGGTACCCATCTCCACAAGCATTTATCCTTTGTGTTATACTTATTTTAAAATGTACAATTGAATTATTTTGACTATAGTCACAGTGCTGTGATATCAAATACTACGTCTCATTCATTCTTTCTAAGTATTTTTGCTACCCATTAACCATCCTTACCTCACTCCTTACCAAACTACTTTCTCAGCCTTTGGTAACAGCTCTTCTACTCTCTCTTTCCATGAGTTCAATTGTTTTGATTTATAATCTCACACAAACAAGTGAGAATATGTGATGTTGGTCTTTCTGTGTCTGGCTTATTTCACTTAACATAATAATCTCAGCTCCATCCATGCTGTTAAAAATGACAGAATCTCATTCATTTTTATGGCTGAATAAAAGTATCACATTTTCTTCATCCACTCATCTTTACACAACACACACACACACACACACACATATATATAGTTCTGGCATACATGTACAGAATGTGCAGGTTTGTTATACAGGTATACATGTGCCATGGTGGTTTGTTGCACCATCAACCCATCATCTTCTTTGGTATTCTCCTAATGCTATCCCTCCCCTAACCCTCACCCCCTGACAGGCTCCAGTGTATGATGTTCCCCTCCCTGTGTCCGCATGTTCTCATTGTTAAACTTCCACTTATGAGTGAGAAGATGTGGTGTTTGGTTTTCTGTTCCTGTGTTAGTTTGCTGAGAATGATGGTTTCCAGCTTCATCCATGTCCCTACAAAGGACGTGAGCTCATCCCTTTTATGGCTGCATAGTATTCCATTGCGTGTATGTGCCACATTTTCTTAATCCAGTCTATTATTGATGGGCATTTGGGTTGGTTCCAAGTCTTTGCTATTGTGAATAGTGCTACAATAACATACGTGTGCATGTGTCTTTATAGTTGAATGATTTATAATCCTTTCAGTATATACCCAGTAATGGGATTGCTGGTTCAAATGGTATTTCTGGTTCTAGATCCTTGAGGAATCACCACACTGTCTTCCACGATGGTTAAACTAATTTACACTCCCACCAACAGTGTAAAAACATTCCTATTTGTCCACATTATCTCCAGCATCTCCTGGAATAGACCAAAATAGACCAATAACAAGTTCTGAAATTGAGGCACTAGTTAATAGCCCTCCAACCAAAAGAAGCCCAGGACCAGATGCATTCACAGCCGAATTCCACCAGAAGTACAAAGAGGAGCTGGTACCATCTTTTCTGAAAGTATTCCAAACAATACAAAAATAGAGACTCCTCCCTAACCAATCTTATGAGGCCAGCACCATGCTGACACCAAAACCTGGCAGAGTCACAACAAAAAGAAAGAAAATTTCAGGCCAATATCTCTGATGAACAGTGATGCAAAAAATCCCCAATAAAATACTGGCCAACCAAATTCAGCAGCACATCAAAAAGCTTATCCACCATGATCAAGTCAGCTTCATCCCTGGGATGCAAGGCTCATTCAATATATGCAAATCAATAAGTGTAATCCATCACATAAACAGAACAAATGATGAAAACCACATGATTATCTCAATAGATGCAGAAAAGGCCTTCGACAAACTTCAACAGCCCTTCATGCTGAAAACTCTCAGTAAACTAGGTATTGATGGAATATATCTCAAAATAATAAGAACTATTTATGACAAACCACAGCCAATATCATACTGAATGGGCAAAAACTGGAAACATTCCCTTTGAAAACCGGCACAAGACAAGGATGCCCTCTCTCACCACTCCCATTCAACATAGTATTGGAAGTTCTGGCCAGGGCAATGAGGCAAGATAAAGAAATAAAGGGTATTCAAAGAGAAAGAGAGAAAGTTAAATGGTCTCTGTTTGCAGATAACATAGTTGTATACTTAGAAAACCCCATTGTCTCAGCCCAAAATCTTGTTAAGCTGATAAGCAACTTCTGCAAAATCTCAGGATACAAAATCAATGTGCAAAAATCACAAGCATTCCTATAAGACAATAATAGATAAACAGAGAGCCAAATCATGACTGAACTCCCATTCATAATTCCTGCAAAGAGAATAAAATTCCTAAGAATACAACTTAGAAGGAATGTGAAGGACCTCTTCAAGGAGAACTACAAACCACTGCTCAAGGAAATAAGAGAGGACACAAACAAATGGAAAAACATTCCATGCTCATGGTTAGAAAGAATCAATATTGTGAAAATGGCCATACTGCCCAAAGTAATATATACATTCAATGCTAAACTCATCAAGCTATCATTGACTTTCTTCACAGAATTGGAAAAAATGACTTTAAATTTCATTTGGAACCAAAAAAGAGGCCGCATAGCCAAGACAATCCTAAGTAAAAAGAACAATGCTGGAGGCATCATGCTACCTAACTTCAAACTATATTACAAGGCTATAGTAACCAAAACACCATGGTACTGGTACCAAAACAGATACATAGATGAATGGAACAGAACAGAGGCATCCGAAATAATGCCACACATCTACAGCCGTCTAATCTTTGACAAACCTCAGAAAAACAAGCAATGGGGAAAGGATTCCCTATTTAATAAATGGTGTTGGGAAAATTGGCTAGCCACATGCAGAAAACTGAAACTGGACCACTTCCTTACATCTTATTCAAAAATTAACTCAAGATGAATTAAAGACTTAAATGTAAGATCTAAAACCATAAAAACCCTAGAAGAAAACCTAGACAATACCATTCAGGACATAGGCATGTGCAAATACTTCATGATTAAAACACCAAAAGCAATGGCAACAAAAGCCAAAATAGATGAATGGGATCCAATTAAACTAAAGAGCTTCTGCACAGCAAAAGAAGCTATCATCAGAGTGAACGGGCAACCTACAGAATGGGAGAAAATTTTTTCAGAATGAGAGAATATCTATCCATCTGACAAAGAGCTAATATCCAAAATCTACAAGGAACTTAAACACATTTACAGGAAAAGAACAAACAACTCTATCAAAAAGTGGGTGAAGGATAACAACAGACACTTCTCAAAAGAAGACATTTATGCAGTCAATCTACATATGAAAAAAAAAAAGCTCATCATCACTTGTCATTAGAGAAATGCAAATCAAAACCACAATGAGATACCATCTCACACCAGCTAGAATGGCGACCATTCATCTTATGATAGACACTTAGGTTGCTTTCAAATTTTGCCTATTGGAAGAGTATCACAATAATCATAGGAGGGAAGATATCTCTTTGCTATATTGATTTCTCTTCTTTTGTGTATAAACACAGCAGTGGGATTGCTGAATCATATGACAGCTCTATTTTTACTTGTTTGAGTAACCTCTGAACTATTCTCCGTAGTGGTTATGCTAATTTACATTCCCACCAATGGTGTAGAAAGATTTTCTTTTCTCCACATCCTCAGCAATATTTCTTGTACCATTTTTTAAATGTTTTGAGACTGATTTTGTTACATAACATGTGGTCTATTCTTGAGAAAAATTCATGTGATGAAAAGAAGAAGGTGTCTTTTGCAGCCTTTGAGTAAAATATTCTGTAAATGTCTATTAGGTCCATTTCATCTATAGTGAAGATTAAGCCTTATCTTTCTTTGTTGAATTTACATCTGGATGAACTGATGCTGAGTGTTGGGTGTTAAAGTCTTCAGCTATTATTGTATTGAGGTCTATCTCTCTCTTTAGCTTCATAATATTTGCTTTATATATCTAGGTGCTCCAGTGATGGGTGCATATATATTTACAATTATTATATCCTCTTGCTGAATTGATTCCTTTATTAGTATTTAGTAGCCTTCTTTGTCACTTACAGTTTTGAAATCTATTTTTTTCTGATGTAAGTATATACTCTTGCTCATTTCTCATTTCCATTGGCATGGAATATCTTTTTCCATCCCTTTATTTTCATTGGATGTGTATCTTCATAGATGAAGAGTTTTTCTTGTAGGCAACAGATCAGAGTCTTTTTTTTTTTTTTTTCATTTATTCGGCCTCTCTAAGTATTTTCATTGGAGAGTTTATTCCATTTACATTCACAGTTATCATTGATAAGCAGTGACTTACTCCTGCTATTGTTTGTTTTCTGGTTGTTTTTTGGTCTTTCCCTTTTTGTCTTTCTTTTTGTGAAGGTGATTTTCTCAGGTGGTATGATTTAATTTCTTGCTTTTTATTTTTTCTGTATTTTTCATATGTTTTTTGATTAGAAAGTACTGCATGGCTTGCAAATTATATCTTATAATCCATTATCTTAAACCGATGACAAGTTAACACTGATTACATAAACAAACACAAAAAGAAAACTAATAAAAAGTCTATATACTTTAACTTAATCCTCCTAATTTTTAACTTTTCAATGTTTCTTTGTCTCATTATACAGTCTTTGTCCTGAGAAGTTGTTGTAGTTATTATTTTTGATTGGATTATCGTTTTATCTTTCTTCCTAAGATAATAGTAGTTTGCAAAGAACAATTACAGTTTTATAATGTTCTGGGTATTTTTGTGTGTGTGCTTACTGTTACCAGTGACTTTGCTTGTTTTGAGACTGGGTCTCACTCTACTATCCAGTCTGGAGTGCAGTCATGCAGTCACAGATCACTGTGGCCTCAACTTTCCAGGCTCAAGTGATTCTCCCACCTCAGCCTCCTGAGTAGCTGGGACTACTGGCATGTGCCACTACACTGGCTAATTTTTGTGTTTTTATGTAGAGACAGGATTTCACCATGTTGCCCAGGCTAGTCTCAAACTCCTGGGCTCAAGCAATCCACCCACCTCAAGCTCCCAAAGGGCTGGGATAGTAGGTGTGGGTCACCATGCCTGGCCACCACTGAGTTTTGTATCTTCAGATGATTTCCTCTTGTTCATCAGCATCGTTTTCTTTCAGATTGAGAAACTATCTTTAGCATTTATTGTAGGACAAATCTGGTGTTGATAAAATCCCTCAGCTTTTGTTTGTCTGTGTAGTTCTTGATTTCTCCTTCATACTTGAAGGATATTTTTACTGCATAAAGAATTCTAGGGTAAAAGTCTTTTTATCCCCCTTCTGCTACTTTAAATATGTCATGCCACTCTCTCCTGGCCTATAAGGTTTTCACTGAAAAGTCTGCTGCCACATGTATTGGAGATTCATTATATGTTATTTGTTTCATTTCTTTTGATGCTTTTAGCATCATTTCTTTATCCTTGAACTTTAGCAGTTTGATTATTAGCTGTCTGAAGATAGTCCTCTCTGGGTTAATTCGGCTTAGTGTTCTATAACCTTTTTGTACTTCAATGTTGATATCTTTCTCTAGGTTTGAAAGGTTCTCTAGTAATATTTCTTGGAATAGCCCTTCTATCCCATATTTCATCTACCTTTTCTTTTAGGCCAATCACTCTTAGATTTGCCCTTTTGAGGCTATTTTCTCAATCTCGTAGGTGTGCTTTATTTATTTGTTTTAATTATTTTTCTTGTCTCCTGAGTATATATTTTTAAATAGCCTGCCCTCAAGATCACTAATTCTTTCCTCTGCTTGACTAATCCAGCTATTGGGACTCTGAGGAATTTTTCAGTATGTAAATTGCATTTTTGAATTATAGAATGTGTGCCTTATTTGTTTTAATTATTTTATCTCATTGTTAAATGCATTTGATAGAATTATGAAATTATTCTGTTATCTTACATTTCATTGCATTTTCTCAAAGCAGATATTTTAAATTTTCCATTTGAAAATTGAACATGTATCTGTTTCTCTAGGATTAGTCTCTGGTGCCTTATTTTGTTCATTTGCTGAGATCAAGTTTTCCTGGGTAATCTTGATGCTTTTAGATGGTTGTCAGAGTCTGGGCATTGAAGAGTTAGGTATTTATTGTAACAGCCTTCAGAGTCAGAGCTTGTTTGCACCTGTCTTTCTGGAGAAGTCTTTCCAGGTATTTGAAGGGACTTGGGCCCCAAGTCTAATATCACTGTGGTTTTTGCAGACTTGTAGAGGTACTGTCTTCATTGTCTTGGATAACACCTGGAAGAATTCTCTAGATTACAATGCAGAGACTCTTGTTTGTTTGTCTGCTTGTTTGTTTTTCTTCTTACCTTCCCCCAAACAAGTGGAGTTTATTTATCTGTGCTGAGCTTCCCGGAACTTGGGGTGTGGTGATGCAAGCACCTCTGTGCCCCCCACCATTGGAACAGCACTGGGTCAGACCTGAAGCCAGCACAACACTGGGTCTCACCCAAGACCTGTTGTAACCACTAACTGGCTACCACCGATATTCACGGAAGGTTCTAGGGCTCTATGATCAGAAGACAATGATGTCAGCCAGGTTTATGACTATTCAGGGCAATGAGCTCCCCCAAACCCCGAGTGGTTCCAGAGATGCTGTTTGGGAGCCAGAAATTGGAGTCAAAAAACTTAGAAGTATGCCTGATGTTCTATTTATTCTGTGGCTATGCTGGAACTGAAACCACAATAAAAAGTTCTTCCTACTCTTCCCTCCCCTTTTCACAAACAGAGGACATTCTCTCTGTGGCCACCACCACCACTGGCCCATAGGGGGATTCTTCCAAGTCACTGCCAGTGTTCCCTTAAAGCCCAAGGGCTCTTCATTTAGTTTGTGGTGAATGCTGCCAGGCCTGGGACTCAGCCTTCAGGTCAGTGGGCTCCCCTCTGGCCCAGGGCAGGTCCAGAAATGCTGCCCAAGAGCCTAGGCCGGCACTCAGGGATCCCAAGAGTCTGCTTGTCACTCTGGCCACTGTGGCTGAGCTGGTACCTAAGGTGCAAAACAGAGTTGCCTTTACTTTTCCCTATGCTTTTCTCTTTTTTTTTTTTTTTTTTGAGGTGGAGTTTCGCTCTGTCGCCTGGACTGGAGTGCAGTGGCCAGATCTCAGCTCACTGCAAGCTCCGCCTCCTGGGTTCCCGCCATTCTCCTGCCTCAGCCTCCCGAGTAGCTGGGACTACAGGCGCCCGCCACCTCGCCCAGCTAGTTTTTGTATTTTTAGTAGAGACGGGGTTTCACTGTGTTAGCCAGGATGGTCTCGATCTCCTGACCTGGAGATCCGCCCGTCTCGGCCTCCCAAAGTGCTGGGATTACAGGCTTGAGCCACCGCGCCCAGCCGCTTTTCTCAAAGAGAAGGAGTCTTTCACCATATCCAACACAGCTGGGGATGTGCTGAGTCACACCTATAGACAGCACATCTCAGAGCCCAAGGTCCACAGCATATTACCTTGATATTACTGCTGGTTATTCAGAGCCCAAGCTCTCTTTAGTCATCAGGTAATGAATCCTGCCAGGACTATGCCCTTTCTTTCAAGGCAGTGGGTTTCCTTTTGGCCCAGCATTTGTCTGAAAATATTATCTGGACTATAGGGCCTCACGACTCTGGTGCCCTGTTCTACTGAAGCTGAGCTGCTATCCAAGTTGCAAGATGAAGTCCTCTTTAGTCTTTGCTCTTTTCTCTTTAAGCAGAAGAAATAAGTCATGTTTGATGCTGTGAGCTGCACAGCCTGGGGCTGGGGGAGAGGTGGCAAAGCCTTCCTTAGTCGTGTCAGCTGGTCTCTCCCTAGGTCACATGCCACCCTAGTCCTCTGGCTCTGAGCCCAGACCAGCACAAAAAGTTGCTTAGGAATTGCAGCCCTTGTGTCCTAGACTGTCTCTCAAGTTTACTTAGGACCCCAGAGTACTTTGGCCTGCAGTGATAAGGCTTGTCAACAAACTCAAGTTTTAACCACTGACATAGGTGAGACCCTTCAGGCTAGGTCAGGTCCAAATGCTCCCTCTATGCTCAGTTGCTGACTGAGCCCAGCACAGCTTCTCTCTGTGCTCTCATAGGGCAGCACTGAATTCAATGTAAAGTCCCCCAGTCACTGCACTCTGTCTCTTCAAAGTGCACAGACTCTCTGTGCTGGATGGTCTTTGCGAGGGATGGAGGAGGGGTAGTGTCAGTGATTCACGACTTTCTTTCCTACCCTCTTCAGTGCCTTCTTTTCTGTGATTTGAAGTTACAACCAGGTAGTGTGATTGCTCACATGAATTTTGGTTCTTGTGACAGTGCTTTTCTGTGTGCAGATAGTTTCTAAAATGTGGTGTTCCTGCATGGGGAAAGAATGATGAAAGCTTCTATTCCAACATTATGCTCTACCCTCCTTCATTTACTTCTCCATATTGCTGTTTTTATTAGTGGGAAGCCTAACACAGTATTGAGAATAACTGTTGTACTTATTTGCTTTGTTAAGAATTATTTCATTACTAGGTAGCCCTTAATGCTAAAAGAAGATTAATGATCCCAACAAGAAAAGGAGATCTCTAGTATTGTCTCTCAAGTTTGGACCATTTAGAATAGGCTTCATCTTCACCAATGCGCTTCCTATAATACCAACTGCGCTTCCTATAATACCAACTCTTTAAACTATATGTTAGTATATATCAGGTTACTACAGTTATTTTTCTAAATTTTGAAACAGTTTCTTGGTTAACTGTATTACTCTATTAGAAACAATAGTAAATAGTTAAAGTGGAAAGCCAGGTAATGTATCAAAATAATATGGAACACTTTTAGAATTATTGTGAAGCTTTCTTTTTTTCAGAAAATTGCTTTCTTGGAAAAATTATATTTTGGTTTGAAAAAAGCAATCAAAGCAGGCAAATAAGATGATCAAAACATTAGTCATAAAAGTAAGTAGTGCAAGAATTTTTAAATGTCTGTGGCTTTCCCAGAGTTGTTATTTGTGATGGACATTAGATCATATGTGTAATTTTTCATCAAATTTTTTTAAAGTCTAGGGAAGATCAAATAAGTTTATTTACTGTACAAGGCATTGATTTACTTTTGTCTTAGTTCACCTTTAAATTTATAGTGTTAATTTTTACAAGATTTTTCAATTAGTTACCTGTTAAAGACATAAACAGCCCCATTTTTCTCTATTAGATCCCTGAGAAGGAATGGAAGAGTAGTGAGCAATGAGAATTGATGTAAATGGTCACATAGTTTCTGGTGTTAAGGATAGCTAGAGAAAAATAAATTAGGAATTCAAAGAGGTTTACCATGTAACAAACGTTATGGCTGCCAAATTTTCCAAAATTTTAATTCTCATTTTCCATAAGAAATCAGATAGCACTACATAGATTTAAGGGAATTTAGTTACAATATTAACTATTTATATGGGGCTTTCGATCAGCAGTTTTCAAACACACTTTTGGTAATAGAACTCTGCTAAAATAAACAAATGAAAGAGATGAGACTTTGGTTGAAGTGGAGTGAGGCATCTGTAGTCCAAGCACTAGTTCTTTTCCTTTTCTTCAGGCTTCTGAGACACCTCTGATGACTTTAGAGATGCTTCTACAATCTGATTCCTCCAGAGTACTGATGCTAAATAGGGAAATCACATCAAATGATCTGATACAAATTGCTGGAGGGATAGTGTATGATATCAGCATAAAAATGTAAGAGAATTCTGGTGATTTTGATTTTTTGTGTTTAGATTTTTCCTGACTTAATTTACTTTTACTGAATTATAGAACTTAGTATTGGGAAATTAAAAATAAGTAATCCTTTTCCAAACTTCTTATTGCATTGTAATGAAAATAGAAATGGGGTGGATAAGTGAGATAAGCTCAGTCATTTGGAGTCTCTCTGAAATCTGGATCATGAAACAAGTGAAACAAGAATGGAAGAAAATGTTAGAGTTCATTAAACTTAGCAACTGTGTCCTGACAATTGAATAGTTTATCACCGTGCCCCCAACACATGAGTACAAAAGTAATTGCAATTTTTGCAATGTTGGAATTTGCCGTTTGATATTGGAATACAATCTTAAATAAATGTGGTTATGTTATACACCATTTTAATGCACATTACTTGCTTTATTATTATTTTTGCTAATGACATTACTTGCTGTTTATTTTATTTTAGACTATAGAAATGATGTTAGACAAAAAACAAATTTGAGCGATTTTGTTATTCAATTTCTTATTCAAGTTCAAAATGGGTCGTAAGGCAGTGGAGACAAATCACAACATCAACAACGCATTTGGCCCAGGAACTGCTAAGGAACATACAGTGGAGTAGTGGTCCAGGAAGTTTTGCAAAGAAGATGGGAGCCTTGGAGATGAGAAGCATAGTGGCTGGCCATTGGAATTTGACAACGGCCAACTGAGAGCAATAATTGAAGTTGATCCTCTTACAACTACATGAAAAATTGCTGAAAAACTCAATGCCAACCATTCTACTATCATTCAGCATTTGAAGCAAATTGGAAAGGTGAAAAGTCTCGATAAGTGGGTGCCTCATGAGCTGAGTGAAATTTAAATGATTTAATGATTTAATTTAATTTAATGATTAAAATGATTTTTTAAAAAGTCATTGTTTTGAAGTGTCGTCTTCTTTTATTCTAGGCAACAACAACGAATCATTTCTCTACCAGATTGTGATGTGCGACAAAAAGTGGATTTTATGACAACCGATGATGACCAGCTCAGTGGTTGGACCAAGAAGAAGCTCCAAAGCAGTTTCCAAAGCCAAACTTGCACCAAAAAAATGGTCATGGTCACTGTTTGGTGACCTACTGCCAATCTGATTCACTACAGCTTTCTGAATCCCAGCAAGACCATTACATCTGAGAAGTACGCTCAGCAATTTGATGAGATGCACCGAAAACTGCAATGGTTGCAGCTGGCATTGGTCAACAGAAAAGGGTTGAATTTTTCTCCACGACAATTGCCAACCACACATCACACAACCAGTGCTTCAAAAGTTAAGTGAATTGTGCTAGGAAGTTTTGTTTCATCCACCATATTCATCTGAACTCTTGCCAACCGACTACCACTTCTTCAAGCATCTCAACAACTTTTTGCAAGGAAAACACCTTCACAACCAGCAGGATGCAGACAATGCTTCCGAAGAGTTTGTCTAATCCCAACGTGCATATTTTTATGCTACAGAAATAAACAAACTTATTCCTCCCTGGCAAAAATCTGTTGATTGTAACTCTTGTCTTAGGTTTTGCTAAGGTTTGAATATTTGTCCTCTCCAAAACTCACCTAATCTTCAATGTGGTGGCAATGAAAGACAGGGCCTTTAAGAGGTGATTGGATCATGATGGCTGTGCCCTCATGAATGGATTAATCCATTCATGGATTAATGAATTAGTGGGTTAATGGTTTAATGGGTTATCATGGGAGGAGAACTGGTGGCTTTATATGAAAAGAAAGACCTCAGCACCAGAGCATGCTCTGCTCCTCCACCACGTGATACACTGCACAGCTTCAAGACATCACAAGACTGTCTCCAGGGCAAAAAGGTTCTCACTAGATGTGGCCCCTCAGCCTTGAATTTAGCCTTCATAACAGTAAGAAATAAATTCCTTTCATTATAAATACCCAGTTTCAGGTGTTTTAAGTACAGAAAATTAACTAAGACACTTATAAACTTATTCCTCCAGGTTTCCTATGCACCTTATGAGCTATCCAATATTAAACAAAATACCCCTGATACATATTCATCCTCAACAGCCATGAATATGAAAATTTGATATTCAAGGGCAAAGATTTGCATGCCAGCGTTCTCAGAGATTGTGGAGAGTCTATAAACATAATATTTGAGATATCTATATTTAAGGTTTTCTGTTAAATTATTCCTATCAAATTATATTCCGAGCTCTAGCAAAACTTGTAGTTAGTAGTCCTATGCCTCTTTGTTCACTAACAAGTCCTTGGGTTTTCTTCATCAAAGATGTGGGTAGGAGAGTCTTTATTTTGATATCATGCCATTCAGTCAGATATAGTTTGGATCTGTGTCTCCACTCTAATGTCAAATTGTAATCCCCAATGTTGGAGGTGGAGCCTGGTGATTTGATCACGGGAGTGGTTTCTCTTGAATGGTTTAACACCATCTCCCTTGGTACTGTTGTCAGGATAGTGAGTTCTTGTGAGATCTAGTTGTTTAAAAGTGTGTAGAACCTCCATGCTCACTCTCTTCCTCCTGCACTGGCTATGGGAAATGTTCACTCCCCCTTTGCCTTCCACCTTGATTGTAAGTTACCTGAGGCTTCCCTAGAAGCTGAGGAGATGCCAGCATCATGGTTTCTATACAGCTTGCAGAACTGTGAGCCAATTAAATCCCTTTTCATTATAAATTATACAGTATCAGGTATTTTTTATAACACTGTGAGAACAGACCAATAGAATCACACATTGAAGTTATGTAGACCACACTCTCAAAGACGATTGAAATACACATCTTCATTCATTTTAGATCCTATCTACTAATGATCTAGTGTTACAGTTTGGGTAAAGATGTCAGACACTATATTTGTTTCTCTTAGAATCCCAAGCATCCCTCTCAGGTGCTGACTTTTCACGTTATTCAGAATTATCTTCCTCAGGCTCAAGCCAACATGAATATACCACAGATCTGTAAGAACTCAATGGAAGGCCTCAACCACTCTGTCAATAGAATAGCTTATCACCATTCTCCCTAAAGTATCCCATGGGCTGTTTGAATGTAGCATGATGGGAACCAATACACAGAAGTCTATTTTATAACCGAACAGGAGATAAATAGCCCACAGTGATAAAATGTAACCAAAGGCTGTATTTATGTAGAACTGAGAAAGACAACTAGTAGATAAACCTATAATTTCACCTATGTCTGTTTAATGTACAATTATATGCTGTTAAATTAAACAACTCTAGCTTTCTTAATACCACTTATCACATTAATTATAAGTAAGACACATGTATTTTGCAATATAGACCTCATTCTCTGTTACATGACATTAAGGAAAGTTGTTTCTTTGACTCAAAGTCTGTAAAACTTCTCTGTAGGTGGCTCTTTTTCACAATCAATTTGGATAGTGGGTTTGAAATAGTTGTATGTTATAAAGACAGAAAAACAACATTTTGGAATGTTTGCATAAATTGTAATTATTTGCTAAATTCAACTTCTATAATTTACTTGTTTAATAATAAATAAAATAAAATAAATAAAATAAAGGCTATTTCCCTGGGAAGTTGAAAATCCTGGGGTTTGCATGAGCATTTTATGGCAGGAAAAGTGGGTATGAAAATATTAGACTCATAATTAATCCTAATTAAAATACAATAATTGCCTCATTTGTTCAAATAAGTGGATAGAACGACAGAAATTCAGAAATCGGAGAGATGAAGGACATTACACACACACACACACACCCTTCACACACACAGAAGAGGAATTGTATGGAGGAAACATGATAATTCATGTGTATCATTGTCTCTAACAAAAGTGTAGCTAATTAGACAAGAAGAAACTGTGACTCAAGATAAAGGAAACTGATTAGGTCGTGAAGTTTTTGGGTTTTTTTATGGGCTGTATCTATTCCTTTTTTGTTGCATGTAAATGAAAGACTGCCTCCCTCTCATTCATCAGAAGAGGGTCTCTGTAAGTGAAGAAACACATGTATCAATTATTTTTAAAATCATAAATTGCATAATTATATAATAGCAATTGCTCATGCAAGTTATGCCGTAACATAATAAATAAATTACACAAATCACAATTTTCACCTTTCGTTAGAGAGATATAATTTTCTATTAAAAATAAGGGTCAATCCTTAAGGTTTTGAAGATTAAATTGGGGCTGAACTGAACTCCCATAAATAATTAAAGTTACTATACTACATGAATTTTATTATCTTTTGATTGAATCCACTTTTTGACCTGGGGTTTCTATGTATTTTCTCAATTTAAAAAACAAATTTAGAGTTAATTAGATTTGTACAGAAATGTACTCTCATATTTACCTACACTGCAATACTGGGAATTGTATCAACATTTCGTGCAGCTACTCCTCTCAGAAACAGGCAGTATATGCGAGCTTCTTGCTAAATACGCCAGACCTTTTCTTTAACCATTTAGGGTTAGTTGTAAACAATAGTAAGTTGTTATCGCTAATGTGTTTTTATTTTAAAAGTCATATCATATATCATTTAGTAACTGGGAGAAATAAAATATGCAAATATTACTTGAGTCTTTTATGACACTATTCTTTTCCTTTAGGTGTATAAAATAATCTGAATTCTAGAATCAATTATTGGAAATAGATAAGAAAATGAGTAGAAAACTAAGTCATCAGTATTAGTCAGCAACTCTATCTAGTTAGAGAAACACAACAAGCATGAACAGATATTTGCCAGTAATGAGAATGAATTCTGAGATTGAGCTGCTACACATACCTTCAGTTCAGCTGTGCATAGTTGCTGAATTCAGAGCCATGCCTTCTTTCTACAGATAGGCTGAAAAATATTCTTATTCAAGGTGGCATAGATTCATATTAAAGGGCTTCACTCTTAGGTGCTGAACGGTGAAATGCTTTGAAGTGAAATAATAATCTTTTATAATCCAAAGAAAACTTGACGCAATCAGAAAATTCAGATCTATTCCATAACTTCTGGTACCTCCACGCTTTCCTCGTCTATTTTTCACTGAATTATCCTTTGTACTTACAACACTTGCAGGTTCATACATAATATAGTCACCCCCCCATTACATTATTTCGGGTAACAAGGGACCACATATATAAAAGGTGGTCCAATAAGATTATAATACTGCATTTTTACTCTAACTTTTCTATGTTTAGATATATAAATATTTACTATCGTATTACAATGACCTACAATACTCAATACTGGAACATGCTGCACAGGTTTGTAGCTTAGGAGCAAAAGGTTATACCTTATAGCCTGTATGTGTAGTAGGCGATATCATATAGGCTTGTGTAAGTATGCTCTATGGTGTTCACACAATGACAAAATTGCCTAAAGGCACAATTATCAGAACATATCCTGCCATTAAGCAATGCATGACTGTACTTCAAAAATATGTGTTGAATTGCTTTTATAATTTCTGTTCCTTTCATTTTTCTTTTCAACTTTTCTCCTTGTGCTCTTTAAGTTACATATTCTCTTAAAATACAATATTCTCCTTTACTCTTGTGCAGTTTCTACTGTAAAGTTTTTTTCAATATGTTTAAAAACTAGGCATAGTTTATATTTGTGTGCTGGCTAAAAGTGTAGACTCTGGAGATGAAATATTTGGATTTGAATCCCAGCTACACCACCACTGGTTGTGTGACTTTGGACAAGTTACTTAATCTTTGTCTACAGTTGTTTTTTCATTTTCAAAATGGAAACGATATTAACACCTGTCTAATAAAGCTAACGTGAGGACTAAATTAGTTAATATAGGTATAACACTGCAAATGGTGCCTGGACACAGTAAACACCATTTGAGTGATACTAATAACAATAGTAGTTACTTATTATTATTTCTATGGTGATGTCTTAATTTGTTAGTCTTCACTGACTTTTTATAGTAACATATCTTTTAATCTCTTAAAAATTGAACCTCATATTATTAGGATTTCAACAAAAAGAGGTCTTTTTTCATTGGTCTTAAATTTATTTCAGGTGTTTTTTTGATAGACATGTAGACATTTCATTTAATTGCTCTAGATAATAATACATTCTATTTAGGTAACCAAATTGATTTCTAAAGCACTTTGGACGCAAGGTCCACAAGATTTTTGTCCCTCCAAAGGAGTTTTACTTCTATTCCCAAGGTCAGTCTTCCACAACATGGGGACACATCACCATAGTCTCTCCCCTTACTTCCTTTTATCCAAAGATTCTGCCTGTGATGTAAGCTAGGTGTTTGATGTCTATATTAAGGGTTATCCAGAGAGACAGAACCAATAGGATAGATAGATAGATAGATAGATAGATAGATAGATAGATAAGAGAAGATTTATTAGGAGAATTCACTCATGGAATTATGGAGGCTGAGAAGTCCTACAATAGGCTGTTTGCAAGCTGGAGACCCTGTGATGCTAATAGCGTGACTCTGTTCAAATGTGAAAACCTCAGAACCAGAAAAGCTGATGGTGTAATTCTCAGTCCAAGACCAAAGGCCTGGGAAACTGGGTGGCCCATGGTTTATGTTCTGGAGTAGAAAGGCCAGAGAGCCTGGAGTTCCGATGTCCAAGGGCAGGAGAAGAAGACTCCCAGCTATGGCAGTCTCATCTGGAAACTCACGAACTCAGCCAGGAGTAATGTTTTACCACTTCTCTAGGTATTCCTTAATACAATCATGTTGACACAGTTCTGCCGACTGCACAAGAAGCATAGTGCTGTTGTCTGCCTCTGGTAGGGGTCTTAAAGAGCTTATAATCATGGCAGAAGGCAAAGGGAGAGCAAGCATGTCATATGGCAAGAAAGGCACAAAACATTTCTTATACAAAATACCTATTATTCTCTCATCTGAAGTTGCTTGGCAAACTTTGACATAATCAATTTCTTATATGAATAGTTATATATTTTTAAAGTCACTGCAGATATGGCCATAGAACTTTGGTCAATTGACGCCAAAGCATGTCACAAAACAATTATTGTGCTATGTATTAGAGAATCAAAGATGTGATCTGAGCAGGTTTTATTAGCCAGAGGTGCTAGTTAGTATCAAATTAAGGTGCTTTTACAAACTGTATACTCCTGGGCCCATTCTTCAGACATTCTAATGTGGATATTTATTGTATAAGCCTTTGCCATATTTGCTCTGGTGCCATCTCCATTTGAGGTATATATTTTTAAATTTAAATAATTTTTAATTGCTATGAGCACATATTAGGTGTATATATTTATGAGCTACATGAGATATTTTGATGCAGACATGCAATGCATAATAATTGCATCAGAGTAAGTGGAGCATTTATCATCTCAAGCATTCATCATTTATTCGTGTTACAAACATTCTAATTGTGCTCTTATAGTTACTTTAAAATATGCAATAAAGTATTGTTGACTACAGTTACCCTGTGATATTATCAACTGCTAGATCTTATTGATTCGATCTAAATGTATTTTCATAGCTATTAACCAACCCCACTTGCCTCCCACTTCTCAGCCTCTGGTAACCATTATTCCACTATCTCCAAGAATTCAGTTGTTTCAATTTTTATCTCCCACAAATGAATGAGAGCATGAAAAGTTTGTCTTTCTATGCCTCACTTATTTCACTTAACATAATGTCTGCCTTCCACTTTCATAAATGTTGTTTCAAATAACAGAATCTTATTTTTCTGTGGCTGAAGAGTACTCCATTTTGTACATGTTCTACTTTTTTTGTAATCCATTCATTGTTGATAAACACTTAGGTTGATTCAAAATTCTGCTAATTGTGAATAGTGCTGCAATAAACATGGGAGTACAGAGATCTCTTTGATATGCTGATCTCCTTTTTTGGGGTATATACTTAGCAGTGGGATTGCTAGATCATATGGTAGTTCTATTTTTAGTTTTATGAGGAACACTGAAATGTTCTACATGGTGGCTCTACTAATTCACATTCCCACCAACAGTGTACCACCCACCAGGTTCCCCTTTCTCCACATCCTCACCAGCATTTGTTATTACCTCTCTATTGAATGTAAGCCATTTTGACTGGGGTGAGATGATATTGTAGTTTTGATTTGCATTTCTCCATTGATCAATGATGTTGATGTTTGCCATTTTATGTCTTATTTTGAAAAATGTCTATTCAAATATTTCGCCTGTTTTTAATCACATGATTAGATTTTTTCCTATAGAGTTGTTCAAGTTCTTTATATATTCTAGTTATTAATCCCTTGTCAGGTAGGTGGTTTACAAATATTTCCTCCCATTCTATGAGCTATCTAAACTTTGTTTATTGTTTCCTTTGCTGTGCAGAAACTTTTTAACTTGATGTGATCTTGTTTGTCCATTTTTGCTTTGGTTTTCTGTGCTGGTGTGGTATTATTCAAGAAATATTTCCCCAGTCCAGTATTCTGGAGAATTTCATGAATTTTTAAAATAGATTTGTAGTTTGAGTTTTTAGAGTTAAGCTGTTTGTGATGTTATCTTGATTGGATCGAAGAATGCAAAGTAGTGTTACTGAGTGTGTCTGTGAGGGTGTTGTCAAAGGAGATTAACATTTGAGTCAGTGGACTAGGGGAGGCAGACCCACCCTCAATCTAGGTAGGCACAATCTAATCAGCTGCCAGCTTGACTAGAATAAAGAGGAAGGTGCAAGAACTAGACTTTCTGTGTCTTCCAGCCTTCATCTTTCTCCTGTGCTGGATGCTTTGTGCCCGCAAACATCACACTCCAAGTCCTTAGGCTTTTGGTCTCTTGGAGTTACACTAGTGGTTTGCCAGGGACTCTCAGACCTTTAGCCACATACTGAAGGCTGCACTGTAAGTTTCCTACTTTCAAGGATTTGGGACTCAGGCTGATCCACTATTGACTTTCTTGTTCCTCAACTTGCAGATGGCATATTGTGGGCTTTCACCTTGTGATTGTGTGAGTCAATTCTAATAAACTCCCTTTCATATATATATATATGAAAGGATATATATTCTATTACTTTTGTTCCTCTAGAGAACCCTGACTGTTACACTGTTAATTCAATTTGATATGATTTTTTATATGGTGAGTGCTAGGGGTCTAGTTTCATTCTTCTGCATATGGATATCCAGTATTCTCAGCATTATCTACTGAAGGGACAGTCCTTTCCCCAATGTATGTTTTTGGAAGCTTTGTTGAAAATGAGTTCACTGTAGATTGATAGATGTATTTCTGCATTCTCTATTCTGTTCCATTGGTCTATGTGTCTAGTTTTATGCTAGTACCATGCTGTTTTGGTTACTATAGCTCTGTAGCATAATTTGAAATCAGGTAATGTGATTTCTCCCATTTTGTTTTTGTTGCTCATGGTGACTTTGGCTATTCTACCTCTTTTGTTGTTTCATATAAATTTTAAGATTATTTTTCTATATCTGTGAAGAATGCCATTGGCATTTTGATGAGGATTGCATTGAATCTGTAGATTGTTTTGGGCAGTGTGAACATTTTAACAATATTGATTTTTCCAATCCACAAACATTGAATATTTTTTCCATTTTGGGTGTTGCCTTCAATTTCTTGCATCAATGTTTTATAGTATTAATTATAGAGATCTTTCACTTCTTGGTTAGGATTATACCTCAGAATTTTATTGTATCTGTAGCTATTGTAAATAGCATTATTTTATTTATTTATTTTTCGAATTTTTACTGTGGGCATATAGAAACACTACTGATTTTCGTATGCTGTTTTTGTATCCTGCAACTTTACTGAATTTGTTCATTAAATCTAGTAGTTTTCTTGTGGAATATTTCAGTTTTTCCAAATATAAGACTACATTATCTGGAAACAAGAATAATTTTACTTCTGTCTTTCCAATTTGGATTCCCTTAATTTCTTTCTCTTGAGTAATTGCTCTAGCTAGGACTTCCAGTAATATGTTGAATAACATTGGTGAAAGTGGACATCCTTTTCAGGTTCCAGAGCTTTGAGGAATGACATTCAGTTTTTCCCCAGTCAAATATGATACTATCTGTGTGACTATAATATAGTATTCAGTATGATACTATCTGTGTGACTATGTTATATGGCTTTTATTATGTTGAGGCATGTTTCTTTTAGACCCACATTTTCTAGGGATTTTATTATGATGGGATGTTAAATTTTATTTTCCTTGTCCTTCTTTCTTTTGATATGATGTATCACATTGATTGGTGTATGTTGAACCATCCTTGCATCCCTAGAATAAATCCCACTTGGCCATGATGGATAATCTCTTGAATATGTTGTTGAATATGCTTTGCTAGTGTTTTGTTGATGATATTTACATCAGGGTTCATTGGGGATATTGGCCTGTAGTGTTCTTTTCTTAATGTGTCTTTGGTTTTAACATCAGAATAATACTGGACTCATAGTATGAGTTTGGAAGTATTCTTCCTTCTCTGTTTTTCAGAATGGATTAAGTAGAATTATTTTTAGTTCTTTATTAAATGTTTGATATACTTCAGCAGTGAAGCCCTCGAGTCCTGGGCTTTTCTTTGCTAGGAGACTTTTTGTTACAGCTTTGATCTCATTCTTTCTTATTGGTAAATTCAGATTTTGGATTTATGATTCAATCTTGGTAGGTTGTATGTTTATAGGAATTTATCCATTTCTTCTAAATTTTCCAATTAATTGACATATGGTTGTGCATAGCAGTCCCTAATGATCCTTTGAATTTCTGCAGTATCAGTTATAATATCTCCTTTTTAAACTATCCTTTTGTTTATTGGGATCTTCTCTCTGTTTTCTTAGACTGGTTCTACTTTTCTTGATATTTTTTATTATCCAAAACCAATTATTTGTTTTATTGATTTTTGTATTTTCTTATTTGAATTTCATTTATTTCTTCTCTAATCTTTGTTATTTATTTTCTTCTACTAGTTTTTGGTTTGGTTTGTGTTCATTTCTATAGTTCTTTGAGATCCATTATTAAGTTATTTGTTTGGTTTTTGATGTAGGCACTTTTTGCTATAAACTTTCCTCTTTATACTATTTTTTTGTATCTGACAGATTTCTGTATGTTGTGTTTTTGTTTTCATTTATTTCAAAAAGTTTTTTAAAATCCTTTATTTCTTCATTGACCTAATGGTCATTCAGAAGCAAATTGTTTAATTCCCATGTGTTTATATATTTTGCAATATTTTCTTGGTATCAATTTATAGTTTTATTCCATTATGGTCAGTGAGGATTGCTGATGTTATTTCTCCTTTTTCTTTTTGAATGTTTAAAACATGTTTTTGTGGACTAATATTGCCTTGAGAATGATCCACATCCTCAGAAGAAGAACATGTACTCTGTAGTCATTAGATGAAATGTCCTGTAAATATCTATTAGGTTCATTTCATCTATAGTGCAGATTAAGTGTGATGTTTCCTTATTGATTTTCTTCCTGAATCTCTGCAATGCTGAAAGTGGGATGTTGAAGTCCCCAGCTTTTATTGTGTTGAGGTCGATCTCTGCCTTTAATCCAATAACATTTGCCTTATATATCTGGGTGCTCCATATATTTTGGGTTGGGTGCACATATATTTTCAATCATTATATCCTTTTGCTGGATTGAACTGTTTATCATTATATAATGATCTTCTTTGTCTCTCCTTAAATGTTTTTCTGGAAATCAATTTTGTCTGATATAAGTGTAGCTATTCCTGCTCTTTTCTAGTTTCCATTGGCATGGGATATCTTTTTCCATCCCTTCATTTTCAATGTGTGACTTTATAGGTGAAATATGTTGTAGTCAACAAATTATTGGGTCTTTTTTGTTTTAATCCATTCAGCCACTCTTTATCTTTTGATGAAAAAATTTAGCCCATTTACATTCAACATAATTATTGATAGGTAAGGAATTAGTTCTGCCATTTTTGTTACTTGGTTTTTGATATTTTGTGCTCCTCTCTTTATTCTTTATTTCCTGTCTTCCTTTTAGTGAAGGTGATTTTCTCTTGTTTTATGGTTGATTTATTGCTTCTTATCTTTTGTGTATCCCTTGTAGGTTTTTGACTTAAGATTGCCATGAGGCTTGCAAAGAATATCTTATAACCCATTATTTTAAAGTTATGACAACTTAGCACAGCTTGCAAAAACAAATTTATGAATAAGAAAAGAGAAAACAATACAAATTTCAATTTAACTTAATTCCCCCAGCTTTTTTACATTTTTATATTTATATCTGTTTATACTGTCTATGTCTTGAACATCATTGTTATTACTTTTGATAGGTTCATCATTTACTCTTTCTGATCAAGATAGGAGTAGTTTACACAGCACAATTACAGAGTTAAATATTCTGTTTTGGCCTGTGTACTTACTATTGTCAGTGAGTTGTTTACTTTCAGATTATTTCTTACTTGCTTGTTAATGTCCTTTTGTTTCAGATTGAATAACTTCCTTTAGAATTTCTTGTAGGATAGGTCTTATATTATTGAAATCATTCCGTATTTTTTTTTCATCTGGGAAAGTCTATATTTATTCATGTTTGAAGTATATTTTTGCTGGATATACTATTCTATGATAAGCATTTGTTTTTCTTCAGTGATTTAAAAATATCATATCACTCTGCTCTGGCCTATAAGATTTTCAGTGAAACTCAGCTGCTGGAAGTATTATATCTCTGTTTTTTGTTTTTGCTGTTTCTTATCTGTTGCTGCTTTCTGGATCCCTTCTGTATCCTTGACCTTGATAGTTTAATTATCAGATGTCTCAGGGTAGTCTTATTTAGGTTAAATCCACTTGGTGGCCTATAAGCTTCTTGTATTTGAATATTTGTATCCTTCTCTAAATTTGGAATGTTCTTTGTTATGATCCCTTTGAATAGCTTTCTATCACAATCTCTCTCTATCTCCTCTTTACATCCCAAAACTCTTACATTTGCCCTTTTGAGGCTATTTTCTAGATTTTGTTGGTGTACATTATTATATTTTTCTTTTGTGTCCCCTGTATATTTTCAAGTAGCATGTCTTCAAGATCAATTATTGTTTTTCTGCTTGATCAGTTCTGCTGTTGGAATACTCTGACGCATTCTTCACTATAGCAATTGCATTTTCAAGCTCCGGAATTTCTGCTTAAAATAATTTTTTAAAAAACTTCAATCTCTTTGTTAAATTGTATATAATAGTATTCTCAATTTCTTCTCTTTGTTATCATGAATTTCATTAGGCTTCCTCAAAACAGCTATTTTAAATTCTCTGTCTGAAAGATCACATATCTCTATCTCTCCAGGATTCCTCACTGGTGCCTTATTTAGTTTGCTTGGTGAGGTCATGTTTTTCTAGACGGTCTTGAAGCTTGCAGATATTTCTTGACATCAGGGCACTGAAGAGTTACGGATTTATTATAGTTTTCACAGGCTGGACTTATTTGTACCTTTCCTTCTTGTGAAGGTGTTCCAGGCACTCAAAGGGAATTGAGTGTTGTGATCTAAGTCTTCAGTGTCTGCAGCCATATCTACATTAGAAGGCACTCACGGCCAGTATCACTGACTCTTGCAGACTCCTAGAGTTACTACCTTGATGATCTTAGGTAAGATCTGAGAGAATTCTCTCGATCACCAGGCAGAGACCCTTATTCCCTTCCCTTACTTTCCCCCAAACAAATAGAATCTCTCTGTGCTGAGCTTCCTGGAGCTTGGGGAGGGGTGACACAAGCACCTTTGTGACCACCAGCACTAGGACTGCACTGGGTCAGACTTGAAGCCAGCACAGCACTGGGGCTAACGCTAGGCCAATGGTGACCACTGTCTGACTACCACAAATGTTCACTTAAGGCCCAATAGCTCTTCATCCAGAAGATAATGAATCTATCCACACTTGTGTCCTTCTCTTCAGGGTAGAAAGCTAGCCACCGCCTGCCACCCACTCCCACCCCACCCCCAAGAATAAGTCTAGAAATGCCATCTGATAGCCAAGGCTCAGAGTCAGGAAACTTAGGAAACTACTTCATGCTCTGTTATTCTGTGGCTGAGCTGGCACCCAAACCACAAGATAAAATCTTTTCCACTCTTCTTCCTCTTTTCCTCAAGCAAAAGGAGACTATCCCCATGACCACTACTGCCCCAGGCCCACAACAAGTACTGCTTCCCTACCACTGATGTTCACTCATGGTCTAAGGACCCTTCAGTTAGCTTGTAGTAAATGCTGCCAGGCCTGAGTCTCTCCCTTCAGGGCAATGGGATCCCTTCTAACCAGGGTGAGTCCAGAAATGCTTTCTAGAAGCCAAGGCCTGAAATCAGGCAGCCCAAAAGCCCACTTGGTGTTCTATTTTACTATGGCTGAGCTAGTACCTAAACTGCAAGACAAAGTCTCCTTTACTCTTCCCTCTCCTTTACTCAAGCAGAAGGAGTCTCTTTCCATAGCCACCACAACTGGGAATATGCTGGGTCATACCAGAAGTTAGCACAGCCCTGGGGCTCACCCAAGGCCCATGGTCCTACCTGACTACCACTGATGCTTATTCAAAGTCCAAGGGCACTTCAGTCAGCAGGTGATGGATCCTGCCAGAAGTGGGTCCCTCCCTCTAAGGCAGTAGGTTCCCTTCTTGCCTAGCATGTGCCTAGAAATGTCATCTGGGAGACAAGGCCTGAAATGTGGGTCTCAGGATGCTGCTTAGTGCCTTATTCTATTATGGATGAGCTGGTATCTAAATTGCAAGACCAAGTCCCCTTTACTCTCCCTTCTCCTCTCCTCAAGCAAAAGGAAGGAGTCACTCCAGAAATTGCAAGCTGGGGTTGTGGGAATGGTAATGTAAGCATTCCCTTGGCCACTCAAGCTAGTGTCTCACTAGGTCATGTACACCTCATGTCAACTAGCTCTGAGCCCACCACTGTATCAGGACTTGCCAAGGAATTGCAGTCCTTGTGGCATAGACTACTTTTTAAGTTTATTTAGAACCCCAGATCACTTTAGCCTGTGGTGGAAGGGCTAGCCAGAACTCACGTTCTGACCACTGGGATGGATGATTCCTTTCTAGCTAGGGCTGGTCTAAATGCTCCCTTGATGGGTGTTGGCTGAATTCTGCTCCGTATTGTAGTCCATGGTGACAGGCAGCACGGAGTTCCAATGCAAATTCTCACAATAATGTTGTTTTCCCTCCCCCAAGCACACAGATTTTCTCTCTGCCATGCAGCAACTGCTAGCGAAAGGGAAACGAGTGATGTTGTCACTTCAATACAGTCTTTTCTACCTTCTTCAGTGCCTCTTTTCTTGCTGTGATGTTAAAATTAGGTACTGTGAGCACTCACCTCATTTTTGCTTCTTATGGAGGTGATTTCTTGTGTGAATAGTTGGTCAAGTTGATGTTTCTGTGGTGGGGACAATTGCTGGTGGTTCTATTTGATCATCTCATTCTGTTTTTATTCCACCAGTTGGAACAGTTTTTAAAAATACTGTGTGATATAGAAAAACCCACTTTACTTTTTCTACATACAGTGAGGCCATTTCACCAATAGAAAACAATTTGCTCTTTTTTTCACTTATTTCTTTAATAGACTGTTTTTTTAAAATCAGTTTTAGAGTTACAAAAAAAAAAAAATGAGCAAAAAGTACAAAGGTAGCCCCCACACCTACTCAGCCTTCCAGTATTAACTTCATTTACTAAAGTGGTCCATTTGTTATAAGAACCTATGTTGATACATCATTATTACCAAATATTCTTAGTTTTCATTAGTGCTTAGTCTTGCTATTGTACATTCTATGTGTTTGAATAAAGGTATACATGTATGTATCATTATAATATCATACAGACTATTTTTATTGGCTTACAAATCATCTGTACTTTGCCTGTACATGCCTTCCCCCGCTCACTCTTGGCACCCACTGATGAGTGTGTAGGTGTGTGTATGTGTTGGGGAGATACGTGTGAACCTTTGGGTAAGAATATTAAAATTCAGGCTCAGCACCTTTCCTTGGGAACATCTGCTCCTAAAAAATCACTGCTATATCTTAGCATGAGGTAGTGTTTTATTCAAGAGCTGCCTTCTTTGTTTTTTACCACCTAACTCAAAGGCCGAGCGTAGGAAATGCTCAGAGGCCTGATTGACCTCAATTTATTAGTAGTACCTTCACCCCAGCTGTGATCTAGCACTGTCCTGATATTTCACATCTGTTTCTGGTTGCTGGTGGGTTGATGCTGCTGTTTTTCACCCAGCACATTGGCGACAGGGAAGGCAATGATCTGCCCCAGTAGATGTGAGTGAGAGAAAGGTACAAAAACAGGAAACTCTGTCTGAGTGAAAGTCTTACAAGTGTGACAATGACAGCTTGATACATAAACATTGATTTAATCTATATTAGCAGTCTACTTTCTGTGTGTCATACACCGGGTAAACTTTGGCAATAGAAATAAGGAATAAAGAACCCTATGATCAAACAGCATATGTATTATTAGAATCAGACATTTACATAGTCAAATAAATGGAATGAATACACAGGAGTGAAACCAGACTGTCACAATATGTATAGCATAAATGTTTCAAACATACTATTAATAGTAGAGACTCTTTCAAAATAAGAGCATGAGTTGAATTTTAAATATCCACTACTTCAACGACAATCCAAACAAAATGTCATCAAAATTTAAATGTTACTACAAAGTAAAAGCCTATATTATAAAATTATAATAAAAATTCATGATTAAATTATATTGTTTAAATCACCTAGGTGTCCTCTAATTTATTGAATAACAACTAAACCCATAAAATTATAGCCCCATTTGTCTTTATGAAAGTTGTTTGTTTCATTTACAGTTATACTTACTAAATTGACAAACAAAAATGCTAAGATAAAGGAAGAAATCAGTCATCCTATCTTTGAGATATTAACTAGAGAAAATAGATCAGTGAAGCTGAATGAAGTAGTAATATACAGTGACCTTGTTCATTAGAAAAGCTAAAGCAATTGTAATGCTCTAAATGATCATAGAATTTACTCTATCAAAGAAATGGAAAAAATATACATTTGCAACAACTACTTGATGAATTTATTAAATTTCATCCTTTGCAATTTAAAAATGTCAATATAAGGTTCTATGATATTCAAATAAGGGTGTAAAAGAATGTAATCTGTGATTAATAAAAAATTTAAGCATAATTTTTTGTTAAAAAATCCAAAATAAAAATAAATATAATAAACAAAATACGTAAAATGAAACCAATAATACACTTGACAACTTTATACTGAATGAAGTTGCATACACTAACAATTGGAAGTTATTAGTGAAAATGTAGTTAGAGAATACAGATAATAGAGATTTGACATATCAGTAGCTGATATGCAAGAAGATGGGACCAGAACAAATAACCAGGAAAAAATTCTCAATAATTTAATGGAAGTACAATCTCTTAAAACAACAACAAAAAAAGTGATTTGGCAGTTCAAATGGGCTTTTCATGAGTAAAGAAATAGCAATAAAAATTGACAAACACCAATACTGAAATTCAGTGTATATTATAAAATTTCAAGAAAAGAGAAAAACTTTAAAATTTCTGACATATGAAACAAAACATTCTAATGAGACTTTTCTTCAGCAACATTAGCTCCCAGAAGGAAATGGATACCTATTTTTAGGTAAAAGGGTATGATCCCCAAATTTTATACTCATCTAATTTGTCATACATGTGTAAAGGTATCAGAATAAATATTTAATGTATTCTACATGTACAAAAACTAAAGAAGTACACCAATTCTGTCCCTTTTCTGATAAATCTATTTGAAAACATAATCTATAATCTATGCAACTGAAAAATAGAATAAAAATCAATAAATCAGTGAATAGAAAAGTTAAATTATGAAAGAAACGTTGACGTGCATTCAAATTAACATAACGTTGAATTTTGTCTAATAAACTTAAATTATTATGGCTACAAATTCTTATGAGATTTAAACTTTAGTTTTGAACACAAGTATAAAATCTACAATCCTAGGATAAAAGGTAGGAGGTGGGAAGAAATTTTAAAGTGCTAATATTCTTATGTTCCAGTTAAGCTCGATTTTTATTTTTATTTTATTTTTATTTTTATTTCTAAAAGTGACAAATAAATGAATATAGCCCTATGCATTATTTTTAAAGTTACAAAAATAGCCACTAGTGGAACTAAAAAGAGAGGATACGTTTTCTAAATTTCTAGAGAGAAAAGGAAAAGAAACCACAGATTATGCAGAACAAGTTAGAAAATATGAAGGACTACATACATATAGAAAATGGAGCTTAAAAGAGGATGACAAAAGTGAGACCAAACTGAAGACTTTAAATAAAAATTGGCAAACCTATTAAATAATTTTAAAAATGAAAAATCACAAATTGGTGAAAAACAGTTCTAACTATATTTTACCTAAAAATAAAATACACCTCAAACTGAAAAAGTAGAAAGTAAAAGACTAGGCAAGTTACATCAAATAGATGGAAACAAGTCACAGAATGAAAGCAGTATACCTATATTAACATCAAAGGTGATTATTTAAATGTCATTTGTATTTATGGACTGTATAACATACCAATACATTTTGAAATATTACACAAAATAATGTATGTTGAAATCTTCTGAACTTACAATTTTTTTTTAATTTTTAATTTTTAATTTTTATTTTGATGCAGCCTCACTCTGTTGCTCAGTCTGGAGTACAGTGTCATGATCTCAGTTCACTTCACCTCACTTGTGAGACTCAAACCTCAGCCTCCCCAGTAGCTGGGACCACAGGTGCCTGCCACCACGCCTGGCTGATCTTTGTATTTTTTGTAGAAACAGGGTTTCACCATTTTTCCTAGGCTGATCTCAAACTCCTGGGTTCAAGTCATTTGCACACTTCAGCCTCCTAAAGTGCTGGCATTACAAGTGTGAGCCACCATGCCCAGTTTCAAATAGAATTTGATAGAAACACCACAGAATGATTTATGGTACATCTCTGATTTTCAGAACAATTAAATCATATGTAAATATATATATATGAACTGAATAATATAATTAGTAAGATCGTGATAACAGGTGCTTATCAAATACTAGTCCCTGAATTCAGAGAATGTCCCTTGTGGTTATGAAGGTTCTCTTGGTAATTGAAACAACTTGAGAATACCTTAGGCCAAAAAGAAAATCCCAATCAATTGAAAAATATAAAAATATTATAGCTTACATTTCTGACTGTACTGCAATAGTAGAAATATATCAAAAACTAGTAAAAGGAAAATAAAAAAAAATACTCCAACCCATCAGACACCCCCTTGTTTCCATTTGCTTTCTTCCTCGCACATGGATGCCAATATTGTGTATCACTTATGGCTAGTGATGATTCTGTTTCACTTTACTGATGTTGATGGATATGCATATTATTTTAAACATCACTGAAATGTGATAAACATTCTTGTGGATACATTGTTTGGTAAATTTATAAAAGATGAATTAATATAGTTGAAATTTTTGTATATCTTGCCAAACCCTTGTTCAGAAAAGTTTTACCAAACTATGTATTAAACAATACTGCATGAGAATACCTGGCAGGTATATTTATATAATTTTTAAGAAATTGATACTCACTAGATTATTTATACTGTTCCAGGAAATATTAAAGAGAAAAGAAAGTGCCTCAAGGTTTTTAAAACCAGCAAAGTACTTGACAAAACTAACACTCAAGTGGAGCACTATAGTATAATCACACCTATGGATACAGAGTCCAGAATTCTGAATAAAATATGAAACAATTGCACCTAGAGATACATTTAAAGAACACCATACAATGGCTGAGTGAGCAAATATGATAATTTTAATAAATTTTTCCTATTATTTAATATATTTCAAGGAGAAAGGCCATGTACTTATTTTGGTAGCTGCTAGAATGGCATTTGTTGTTTTCAAAATTTATTATGCCCATATATCCTAAATAAGAAGAATAAAATGTTACTTCCTTATCATTAAAATTATTTATCTCAAACAACCAGTATTATACTTACTTAAACATTTAAAGCATTTCAATTAAAATCTGGAAAAAATATGACAATACTGCACACATTATGACACATCACTCTTGAACACACTGGTGTATTTCTCCTAAGAATAAAGACATATTCCTACATAACTACACTGCAATCATTATTCCCAAGAAATTTAATATTGATGCACTATATACTATTACCTAATATACACGCCATACTCAAGTGTTCCCCATACCCAAATAATGTCTTTTATAACTGTGTTTTAAATCCGGGACCCAAATAAGAATTACACATTGCATTTGGTTATCTTGTTGCTTTTATAGCCAGGACAGTTACACTGCCCCTTATTTTTTGGTCTAAGCCATTTGTTTTACAGAATCTAAGCCATTTATTTTACAGAATGTTCCTTAACATGAAATAGTTTGTCTTTTTGTTGCCTCGTGACAAGATTCAGCAATGTGTAATTTTAAAAGAGAATGGTTGTTTAGTTATATTCACAATGGAAAATGGATATTCCCTCAAAACACTTACTAATGTCTATTATTATCAAATATCTATGTGAAACAGATTTTGCTTTCTTCAATAATCTTTAAATGGTAGTCAAGGCATTTTAGTAAGAGGATATAAAATTAGAAAGAAGAAAAATTATTACTTATACATGATATAATCATATATATATATATAAATCTCAATGATTCAAGAACTAGCCAAAAACTTTGGATAATACAATGGTTTGATAAAACACCTAGATCAAAATTTCAATGAAGCAACTCTCTAATTTACTGAGAGTAATCAATTAGAAAGTTTATAAGATGGTATTCACTTCAGTAATAACAACAAAAACATATATACTACCCAGGAACCTATTTACATATTTTGATCTAAAGCCTGACTATGGAATACAATAAATACTTCAATAAATAGTTCGAACTTAGAAAGATTAAATCATGCAATAATATGATTTTTTCACAAAATATTCTATAAAATTACTAACTAGGATTTAGGAGAACTTAATTATATTATTTTTAAATGTATATGCAGGAATAATCATGTGAGCTTATTTATTAAATTAGTCGCTGGAATGTAAGCACCATAATGACAGAGATTTTGTGTACAGAGGTATACCAAGTCCCTATAAGAATTCCTGGCACATAGTAGTTACTCAATATATATGTGTTGATAGAATCCAGAAAATTAAAAATAATTAGTTGGGGAGCTTGACAAACCAGGTGTTAAAATGTAATTCTATGACATATAAAATTGTCTATTGCTAGTGCAGAAATAAACTGACATTTCAGTGAAACAGAATTGAGAGTCCATGGAAAGACTTTTACACTTGGAGAGCTGGCATATAATTCATTTTTCAGATCATTAGGAAAACATACATTATTCAATAAAAGATGTTGGTTTAATTCACTATGTATTTGGAATGTCATTTCTTACTTTGAAAGATTTCTCAAATGTTTGAAAGATATAAATTCAATGAAAATTCTAAAAACAATGGTGAACATTTTAAAATTGTATAATGAAAAAGATATTTTTTTATTTTACTCTTATGTAGTTCATGGAAATTAGAATCCATAAGAAAAGGATTGATATGTTTGAATATATAAGAAATCCTAAACTTTCAATACAGGAAAACACTAAGATTTGCAAAAACTGTCAAACTTGAAACTTAGTTAGTAATATATTTGCTAAAGGGTTAACATCCTTAGCATAAAACCATTTAATTTCAAAAATACGTTTTAACTATATTTAAACTTGATTATCATTCCAAAACAGATACATATAAAATAGGTAAATGAGGTAACAATAGACAATCTTTCACCTATTAAGTGACTTAGAATGAAAAAGATGAAAACTATTCAATGTTAAATAGAGTGAGAAGTTACAGACACTTCTATATAATGTTTATTGCATTGTAAAATGGTATCATATTTCTGGTGGACAGTTTGGCAGGACCTTTATAGAATATTTCATTAGAATTATCAAATATACTTTAAAAATGTAGTCTATATAAGTAATAAGATGAGAGTATAGATATATACATGCACAGAGCTTTTCATTATGGCACTGTTTAAGTAAAAATTTAGAAACAACTTAAATGTCTGTCAACATAAGATTTAATAAATAAGTCATGTTATTTATTATTAAAGAGAAACATTATGCAGCTATTTTCAATAAAAAATAATGGCAAACACATGATGACTCTAATATTGTTGAGCAATTACCAAACATCATTTATAGTATAATCCCTTTCCAGTTAAAAATGTGTTTGTGTGTGCAGGTGTTGGTATGTATTTGTGTGTGTGTATGACAAGGCATCAGAAGAGATTTTCCTATTGCTCTGGAATTGGAAAGTAGGGCCCACAACAGAAGTAAAGATATAAAAGATATCTCCACATTCTAAAGGAGGTCACCAATAATTGAGGCTAGACTCAAGCCCCTAGAACTTACAAACAAGCTGCTAAAGTAGCTCATTTGCCATCAATAATCATCCTAAATTTTTCCTCAGTGAACCAGAAAAAAAAGACAAGGTTTCAAGAAAGTCACTTAGAAAGATGGGAAATACTGTCAGGAAGATTAAGTACATTTGATTCTCAGGTTGACTTCCACTGAAGCGCGGAGTTATGGATCTGCCCCTATGCTTAAGTAGAGGATAAGGGTATTTGGAAAACACGGCAGGGCAAAAAGAAGAGATGCGGATCAACTAGGTTTATTAAGGATACATGTGTTTCCTGTGGGTAAAGAGAATATGTGATAGGTAGCTGGGTTTGATCAGCAAGTCTGTGAGGTATACAACGTGTAGCAGAAGGTCATGCAGAAGCACTGGGAAAGTTGTCTATCCGGAGATATATCTCTCATATCAGACAGTGGGTAAGGCCTCTTAGTTTTTCACTCAACCAGTGATCTCACTGGAGAATCAGTATTTGTATGCTAAACACACAAAGATCATCCAGGACAAATGGGAGTTAACTAGAAAAGCATCAATGATCAGCAAAGAGAACACTATAGCGTCAGTTAAACATACATTTTAAGACTTTGCCCTTTTCGTCCATTCTACCTCCCATCCCCTATCCTTAGATAAGTTGTACAGTAGATGCATGAAGCAAACCACATTCTTTTTAATCAGATGTAAATAAGACACAAGATTGGTTGTTTAAATTGAGTAAGTTTGAGTTGTAACAAGGACAAAAGACTTGAATTAATAATTGTATTAGATATCTCTTTTGCACCATTTCAAATCCATTTGCCCTCACTGCTTATTCCCACCACCAATACAGCATCCAGTTCCATGCAGGCTTCCACCAGATGCATACAGGTACAGATTGACTGTGTTCAATTGTGAACCTTTCTTCTTTTCTTTCTTATCCAAGGGCTTCTCTGGTATCATAGTATAAGAGCTGGTAGAAAACCACTTAGAATCCATTTTCAGTCTTAAATAAAATTATGCAGAGAAGAATATACAGGCAAAAGGGTTTTATTTGGGAGCAATGTATAAAAGTAAGATTGCAATCTGGGATGTGCATACATAGACCACGGGGAGGTGGTTCCAGTGTGTTCAAAGAACAAAGGACAGGGATGGGGTTTTACTGAAATAGGATAAAAGACTGAAAGTTGTTTTGAAAGAAAGTTAATTGATATTGGCAGTGTCTCTGGGAGTTGTTCAGCTCTGATTGGTAGGAGGCAGCAGTTACTAAGTAAAACTTGTTTTAAGATCATAACAAGCCATTTAATTGGATTGAGCTTGTGAGAGTTTCTGGAACTGACATTAGTGACTAATAGTTTGGCTGTGTCCCCACCCAAATCTCTCCATGAATTGTAATAATCCCCTCGTGTCGAGGGCAGGGCCAGGTGAAGATAATTCATAATGAGGGGCTGTTTCCCTCATACTGTTCTCACGGTAGTGGGTAAGTCTCAGGAGGTCTGATGATTTTATAAATGGAAGTTCCCCTGCACAAGATCACTTTTGTCTACTGCCATGTAAGATGTGCAATTGCTTCTCTTTTGCCTTCTGCCATGATTGTGAGGCCTCTCTAACCATGTAGAACTGTGAGTCAATTAAATCTCTTTACCTTATAAATTACCCAGTCTCTAGTATGTCTTTATCAGCAGCATGAGAACAGACTAATACAGTGACCAAGTGTTTTCTTTCCCCAATCACCCCTCAACTAAATTTTAATTGGAAATGGCAGGAATGACTCCAAATCAACTTCTACTTTTCCCCATTTTGATTAATATCTTTCCCTGAAAGCATCACTCAACTACCCTTGAAATTTTGCTTCATTATCCCTTAGTGCTGGAGAGATTTATCCTTGTTGGTCAGTTCCCAAGTTAGACAGAAACAAGAGAAGTCAATGTCAGGGACTCAGGCCACATTTGAGTAATAAAGAGACTAGAAAAAAGTATCCTTTCAGGGTAGATCTGCCTGAAGTCCAGTGTTAAGTTCCATATTATTAGTCTTATCAAAATTGGCAATTATTTTGAAGCATTGGCCTAACATTCTCCTGTTGGGAGAGTTATCCTTGCAGAGATTTGACAGTCAAAAAGGAACAGAGCTTAAATATCACAATGCAAAGGATAATCTACAAAAATACAATAAATCCAGTTTGTATAGTAGTTCTGAACCATTAACCCATTTTTAAGGTAATCAACTGAACAGATTGAAAAGCTCAGATGTGTTGGACGTAACCTGTTGGAGCCAGGTGGCTTTCTCTCTTATTTTGTATATATTTCCCCAGAGGAATTTATTCATGTGTAGCAAGTAGTGTTACAAATTGCACAAATGCCACCTTTGCTTGCTAAGAAGTAACCTAGAACAATCCTATGATTTAACACCATTTAGACAAGATAATCTAGCAAACTTTTTTGAGCCACAATGGCCTTAGTTGTGGAGTTGGTTATAGATCTAATTGTAAAGTAGAAATTTCTCACCATTGTTTCTAAATGAGTCCTTCAATCCAAGAGAAAAACAACAACAACAACAAAACAAACAAACAAAAAAAACAAAAAGAGGATCTAACATCTGAAGCCTATTCTGCTGAATTTGTGTCACCTGGTAGAGTATCTCTTTAAATATGATGGTGCAAGTTAAGAGGTGTGAATCAGTGTTGAGATGTTGTTAGTTTAACTTGAATCCAGAAATAGAATAAAACATATTGGTGTTTTATTTTCCATTTGTTGATACATGGTATTGGCCATAAATATGGTTGACTGTTAAATCTCTCACAGATTGAAATGTATCCTGATGAGAAACAACAGGTAATTACATGTGGAGTACCTGCTGCATTTACAGTCATTCATAGGAACATGTCAGTAATATTTATCCAAGGTTCTATTACTGAACTGTGGCATTGTTGAAGGCCATCTTAAATGAGAGAACCAGGATTATAAATGTTTTTAAATATGTGAAATTTATCTTATCTTGAATCTTATCACTGTACTTTACATAATCTTAATATACATTTAAAATTTTTTGTAGTCTTTAGATAATCAGCATAAAGCAGGGAATCTGAATATGTAGGCCCAAAAGCTTGACATTGTAAAAGAAAAATGAAGTACAATTTGAACAAACAGATGGAGTGGGAACACTAGACAGATATGTTATCAGGTGAACTAGGGGTTGGCTTCCATCATGGACAGATCTGGGGTTTTGGTAGCAGATCCAACAGTCAGTTAAATTTCTCCCTTTGATAATAGATTGGGAAATATGAGTTAGAGCATTGCCTCTCCAGGAAAATGAAAGCACTTAAGAAGAGACTAATAATAAAAGGATACATTGGCATGATTCAGACATCTTGGGATAGCAGTCTACTTCAGATGTAATCCGCTTCAATTCTGGATGAACTTTAGCTTTAAAACCCCTGTTGGAATGCCGGTCCAATCAGGGTCAGGGTAGAAACTTTTTTAGGTGAGAGATGTGGAAACAAGAGTCAATGCCTTTGAGCTTGATAGCACAGGTATAGGTGAGAAGGCCTTGATATCGTCCCTTCCAGTGAGGCTGGAAAGAGCCCTTATGTAGGTGTTTTTTTTCAGTAGGCAAAGTTACCAGGCAGTAAGTCCTATGGCTTTAGGTCTTTGTCTCCAAACAAAACATCATGGAAAGATTTTCCTACAAAAGTGTATTTTTTATTCTTTGTTTTAATAATGTCTTTACAATATTCTAGTATAGCTCCTTTTATCAACTGGGATTCAAAAGCAGAGGAAGCTAAGTGTGTAGGATGGCCTGTGGTTATTTTAGTAGGCAAAAGTTTGTGGTTTCCAAAGGGAGTAGCTCTCAAATTTAATATTACCAAAGGAAAATCTTAAGCCAGGGAAGGTGTAAAATTTCCATACATTTTTCCAACTTTGTGTGTGTGTGCGTGTGTGTATGTGTGTGTGACGGAGTCTCACTCTTTTGCCCAGGCTGGAGTGCAGTGGAATTCTGTTTCTTTGTTCTTTGTTCTACCCAGTCAGAGGATTAGGGATTGTAGATATAATGAAAATACCACAATATTGGTCAAGCTGAATGTACCTGTTTTATTATATAGTCAGTAAAGTGGTTTCCCCAGTCACTATGAAGCTCAAGGGACACTCCCCAAGTGGGAATAATTTTTCTTGAAAAGTTTTGTCTATGGTTGAAGCAGCAGCCTGTCTACAAGGAAAGACTTCCATGCAATGGGAAAACATGCACATCATAACCATTACATACATATATACACAGAAGGGTTGGTGGTTGGATAATATCCATTTGCCAAAACCTTGAATATCCCAATACATAATTTAAAATATCCACAAGTGGTGTGTTAATGTGTTCCTGGATTAAATTTAGGACAGGTGGTGCAAGCCAAATAAGCACTTTTGACAGCTTTCTTTTTTTTTTTTTTTTTTTTGAGACGGAGTCTCGCTCTATCGCCCAGGCTGGAGTGCAGTGGCCAGATCTCAGCTCACTGCAAGCTCCACCTCCCGGGTTTACGCCATTCTCCTGCCTCGGCCTCCCGAGTAGCTGGGACTACAGGCGCCCGCCACCTCGCCCGGCTAGTTTTTTGCATTTTTTAGTAGAGACGGGGTTTCACGGTGTTAGCCAGGATGGTCTCGATCTCCTGACCTCGTGATCCGCCCGTCTCGGCCTCCCAAAGTGCTGGGATTACAGGCTTGAGCCACCGCGCCCGGCCAACAGCTTTCTTTATGTTACATAACCAATGTTGTTTTATAAAGAAATTATTTAGTCAGGTACTCAATGAGCCAGATTCTGTATTGTTGTTGATTGAATTTGAGAGAAATGATTTGTTATCTGGTCCAAATTAGAGTTCTTTTAGATCATCAAACCAGCAACCATTATTCTTCAAATTTTGTTTCTTTGGTTCTAGTGCCCAATTTTGTGCATTTTTGGTAATTGTTACTAGACTGCCATTAGTAGCCATAGGAAAAAGCCTCATGACTTCAAAAGAAATAGTAATTTCACATTTTTCACACAGTTTTTGCCATGTCATCTTTACATATGACTCATTTTTAAACCATGATATTTCAGCATTGTCTAATGAAGTGTCTTGTAAATTTTTTCTGGGAGTCACACAGTCATAAGGGATTTTGTTCAAAAAAGGGGTAAAAGGAAAACAGGATTAAGATTGTTATATCAAGAAAGAGTTATATGAGGAACAGCTAACAAAAGAAGTTCAGAAGAGGTAAGATGGCTGGAAAACAGGTGCTAAGCATGATGCAAATTTTAAAAAGCTTCATGGTCAAAGGAAATAGTCTTTCAAAAGACTTCTGGCATTTCCACGTGATTTACTCTAGGTCATTATATTTTTCCAAGCTATAAGGAGCCATTCCAAAGGAGTTTTACAAAGGGCTTCAGGTATCCTCACCAGAACACTGGACTCTGAGTCACATGTGGGTATCCCCTGGGCAATATATTGTCCTATATTGTATTAGTTTGTTCTCACACTGCTAATAAAGACATACCTAAGGTAGGGCAATTTATAAAGGAAAGAGATTGAATTGACTCATAGTTCCACATGGCTGGGAATAGGAACTATACCAACTCTAGACCTTGTAAATTTGGGAAATCGATTGGCTCACATCCTACAGGATATCAATGAAAAGACTACTAAAACTCTAAACCTCCAATTGCAATGGATGAATGCTCTCAGAGTGACCAACTGTAGCTCTAAATGGCGTAATTTCCCTAATCCAAGAAACCCATTTATTGGCATCTGTCACTATTGTAAACAAAAAACGACTGAGGAAGAACTTAGAGGCCCAAAGTGTTGGGATTCACTTGTTGGGTGGCCACTGCATCTTTGAGAAGCTCAGTGGTGATTATTATCTGTAGGAGAGGGTTGACAGTTGGAGGTGCAGCCACAGAACTGGGTTCTCTAGTTTCTGGGAGGACGATGGGATTGTGGAATGTTAGAGGTCAGGAGACAATATTTAACTTTTAAATGTTAAGATGGTCAGAATGACTCCTCCTATTGATGTTAGGCAGACATTCTCCTTCATAATTCCAAATAATGGCCATAACAGAGTGGGTGTGATGGCCGGGATAAAGGTTATGCATCAGCACAACAACATGGGCTCTGCCTCTTTAATGTTCATCTAACTACTGCTACTAGCTGAGCGCCTCACTTACAAGATGTAGCATCCAATGCTGAGTCCTAAATATGACACCATTTCTTGAAGAGACTAGCCAGCCACTAGAAGCCAGGTTGATTATATTGGAGTTCTTTTACCCTAGATGAGGCTGTGATTTATCTTTATTTAACCGACACCTTCTCTAAATATGAATTTGTCTTACCTTCATCAACATCACCGTTGAAGTCTCATAGAACATTTCATCTATCGACATAGTATTATGCACTATATTGCCTCAAACTACAGGATCAGTTTTATGGGAAATGACATGTGACAATGAGCACATGACAATGGGATTCACTGGGTTCATCATATGCCTCATCACTCAGAGGAGGCTAGCCTGATACAAGTTGGGATAGCCTACAAAGTTCTGCTAGGTTGCCAGCTCAGGGACAGCAGTTTGAATCAGGGTGCTATCATCCAGGATACAGAATATGTGTTGAACCAATAGCTGATATTTGGTATTGTTCCTAGCTACCAAGAGGTAGAAGTAGGTTTGTCTACTCTCACCATCACTCCCAATGACCTGCTTGCAGACTTTCTGTAAAATTAGAATCTGCTGGATTAGGGACCCTGATCCTCAAGAGGAAAATTCTTTTACCGGGGGAAAGTCTCAGGGGTGGCCAATCTTTTGGCTTCCCAGGGTCACATTGGAAGAAGAACAGTCTTGGGCCACACATAAAATACACTAACTCTAACAATAGCTGATGACCTTTAAAAATTGCAAAAAAAAAAAAAAAAAAATCTCATAACGTTTTAAGAAAGTTTACAAACTTGTGTTGGGCTGTATTCAAAGCTTTGCTGGGCTGCATGTGTCCTGCAGGCCATGGGTTAGACAAGCTTGGATTACAGTGAACTTAAAGCTGTAATTAACACCTGTAATTTCAGGCTCCTCAAATTCTGTACTGGTAGGGATAATCAACTCTGATTACTCTGAGGATTTAAGGTTTTGGATACATTATGGAGGGTAGGCAGGAATATAACTAGCATTCATGGACACTTGGGTTTAATGGAGCAAATTTTGTGCTTCTGTGGAGAGATGAGATCTAATGGCAAGTAGGCAACTGCAGCAACCACAGCTCAATATAACCAAAAAATGAAGATCTGGGTCACCCTATCAGGCAAGCAAACTCTACCAGCCAAAGCACACACTAAGAGTAACAGAGATATAGAATAAATAGTGGAAGTGGGGGATAATTATTTTAAAATATCAATTACAGACGTAAGATCATCTGCAGTAACAGAGAACTGTATTGTCTGTTTGCAGAGATTGCAGTTGACTGTCACCTTGAAAGAGACCTTATGATGCCTTGGCTTTAATAGAGGACATGAGTGGGTCTGAATGGTACATAGAGTGAAATGTGTTTGACATATCTTGTGCCCTATTTGAAATTTCTTGGCCTCAGTTCTTATTTAGCCACTGCTGCATGAACTAATTCCACTTGGCTTCAACCAGTTTTACATATGTACAATCTGACTATACTTGCCGATGGACCTCATATTTCCTACTCCAGGATTTCTCTGATACAACAATGAGGATCATAGTGAGGAATCCTCTTAGCATTTATACATGAGAATAGGAATGAATCCTCTATTGCTCTGGCTTCCTCATGTTCACTGCTTGGCTCCCTCAGTCCCTCAGTCTTGCTTCCTGAATCACATTCTCAAAATAAACTACTCCTATATAGCTTTTGGACCCAGGTTCTTCTTTTTAGGGAATCCTGGACTTCACAAAAGATGAAATTTATAAGTCTAATAAATATATATATATATATATATATATATATATAAATACCAAGCCTCATATGTAATAAAGGAATTGAAAATTAAGACTTCAATAAAATCCCTCTTTATAATATCCACCATATTGGCAAACATGTTAAAAATCTGATAACACTATAATAAGTATCGAAGAGACTGTTATATTAATAAGAATTCATACATTCCTGGTGGAAATGTCAACTGATGTAGTCATTTAATGAAAACATATGAGCATTATATTATAGACTTGAATAGTCATATACCTTATGGCAGCAATTCCACATTTAATTATATAATCTAGAAAATCTCTTGCTTACGAGCACAAGGAGATAGGCACAGAGGATTTATATAGCTGTGTCCCTGGTAATTCCAAACTGGAGGGAAAAAAAACTAAACTTTATCAAGAAAGAATGGGTAAATTGAGTTTATTAATATACTGAAATACTATCCAGTAACAACAGTGGACAAATTACAACTACACAAGACAACATGTATGAATCTCACAAATATGATATTGAAGGAAATAAGATGCAGAGGAATACAACAGTAATACTCCACTCACATAAAGTTCACAAAACAGGTAAAACTCAACTCTACAGTGTTCAGGAAAACATGTATACATATATGGACAGGACAGTGATTATCTCTAAAGGAAAGGCTATGAATTGGGAGGGATATATAGGGGTCCCTGGGGTGCTGGCCATGTTCTATTACTTGGAATTGGTGGCAATTTTATTATACATATATTACATGCATTCTTCTGTGTGTATATGAGGTGATATATATATTAATTAACCTGATTTAATCATTCCACAATGTTTACATGTATTATAACATCATAACATACCCCATAAGTATCTAAAATTATATGTTTATTAAAAATAAAATAACAAAAGCTATTAAATGCAAAACAACAAATATGTCCAGTAGTTTAAAATTATTGTAAAAATTAGGCACACAGATAAATGAAACTCTTTGTTAAACTGTTATGTTTAATGATTAAATGATATTTTATCATATTATTATTCTGCAATTTGCTTAATTATTCTTATGTTGCAGGGCCCATATATTGTTTATAATTTTTTCTATTATAGATAATACCATAATGAAACTTAATAAAGATGCAATGAAATGAAAGAAGATTGAAAAGGAATGCCTCAAATTGTCAATTTTATATTATTGTCCACTTGGAAAATATAAGAGACTATGCACAGAATCGTCAAAACTAATAAGACAGCTCAGTAATATTGCTTGTAAAAGTAAAATACACCTAAACCAGTGTGCTTCATTTTATCAGCTGCAATTTAAAATTGTAATCATTAATTATCAAAAATAAACTAGTTCTATTAGTAATAAAACTATGAGGTACTTGGTATAAGTTTGACAAAAGATACAGAAAATTTTAATGGACAGAATTAGTAAACTTTACTGACAGGCCTACATAAAGACTTCAACAGAAGGAGAGAAGTACCATTTTTGTGGATATCAAGATTCACTATGATAACACTGTCCCACTGAACGATATCAATCTATATTTTCCCATTTCTCTCAATATAGAAGAAGGATGGAGGAGAATGGGATCAGGGAGAAGTTCACAGGAATTATCAACTGCATTTGTAATATTTTCTTCATTAAAAGCCAGTATGATCACATATGGCATATATTTAGAGCTAAGTGAGGTGGTAGCACTCACGTGTTTATTTCATTATAATATTCTCTATATTTTATATGCTGGAAATGATACGTTAATTTTTTTTACAAAAATAAATATATAACTTAGGAAAGTATGTGGAGAAAATTCAGATATAAAAGGCCATCAGTCATTTCAAAGTTATAACAGTGATTTGCATAGGTTCATTGAATCTTTTGAGAAGTTTTGATTAATTTTAGCATGGCATTAGTTCAGTATACTTATTTAATGAGATATCTCAAGAATAGGCATGTTCAATAAGCACGTGACTGAGCAGTAAGACTGAAACCAAATGAGAAAACAGGCAAAGTTATGTTAATTAAGTTATAGGTTTCGTTATCTAACATCGCGAGTTGCCTAGGACAGTCATCTTTTATACCTGTTGTCCCAACATAACTCTTAATAGTTTCTCTTTTTGCTCTGAGAGTGCTCAGCTTAGAAGATAAATTACGTGGTTATAAGCTAGTTATAGGTTGGAAAGGAATTACTGTGAAGTTTTACAGTGTCTTTTACAATGCTATCCAATAGATTAGAGCTAATCTTTCAAAACCAGAATTTAATGGACCATTTTTCATTTTGTTGAGTTCCCACAAGTTTTACAGGACACTGAACACCCTGAAGGAAAATGTCCTGAAGGAAAATGTAAGATAAGATACTTAGTTCAACAAATCCCCATTTAGCAAGAAAAGAATTAAGAATGCAAGATATAATGCTAGAAGCTACAGAAAAGCACTAATAGAAGTGATAGTTAACGCCCTCAAGAAGATTAAAATTTACTGGAAGAGGCAAAACAAGGATGAAAATAACTATGATAGAAGACAAAATAAGGTACCATAAAAATAAGATCCCCTAAAATACCCTGCAAAGAACAGCATAAGCTCTCAAAGAAGAAGGAAAAGATCCATATAATTGGGAGATAAAGAAAGAATTTACATAAAAATAATATTCCAATCAGAACTTGAAGGATAGGTAGGATTTTGAAAGCTAGAAATTATGAAACTACAGAAAGAGTACCAGGCAAGATTAGCAAAAATGAACAAAAAAGGCATGATGGTGATAACATACAACATAAATAAAGAAAATAAAGAAAGCAGAAGGGGCATTTGGATTATTTGGATATTAATAGGGTTTATGTAAGAAAACAAGACTAAAATCTAAAATTATAATTTGACTTTGTATTGTAGAGGGATGTTAAAACCAGGAAAAGAAACTTTTACCGAAATTGGTTGGTAACAGGAGGCTAGAAGGCAGTAGTAGTGTGTGTGTGTATGTGTGTGTGTGTGTGTGTGTTATGCAAAGGAGTGATGTAATGACGGTTGTGTTTTAGGAACTTGAATCTAGTAGCAGCATGGCCTATGTTTAATGGGAACAAAAGGAAGGAGACAGAAAAACTATTGGTAACAAGATTACTTCAAGTAAGAAAAATACAAATTAGAATATTATTAGTGATATTTACGGAGTGTGGAGAATCAAAAGCATACTCCTATGAGGTGAATTTAAAATAATTCCATCTGCAAAAATATAATTGTCTAAGAAAAAAGAGAAAGAAAAGAATCTTAAATTCTGGTCAACATATATTAGTACCAATTTAGCATATTTCTGCTTTTCAAAATTGTTATTAGGGTAGTTTATCTGTTTAAAATTTAACCTAGGTTAATATTTTATTTTAACTGAAAGGAAAATATTGCTTTAAAAAGAACATTCTAATTACATTCCATGTAAGAGCCATAAAAAGAAACCCACATGTAGGCATAGCCTAGAAAACCTATTAAATTATAAAAATAAAGAGGATAACCTATCAGCATTGAAACCAGTAATTCAAACTTCATTTTTTTCTATCCTCATCCCCAATTCAGAGTGATATAGTAATCTTCAGTCAACAACAGTGACTCAATTCAGATGTTATTTTTAAACTTGGGGGGTTGGGTGCCCTGTTAAAACGACAATACATATCTGAGAATCTCATTGTTAGCAGATAAAGAGGTGTGTAAATAAAAACAACAAAACAACTTAAAAGAGCTCCTACTAAGGAATTATGACGTTAAAATAAAATGAAAACAAATACAGATGATTATGCAATAATGACCTCAAGGAAGTTACGTGTTTTAGTGATGAAGAAACTGAGACTTGAGAAAGTAAACAAATTGGCATAGACCTAATATTTTGTAGGGTACAAATTAAAACATAAAATTTAATAAATCTTTCAGTCAAGGAAAATCAATAAGAATTTTTGTGACAATAGAGTAAATGTATTATGCATTCAAATCAACAACAACAAAATTAACCTAAGAAAAATATAAAGCATCAACAAATATAGATTAAAAACCAATATGAAACAAAAAATAACCCAGTATACTTGATTAATGCAAACGCTAAATTTTCAAATATTAATAAAATAGAAAAAACTATGACAAGTCACAAGAAGTAAAAATAACCACACTAGACTGGATGAAAAGGAGAATATAATCATGGACAGAGGTAACATTATAAATATATAAAATAATGCCATGTAAAATATTATGCTAAGAAATTTGAAAATATCAATAAAATAGATGACTTTCTAGAAAATATGTAACTTAGAAAATAATTATAGACTCAAAATATAACAATAGAACAAAACTTCAAATTTGGATAATACATGTGAATGTCTTTTAAATAACTAAAGTAACCAAAAGTTCTGTGAATGGGTATAAAAGCAAAAATGCAGCTATTTGAAAAAAGACAACTACAATTTAAAATGAAATGATGCAAACAGTGTAATAAGCAAATGCTGGTAAGAAGACAGCTAGATGAAAATTTAGAAAAAAAAGGAGCTTTCAGTGCTAATAAGAGTCACTTATGGAAATTTTTAAAAAAGTAGCTTTTAAGGCCAAAAATATCATATGGAATTCAGAGAGACAGTTTATCACAATAATAGATGCTCTAACTCAAGAAAATGTACAGTTATAGATGTCTACACATCAAACAATATTTTATTGAAGAATGGAAACCAAAAACTTTTCAAAATAAGGTTTTTTTGACAGTGCCAAAATTATACCAGGGAACTTCTCAGAACTGAGCTAGAACTAGATGAAAAATGAAAATGTACACAATTGCAATAATATAATTAAGATCCTTAAATATAAAAAGGTATTTTTAATTTGTGTCTGGTTTTTTTTATTATATAGCGTTCTGAGAATATGGTCTGTCAAATTTTTACATTTTAAAATGTATTTTTGGAATATGTGTGTTCCACAGAAATTTGGAAAAAATGGAATTCTTTAATTAGAACATACAGGGTAGTCTACATTTTAGGGTACATTTAATATGTATATTTTACAGATTTAAACAAATATATCTATAAGCAGGGGGCTCATTATTTTATTTTTTTGCCTGCCAATGGTCACAAAAACTTATAGCGTGTTGGGTCACACACTCAAAAAGCATAAATGAATTAAATAATATATATTTATTTGTAATAGCATAGTATTAACATAGTAACATATAAATAAATATGTATAGGCCACAGGTTTTGACCATTATAAAATTAACAAGATGGTAACAATATGAAGCAAAAAACTTGAAACTAAAAATTAAGTGCATTAAAATAAAAACACCATTATATAACTTTAGGGTCAAAGAAAAATTAAAGCAAACAATTTGAAATTGAAAACAATTAGAAAACTATGAGATGTGGGTAAAGCTATGTTTTTAGGAAATTATTGGTTACAAGTTATTTTAATATTAAATGATAAAGATTGAAAATTAATTAAATAAGAATTTAATTAAATTGCTACAGAAAACAACACTGTTTGGACGAACGGAGGCAGGATGGCGCACTTCCGGGTTCTTCTTCACCAACTTTTCCTGTGCGCGCGAAAATGCAGCCGGCGCCCAGGAAGGTGCAGACCAACTGGGCATGTGCCAGGTGACGTCAATCCGAAGAGACCAAGATTTACCTGGTCGCACCTGCAGAACGCCCCCCAACACGCCCGTGCCCCGCCTATTGCCCTCCCACTCCTAGAAAAGCCGCTGTCAGCCAGCCTCCGGGCGGCCTTCTTCAGTCCCTCACTCCTGTCGGACTGCATCAGGAACTCCCTCGGAGAGCTCTATGGGGCGACTCTGCCAGCCTCCTTTGCCGGAGGCTGACAGACCTCTCCCCCACACCTTAGGTGACCAAAAATAAATTTGCAGTTTTGCTCCTAGCCCTGCCTACCCGCTGGTTCTTTTGTGCCTGCTCGGCTGGTCTTAGAAAAACAAATCAGTTGGTGCCGAAGACCCAGGAGGAGACCCCTCCTCAGGCCTCTAAGGGTTGAGGAACCTCCTCCTGCTCCCACGCCGCAGACGGACCAGGACCTGAGACCCACTTCCCTCACTCTCACGGCGTCTCTGGGATAAGTGCCCTTGTCTCCTCTTTACCTCCCTCGGCCAAAAATCCTGCGCAGGTCCGAGGTCCACTTTTGAGCCACCAAGTGGCTCGGGAGACCGTTCAGGACGGAGATGTCGCCTGAAGGTAATCTCCACTTTGGCTCCGTGAGCCTCCAGTCTGTCTCTGCTGGTCCCAAAGGACGCTTTGAAGCCAGGCAGAGATCCACTTCCATTTCCATTGTGTCCATTGTATAAGTAAAGAGGAAACAAATGGGAAACCCCCCAGTCCAAATTTCCAAAGAGCACTCCCTTAGGGTGCCTCCTAGCCAATTTAAAAACGTCACAGCTTGAACAAGACCTTAGGAGGAAGCGGTTAATTTTCCTTTCCACTGTAGCGTGGCCCTAATCAGTGGCCACCACAGGGCACCCTAGCAGCAATTTCTGCCAGTGGCTAGGCAAGTGGTCTGAAATTAATTACATACAAGGCTTTTGGGCCTTACGCTCTCGTCCCGATCTGCCCTATACTCCTCCTTCTCTCCCCGCTCTCTCCACCCCTTCCCTTCCTGTCCAGACTCCTCCTCCTCCCCCCATCCAGATTCCTCCTTCCTCCTCCTTATCTACTAGTAATCCACTCGGTCCCGTGCCTCCTTCGGGGCCTCCAACTGGCTGTCTTGAGTCCCCTATCTGTGCCCACACCCTCCTACAGTGTTAGCACCTTTGCAAGAGGTAGCTGGGGCAGAGGGTGTAGTCAGAGTACATGTCCCTTTTTCACTGGCCGATCTTTCCAAAATTGAGAAGCGTTTAGGTGATTTCTCAGCTAATCCTACCATATACATAAAGGAATTTAGTTCAAAATCCAGGAGAAAATCCAGCCGCATTCTTAAATAGGCTGACTGAGGTTCTAACCCAATATACCCGGTTAGATGTGGCCTCCCCCACAGGGGCCACCATTTTGGCGTCTTATTTCATTTCTCAATCAGCTCCTGACATTCGTAAAAAACTTCAAAAGGTAGAGGATGGTCCTCAGGCACCAATACAAGACCTAGTTAAATTAGCCTTTAAGGTCTATAACTCAGAGAGGAGACGGCAAGCTCGCCTTGAACAGAAGGTTCAGCTCCTAGCAGCGGCTTTACAGCCTAGTCGTAACCCCAGGCCAGAGAGTACACACCCCACAGACTCCAAGGCTACAAAAGGAGCCTGCTATAAGTGCGGCAAGGCAGGACACTATGCCAACAGGTGTCCTCAAGGTCCCCGAGCCCCAACGCAGCCTTGCTATAAGTGCAAGGTGTCAGGACATTGGGCCAGTGAATGTCCTAACCCTCGTCCACCAGCAACCCCCTACCCTGCTTGCCAGCAGGGAGGACACTGGAAGTCTGATTGCCCCACCCTGAGAACAGGTGCTGCGTCTCCACGTGACCCCCTTTCCCAGGATCCTGGGAGCTCCTTCCAGCTCCTACATCTGGATGATGACAACTGAAGGTGCCGAGACTCGGGGACCCCCCATCACCCTCGCTGAGCCACAGGTAACTTTCCTGGTAGCGGGTAAGACAATTAATTTTTTAATTAACTGCGAGGCTACCTATTCTGTTTTGCCGTCCTTCTCTGGACCTAGCCTTCCATCCAATATCTCTGTAGTAGGAGTAAGCGGAAAGCCATCCACTCCACGAAAAACTCCACTCCTTAATTGCTGCCTAGCCAACAACTACTTTGCGCACTCGTTCCTCATTATACCCTCATGCCCTACCCCCTTACTAGGCCGAGAAATCAGTTCAACTTTCCCCATTCGCCTCAAACTTACTAAATTTTCTTAACTATCTCATACTCCCCAGCCTTGCCAGGACCATCCTTCTGGGTTTTGCCCATATTCCAACAAATGCTTCCATTCCTCATTCCTATACTAATACTGTGCCTTATTTTACTCTTCATCCGTACGTCCAAATGCCAACCATGGGCCCCGACCTTAATGACGCCCCTTAACAGCAGGAAGTAGCCAGACCACGGCGCCCCTTTATCACTATTATCAATAAAAGGTTGGACTGTTTGGACTAACGGAGGCAGGATGGCGCACTTCCAGGTTCTTCTTCACCAACTTTTCCCGCACGCGCGAAAATGCAGCCGGCGCCCAGGAAGGTGCAGACCAACTGGGCATGCACCAGGTGACGTCAATCCGAAGAGACCAAGATTTACCTGGTCGCACCTGCAGAATGCCCCCGGACATGCCCGTGCCCCACCTATTGCCCTCCCACTCCTAGAAAAGCCGCTCTCAGCCAGCGTCCCACGCGGCCTTCCTCAGTCCCTCACTCCTGTCGGACTGCATCAGGAACTCCGTCCGAGAGCTCTATGGGGCGACTCTGCTGGCCTCCTTTGCCGGAGGCCGACAGACCTCTCCCCCACACCTTAGGTGACCAAAAATAAATTTGCAGTTTTGCTCCTAGCCCTGCCTACCCGCTGGTTCTTTTGTGCCCGCTCGGCTGGTCTTAGAAAAACAAATCAAACACCAAGCAAAATAAAATTGGAAAAGGAATGAATAACTATAAAATCACAAATTTATCACTTAGAATTAAATTAGTAGAATTGGTAAATAAAACTTTAAAAATAGTTTTCAGAATAGACTAGTACAATTAGTAAAACAAAATCTAGCAATTCTAGTCAAGGAAAGAAGTAAACACATGTAAATATAAAACATTAGGATGAGAAAGGGAATGCACCTACATATTCAAAAGAGATTTAAACTTGTGAGACTGGGGATGCCTTTATATTTTAGATAAAATGGGTGACTTTCCAGATTATATGTAAATTACCAAAGATTATTTGGTAATTATTTGGTAAGAGAAATTAGAAAAAACGCATATATACCAAGAACCATAGAATAAACAGAAAAACTATATATAAATACTATGTTTCTAAAAGTATTCATTCAGTCCCTCATGCCTTATGGGCCAAGAATATTTTATATCTCCATCGGTAGTGTTTGTAACATCCAATGGAAGAGTACTTGTTCCCACCTCATTGCCTCCTTCAAGATTGATCAAATGACATTTTTTTGGCTAATGAGATGTAAGAAGAGATGATACATGGCACATCTAACCAGAAAATTTTAGAGAAATCATGATTTCAAAAACTTTTCCGACCTCTCTGACAAATAAATGAATATATTCCATATAGGGTTTCCACCCTTAACTATGACCTGGAATGAGAAGACACGTGGCATCCTACACAGGGCACGACCTGAAACTGTAGATAATTCTTGATGTAAGAAGATTCCAGGTTATTTTGTCACCACACACACACAAAAAACTGATACAGGTCAGGTGCCGTGGCTCACGCCTGTAATCCCAGCACTTTGGGAGGCCGAGGCAGGCGGATCACGAGATCAAGAGATCAAGACCGTCCTGGCCAACATGGTGAAACCCCGTCTCTACTAAAAACACAAAAATTACCTGGGCGTGGTGGCGCATGCCTGTAACCCCAGCTATTTGGGAGGCTGAGGCAGGAGAATTGCTTGAACCTGAGAGGCGGAGGTTGCAGTGAGCCAATATCACGCCACTGAACTCCAGACTGGGAGACAGAGCAAGACTCAGTCTCAAAAAAACAAACAAATAAATAAAGCTGATACCACCTTCAATGATCCCAAGCCCAAATGCTTTCATATGCATGTTTTCTCAAACATTCAATGCCATACATTTTTCGCTGACATTTTGTAGATTTTTTTTGCATTTTATTTCCCTTTGCATACAAATGTTTTAAGAAGGGTTTATTTCATATCGAGATGACTGAAGTTTTCTGTCTTCTATTTTATTTAGTTCTAGCTTCATTACATATTGGTTAGACAATGTCATCTGTGCTACTTGTACTTGTTGCAATTTTTGATATTTTATTTGTGGGACATTAAACCTATTCTTGCTCATATTCTATGGATGTTAAAAAGTCAGGTGTATCCTCAATTTTCAACATAGAAAGCTCATTTTAAACCTATTTAAATGTATTCAATGTATTGTTACTTAGATCTGCATGTCCTTATTTTTTGACATTTAAATTTGCCAAGAACTATGAGTTAAAGTCTAATATTATTATGTTTCTGTATATTTCTCCTATTTGTATAGTTTTTACTTTATCAATTTTGGATGCTGCTGTTTTCTGCATTAAATTCTTCATAGATCTTCGCCACAGATTTTGTTTTTTATTATTCATTTTATTGTATTTTTTATTTCAATCACTTTCGGTGTACAAGTGGTTTTACTTACACGAATGAATTATATAGTGTTGAATGCTGTGATTTTAGTGCACTTGTCATCCGAGCAGTGTACACTGTATGCCATATGTAGTCCTTCATCCTTCATCTCCCACCCCATTCCCCTGCCCAGTCCCTACAACTGTCCATTATACCTTTCTTTCTGTCCTCATAGCTTAGCTCCCACTTATGAGAACATTACTGAGTTACCTTACTTAGAATAACGACCTCCAGCTCTGTCCAAGTTGCTGCAAAAGACGTTATTTCATTCCTTTTTTTGTTTTGTTTTGAGACTGAGTCTCGCTCTGTCACCCAAGTTGAAGTGTAGTGGTGCTCACTGTGACCTCTGCCTCCCGGGTTCAAGTGATTCTCCTGCCTCATCGTCCTGAGTAGCTGGGATTACAGGTGCATATCACCACTCTTGGCTAGGTTTTTTGTTGTTGTTGTTGTTTGTTTGTTTTTGTATTTTTATTAATGATGAGGTTTCACTGTGTTGGTCAGGCTGGTCTCAAACTCCTGACCTCAAGTGATCCACCTGCCTTGGCCTTCTAAAGTGCTGGGATTACAGGCATGAGCCACCACACCCAGCCTATTTCATTTCTTTTTATGACTGAGTAGTGTTCCATGGTGTGTATATACTACATTTTATTTATCTATTCATTTCTTTGCAATTGTGAATTGTGCTGCTATAAACAGGTGCATGCCTGTGTCTTTTTTATAAAATTACTTCTTTCTGTTTGGGTAGACACCCAGTAGTGAGATTACTGGATCGAACAATAGATCTACTTTTAGGTGTTTAAATAATTTCTATACTATTTTTCATAGAGGTTGTATTAATTTACATTCCTACCAGCGGTGTAAAAGTGTTCCCTTTACCCCATTCATGCCAACATCTATTCCTTTTTGACTTTTTAATTATGGCCATTCTTGCTGGAGTAAGGTGGTAATTTACATGGTTTTAATTTACATTTTCCTGATGTACTGCTAAGCATTTTTTTCAAATAATTTTGTCTGTTTGAATATTTTCTTTGGAGAAATGTCTATTCACGTCATTTGCTCACTTTTTGATGTAATTATTTGTTTTTTGTTTTTTTTTCTTGCTAATTTGTTTGAGTTCCTTGTTGATACTGGATATTAGTCTTTCATTAGTTGCATAGTTTGCAAATATTGTCTCCCATTCTGTGGACTATCTGTATAATATGTTGATTATTCCTTTTGCTGTGCAGAAGCTTTTTAGTTTAATCAGGTTCCATTTGTTTATTTTTTGTTCCTGCATTTGCTTTTGGAGTCTTATTCATGGATTCGTTGATGAAGCCCATGTTCAGAAGAGTTTTCCCAACACCTTCTAGAATTTTTGTGGTTTCAGATTTAAATCTTTGATTCATCTTGAGTTGATTTTTGTAAAAGGTGATCGATGGGAGATCGATCCAGTATCATTTTTCCACATGTGGATTATCAGTCTTTCCAGTACCATTTATTGAACAGGGTACCTTTTCCCTAATTTATATTTTTGTATGCTTTGCCAAAGATCAGTTGTCTCTAGGCATTTGGTTTTATTTCTGCGTTCTCCATTCTGTTCCCTTGGTTTAAGTGCCTATTCTTTATACCAACACTGTTGCAGTCTTGCCAGTGCACCAATATATAACAGTCTCTCATTATCTGAGATAATACCCATATTTCTTTTTCCTACATCCAATAAGATTAAGGAGCATGGACACATGGGTGAGGCTGGAGTGAAAATTTGAAAAGCAAAAGAAGAAACGTCTCCACCAGCGGAGACGGGGGCACAAATGGGTTGCTCCCTATGAGGCTGGAGTCCAGGGTTTTTATGGACTGGGAAGGGAAAGGAATGTGCTTAGTCTGTGGGCTATCTTGGAGAACACGTGACTCAGCTTGCCCCAGGGCCTTAGCCTGGGACCAGTCTGAAAGCTTAGCCCTGGACCTTGGTTTGGGACCAATCATAGGCTGAAGCGATAATTCATAGAGCCTGGGCTCACAATCTAAAAACGAAAGGAAAGTGCCCACCGGAATCGACCAGAGCCCACTGTGTTCATGCTCATAAAAGGAGAAAAAACGCTTTCCTGGGAGCTCGCTAATTATACAAAGGACAAAACATTTCTACGTCAGACCTTGTTCCCTCATCTGAGTGAGGCAGAGGTTATGTAAATTTTTGTCTGAATGGGCTGGAGGTCCTCCTATCTGAGCAGCTGCAGCCATGTCTCCAGGCACAACCCCCTGTGCTAGTTCCCTTATCAGTGCCCGCAGCTTGATTTTTTTTTCCCAGGCTTCTTTTTATGATGAATGGGGATAAAGCACTGACCCATGGATAGGGGGCTCCCCAGGGACCTTTTCTTAGATGTCCACGTAAGGCAAGCTAGCCAGCTCCTCTCAGTACCATGCTGTATTAGTAACTATAAACTGTGTAATATTAAGTCTAGTAATGTGATGCCTCCAGCTTTGTTCTTTATACTGAGTATTTCTTTGGGTAATCGGGCTCTTTTTTGGTTCCATATGAATTTTAGGATTATTTTCTCTAGTTCCACGAAAAAGAAAATGCTGGTATTTTGAAAAAAAATTGCATTGAATCTATAGATTGCTTTGGGGAAGTATGGTCACTTTCACAATATTGGTTCTTCCCATCCATGAGCTTGGACTGTGTTTCCATTTGTTCGTGTCAGCTATGTTTTCTTTTAGCAGTGTTTTGTAGTTATCTTTGTAGTGAAATTTCACCTCCTTGGGTAAGTATATTCCTAGGTATTTTATTTTTCTTGCGGCTACTATACAAGAAATTGAGTTAATTTTATTTTCACCTTGATTGTTAGTGTATAGCAGTGCTACAGATTTACGTACTTAAATTTTGTAACCCAAGACTTTACTGAATTCCTTTACCGGATCTAGAAGTCTTTTGGATGAGCCTGTAGGGTTTTCTAGGTATACAGTCATGTTATTAGCAAACAGCACTAGTTTGACTTTCTCTGTTCCAATTTGGATGCCCTTTATTTCTTTAGCCCAATTGGTGTCTAGGACTTCTAGGACTAGTTGAATAGAAGTGGTGAAAGTGGGCATCCTTGTTTTGTTTCAGTTCTCAAGGGGAATGGTTTCACCTTTTTCCATTCAGTGTGATGGTGGCTGTATGACTGTCATATATGGCTTTTATTATTTTATTAAGTCTATTCTGTGCCTAGTTTATTGAGGGTTTTTATTATAAAGGGATGCTGGATTGAATCAAATGCCTTTTCTGTATCTATTTAAATGATCATATGGTTTTTGTTTTTAATTCTGTTTATGTAATATGTCACATTTATTGACTTGTGTATGTTAAACAATCCTTGCATCCGTAAGATGAAACCCACTTGATCACGATGTATTATCTTTTTGATGTGCTCCTAGATTTGGTTAGCTAGTGTTTTGTTGAGGATTCTTGCATCTATGTTAATTAGGGGCATTGGTTTGTCGTTTTCATTTTTTTTATGTTCATTCCTTGTTTGAGTTTTAGGGTGATACTGGATTCACAGAATGATTTAAGGAGGATTTCCTCTTTCTCAATATGTTTCAATAAGATCAGAAATTCTTGAAATTTCTAGTAGAATTCAACTGTGAATCTGTCTCTTCCTGTGTCTTCATTTGTTGGCAATTTTTAAATTAATGATTCAATCTCACTGCTGGTTATTAGTCTTTTCAGTATTTATATTTCTTCCTGATTTCATCTAGGAGTGCTATACATTTCTAGGAATTTATTCATTTGCTCCAAATTTTCATTTGTGTATGTATACAGGTGTTCTTAGTAGTCTTGAAATATCTCTTTTATTTCTGTGGTATTGATTGTATTGTCTCCACTTTCATATCTAATTGAGCTTATTTGCATCTTCTCTTTTCTTTTCTTGGTTAATCTTGCTAAAGGTCTATCAATTCTGTTTATCTTTTCAAAGAGCCAGCTTTTTGTTGCATTTATTTTTGTACTTTTGTTTCATTTTCATTTAGTTCTCCTCTGATCTTTGTTATTTCTTTTCTTCTGCTGGCTTTGTGTTTAGTTTGTTCCTATTTCTCTAGTTCCTCAAGATGTGACATTAAGTTGTCAATTTGTGCTGTTTCAGACTTTTTGATGTAGGCAGTAAACACTATGAACTTTCATCTTAACACTGCTTCTGCTGTATCCCAGAGGATAACTTCTGTCACTATTGTAATTTATACCAAATAATTTTTAATTTCTACTTTGATTTCATTGTGAACTGCAAAATCATTCAGGAATAGATTATTTTATTTTCATGCATTTTTATAGTTTTGAGGGCTCCTTTTGGAATTGATTTCTAGTTTTATTCCACTGTGGTCTGAGAAGATATTTGATATAACTTTGATTTTCTCACATTTATTGACACTTGTCTTGTGACCTAGTATATGGTCTATCTTGAAGAATGTACTATGTGCTGATGAGAAGAATATGTATTCTGCAGTTGTTGGATAGAAAGTTCTGTAAATATCTGTTAAGTCTATCTTTTCTAAAGTATAGTTTAAGTCCATTTTTTCTTTGTTGATATTCTGTCTCAGTAATCTGTCTAATGCTGTCACTGGGTATTGAAGTCCCACATTGTTATTCTCTTTCTATCTCATGTCTTAGGTGTAGTAGTAACTGTTTTATTAATCTGAGAGCTTCAGGGTTAGGTATATAAACTTAGGATTGTAATTTTTATTTGGATTGATTCTTTTCTCATTAAATGCCTCATTATATAATGACTTCCTTTGCCTTTTTCTTTACTGTTGTTGCTTTAAAGTATATTTTTCTGATATAAGAATAGCTATTTCTGCTGTCTTTTGATTTCTATTTGCTTGGAATATCTTTTGTCCACAACTTGACTATGAGTTTATATGAATCATTAAGTGTTCAGTGAGTCTCTTAAAGACAGCAGACATTAGCTTTGTGATGTTTTATCCATTCTTCCATCTGTGTCTTTGAAGTGGAGTATTTAGGCCATTTGAAATCAACATTAATATTGTGATGTGAGGTATTGTTCTATTCATCATATTCGTTGTTCCCTAGATTTTTTTTCAACAGTTTCTGTGCTATTGTTTTATAGGCCCTGAGATTTTTATGCTTTCAACAGGTTCTATTGTGGTGCATATGAAACTTTTGTTTTAAGATTTTGAACTCCTTTTAGCTTTCCTTGTAGTGCTAACTTGGTAGTGGCAAATTCCTTCAGCATGTGCTTGTCTTAAAATAGTTTTATTTCCCCTTCATTTATAAAACCTAGTTGTGCTGAAAACAAAATTCCTGGTTGACAATTATTCTGTTTAAGGAGGCTAAAGATAGGGCTCCACTCTCTTCTGTCTTGTAATGTAGCAGGACAAGCTCCAGACAAAACCCCTCAGACGCTGAGTTAAAGAAGGAAGGACTTTATTCAGTAGGGAGCTTCGGCAAGACTAACATCTCCAACAACCAAGCTCCCCAAGTGAGCAATTCCTGTCCCTTTTAAGGGGTCACATCTCTAAGGGGGTCCACATGAGAGGGTCGTGATCTACTGAGCAAGCAGGGGGTATATAACTGGGGGCTGCATGCACCAGTAGTTAGAACAGAACAGAACAGGACAGGGATTTTCACAGTGCTTTTCTATACAATGCCTATAATCTATAGATAACATAAGTGATTAGGTCAGAGGTTGATCTTTAACTACCAGGCCCAAGTGTGGTGCCGGGCTGTCTGCTCATGGATTTCATTTTTGCCTTTTAGTTTTTATTTCTTCTTTCTTTGGAGGCAGAAATTGGGCATAAGACAATATGAGGGGTGGTCTCGTCCCTATTCCCTCGCTTTGAGAATCTTACTCAATAGTGGGAGTTCTCTCTTTCATTCTCACGACCCATGTCTTCTTGCAAGACCGATCGATAGTGATTCATATAGTACACTTGTGCTGAAGCATTTTGGTGAACTAAGGTAGCAATGAAGCTTTTTATCACTTGAAGAAGTACAGGTAGCAAACAAGGGAGCACTAAGCAAGTTCCTATTACTCTTATAACTCCTATTGTAAGAGTTTTAAATCCTCCTAGCTCAGGGAACCATTTTCCAAACATGGCCCCAGGATCAAATCCATGCCACACTTGGGCACATGTGCCAATTTTGTCATATCTCTAACTATGTCTTCAACTACTTGCCCTTGATCATCTATGTGTAGACAGCAATTAGTAAGGTTAAATTTCCCACAGACCCCTCCTTCAGCTGCTAGCAAGTAGTTGAGATCCAATCTCTTTTCATAGATAGCATTTCTCATCTGAGTTTCTTGTCAGGCCAGAGTAGTCAAGGCTCTGCTGGTTTTATTAGTGATTATTTCTAAGACAGCTTGTAACCATATGATTCAGTTGATCATGTAAATGGGGATCCGATATCCCCACGAGCTGTCTTGTGCCTAAGTAGCAGGCCCATAATATTGTATGATTCTCTCAGAGGACCATTCATCATCTTTCCAATTTCCTATAGCTATGCTTCTCTTTTTGTGGGAAGCACAGACAGGGAAGCCCAGGAGTTTGCCTGTTTTTATGGGCAATAGGAAGAAAGATGGTTTAATAGTGCCAATAACACAACTACCTGCCAACTGGTCAGGTAATTTGGCATAAGCTCTAGGCCTACATATTTAGCATAATACAATGGGGGCTGGCCAGTCCCGGTGGGACTCTGGGTGGGTCCACACGGTTTGCAACTTTGAGAATTTACTAAATGGATTTCTCTCTGTGTGATTTCAACTCCACTAAGTGACTGTTTTTGTGGTACTATTATACAGCTTCTGTCCCAGACAACTAAGTTGTCCTACGGGATGAGTGAATTCTTTTCCTCCTCTAGCTATGCAATATTGTCCAATAATTGAGGCTTTTAGGACCCAGAAATTATCAGGGTGATTCTTTTGAGCCGAGAATTCATCAGAAACTGGGTCTGTAGATACTAATTCTTGGTCTTCCCATGGCCATTGATCTCCCATTATAGTTGCTCCACATACATAACATGAAGTGACATCGAGAGACTGGGCTACATGCTCGGCTAATTGCAGAAGCGAATTTCTTGTTTTTCCTGGAATTTCTGGTACTGGCACATTTAGTTCATCATAGAAAATTTGAAACACTGGCTCAGGGGAGCATTTGTAAACTTCTCCTCGAACCAAGATATTTATTGGAGGATCCAGTCTGACCCTGTTGATTCCTAAGGTCACATGCTCCCCTTTTTTCCAGTGAGGATCAAGGGGATTGGTTATTACTAGCTCTAAGGGGTTACATCGTCCGTTATTACAGGAAAGGCCATTTTTTTCCTTTCTGAAGGTAGGCTGAATCCTTTTTATTTTTTTTATCCAAGTGGCCCAAATGACACAAGACCAGTATCCACATTCATTTCCACACAGTCCTAATTCATGACAAATGTACTTATTTTCGGTCATATAGCCTTTTTCCCAACTGAAGGAGCCACATCCCCTTCCTAACTTATTGCTATCATGACAGCACAGGCATCAAATTTCAAGATTATGCTTTTGGGCACCCCTTTTTCTTCTGCTCTGGCTAATACTTTACTTGTATCATTAATGAGTCCCTACCAGTCTTCAGTCCTTAATCTTCTTTGAAAAACTGTGGACATGGGAGGCTCACAGGGGTCATAACACACATCTGGTCGGTCGTTTCCTAGGCTACATACCTTGTACTGAGTGTCATTACATAAACATGTTCCTTTTAAAGTTCCTAAGCATTCATAGTAACAATAGAACAGAAAGAAAGATTGTTTTAACTTCTTGCCCTACCTCTGTAAGCTGGTGTGTACGCTGAGAGCAGTCCTCCATGCAAAAAATCAGTGGAAGTGTTTACTATACAAGTCCAAATTATAAGGAAAATGAGTCTCATGATGATTCTCCACATGCTTTGGTCATGTGTAGACCAGTCAGCTTCCAGGTGTGACTGGAGCAGGGCTTGTCGTCCTCCTCGGAGTCACTTTGCAAGAGTTGCCCAGGCTCGGTTGTACCTCCCAGATTTCAGTGACTGCAGGTTTCACGTGGCTGTGGTGGATCCAGGCTGGGACTCCTTCTACCTTTACAGCCGTGGGGGTTGTCAGGATGACGGTCTGAGGTCCTTTCCACCGTGGCCGCAAAGGGGCTACGTTCCAGTCTTTGATCCACATGTGATCACCTGGAGAGAAAGGGTGAACTGGGGAGAATAAGCTGGTGGTACACCTCTCATTTACCTAAGTTGAGATTGTTTGTGCAATTTTTCCTAAAACCTGTAGCTGTCACTGTAATTCAATTTCACCTTACTCTCAGGGTGTGCCTGGAAGTTCCTGTAGTATAGGAGGAGGCCTATGATACAGTATTTCATAAGGGGAGTATCCTGTTTTCTTAGAAGGCGTGCATCTAATTTTGAACAATACCATAGGAAGGTCCTGTATCCACTTTAATCCTGTTTCCTGACATACTTTCCCTAAACTGTTTTTGATAGTCTGATTCATTAGCTCCACCTTTCCAGAATTCTGAGGTTGGTAGGCGGCATGTAGCTTCCAAGTGATTCCTAATGCCTTTGCTGTCTTCTGTACTAAGTCAGCCACAAATGCTGACCTGTTATCTGAGTCAATTCATAAAGGCAATCCAAACCTAGGAATAAGATCTCAGAGCAGCACACGGGTTACCTCGTAGACTTTTTCAGTTTGTGTTGGATAAGCCTCCACCCACCTAGAGTAAGTACACACAATAACCGGAAAGTACTTGTTACCTCCACATTTTGGCATTTCTGTAAAATCCACCTGAAGATCCTCAAAAGGAGCCACTCCATAAGCTTGTATGCTGGGCGGAAGAGTGGGGCCTTGTCTTGCATGGTGGTGTCAGCAAGTAACGCACTGTTGTACTACTGCTTTGGCAAGGGCTGGCAAGTGTGAGACATAGAAGTACCAGCCTAACAATTTTTCAAGTGACTCTTGACCTAGATGAGTGGTTTCGTGCATGGCCAATACGACTGTGGCTTCCAGCAACTGTGGCACAGCTACCCTTCCATTTGGCAATCTGATCCATCCTCCTTTTATTACTTGCCCCCCTTCTGCGTGGTACCAGGTCAGGTGTTTGAGGGAGTAAGGGGGCTGCTATCGATGCCCGGTAAGGGGTAGATGCTGATTTTTGAGCTTCTGAATCAGCTCGAGAGTTTCCTAAGGCCACTGAGGTGAAGGCTCGCTGGTGTCCCCTGCAGTGCATGACTGCCACCTTCTGAGGTTTCCATACTGCCTCTAATAATTGTAGAATTTCTTGTTGACATTTTATGTCCTTTCCCCCAGAGTTTAACAGGCCGTTTTCCTCATATAATGCTCCACGCACTTGGAGGGTTAGAAAGGCATATCGAGAGTCAGTGTAGATGTTTACAATCTTAGCTTCACTGAGTTCTAGAGCCCGAGTTAAAGCAATGAGCTCAGCCTTCTGGGCTGAAGTGCCCTGTGGCAATGGTTTGGCTTCAATGACAGCATCCAAAGTTACCACTGCATATCCTGCACATCTTTCTCCTTGTGGGTTGATGAAGCTGCTCTCATCCACGTATAACTCCCAGTCTACTGATGCCCATGGCTGGTCCTGAAGGTCAGGTCTGCTAGAATAGACTCAGTCCAACACCTCTACACAGTTATGCTTGACCGAGTTCTCTGATACTGGGAGCAGGGTGGTGGGATTTAGGGTATTACAGATTTCAATAGTTATGCGGGGATTTTCACATAGCAAGCTTTGGTACTTGGTTAATCTAGCATTTGTTAGCCAATGATGTCCTTTGGTATTCATTAAAGTTACCACAGCATGGGGGCCTTTATATTCAGGTTTTGCCCAAGGGTTAATTTATCTGCTTCTTGTGCTAACAAGGCTGTTGCTGCCAGGGCTCTTAGACATGGTGGCCAGCCTTTGGAAACCCCATCTAGTTGTTTTGAGAGATAGGCCAGTGGTCTTGGCCGGGGCCCCACAGTCTGGGTTAAAACTCCCACTGCCATTTTTTTCTCTTTCTGACACATAGAGTGTAAAGGGCTTTGTCAAATCTGGTAGTCCTAGGGCTGGGGCCGATGTAAGTTTTTCCTTTAACTTACAAAAGGCTTGCTGTTGTAGAGGCCTCCATTCAAAAAGCTCCTGGTCACCCCTCTTTGTAACCCTGTACAAAGGTTTGGCTAGTACTGCAAAGTTTGGAATCCATAATCTGCAAAATCCCACAGCTCCTAGGAATTCACTTACTTGCCTTCTGGTTCTAGGTTCCAGTAGGCTGCAGATGACCTGCTTTCTTTCTGACCCCAGGCTGTGCTACCCTTTCCAAATAGTGAATCCCAGGTAGCATACCTGCTATCTGCAGATCTGAGCTTTCTTCTTGGACATCTTATACCCACAGTCCTCTAGGTGCCGAAGCAGGGCATCTGTCCCTTTTGTGCACCTGACTGCCATGGAGTGTCCCAGCAGAAGGTCGTCCACGTACAGGAGCAAGACACAGCCTAGGTCTTTAGCAGGAAACTTTTGCAGGTCTCAAACCAGGGCCTCCCTGAAGATAGTAGGGGAGCCTTGAACCCTTGGGGAAGTCAGGTCTAAGTGTACTGAGTGGTGACACCTGACTCCAGGTCTTTCCACTGAAAGGCAAACAGCTTCTGGCTCTCAGGAGCTAGTCTGATGCTAAAGAAGGCATCTTTTAAGTCCAGACAGGTAAACCAACTGTCCTCAGCCCTAACAATATGTAAGGGTTAGGAACTGTTGGGTGCAGAGTCACTGTAGCTTGGTTGACCAAGCACAAGTCCTGTACTGGCCGGTAGTCCTTGGTCCCTGGCTTAGGGACAGGCAGGAGTGGCGTGTTCCATGGAGACTGGCAAAGAAATATAATTCCATAGGCTCTCAAGCGCCTGAGATGAACCTGGATTCCTTATAGAGCTTCTTTTTGAACTGGATACTGCTTTTGTCTAATTGGTTGGGCCCCAGGCTTAACTTCTATGAGTATAGGGGCTTGGTTGACCGCCAGTCCCAGAGGATTATCCTATGCCCATACTCAGGGCCATCGCTTAGTTAGAGATGATTTTATCTCTTAGCCTGGCTCAGTTAGAATAAGTCTCCATTCTTCTTCCTGGTGGAGCGTAAGGGCCATGATAACTCCTGTTCCCAGTAACTTTAGCTGTAAAGAGCCCTGTTTTGTAAAGGAGATGGTGGCTCTCAGTTTGCTAAGCAAGCCTCTTCCCAGTAAGGGCAAGGGACAGTCAGGCATGTACAAGAACTGGTGAACTATCTCATGTCCCCCCACCGAGCAGGTCCATGGTAGACAGAAAACCTGCTTAGTGGAAACTCCTGTTGCTCTGATTATATCAATAGTTTTCTTGGATAAGGGGGGTGACCAGAATGGTCACTACTGAATGTTCAGCACCAGTATCAACAAAAAACTTAGTGTCCTTGCCCCCAGTTGTAATCCTGGCCCTGGGCTCCTTGGGAGCACTTGAGCCCAGTCTGCTTCAGTCCAGTAGCCCTTCAGCCAGGTTGAACAAAACTCCCTCGTCTGTATCTGAGGTCTTTTGTTCTGAATCACCTTGCTTTTCCTTCAGCTGGGGACACTTATCTTTCCAATGTCCTGTTTCCTTACAATAGGCGCATTGGTTACTTTGCAAGCATGGGTGATTAGATTGGGTATGCTTCCTGGAACCCACCTTTCCCTCTCCTTTCAGGGGAATTCCCTTAATGGCCATGGCCAGTAAGTCAGTGTTTCACCTAGCCTGGCATTTGCCTTCCTTACTGCTTTCTCTGTGGCTTGTTGCATCTCTAATCACAAACACTTCATTGGCTATTTCCAGTAACTGTGAGGTACTCATACCCGCAAACCCAGCCTGTTTCTGCAATTTTCTCCTGATACCTTCCATGCTTTGACTAAGGCCATTTTAATCATGCCCTGATTTTCAGGGCTATCGGGATCAAAAGGAGTGTACATACGGTAAGCCTCACACAGTCTTTCATGTAATTGTGCTGGACTCTCCTCTTTTCCTTGGATGACCTCAGAGACCTTATTTACATTTGTAGCCTTTTGAACCCCTTTCTTTAGACCTTCTATTAATGCCTCATGGCACTGTCTTAGCCTCTCCATGTCTGGTCCCTCATTCGGGTCCCATTTGGAGTCCGTTCCTGGCAGCTGAATTCTTATATATTCTTGGGGGTTTTGGTACTTGGCTGGGATGTGATCCTCTAGCCACTTAGTTGCTGCCTGGAGCACCCTTCACCTTTCATCTGTATTAAAGAGATACATGAGCAGCTGGTGGCAATCAGCCCAAGTAGGGTTATGAGTCTGTATAATAGTTCTGAGCAAGTCAATTAAAGCTTGAGGCTTTTCAGTGTAAGATGGAGTATTATTTTTCCAATTGAGGAGGTCAGCAGAGGTGAAAAGTTGATACACAAAGGCACGCGTTTCTACCATGTGTCCGTCCTCATCTACCCCAGTATATCACTGCTCTCTCAGGGGCATTTGGATTTCAGTCTTGAGCCAAGGGAAGAGTTTCTCCCCCGTGGCTTCACTTCCTTTTTTGTCTACTCTGGGTGGTCTAGGGGTGTGGTTATCTTGTGGAGGTGTAGGTGCTGTGGGCTCAGGAGTCGGGAGCCCTTCCTGTCGATAAGAAGGGGATACTGCTGGTACCAATTCCTACCATGATTCTTCTGGCATTGGGTTGGACAGGAGTTTTGGTGCTGACTTCCCTCGGTGGGTGCAGTGAGAATCTTCCTTAACTGTCTTTTTGCTAGTAGTACTGCTACTGCCTGTCCTCTTAACCCCTGTGGGGGGGTCCAAAACTAGCTGTTACCAAGAATCTATATATGGGAACTGATCTGGGTGCCCTGGCTTACAGGTTACCCTGTGCCATACCTTTGAGACAAGGGACCTGTCGAGGTTTCCTTCTGATGGCCAACACACCTCTAATGCTGGCCTGTCTATCTCACACAAAGTTCTAAGTTTTCCTGGTGTCATAGTGACTCCATAGTCTCCCTTAAAACCCTTTTTGAAATTTTTCAACATAGTTCCTAGTGGGGTAGGCTTACTTTGTGCCCAACCTATGTTTCCTTGAGACAAAACACCAGGCTCACACCATGCGCACACCACAAAACACAGAACGGGTAAAAAGGGCACACACACATTTTTACAGTTTACACCAAACCAGAATCAAAACCAAAATCAGAGTATGAAGAAATCCAAGCCAGGTCAAAACCAAAACCAAAGTATCAAGCAACCCAAGTCAAGTCAAAAACAAAAACAAAGTGCTGGTACAGGCATGCCATGGGTGATCAGCCCATGCTTCCACTCAAATGGAGTGGGCAAGTTCCAAAGACTAGTCTTACCAAGTTTCAGTTGTCCGGACTCCAAGTGCCAGTTCCTTCCCGGTGTTCAGCCACTGTGTTGATCCTCCACGGGGGCCTACCATGTGCTGCTCTGGTGAGGCATTCCACTGGGGCAATTGCCTACCCAGGGAGCACTCTCAGGATCCGTGTCACTCAAACTGGCCGGAGTCCCCCGCAGGGATGCTCCACAGGGCAGACCTAAGCCGCCCAAGGGGCTGCCTTGAACGTCCGTTAATCACCTCACTTCCCAGTCAGGGAACCAAGAAATGTAGCATGACAAGCCACAGACAAAACCCCTCAGACACTGAGTTAAAGAAGGAAGTGATTTATTCAGCCAGGAGATTCAGCAAGACTCACGTCTCCAACAACTGAGCTCCCCAAGTGAGCAATTCCTGTCCCTTTTAAGGGCTTGCAACTCTAAGGGGGTCCATGTGAAAGGGTCATGATCCATTGAGCAAGCAGAGGGTACATGACTAGGGGCTGTGTGCACCAGTAATTAGAACAGAACAGAAGAGGACAGGGATTTTCACAGTGCTTTTCTGTATAATGTCTGTAATCTATAGATAACATAAGTGATTAGGTCAGGGGTAGATCTTTAACTACCCCTGGCACCAGGCTGTCTGCCTGTGGATTTCATTTCTGCCTTTCAGTTTTTACTTCTTCTTTCTTTGGAGGCAGAAATTGGGCGTAAGACAATATGAGGGGTGGTCTCCTCCCTTATTCAGGTTTCTGCTGAGAAGTCTGCTGTTAGTCTGATTGGTTTTTCTCTATAAGTTACTTGATGCTTTTTTCACACAACTCTTAGAATTCTTTCCTTCATGTTGATTTTAGAAGGCCTAATGATAAGAGCTTTGGTGATGATCTTTTTGCGATGAATTTCCCAGGAATTCTTTGAACTTCTTGTATTGGGATATCTAAAGCTCTATCAAGGCCAGGGAAGTTTTCCTCAATGATTCCATCAAATAAGTTTCCCAAATGTTTAAACTTCTGTTCTCCCTCAAGAACATCAATTATTCTTAGGTTTGGCCATTTTACATAATCTCATATATCTTGGAGACTTTGTTTATTTCATTTGATCCTTTCATATTTATATTTGTCTGACTGTGTTAATTCAAAGTCTTACCTTTGAGTTCTGAAATTCTTTCTTCTACTTGTTCGAATCTATTGTTGAAACTTTCCATTATATTTTGTAGTTCCCCAAGTATGTCTTTCATTTTCAGAAATTCCAATGGGTTTTCTTTTCTTTTATCTATCTCTCTAGAAAGTTTTTTATTCATATCCTGAATTATTTCATTATATTTCTTTATGTTTATGTTAATTTGCACCTTTCTCTGGTATCTCCTTGAGTAGCTTAGAAGTCAACCTTCTGAATTCTTTATCAAGTATTTCAAATATTTCATATTAGTTTTTGTGCATTGCTGCAGGGCTGGTACAATCTTTTGGAGGCATTATGGAATCCTGTTTTGTCATATTATCAGAATTTCTTTTCTGGCTCCTTGTCACTTGTGTAGACTATATCTTCTAATTGATCTTGAATTTGTTTTTTACTTGATTGTATTTATTTTTTTAATTTATTTTTTCCTTTAAGTATGTTACTTAATATTTATAGTTTACTATAGCCTAATTTGGTTCCTGGTGCTTTCATGGATGAAGACTCTGTATGAGTTCCTTGATCTTTGTCTGATGGCTTCCTCAGATGCTGTTTGTAGTAGCAATGTACTCAGTGTGTGGGCAAGTTCATTGTCTCCTATGGTGTTGGAATGGCAGAGGTCTCTTGAAGCATATCTCATTTCCCAATGGTCTGCACTTTTTTATGTATTTAATTTTCCTCCAGTATTTTATTTACCAAGTTAATTGTTCAGGCTTCAGACCAGTAGGGGAGGTATTTCTGGGTAGGAACAGTTATAGCCAAAAAAAGTGGGTAAATGAAATACATACTGGAGGTAAGAAATACCAGCCTTGATTAAGGTGGCTGGGAGAGTTCTCAATTAGACACAGTGAAGTTTTATCAGGAGGAATGGTGGGAGCTACCTCAGCACCTGTGCCAGGGCAGGAAACCTATCCACCTCTCAGACTCACTCCTATCTCCATGTTCCAGCTATTAAAATCAGAGAGACATCTATTTTTTTTTTTTTTTAATTTTGAGACAGAGTCTCACTCTGTCACCCAGGCTGTAGTGCAGTGGTGCAGTCTCGGCTCACTGCAACTTCCACCTCCCAGGTTCAAGTGATTCTCCTGCCTCAGCCTCCCAAGTAGCTGGGACTACAGGTGCCTGCCACCACATCTGGCTAATTTTTGTATTTTCAGTAGAGATGGGGTTTCACCATGTTGGCCAAGTTGGTCTCGAACTCGTGACCTTGCGATCCAACCACCTCGGCCTCCCAAAGTGTTGGGATTACAGGCATGAGCCACCACGCCCGCCTGAGACATCTATTTCATTTGTAGGAATGTTGATGTTCCAAGTAGAGAAGAATTATGACTCTGTCCCTCATGCAAGCCTGAACCTGTGGGGTGCTCCTCCTGTGGGGATGCAGTCACCCTGAAATATTCCAGGGAAGCTGTCTATAGGTGCACCCATACTGAGCTCCTGTGAGAGAAGCCCCAGGTGTGTCTGCAGAGGTGGACTAGGGGAGAAATGAGTACCCTTCTCCAAGAACCTTCACAAGTACCAAATCTGCCTGACTGTTGGGGTAGAGCTGCACACTTTCCCTGCGAGCCCAGCACTGCAATTGTGTCTCTGCTAATAGAAACTTTCCAACAGCAGAAAGATATGGGACTTAAGGTCTGCCATCAGATTTCTTTTTTCCATGAGGTGTTCCCTTGATGTGGTGCTCTCCCCATTTCCCTAAAAGTAGGAGTTCTTGAGAGCCAAACTACAGTGATCACTATTGCTCTTCTAGGTCTAGCCATCCAGTGGAGCTGCCACACTCCATGCTGGTGCTGCGGAATGTCTGCTAGGGATCCAGTAATGTGACCTCTCCTCAAGTCTTCCTAGTGGTGAGTACCTGCACCAGCTCTGATGGGGCAGCAAAGGAGTGACATAGACTCTGTGAGATTTCTTGGTTATAGATCACTTTAGTGTTCTGGTTTTCTTGAATGCTCTTTGTAATATTAGTGAACTGATTACGTGGACAGACTCAGGACCTCCTGGTTAGGCAGGGTGTTGCAGGCAACGTTGATGGCTGTGGTCACTCACTGGTTTTCTCCTTTCTGGGAGCAGTGTTATTCTACCTAGAGACGGTGTTAATAGTCTGTGTCAGTTGGCCTCTAGCCAGGAGGTTGCTTTTGCAAAAGAATACTAGCTCTGGAGTAGCAGTGGGATTTGAGCTTGCCCTATGTTGCCCAGGGTTGTTATTCTGGTTTCTCAGGTGATGAGTGGGGCCATGAATCTCCCAAAACATTTTGTCCTTTGTGTTAAGCAATCAGGGCAGGTAAAGGGGCACAGCCAGGTGGAGGCTGGGTTAGGCAGGTCTTTACTCTGATTCTCCATGTACGGGGCAAGCTGTCGCCCCTGTGGATGTAGTGCGGAGGTTCTCAGGTCAATCAGGTAGTGTTCCAGAGAGAGTATAACTGCCTCTGCTGCACAGAAGAGTTCACACAAGGATAGGGAGTAGCAGGCAGCAGTAAACCTCACCCAGATCCCACACAATTGACAAGGCAGATCTCACACCTACAGAGCACCACTAGCAGCACTGATCTACGTTCTGGGCAGTCTGTGCTCAGAACTCTAGTCTGCCCCAGGCCATAAGCTTTCCATGCAGAAATAACTACTGCAGCATTCAGACTATGCCCCGCCCCATCTGCCCACAAGACTGGGTGCCTGAATCCTGCATTCGTGGCTTCAGCGCACTTCCCACTTGCCCCCTGGGTTTTGGCCAAGGAGTTTCATCCCAATTTGATGTTATATCATGAAATTCAGTTAGGTGCTTCTTTTAATCTGTGACCACTGCCTGAGCTAGTTGTCTGACTTCCCCAAGGCATGTAATAAGGAATGACATCCCTTAGTCTGTGTTGAAGATGAGGACTGCCTGCAAGGCACTTCCCACTGCTGCTTCTACTTTCATATTTCTCCCTACTTCCTAAATAAGTTATAACTTTGCGTAAGGTTAAGGCCTTCCCCTGTGGCCTTGATTTTCAGGTTCCTCAGAGGGGATGTGTATCCTGGAGGCAGTCTCTCCTCCTCTCACACTCTGGAAATTTACAGTTTTTTACCTGTCTCGTGGTATAGGCTGTAGCCTACCATTTCTTTCAAAGGGTCTCTGGATTCTGTCAGCTTCCCTGTTAAGTTCCTGTGTTGCTTCATGGAAAAAGGGTTGACACTGTAAAGCTCTACACACTATTATGTCCTTCAAAGTGAGAGAGGCATGTTAACACAGACTTCAATCCGCCATCTTGGAAAAAAAAAGCACCTTTTGAAAAATTATTTTAAAGTGTTCTTCTGTTATGGGCTGAATTGCGTATCTCCAAATTTCGTATGTTAAAGCCCCAACCCTCCACGTGAATGTATTTGGAAATAAGGTCTTTAAAAAAGTAATTATGGATAAATTAGGTAACAAAAGTAGGGCTTTATTCCCATAGAATTGGTGTACTTATCTTTTTAATCCTTAATTGCTATATATTAGTTATGCATATTTATGGGGTACATGTGATATTTTAATACCTGTATACAATATGTAATGATCAAATCAGGGCAATTGGGCTATCCATTAACTGAAACATTTATCTTTTCTTTGTGTTGGGAACATTGCAATTCTTCTTTTCTAGCTATTTTGAAATATACAATGAATTATTGTTAACTGTAATTTTCCTACTGTACTGCTGATACTATCACTTATTAGTTCTATCTAACTGTATGTTCATATCCGCTAACCAACTGGTATACACATAAGAAGAGGCACCAGGGACATGCATGTATAGAGAAAAGGCCATGTGAGTACAGCAAGAAGGCAGTCGTCTGCAAGATCAGGGGAAGGCATCAGGAGAAACAAAACTAGCCAACAGCTTGATCTTGGATTTCCAGCCTCCAGAACTATGGAAAATAATTTTTGTTGTGTAAGCCACCTCGTTTGTTTTATTTTATTTTTGTAGCTCTAGGAAACTAATACATACATAATGTTTCTTACCAGTAATTGAAATATTTGTTAATGTACAAGCTTTACTTTCTACTGTTTTAATTATTTTTTATTTGTCCATTATTTAACCTTCAACCATTCTAAGTCACCATGATTTACAAATACAGTACTCTTGTCTATGAACTATAGGAGCCTTTTTCTTTTATTAGCTAATAGGTAGAGTTATTCTCACAATACTTATTAAAGTTATAAATGTTTGATCTTTTTACCTTGTTTTATACAATGCTTTCTCTTTTAGTGGATTTTACATTTATTTGTTCTCTGCTTCAGTGTTGTAATACTTCTGCTGTCGTAAATCATTATTCCATTATAATATCACAGGTAGTTTATACTACATTGGGCAATCTTTGAGATGTCACTTACTTATTTGCAGCCCATTACCAAAGGTGAGAAAAATCAGTGCACATAAACTTTCTTGATCTCTTGATTTCAATGGACTCATTTTAAAATTTGTACTTCTATTGATTATCATTAAATAATGATGGTCTATTATTTGATATATCAGGTTTGAATTTTGTCCCCAGTTGATGGATGGCAAATATTTCTTTTCTTTTCTTTTTTAAATGGAGTCTCACCCAGTTGCCAGGGCTGGAGTGCAGTGGCACAATCTTGGCTCATTGCAATCTCCTCCTGCTGAATTCAAGCGATTCTCCTGCCCAGCCTCCTGAGTAGCTGGGATTATAGGTGCCCACTACCGTGCTTGGGTAATTTTGTTATGTTTTTAGTGGAGATGGGGTTTCACTATGTTGCCCAGGCTGGTCTTGAACTCCTGACCTTGTTATCCACTTGCCTTGGCCTCCTAAAGTGCTGGGATTATAGGCGTGAGCCACCCCACCTGGCCAACACATAATATCTAATTTTTACATTAATTTAAAACTATTTGATGACTATTCATGTGATTGAACATTTTTCATGCTTATTGGCTATTTTTATATAATCTATCAAGTTTCAATAACTTAATAGATTGGTTTTCTATTTCTTATTAATTTATAGGAATTTTGTATGTTACAGGCATGAGTATTTGTTAGATATGCTTCAAATATTATCTCCACATCTTTTTATTGGCATTTAATTTTTATATACTTTTTATATAGTATTATCTTTTAATTTTGACTGTGTGATAAAGATCTGATAAAGATTACCTCCTCTGAATTATGAAATATTACTTTATACTTCAATTTTTTATTCATCTATACAGATATTCATCAACTTATAATTAACATATATGTATATTGTGAAAGACTACCTATTTTCATTTCTTTTCTCATCTATATGTCTGATTATCTCAACTTATTTATTGCATATGCTACCACTTTCTTTTGATTTGAAATGTTTTTCCATAACTTAAATTTACATATAGAGAAATGTCTATTCCAAATTTCTCTGTTTTATCCATTGATCTGCATTTTTATTATGTACTAATATTATAGAGCTTTACTAAAACTTTATACTCTATTTTGATAACTATTAGGGCATATGCCTTTTATTTGGTTTCTTTACAATCATTTTCTTGTCTGTTCTCATGCATTCTCTTCTCCATTAATGCATGGATCTAGAATAAGTTTGCTAATTCCTATTAAAATACTTTGTATGAACTGTTCAGATTGAAAACAAATTTATAGATCTATCTTGGTGAAAATTCACATATTTATAACATTGAATACTGATAAATGTAGGTTTTTCCTCCCTGTATTAGGTGTGTTTCATGCCCTTAGTAAAGTTTAAGTGTCTTTATAAAGGTCATGTACATGCCTTCTTAGGTTTATACTTAGGTAGTTTCATAACATTATAAATCAATTTTTATTTTCTATTATGTTTCACAATTCAGCATTGACAATGTACAGACCTTGTAAAAATTTCTGTATGTTGATCTTAAATTCACATCCTTTTACCAAATTTAATTAAGTAAATAATCTTTCAGTTGAATTCCTTAAATGCAGAACAATGTTTAATGGTAAATGTGATAGTGTCCATTCTTGTCTTAAACATTGTTCTGCAGGCCCAAGACAATCTAATACGAATATTTTTTAACATGTAAAAATATTACAAAAAGAAACAATGTCAATATTTACATGTGATCTGATCATCTACTTAGAAAATTTAAGGAATTTTCTTCTAATGATTCCTTGTCATATGATATAATTCATATAGTGTTTAAAACAGCGCCTAGCACTTAATAAGTTTTCAATAAATATTAGTGACTACATTAAGTTTCAAGACCATTAACACATCCTGATTGATTGTACCTTTAATAGGAAATATTTTTCTGGATCTTATTAACTCAGTTATTTTCTCCTACATTATTTGGGAACTTTGTTATCTTTTTTCAGTTTATTGAGGTAGACACTTATTTTATTTATTTTTATTCTTTATATTTTTCTAATTAAGTCACACTCTGAAATATATTGTAGTTCTCACTATGGTCAGGCCCCCAAATTTTAACATGAAACATTTTCACTGACTGTAATTTTCAAGTAGTTTATAATCTCAAATAGAAATTTTTAACCCAAGAGTTACTTAGATTAGTATCTAAGATAACATACTCTCCTAATTGTTCTACCTCACTGGCCATTCCTTCTCTCACCCCATTATTGGTGCCTTCTAATCGCCAAGACCTATAACCATCTATTTTCTATCTATACTTCTATTCAGTCCATAGCTTAAAATGCCATCTATTCATTGACCTCAAAATATATACTGCCAGCTTGTTTCTTACTCTTGAACTCAAGGTTTGTATGTTCAACTATACAATTATTTTCTTGACATTTCTACTTGGATGTTACTGGACATATCAAACCTAACATGACCTAAAATAACTTCTGATACTTTCACCAGATTACACTTGTCCCTAAATCATCCTTACCTGAGTAAATTACAAATTCATCCCTGTAAGTTGCTCATGCTTAGAATCATTTTTATTGCTCTCTCTTTCCTCATACTGCTCATCCTATCTATCAACAAATCATACTGGCTCAACCTTAAAAAATCAACCTGCAATCTTATCGCTTCCATTGTACACCCTGTTCTATGTCAACATCACCTCTTGCCTGGATCATCATAATAGCCTGTAACAACTTTCCCTACTTCCCACTTCTAGAGTAGAGTGATCTCAATACAGCTGTCGAAAGAATTTTTCAGAAATGTAAATCAGATCATGTTACTCCTCTATTCAAACTCTTCCAATGACTTCCCATCTGGTGCAGAATAAAATGCAAAATCCTTACAATCTGAAAGCTTCTGCCCTTCATGATGCCTGCTTTCTCCTACCTTTCTGACTTCATCCATTACTCTCTATCAGAATCAATCTGCTCCAACTCCTCTGGCCTTCTCAATTTTCCTTGACTGCAATAAGCACACTCACTCGCATTTGCAGGCATTTACTCTAGCTTTTTCTTCTTCCAGGAATGCTCTTTTACTCAGATAGTTACATTACCCACTCTCTCATTTTCCAGTCATCTTTCTGGGGAGGTCTTCTCCTACCTAATTTAAAATCGTGTACTCGACCGGGCGCGGTGGCTCACGCCTGTAACCCCAGCACTTTGGGAGGCCCAGGCGGGTGGATCATGTGAGGTCAGGAGTTCAAGACCAGCCTGGCCAACATGGCAAAACCCCGTCTCTACTAAAAATAGAAAAATTAGCCGGGTGTGGTGGTGGGCGCCTGTAATCCCAATTACTTGGGAGGCTGAAGCAGAGAGAATTGCTTAAAACCCAGAAGGCGGAGGCTTCAGTGAGCTGAGATAGTGCCAGTGCACTCCAGCCTGGGTGATACAGCAAGATTCTGTCTCAAAAAAAAAAAAAAAAAAAAATCATATACTCACTTCCTCTCACACACACACTCTGCTGAAACTCCCTATCCTTCTCAGGTTTGCCCTTCTCCATAACATTTAATCATTATTTTACATACAATATATTTTACATGTTGAGACTTGTATTGTCTCTCTCCTTTCAATAGAATAGAAACTCAATAAAGGCTTATCTTTTTAGGTTTTTTGTTTACTGCTATTTTCTTAATATCTAGAAGACTTCATGTTGTGTTAATGCTCATAAATATTCGTGCAATGGAGGAAAGAGTATTATCTAAAAAATTTCCAAATAGATAATTGGGAATGGGTGCTATTTCACTGCTGTTGATTTTTACTTTTATTTTATTGTACTATTGCAGAATTTATTCCATTTTGTTACGACCCTTTGCATGTAAAGCTTTTTGTGACCTTTTACATTTAAAAACTTAATCCTATGTTTAAATAATTTCATGCAAACATGTACTACTGTTATGTTCTTTCTATTAGTGTTTCCTGGTACATAATAAATATGTAATGATCATTTTTATCTGAACAATAAGACGGTTATTAACATCAATATCACACTTTGCTTTTGAAACCTTTTCTCTGTCATCCTATTCTCTCACACACAACCACACCAATCAACCTTATGTTAAAACAGCCTTTTCTGTCTTTCATGTCTGTTCATCTTTCTTCTAATCACCTTTGTGTTTCTTTTCCTCTGAATCCTAGGTATCTTAATGTCATGGATTCTATTTTATACAGTTTTGTTTCTGTGCCCTGAGTCTTCAAAATATGTTCAAATTTTATTATGGGATAATTTTTCTCTTTTTTGTCTCCTAGCTATGACTACTCCCTTTGTATCTGAATCTATTTTTAATTTTTCCTCTCATTTTTATGTATTGAAATTTCTGTTCCTTGCCTCAAAAATTTAAAGTGATCTTGGTCTAAATTTGATTCTGTTTTCTCATACAAATCTTTTAGAATACATTATTCGTTCAATTTATCCTGCGATACTTTTCCTTCCAAAAAGTTGCAGAAGGTTTTATTTGTCCTATTTTGTTTTCACTTGTGTTTGAATGGAAGAGCTTTATCCATCTTTGCTTCCCTAAGAATCTTGATGATTTCTAGTTGATCTCCTTCCTGTTTATCTGGAGACCATCAAATACTTAAGCTGGAGGGTAGAGATGATGGCTTCTATTATCTGTTTAGTCAGTCAGTTTTCTCGAGTAGAAGAAGGTAGCTGGCAATATCTGAATCTTTTAGTTATCTGAAATCAGAACTTTATCTTGTGCATTCTTTCTAAACTTATGAAAATTTTCACATTTAGAACCAGTTTCATTTTGTTAAGTATATATCTTCCCACTGGAATAATTCTTGGCTTTAATTTTTAATCTTCCCCCACCATGAAAATGTCTCTGATGAAACTGTATTGTTTCTCTCATACCTTTTTTTCCCAGTCCATTATTTTACTTTAGGGATTGCCACTTCATTTTAGAACAAGTCTATAATCCTTTTACATGCATGTAATAAAACACAAAAAAAGGCAATACATAGTTTTACTTTCTTTTGTAGCACTACTTTTGTAGCATTGCAGTGCTATTGCTTTGTTTTTTCAGGAAGGAATTTGTGGGAAGAATCTGTACTTCCAACTCTTTCCTCTAATAGAACAATATTAATGTGTCTGTGTTTTTTCCCCAAGAATTTCTTCCACTTACTTTCCACAAAATGTTCCCACTATTTTGAAAATAACAGCTGTTTTTAAGTTCCCAGGGGCTCATTGCAACTTGATATAAACTATATTACATTTGGCAAGTGTTGCTTCCAGCTTGTTATTGAGTTTGGAATGATCCTTAGTCTCACTGCTGACAACATTTCTTATATTTATAACTTATGTAGTTGGTGTGGTGGTTTAAAATGGATGTTTACACATTTTTTGACATAATTTCCTTCCAAAAGTAATTTCCCTTTCCTTGATTGTGGACTGCATTTAGTGACCCACTTCTAACAAATAGAATTAAGTAGAAGTGAAAATGTGTAACTTCTGAGACTAGGTCATAAAAGGTACTGTGGCTTCCTCCTTTCCGTCTCTTGAATTACTCACTTTGGGAGAGAACAGCTGACATGTGAGAACACTCAAGCAGCTTCATGGAGAGGCAAGAACTGAAGCCTTATTCCAATGACCAGCACTAACTTGCCAAGGTATGAATAAATCACCTTGGAAAGTATAATCTCTAGCCTTCATCAGCCTTTAGATGAAAACAACCTGGTCAGTATCTTGACTGCAACTTCTGGGGAGACATTGAGCCATCACCACTCAGCTAAGCTGTTCCGAACTTCCTTAACCACAGAAACTGTGAGATAATCAATATCTGTTGTTTTAAATAACTAATATGTAAGGTAATTTGTTACATAACAATAAATAATTAATGGAGTCAATCTCTGGATGGATGATTGGTGACCTGCATAAAGCCCCTATTTTATTGGAAGTCATGACAAATATTTTAACTGAGAAAATGTGGTTAACAAATGATATAATATGTTATGATAACACTGCCAACAAATATTAACACTACTATTACTCTTATTATTAAATTTATTGCCACCACCACCTCTACTACTATAGGCATATGTGTATTTGTTTGTGTGTATTTATATGTTTATAAGAATGCACCAAAATGATAACAATGAGTATTTCCAGGTTGTGGGATAATGATTGTCTTATTTTTCCCTCTTTGCTCTTCTGCATGTCCTCTATATTTTCTATAATCATGTATTTATTCAACTAATATATTTTGAGCAACTATTATGTTTTAGGCACTGGAAATATGTTTTTCTGGAACATAGAAAAATGTTTTCTAGATGTTGGAAATACAGTTGTGACATAAATAGATAATTTCAAGCCCACATTTACTTAGACATATGAATGCTATGTATATTATTTCATATGATAAGTGCTAAGGGAAAAAAATAAATGTGGGAAGGAGAATGGAGAGTGGTGTTGCTATTTTTAAAATGTTGGACAGAAAAGACTTACTTGGGAAGGCAGTAATTCAAAAATACATGAGAAGATGTGCAGAAAAGCCATGAAGATTTCTTGGGCAACAGCATTCCAGCCAGGCAATTAAAAGATGTTTGAGTTGGATGTGTACCTAACATGGTCAATGGATAGTTGGAAGGCCTATGTGGCTGTAACAAATTGAGTGAGGATTATAGTAGAGGATGAGGTCAGAGATGTTAATGTGTGCCAAATCACACCGTACAATCTGGGTCAGTAAATATTTATTAGTTTTACTATTAAAAAGAGACACTGTGAATAATTAAAAAGAAATGATTAATAGAAAAATCCTAAACCTCTTGAAAAAATATTGTACAAGAATATAAATATTTTCATCCAGTGAAATGATATCACCAAAATTATTACAAAGGACTTTTGTCAAGTGCAATATCCCAAAGTTGAGGAAATGTAAGAAACATTATCAAATTATATTAGATCAAATTAATTCATTATATTAATATGGTTTTCTCATCTATTGGCTATTTTAATACAAATAAAATCTAAATTAAAAGCTAAGATTAGGCTCCAGCACTCAGACTGGATTTTTCAATACATTAATAATAAACAATACCTCCATCTATAAAAATCTTATCTCTAACCCCTTCATTAAAAAAATTCAATTTTCAAAAAGCGATTGTTTCCATTTTTAAAAAATCTTGCTGATCCAACAGAATATTCCAAATTTTAGCTTGAATTAATTTTACCCACAGAGATAGTAAAGACTGAGAGCTAGAAATTAAAACAAACATTTCTACTTGGAAAAACTCTTAATAAATTTTAAATTGAGAAGATAACTCAGAACATTATCTTGAAAAAGTGCAAAAGTTTATCAGTCACCTAAATGAAATGACCATCATTCAGTAAGGGTTACAATATGTCCTAGATTAGTGAATCAATAAAGTAACTTTTCTCTCTTTCGTTTAACTTTCTTTACATTTGTTTATAGGGAAAAAGGAGAGAGATGGGGCAATGGCAAGAGGCATTTGGGGAATTCTCATAAAAAATACACACTTTACCTCATAAAACTATAAACAGAACTACCATATGATCAAACAATTCTGCTGCTGAGTATGTATCTTAAAGAAAGAAAATCAGTGTATTAAAAATATATTTGCACTCCCATTTTTATTGCAGCATTATTTATAATCACCAAAACATGGAATCAACCTGTTTCCATAAATGGATGAATAGATTAACAAATTGTTTTATATACACAATGAAATATTATTCAGCCTTTAGAAAGAAGGAAATCCTGTCATTAGCAACAGCATGGATGAAACTGGAGGTCATTAAGGTCAGTAAAATAAGTCAGGCCTAGAAAGGCAAATATTGCACGCTCTCACTCTTAAGAACTCTAAAAGGGGACCTCATGGAGATGGAGAGTAGAATGATGATTACCAGAAGCTGGAAAGAGAAATGGGGAGGAGGAAATGAAGAGAAGTTGGTTAATGGGTACAAAAATATAGTTAGACAGAAGGAATAAGTTCTGATACTCAACAGTACAATCGAAAACTTATAGTTAACAATAATGTATATTTCAAAATAGCTGGAAGACAATAATCGTAATGGTTCCAACACAAAGAAAAGATAAATGTTTGAGGTGATGGATATCCCAATTACCCTGAGTGATCATTACACATTTATACAGGTACCAAATATCACAAACTCCAAGAATATATATACCTTTGATATATCAATATAAAAATATGAAAAAATACACACTGACTTCAGAAATAACATTGAATAAAGGGCACGCTCTAGGCAAGAATTATGTATATTTAGATAATATGTGTATTTACTACCTGCTCTGTTCTAAGCCTATGAAAAAAGAAGGTTAATAAGAAAACATAACCTTTGACTTTTTTCTTTGTGACATCCCTTATTCCTACATGTACACAGCTTATTACTGTTGAATAAAATCTCACAATCCTGAAGACTGGTACATCTATAAATTCATGGTCTCCAACTTCATCAGGGTCTTCAAAGTCTGTTGACAGTCCTTTTCCTCACCCTTGATCAGCTCCCATTCACATTCTTCTCATCAAATATGTATCTTCAGAACTCAATACAAGCTCTCTATCCCTTACTCATGGTATTTAAGTTCTGTTCAATTCAATGTGTGCTTAGCACTTACTATATGTCAGTCAATGTGTTAGGCCCTAAAGATACAAAGATAAATGTGATGGCCCAAACCTAAGCAATCCTATGATTAGTGGTGATCAAACTTTTCTGTCTTAAGAGTCCTTTACACTCTTAAAAATTATTGAGAATCCCCAAATTATTTTTGTTTATCTGCATTGTATCTATTGATATTTGCCACATTCAAAGTTAAAACTGAGAAACTTTTACAATACTAATTTATTGATTTATTTTAAATGCCAATAATAAGCCCACTACAGATTGACATTATTAACATATATTTTCTTAAAAATTGTGATTTTTTATAAAAAAGATAACGAAAAGAGTAGAATGATTTTACATTTTTGAAAATTTATTTAATATCTATCTTAATAAATATAAGAAGTGGATTGTCATAACAACTTCATTCAATCTGTTGTGATATGTTATTTGACATATATGAAAACATTTCAGCCTCACACAGGTACATTGTTGAAAAGGGAGGATCTTGTAAACCTTCTAAAATTGTTTTAGGGACTCCGAGGGTCTTTGAATCACACTTCAAAAACCTCTGGTTTAGGGAATGAGATATTTACATAGATTATTTCAATGTGCTGTGCCCGGTGCAATTATAGATATATACACAGATTGCTGTTGGAGCACTTCTGTTCTTACCTCATCAATAAAATCTAGGCAACCAAATGTGAACCATTACACCACCACCGGTACTGTGCTCTCTGGCTGCCGCCACCACCCCTCCCTCACCTTCACCTCTGCCTCCAGTGCACATTAAAGATCCAAAGTCATGACTGACTCCAAGTATTTCACAACCAATAAAAAAGGAGAAATACTTGAACTAAAAGCTGAACTCAACAATGAAAAGAAGGAAAAGATAAAGGAGGCTGCGAAGAAAGTGATTGCTGTTATGACCGTGGGGAAGGATGCTAGTTCTGTCTTTCCAGACATAATGAACTGTATGCAGGCTGGCAATCTGGAACTAAAGAAGCTTGTATATCTCTATTTGATGAACTATGCCAAGAGTCAGCCAGGCATGGCCATCATGGCTGTAAACAGTTTCATAAAGGACTGTGAAGATCCTAATCCTTTGATTCGAGCTTTGGCAGTCAAAACCATGGGGTGCATCCGGGTAGACAAAATTACAGAATATCTCTGTGAGCCCCTCCTCAAGTGCTTGGAGGATGAGGATTCCTATGTTCGGAAAACAGCAGCAGTATGCGTGGCAAAGCTCCATGATATCAACACCCAAATGGTGGAAGATCAGGGGTTTTTGAATTCTCTACGAGGTCTTATAGCAGATTCAAATCCAATGGTGGTGGCTAATGCTGTAGCAGCATTATCTGAAATCAGTGAGTCTCAACCAAACAGCAACTTACTCGATCTGAACACACAGAACATTAATAAGCTGCTGACAGCCCTGAATGAGTGCACTGAAGGGGCCAGATTTCATCCTGGACTGCCTGTCTAATTACAACCCTAAAGATGATCGGGAGGCTCAGAACATCTGTGAGCAGGTAACTCCCCAGCTATCCCATGCCAACTCAGCAGTGGTGCTTTCAGCAGTAAAAGTCCTAATGAAGTTTCTAGAATTGTTACCTAAGGATTCTAACTATTACAATATGCTGCTGAAGAAGTTAGCCCCTCCACTTGTCATTTTGCTGTCTGGGGAGTCAGAAGTGCAGTATGTCTCCCTGAGGAACATCAACTTAATTGTCCAGAAAAGGCCTGAAATCTTGAAGCAGGAAATCAAAGCCTTCTTTATGAAATACAATGATCCCATCTATGTTAAACTAGAGAAATTGGACATCAGGATTCATTTGGCATCACAAGCCAACATCACTCAGGTTCTGGCAGAACTGAAGGAACATGCCACAGTGGTGAATGTTGACTTTGTTCAAAAAGCTGTGTGGGCCATTGGACGGTCTGCCATCAAGATGGAGCAATCTGCCGCGTGCTGTGGAAGCACATTGCTTGGTCTAATCCAGACCAAAGTGAATTATGTGGTCCAAGAAATGATTGTTGTCATCAGGGACATCTTCCACAAATACTCTAACAAGTGTGAAAGTGTCATCGCCACTCTATGTGAGAACTTAGACTCGCTGGATGAGCCAGATGCTCGAGAGGCTATGATTTGGATTGTGGGAGAATATGCTGAAAGAATTAACAATGCAGATGAATTACTAGAAAGCTTCCTGGAGGGTTTTCATGATGAAAGCACCCAGGTGCAGCTCACTCTGCTTACTGCCATAGTGAAACTGTTTCTCAAGAAACCACCAGAAACACAGGAACTAGTCCAGCAGGTGTTGACTTTGGCAACACAGGATTCTGATAATCCTGACCTTCAAGACCAGGACTATATTTATTGGGATCTTCTCTCAACTGACCCTGTCACAGCTAAATAAGTAGTCTTGTCTGAGAAGCCACGGATCTCTGAAGACGGAATTTTTTGAGCCAACTGTGTTGGAAGAACTAATCTGCCACATTGGTTCATTGGCCTCTGTGTATCATAAGCCTTCCAATGCTTTTGTGGAAGGAAGTCATGTAATCCATCGCAAACACTTGCCAATTCATCATGGGAGCACTGATGCAGGGGACAGCCTTGCTGGCACCACTACTGCAACGAACCTGGAACAGCCTCAGGTTATCCCCTCTCAAGGTGATCTTCTGGGGAGTCTTTTAAACAGGTGGCTATGAAAAACAATATCGATGTATTCTACTTCAGCTGCCTCAGCCCACTCAATGTGCTTTTTGTAGAAGATGGCAAAATGGAGCACCAAGTCTTCCTTGCAACATGGAAGAATATTCGCAATGAAAATGAACTTCAATTTCAGATTAAGGAATGACATTTAAATGCTGACACTGTTTCCAGCAAGTTGCAAAACAATAATGTTTAGACTATTGCCAAGAGGAATGTGGAAGATCAGGACATTGTGTACCAATCCCTGAAGTTCACTAATGGCATTTGGATTTTGGCCAAGCTACGTATCCAGCCAGGAAACCCCAGTTATACGCTGTCAGTGAAGTGTAGAGCTCCTGACGTTTCTCAATACATCTATCAGGTCTACGACAGCATTTTGAAAAGCTAACAAGACTGGTCCAGTAACCTCCAATCATGCTGTGATCAGTGCAAGTCAAGAACTCTTAACTGGAAGAAATTGTATTGCTGTGTAGAATCTGAACCCAAACACACTGAGGGCACCCTGCAAGGTAGTAACTAGTCTAACCTGTACTAACATTAAGGCACAACCTGTTGGATAGTTTTAGCTTCCTGTGAACATTTGTAACCACTGCTTCCGTCACCTCCCACCTCTTGCCACATGCTGCTGCTATCTGTCCTTATTTGTGGGCTTCTCCATGCTGTGCCAATGGCTGGCTTTTTCTACACCCATTTTTGAGTATAGTTTGGTATTTTGTAATTGAGAGCTCATTTCAAAAGCAGAAAAAGACAACAAATATTAAAGCAAGGAAAAATGTCATTGGAAAAAAAAAAAAAAAAAAACTTTCTCATCTTCCAAAGCAAAACACCTACAAAGGTATCCCTACTCATACCCCCAAAACATCTTATTTCTCCAATCTCAGAAGATGAGGTGGATTGGCTGCTTTTTATTTATTTCTATTTAGTTTTAATTGACAAATAACATCTGTATTTATATGTATGTGATATAATGTAATCTTTTGCTATGTGTATACATTGTGGAATTACTAGATCAAGCTAATTAACATATCCATCACCTCAAATACTTACAATTTTTTTTTTTTTTCTGAGACAGAGTCTCGCTCTATTTCCTAAGTCAGAGTGCAGGCGTGGGATCATAACTCACTACAACCTCAAAGTCCTGGCCTAAAGCAATCCTCCTGCTTTAGCCTCCAGAGTAGCTAAGACTACAGGTGTGTGCCACCATGCCTGGCTTATTTTTAATGTTTTTGTATAAAATGGGTGTAGCTATGCTGCCCAAATGGATCTCAAATTCCTGACCTCAAACGATTGAATAATCCTCAATTGATTGCTCGTCGTCCCAAACCATTAGCACTAAAGGCATGAGTCACTGTAACTGACCCAAATACTTCTAATTTTCTGTGATGATGACAAAACCCTACTCTGTCAGTAATTTTGAAATATACAATAAACTATTACATATAGTCACCATTCTGTACAATCGAATTCTAAAACTTAATCCTCCTCACTAACTGAAACTTTGTACCCTTTGACCAACATCTTGCCATTTTTCATTCTGCAGGCCCAGCCTCTGGAAACCACCATTCTACTCTCTGCTTATATGAGTTCAATTCTTTTAGATTCTCCATATGAATAGGATTATGTGCAATTTGTCTTTGTGTGTCTGGCTTATTTCCGTTAGCATAATGTCGCCCAGGTGCATCCATGTTGTGGTAAATGCCAGAATTTCCTTCTTTTTTAAAGACTGATTAGCATTCTATTGTGTATGTATATCACATTTTAAAAATCCATTCGTTTATTGATGGGCACCTATGCAGTTTCCCTATCTTACCTCTTTGATGTAATTTCAGTTCCTCTGGATATATATACAGTAGTGGGATTGCTGGATCACATGGTAATTCTACTTTTAGTATTTTGAGAAACCTCCATACTGTTTTTCACAGGAGATTAACTAACTTACATTCCCGTCAACAGTGTGTAAGCATCCCCTTTTCTCCACATCCTTGCCAACACCATTATGTTTTGACTCTTTAGTAATAGCCATTCTAATAGGGTTAAAATGATATCTCACTATGGTTCTAATTTACATTTGCCTGATAATTAGTGATATTGAGCATTTTTTCATATATCCGTTGGCCATTTGTATGTCTTCTTTTGAGAAATGTCTTTTCAGTTTCTTTGCCCATTTTAAAATCAGTTTATTTGTTCTCTTGCTATTGAGCTGTTTGAATTCCTTATGTATTTTGGATATCGATCACTTATCAGATGTATGGTTTGCAAACATCTTCTCCCAATCCATGGACTGTCTCTTCACTGTATTTCCTTTGCTGTGCAGAGACATTTTACTTTGATGCAATCCCATTTTTCTATTTTTGTTTTTGTTGTCTATACTTTCATGATCAAATAAAAAAAAAAAAAATCGCCCACACCAGTGTTGTGGTACTTTTCCCTTGTAATTTTTTCCTAGTCCTTTTACAGTTTCAGGTTCTGTATTAAGTTTTTAATTCACTTTGAGTTTATTTTTGTATGTGGTTGTATAGTCTTTTCTCCTCTTTAAAACTAACCTTTTAGGCAGGGCGTGGTGGCTCACGCCTGTAATCCGAGCACTTTGGGAGGCTGAGGCAGGTGGATCACTTGAGGTTGGAGTTCGAGACCAACCTGGCTAACATGGTGAAACCCCATTTCTACTAAAAATACAAAAATTAGCTGGGCGTGATGATGCACGCTTGTAGTCCCAGCTACTAGGGAGGCTGAGACACAAGAACCGCTTGAACCAGGGAGGCATGGTTTGCAGTGAGCTGAGATCAAACCACTGCACTCCAGCCAAGGCGACCAAGCAGGACTCTGTCTCAAAAATAAATAAATAAATAAATAAATAACCTTTCAATCTGTATTTTCCTTCTTACTTTACATGTATTTCTTAAATAATCTTATTCCCCTACAAGATTATTTATTTTTTAGCTATTTATTTTTTTAAATAAATCACTTTCCTGAAGTATAATTTGCATATTATAAAATTCACTCATTTTAAGGGTGCACGTGAGTTTAGAGTTGAGTAATCATCACTACAATTCATTTATAAAACATTTCCATCACCCACAAAGAGATTAACTTCCTCTGGCTTTTCACTGACATATATATCTAATGATTCTTGCAAGCTATGTCTCTGTACTTGAAGTGCTAGACATGGTCTGTTTGCTCCTCCCTCTAGATTCTCCATTTTTTCCTCTTTGTTCTCTGCCCCCAGAATCTACTATATGTGGCTTATACCATCAAATACGCACACATGCCTTCTGACTTTTAGTCAGGCTCAACCATTGAGGGATCCCATTAAGAGACTGGATGAAGGAATGAATGTCAGTCAGTGTTCCTCCTTCTCTGGGAAGTCACGTCTTGCCTGTGTTCCTCCACATAAGATGACGGGTACTCACAAAGTGTGTTGCTTTAGCAGTTTCCAGCAGGGATTTTCTACCTTTGTCCCTTCAGACCAAGGGCTGGTGATAAAGCAGTTGCTGCTACCCTTGGTTCCAGCATAATTCCTAGTAATGCTCATATGTGCCATCCATACCTTTGTAATTAGTCCCTTTGTAAATAATCCCTTCCTGAACTATTCTAATTTTAAAGTGGCATCTATTTCCAGTTGGAAGCCCAGTGGATATGCTTTACTCTCCCTATCACACCAATTCAAACACAGGACCAATATTTTAACTTATTACTGGAAATCTCAATTTCAGCAGGGGAGGTGGTGTTATCAGGCTCTCGCTGAGGTTCTTCCTATGCTTTAAGTTCTTTTCTATTGACAGAATCAGTACTACTCACTTTCCTTTCTGATTGGTCTTTGGTATTGATTTGTGAAACTTAAGCTGATTTTATTTTCTCACTTATTTTATTCAATGCTGGGGCTTCGTTTGTAGTTTTATGCGTAAACTGGGTTTTTCCTTTGAGCATTTTATTTCTGAATTTTTCAGAACTAAATCTCTCTTAGTCAAACATACAAAATACAAACATAGAATGTTCATCTTTGTTTTGGTTACGGTGGAGGCTTCTCACAGTTGGATACTCGCAGTTGACTTTCTGTTCCCTAAACTGTTAAGATGTTTGACAATTGCTTTGGTTTTGATTTGTTGATATGAAACAGCATTTTTCATCTGACTGACATCACAAAATTGTGCATTTCATTTTCAAGTATAAACTCATCTTTACTGTATGCTTCACTTACATTTTTAAAAAATCAGACTATTTTAGTCTCTGCTAACCAGAGAAGTTGGTGTGCAGAACATGCTTTATTTTCAAGTTGACTGTTTAGAGTGGAGAAGATATGTAGGAGGGGGTTGGTGGAACTGTCACTATTAGAACTATTACCAGTCACTGCTCTGACTGAAGCAGGAGGGTATTTGATTAACTGACTACAAGAGAGAGTTCAATGATTCATGAGGCATCAGAAAGAGCTATTTTTAAAAGTAATTTTTTGAATAGTGCTTAATGAGGGACATAACTGGAAATGGGAAATCTTAAGTGTATTTAAGAGTCTTAATCATATATTAGGTTGTGGTGTTCAAACAAGTTATAAAATGCTAAAAATAAGTGACTTTTAAATTCATATTTGAATGGAACTAATATAACAATTAGCTATGTAGTTTAAATAATGTCAAATGAGCTACTTTGATTAACGTCAGTAGGAAAGCCGTTTCCATTGAAACCTTTCACGTTATGGCTACTATACTCAATTTTTAAAAATCAAAGAATATTTTTGAGTCCCTGACTTTGAGGCATATAAAATATCATGGAAATATCTATTGCATGCCAATTAGGTGGATGGCAAGAGGAACATTTAGTATAGTCGTTAGGAGGCAATGGGACTTGTTTTACATTATGACAGTGACACTTTTCTCTCTCGGCTGAAATCTCTATTCAGAAAGCTGGGGAAATCACTCCAGATGTGACTGTCACTCTAAATTCTAGCTTGCAGGCATTCTAGCTATTTTAATGAAAATGATTTCTCATTAGAACAGAAGAAAAATCAACAAAAATCTCTTTCTTTGTGCCGTAAACATACTACCCCAAAATTCTGGCCAGTAATTGTAGGTATTCTAGAGTCTGTTGTTCTAGAAATAAAATATTAAAGATTAACTTTACTTTATCAATTTACCCTTCAGTAGCTTCTACATGCACAGAGCTTTATCCTAAATCTGAATCTTGTTCTTATAGAATAATAACCCATCTGTGACAGAGAAACTGTTATGTGCTCAACAAATCTATGTTCCTTTTGGATAAATAGCTGAGCCACATTTCCTGAGCACTCCTGCAATTAGATGAAGGCATGTGGTTAGTCTTGTCAGCAGAATATAGGTAGAAGAAATATTTGCAGGCCTAACCTCTAAAACCTCTTTTTCAGTCCTTTAGGTGGATTCTGATTCTTTCTTCCCTGTGGAAAAGGAAAGCAGATGATTCACTAGAAGGCTTGTGTGCCCTAGGGGATGGTGAACACACTATTTGGAAGAAACTTGGGCTCCTAATTAAAAGCATAGAAGATAATTGGACTTGGATGAGTCATGAAACTTTATTGCACTCAATCACTAAGTTGTTAGAAATTTTTTTACTGCTTTTTGTCTACTCTTTGGAACTCAACATCTATCTATAGAATAAAGGAGACAATAGTACTGACAATTTGTGGATTTAGTGACTGGAAAGTCATCTCAACATGGCGCCTTACTTACTGTTTGGGAGAACTTCTTGTAAGAGATTACCTTCTATTTGTCCAGGTCTAGCAAAGCCTTTTATTACCCTACCCCTAGTGCTCTTCAACAGGATACCTAAATCACCCTCAGATTTCAATGACAATTAAAATTTACCAGCTCCTATTCTCTCCATTCTGGTTAAAGCTATGCTTGCAGTATGTATACCAGTTTATAGAATGTATGTCTTACCTCTCATACCCTCACCCTGCCTATATAGGGTGCATTTATTTATTTATTATTTATTTATTTATTTATTTATTTATTCATTTATTTATTTATTTTGAGACTTAGTTTCACTCTTGTCCCCCAGACTGGAGTACAATGGCACGATCTTGGCTCACTGCAACCTCCGCCTCTTGGGTTCAAGCGATTCTCCTGCCTCAGCTTCCCAAGTAGCTGGGATTACAGGTGCTTGCCATCACACCCAGCTGATGTTTGTGTTTTTAATAGAGACTGAGTTTCACCATTTTGGACAGGCCGGTCTCGATCTCCTGACCTTAAGTGACCCACCCACCTAGGCCTCCCAAAGTGCTGGGAGCACAGGCGTGAGCCACAGCGCCAAGCCTATGGGGTGCATTTGTACTCGGCTCACTGGTCAAACCTTGCAAATAAGTCTTCTCTTTTCCCTTCTTTATTAGTTTTGTCTGGCTGCCCCTCTTCTGTACTGACAAGACATACTCCGTACTCACAAAACATGTCACAAAATCTACATATTTGTATCAGAACATCCTCAAAGAGTTCCTTCTAGGGTATGACCTTTTTGCAGCAGACATTATAGTACCAGATCTTAGTACAGTATATGTACTGAGTAAACATGGCATTCATTTTTTCAATTTTCCCTGGTAATGTTGGTAAAAGTTTCGGAATCTTTACTATAAAGTCAGTATATATGAATACTTCATTTACATGCCAACCAACTTCAGGACTTTCAAAGTTTTATATAATTAAATTGTAATATACCTTTTGATTTTGGAATGATACAGACTCCGACTGGTGTATCACTCAGGGTTCTTCTTTTATTGGCACTGTCTGCTAAAGAGGTCACTCTCACTGCTGCAGGATGGCACTAATTTTGGAAATCTCTTTGTCTTAGCTCTACAGAGAAAAAGACCCTGGCCAAGTCCCTGTCTCAGGTTTGCGGCCTTGCTACCTAATACAGTAGAGAGAAAGAAATGTGCCCACTTCCATTTCTGTTTGCAGTGAGAAATAAAGCACTCTGACCTACCATTACTGTGTATAACGCGGGATTCATCCTATGTAAAAACGAACATTTTGATACTGGGCAGTGTCCCTCCACCTCCATGGTAATAAAAAAAAAATGTCATTTATGCCTGTTTGGATCACCACAGTGCATCTGTGTATTCACTGGGCCTCAATCTTTTGGAGTCTGAATTATTCTGACAGTTGTTGAGGATGATATCTTGACAGAAAAGACTTTACAAATTATCCCATAAAATTTTATAAGAAATGAGACCTATTGATGTGAATTTCAGTGCAAAAGAAGACTATTAAACTATACTCTCTTGCAATACTTCAAAAGGAGAGATGTGCCTAATGTAAATAGGTAATTATATAATTTGAAAAAATGTTTTAATTTTTTATATATTTCTCTAATTTTAAATTGATCGTGTAACACTTTATTGAATACTATATCATTCCTATTCAGAGATTACATCATTCGGAGCAAAAATGTGACTAATATAAGAATATGTATTAAAAGACTCTCCATATGAATTGAGATAAAACAGATTACATATAACTTTATCATACCTGGTTTATACTGTTTAACTTAATGATGTGTTTATATTGTCTTTCTCATTTTTAATAGGTAGTATTATATCAAATCAATCAGAAAAAATTGAATTTTATGCAATGCAATTTTGTTCATTAATATTTAGGAATGGGTTCTATATGCTAATATAATATCATCATTATCATCATCATACCACCTTTTTTTTTTTTTTTTTTCTGAGATGGTATCTCACTCTGTCGCCAGGCTAGACTGCAGTGGTGCAATCTCGGCTCAATGCAACCTCCACTTCCTGGGTTCAAGCAATTCTCCTGCCTCAGCCTCCCGAGTAGCTGGGACTACAGCCATGTGCCACCAAATCCAGCTAATTTTTTGTATTTTTAGCAGAGATGGGGTTTTACCATGTTGGCCAGGATGGTCTCTATCCCTTGATCTTGTGATCCACCCACCTCTGCCTCCCAACGTGCTGGGATTACAGGTGTGAGCCACCGTGCCGAGCTTCCCCCTTACTTTTTAAAAGTACATTACTCTTCAAATCACTTTCATGTTTAGTAACTCTCACGTTCCTCACAATTTCTCAGTAAAATCAATAGAGTGGGGTGATAATTTCCATTTGTCAGAAGAGGAAACTGAGGCAAGCTTCAGTGACTTATCGATGATCACAAAGTTTTTAACAGAGCATACACTAAAACACCAGCCTTCTGACTTGAAACCAGTAAGCTATGCATTCCAATACAAGATATATCAAGTGTATATATTGTGAATAGGTAGATAAGGTAAAGCCAAACAATTACCTAAAAATGTAGGGTAACTAATATTGTCTTGATGGTTTCAGTAGTAAAAAAGACAAAATGTCTTTGGACAGAAATTGTTATTTGATTTTTTGTGTGTGTTTTATGTACTTGATTATTGAAACGGCAGCTAACACAAAAAGGTGTCAGTGACTGTAGCTATGTCATAGTTGCTCCAATCTTTCAAGTATTTTAATAATAACATAGTATTAGCTAACAGAAATATAGAAGTAATTGCATGCTGGTCACTAATCTGTGCACTCTAAATTGACACATTTGATTTACCTTACAATTCTATGAGGTAGATAGTATTGTTATTCCATTTAAAAATCAGGAAACTGAGGCTCAGGAAGTTAAAATAGTTTTCCCAGGGTCACAAAGAAGTTGCAGAACTGATATTCAACCTGGGCAGCTTGACTGCAGTGTCTTCCCTCTTAAGCACTGTAATATACTATTATCCACATTTTATGTGTATAGAAAATGAAGTGCAGAGATTACCTTGCTCAAGGTCAGGAGTCAGTATGTAAACTCTGAATCTGGATCCAGAATACAGGATCTTAACAATTATGCTATACTGAAAAAATGACTGCTTAAAATTCTTAATTACACAGAGATTTCTTTATTCTATTTATTGACAACTATGGGTAATTTTGTGCCCTGGAGAGACATTTGACAAAGACTGAAGACATATTTGGTTGTGAAAATCTGAGAAGGTGTGGGCAGAGAGGAGGAGGTGAGGCTGACAACTAGTGGGTAGAAGCCAGAAATTCTGGTAAACATCCTATCATCTAAAGTGCAACTCCCTACAACAAAGAATTATGTAGTCTCAAATAGCAACAGTGCTGTGATTGAGAAACTTTGCTTTATTTTTACTATTATTATCTTTATGTAGATATAAAAAGGTGAAGCATATTTCCGGGTATCATTTAGTTTAGAGAGGGATATGCTAATAATGTTAAATGAAACTGTAGCACAATTTAAAAGTCTAGAATAATGTATGTTTAAAAACTGTCTTTAAAATTTGTATTTAACTTTTAAAATAAATTATAAAAAAAAAAAAAAACCATGCTCAGATCCTACAATACAGCCATCCTACGGTATGAAAACTGTTATTTTTGTAGTTTTTTTCTTTTCTAGTGAGCTTCCAGTCCCTCATATAATGCCGGTTTTGTTCTGCTATATGAGAAGATTGGTGAAAAGGCAAGCCAGTTAAGCCACCAATTCCTTGAGAATCAATGAGAGGATTAAAGTGAGAATTCTCTTCCCTGCACAAATCCGGAGGGTAAATTACTACATGTTTCTGGGCTGAAAAAAGAAATTTTGAGTTGATTTGTTTTAGCATCACTTCTTTAAAAAACTACACTTTAATTATTAAGTTACTTGCATATTGGTCAATATTTCAGAATTAACAGTTTGCCTGGTACAAAGGCAAATACACATAAGAAATCAATAAACATTACTGGATGATGGTGATGATGATAATAATGATGTCAATGAATAAGCTTTGGAAATACATCTGTATATAACAATATTAGCTTAAATGTTTCTTGTATTTAAAGTCATGAAAAAATAAACCCACTTACAATATACAGAAGGTAGCTAATAAACTATGTACATGGTAGTTAATTTATAACACACATCAAAACCTCACTAATTTACAACTATGAACATGCAAATGATGCATCAAAATGTTTTTCAGGGTATTTTAAACAAAGGATTTTCTTACTACAGTACTTGCAAGTACTTTCTTACTGCAAGTACTGCAGTAAGAAAATGCTATATATATAAATATATAGTATTTGGTCAGCAAAGGCCTCAAGGAGCAAATCCATTGAATAATAATATAGTTAGTTCTGCTTAGTTATTATAAAACTACAAAATAATTGCAGATAAATAATTAAGGAACTGATAATGAAAATCAGAATAAATTACAAAGAATTATAGTTTAATAGGTACTGCCTTATAGGTTTGAGTATACTATGTCAAGAAAAAGAAAGAACATTTTACTGAAACATTTGCTAATCATAACTTTATTTTTCATTGAGTGGAAAACATAGACTTAGCTATAAATGCTGTCAAGTTATTTTGTGTTAGAGGTCTTTGTTACCTTGCAACTCTAACATAAAAGGTTACATTATTTTCCTGTCTGATTCATTCACAGTTAAGGTCGTTTTATGATTCTCAAAGATGCTATTCTAAGACAATTAAAGGGTGGAGAATAAATAAATCTTCCCTTCTTCTCTATTTCTTTCCATCTCCAGTAACCAGCCTATTAACTTTTCTATACTAAATGATAAAATACTTACAGCACATCAGCAAAAAGACCTTGGAAAAGGTCATAGCAAATAGCTACCATAGAGACTGAGAACAATGCATATCTCTCACTCACGTGTGTGGAGGGGGTCGGGGATGGCTGCGTCAGCGTGCTTTAAATGCATAATGGGAAGGAACTGCTCTCACTTAGATCATATTTAAGGAACAGATACATTATTAACTTTCTACTTGGAACAGGCACCTAGTCCTCTGCTTTGACATGAGCTCAGAAATAAGGCCCCTCACTGATCTCTGTTTATTTATCTTGCTTCTCTGGTTCTCCTTCACTTATGGCTACGAAAAAAGACTTTGAAGTGCAGAATGTGGATTGGTATCTCTGACAACACAGTTTGCTTGATAGCACACAAAATACTAAAACCCATTAATATAAATGCAAGTTGTGATTTTACAAAAAGAAGTGGAGAAGACACATGGAAGATGACAGTATGGCTGAAACACAAAATGTAGGTCTAATGAAAAAAGGAAGATAAGCTACTGTCTTTTAGGCAAGATTAAATTCTTTACCACTTACATGGTCTATGAGATTATCACTAATATAGTAAAACATATGTCTTCTCTTCAGTAATTTCCAATCTCCTTACTCTCATTCCCTGTTCATGGCACAAATGTGAAGACAAGGATAGGTCCAGCATACCACAGTATATTTTCATCCAATTTCCTCCTGTTAGATCAGATTATGTTTCCTCCAAACCAATTCCCACTATTGATCTCATTAAAATATTTATCTGGAGACAGTAATACTCTCCACAATGTAGCAATAAAAAACACAAAATAAATTGGACAAGGGCAAGGGGAGAATTAAAATAATTGTTCAGTACTTATTTCAGTTTCTGGATCCAGAAGTTCTTTGTAATGCCAATGGAGTCATTCAGAAATTCTTCAAGTAAAGTTAAAATAATTTATGATCTTCCCTTCATTTAACAAACGTAGTACTCCTATGGACACGTCAGTACTTTAAACACATTTTAAGCTATTTACAAATCAGGGGGCAATTGTGATCATTTGTTCTAGATTTGTCTTTCTCCCTTCTTGTTAAAAAATGTAAACTTCTTTCTTTTTAAGGCTAAACTTTCTGTGTCTTCTAGAACTTCACCTCTTTAATGTATCTCCTTTTTCTACCATTAATCTGTTTATCTTTGTTAAATTCTTGTTACTCCACACTGTGCCCAACACTTCTCTTCCCTAACAAAGCAATACAAAATCTCTGCCTGTAATGCAAACTCTCAATCTGATTTAGAGGTTATCTGCCTGCAAAGAACAGGAACCTGTTAAAAGATGTTAAGGTATAAAGGAGACATTAAAAATGAGTTGTCTTAAAAAAAACAAAAGAGAGTCCCAAAAGGATTTTAGGTGAACTGGAGATCTGTAAGGCAGCTAGATTCGCCCATAAATGTGTGCACACACACATACATGCATATACACACGCAGAAATGAGGTCATATATATGTATTTTTCAGTAACTTGATTATTGATTAAAAAAAGTATAATAAACTGCATAATATTCCATGAATTAAATGTTCCATAATTTACTTAACATTTCCCTGATTAGCAGTTATGTATCTTGTTTTTAACTGTTACCCCCTGCCCCGCCCCCGAGAAGGAGTCTCCCTCTGTCCCCCAGACTGGAGTGCAGTGGTACGATCTTGGCTCAGTGCAACCTCTGCCTTCAGGGTTCAAGTGATTCTCCTGCCTCAGCCTCCCGAGTAGCTGGGATTACAGGCACCCACCACCGAGCCCAGCTAATTTTTTGTATTTTTAGTAGAGACAGGGTTTCACCGGGTTGGCCAGGCTGACCTTGAACTCCTGACCTCAGGTGATCCGACTGCCTCAGCCTCCAAAAGTGCTGGGATTACAAGCATGAACCACCGCACCCAGCGTTTTTAGATTTTTAAATACATTTCAAATATTGCTGCAATCATTTGTACAACATCTTACTGTATGTGTATAAGTTTTTCTGTCAAGTACAATACCATAAATAAAATAGTTTGGTCTAAGGCATGCACAAGAGTTTTATAGATTTTTTTCTTTTTATACTTAAAGTTCTAGGGTACATTGCACAACATGCAGGTTTGTTAATATGTATACATGTTGCATGTTGGTGTGCTGCACCCGTGTAACTGTCATATTACATAGGTATATCCCTAAGCTATCCGTCCCCCTCTCCCCACCCACGGCAGGCCCCGTGTGTGGATGTTTCCCTCCTGTGTCCCAGTTATCTCATTGTTCAATTCCCACCCATGAGTGAGAACCTGGCGGTGTTTTGGTCTTTCTGTTTCTTACGATAGTTTGCTGAGAATAATGGTTTTCCATTCTGAATTTCCCTACAAATGACAGAATCATCCTTTTTTTTTTTTGTTTTTTTTTTTTTTTTTAATTATACTTTAAGTTCTAGGGTACATGTGCATAACGTTTATATCATGTATAACTCCCCAATGCAATCCCTCCCTCCTCCCCCCTCCCCCTGATAGGCCCCAGTGTGTGATGTTCCCCTTCCCGAGTCCAAGTGATCTCATTGTTCAGTTCCCACCTATGAGTGAGAACATGCGGTGTTTGGTTTTCTCTTCTGTGATAGTTTGCTAAGAATGATGGTTTCCAGCTGCATCCATCCCTACAAAGGACGCAAACTCATCCTTTTTTATGGCTGCATAGTATTCCATGGTGTATATGTGCCACATTTTCTTAATCCAGTCTGTCACAGATGGACATTTGGGTTGATTCCAAGTCTTTGCTATTGTGAATAGTGCCGCAATAAACATACGTGTGCATGTGTCTTTGTAGTAGAGTAATTTATAATCCTTTGGGTATATACCCAGTAGTGGGATGGCTGGGTCATATGGTACATCTAGTTCTAGATCCTTGAGGAATCGCCATACTGTTTTCCATAATGGTTGAACTAGTTTACAATCCCACCAACAGTGTAAAAGTGTTCCTATTTCTCCACATCCTCTCCAACACCTGTTGTTTCCTGACTTCTTAATGATTGCCATTCTAACTGGTGTGAGATGGTATCTCATTGTGGTTTTGATTTGCATTTCTCTGATGGCGAGTGATGATGAGCATTTTTTCATGTGTCTGTTGGCTGTATGGATGTCTTCTTTTGAGAAATGTCTGTTCATATCCTTTCCCCACTTTTTGATGGGGTTGTTTGTTTTTTTCTTGTATATTTGTTTGAGTTCTTTGTAGATTCTGGATATTAGCCCTTTGTCAGATGAGTAGGTTGCAAAAATTTTCTCCCATTCTGTAGGTTGCCTGTTCACTCTGATGGTAGTTTCTTTTGCTGTGCAAAGCTCTTTAGTTTAATAGATCCCATTTGTCAATTTTGGCTTTTGCTGCCGTTGCTTTTGGTGTTTTAGACATGAAGTCCTTGCCCATGCCTATGTCCTGAATGGTACTACCTAGATTTTCTTCTAGGGTTTTTATGGTATTAGGTCTAACATTTAAGTCTCTAATCCATCTTGAATTAATTTTCGTATAAGGGTAAGGAAAGGATCCAGTTTCAGCTTTCTACTTATGGCTAGCCAATTTTCCCAGCACCATTTATTAAATAGGGAATCCTTTCCCCATTTCTTGTTTCTCTCAGGTTTGTCAAAGATCAGATGGCTGTAGATGTGTGGTATTATTTCTGAGGACTCTGTTCTGTTCCATTGGTCTATATCTCTGTTGTGGTACCAGTACCATGCTGTTTTGGTTACTGTAGCCTTGTAGTATAGTTTGAAGTCAGGTAGCGTGACGCCTCCAGCTTTGTCCTTTTGACTTAGGATTGTCTTGGCAATGCGGGCTCTTTTTTGGTTCCATATGAACTTTAAAGCAGTTTTTTCCAATTCTGTGAAGAAAGTCATTGGTAGCTTGATGGGGATGGCATTGAATCTATAAATCACCTTGGGCAGTATGGCCATTTTCACGATATTGATTCTTCCTATCCATGAGCATGGTATGTTCTTCCATTTGTTTGTGTCCTCTTTTATTTCACTGAGCAGTGGTTTGTAGTTCTCCTTGAAGAGGTCCTTTACATCCCTTGTAAGCTGGATTCCTAGGTATTTTATTCTCTTTGAAGCAATTGTGAATGGAAGTTCATTCCTGATTTGGCTCTCTGCTTGTCTGTTACTGGTGTATAAGAATGCTTGTGATTTTTGCACATTAATTTTGTATCCTGAGACTTTGCTGAAGTTGCTTATCAGCTTAAGGAGATTTTGGGCTGAGACGATGGGGTTTTCTAAATATACAATCATGTCATCTGCAAACAGGGACAATTTGACTTCTTCTTTTCCTAACTGGATACCCTTGATTTCTTTCTCTTGCCTGATTGCCCTAGCCAGAACTTCCAACACTATGTTGAATAGGAGTGGTGAGAGAGGGCATCCCTGTCTTGTGCCAGTTTTCAAAGGGAATTTTTCCAGTTTTTGCCCATTCAGTATGATAGCTGTGGGTTTGTCATAAATAGCTCTTATTATTTTGAGGTACGTTCCATCAATACCGAATTTATTGAGCGTTTTTAGCATAAAGGGCTGTTGAATTTTGTCAAAAGCCTTTTCTGCATCTATTGAGATAATCATGTGGTTCTTGTCTTTGGTTCTGTTTATATGCTGGATTACGTTTATTGATTTGCGAATGTTGAACCAGCCTTGCATCCCAGGGAAGCCCACTTGATCATGGTGGATAAGCTTTTTGATGTGCTGCTGAATCCGGTTTGCCAGTATTTTATTGAGGATTTTTGCATCGATGTTCATCAGGGATATTGGTCTAAAATTCTCTTTTTTGTTGTGTCTCTGCCAGGCTTTGGTATCAGGATGATGTTGGCCTCATAAAATGAGTTAGGGAGGATTCCCTCTTTTTCTATTGATTGGAATAGTTTCAGAAGGAATGGTACCAGCTCCTCCTTGTACCTCTGGTAGAATTCAGCTGTGAATCCATCTGGTCCTGGACTTTTTTTGGTGTGGTAGGCTATTAATTGTTGCCTCAATTTCAGAGCCTGCTATTGGTCTATTCAGGGATTCAACTTCTTCCTGGTTTAGTCTTGGGAGAGTGTGTGTCAGGAAATTATCCATTTCTTCTAGATTTTCTAGTTGATTTGCGTAGAGCATTTATAGTATTCTCTGATGGTTGTTTGTATTTCTGTGGGGTCGGTGTGATATCCCCTTTATCATTTTTTATTGCGTCTATTTGATTCCTCTCTCTTTTCTTCTTTATTAGTCTTGCTAGCGGTCTGTCAATTTTGTTGATCTTTTCAAAAAACCAACTCCTGGATTCATTGATTTTTGGAGGGTTTTTTGTGTCTCTATCTCCTTCAGTTCTGCTCTGATCTTAGTTATTTCTTGCCTTCTGCTAGCTTTTGAATGTGTTTGCTCTTGCCTCTCTAGTTCTTTTAATTGTGATGTTAGAGTGTCAATTTTAGATCTTTCCTGCTTTCTCTTGTGGGCATTTAGTGCTATAAATTTCCCTCTACACACTGCTTTAAATGTGTCCCAGAGATTCTGGTATGTTGTATCTTTGTTCTCATTGGTTTCAAAGAACATCTTTATTTCTGCTTTCATTTCGTTATGTACCCAGTAGTCATTCAGGAGCAGGTTGTTCAGTTTCCATGTAGTTGAGCGGTTTTGATTGAGTTTCTTAGTCCTGAGTTCTAGTTTGATTGCACTGTGGTCTGAGAGACAGTTTGTTATAATTTCTGTTCTTTGTACATTTGCTGAGGAGTGCTTTACTTCCAATTATGTGGTCAATTTTGGAATAAGTGCGATGTGGTGCTGAGAAGAATGTATATTCTGTTGATTTGGGGTGGAGAGTTCTATAGATGTCTATTAGGTCCGCTTGGTGCAGAGATGAGTTCAATTCCTGGATATCCTTGTTAACTTTCTGTCTCGTTGATCTGTCTAATGTTGACAGTGGAGTGTTGAAGTCTCCCATTATTATTGTATGGGAGTCTAAGTCTCTTTGTAAGTCTCTAAGGACTTGCTTTATGAATCTGGGTGCTCCTGTATTGGGTGCATATATATTTAGGAGAGTTAGCTCTTCCTGTTGAATTGATCCCTTTACCATTATGTAATGGCCTTCTTTGTCTCTTTTGATCTTTGATGGTTTAAAGTCTGTTTTATCAGAGACTAGGATTGCAACCCCTGCTTTTTTTTGTTCTCCATTTGCTTGGTAGATCTTCCTCCATCCCTTTATTTTGAGCCTATATGTCTCTGCATGTGAGATGGGTCTCCTGAATACAGCAGACTGATGGGTCTTGACTCTTTATCCAGTTTGCCAGTCTGTGTCTTTTAATTGGAGCATTTAGTCCATTACATTTAAGGTTAATATTGTTATGTGTGAACTTGATCCTGTCATTATGATATTAACTGGTTATTTTGCTCATTAGTTGATGCAGTTTCTTCCTAGCCTCGATGGTCTTTACATTTTGGCATGTTTTTGCAATGGCTGGTACCGGTTGTTCCTTTCCATGTTTAGGGCTTCCTTCAGGGTCTCTTGTAAGGCAGGCCTGGTGGTGACAAAATCTCTAAGCATTTGCTTATCTGTAAAGGATTTTATTTCTCCTTCACTGATGAAACTTAGTTTGGCTGGATATGAAATTCTGGGTTGAAAATTCTTTTCTTTAAGAACGTTGAATATTGCCCCCACTCTCTTCTGGCTTGTAGAGTTTCTGCCGAGAGATCTGCTGTTAGTCTGATGGGCTTCCCTTGTGGGTAACCCGACCTTTCTCTCTGGCTGCCCTTAAGATTTTTTCCTTCATTTCAACTTTGGTGAATCTGGCAATTATGTGTCTTGGAGTTGCTCTTCTGGAGGAGTATCTTTGTGGCGTTCTCTGTATTTCCTGAATTTGAATGTTGGCCTGCCCTACTAGGTTGGGGAAGTTCTCCTGGATGATATCCTGAAGAGTGTTTTCCAACTTGGTTCCATTTTCCCCCTCACTTTCAGGCACCCCAATCAGACGTAGATTTGGTCTTTTTACATAATCCCATACTTCTTGCAGGCTTTGTTCATTTCTTTTTCTCTTTTTTTCTTTGGTTTCTCTTCTCGCTTCATTTCATTCATTTGATCCTCAATCGCTGATACTCTTTCTTCCAGTTGATCGAGTCGGTTACTGAAGCTTGTGCATTTGTCACGTATTTCTCGTGTCATGGTTTTCATCTCTGTCATTTCGTTTATGATCTTCTCTGCATTAATTAGTCTAGCTGTCAATTCTTCCACTCTTTTTTCAAGATTTTTAGTTTCTTTGCGCTGGGTACGTAATTCCTCCTTTAGCTCTGAGAAGTTTGATGGACTGAAGCCTTCTTCTCTCATCTCGTCAAAGTCATTCTCTGACCAGCTTTGATCCGTTGCTGGCGATGGGCTGCGCTCCTTTGCAGGGGGAGATGCGCTCTTATTTTTTGAATTTCCAGCTTTTCTGCCCTGCTTCTTCCCCATCTTTGTGGTTTTATCTGTCTCTGGTCTTTGATGATGGTGACGTACTGATGGGGTTTTGGTATAGGTGTCCTTCCTGTTTGATAGTTTTCCGTCTGACAGTCAGAAGGACTGTCTGTTGGTCTGTTGGAGATTGCTTGAGGTCCACTCCAGACCCTGTTTGCCTGGGTATCAGCAGCAGAGGTTGCCGAAGATAGAATATTGCTGAACAGCGAGTGTACCTGTCTGATTCTTCCTTTGGAAGTTTCCTCTCAGGGATGACTCCACCCTGTGAGGTGTGGGGTGTCAGACTGCCCCTAGTGGGGATGTCTCCCGCTAGGCTACTCAGGGGTCAGGGACCCACCTGAGCAGGCAGTCTGTCCGTTCTGGATCTCAACCTCCGCGTTGGGAGATCCACGGCTCTCCCAAAGCTGTCAGACAGAGTCGTTCGCCTCTGCACCGGCCCTGCTGCTTTCCCTATTGGACCTCAGCTGTGGGCTGTCCCCAGAGGTGGAGTCTACAGAGACAGGCAGTTTCCTTGAGCTGCTGTGAGCTCCACCCAGTTCGAGCTTCCCAGCGGCTTTGTTTACCTACTTAAGCCTCAGCAATGGCGGGCGCCCCTCCCCCAGCCTCGCTGCTGCCTTGCGGATAGATCGCCGCAGACTGCTGTGTTAGCAGTGAGGGAGGCTCCGTGGGCGTGGGACCCTCCCGGCCAGGTGTGGGATATATTCTCCTGGTGTGCCTGTTTCCTTAAAGCGCAGTATTGGGGTGGGAGTTACCCGATTTTCCAGGTGTTGTGTGTCTCAGTTCCCCTCTAGGAAAAGGATTCCTTCCCCCTTGCGCTTCCAGGTGAGGCGATGCCTCGCCCTGCTTCAGCTCACGCTGGTCAGGCTGCAGCAGCTGACCAGCACCGATTGTCCGGCACTCCCTAGAGAGATGACCCCAGTACCTCAGTTGAAAATGCAGAAATCACCGGTCTTCTGTGTCACTCGCGCTGGGAGCTGGAGACTGGAGCTGTTCCTATTCGGCCATCTTGCTCCGCCCCCCCAAACTCATCCTTTATAATGGCTGCATAGTATTCCATTTTGTATATGTGCCACATTTTCTTAATCCAGTCTGTCACTGATGGACATTTGGGTTGATTCCAAGTCTTTACTATTGTGAATAGTTTCCACAATAAACATACATTGCATGTGTCTTTATAGCAGCATGATTTATAATCCTTTGGGTATATACCCAGTAATGGATAGCTGGGTCAAATGATATTTTCAGTTCTAGATCCTTGAGGAATCGCCACACTGTCTTCCACAATGGTTGAACTATTTACAGTCCTACCAACAGTGTAAAAGTGTTCCTATTTCTCCACATCCTCTCTAGCACCTGTTGTTTCCTGAATTTTTAATGATCGCCATTCTAACTGGGTGTGAGATGCTATCTCATTGTGGTTTTGATTTGCATTTCTCTGATGGCTAGTGATGATGAGCATTTTTTCATGTGTCTGTTGACTGCATAATGTCTTCTTTTGAGAAGTGTCGGTTCATATCTTTTGCCCACTTTTTGATGGGGTTGTTTGTTTTTTTCTTGTAAATGTGCTTGAGTTCTTTGTAGGTTCTGGATATTAGCCCTTTGTCAGATGAGTAGATTGCAAACATTTTCTCCCATTCTGTAGGTTGTTTGTTCACTTTGATGGTAGTTTCTTTTGCTGTGCAGAAGCTCTTTAGTTTAATTAGATCCCATTTGTCAATTTCGGCTTTTGTTGTCATTGCTTTTCGTGCTTTATTCATGAAGTCCTTGTCCATGCCTATGTCCTGAATGGTATTGCCTAGGTTTTCTTCTAGGGTTTTAATGGTTTTAGGTCTAACATTTAAGTCTCTAATCCATCTTGAATTAATTTTTGTGTAAGGTGTAAGGAAGGGATCCAGTTTCAGTTTTCTACATACGGCTAGCCAGTTTTCCCAGCACCATTTATTAAATAGGGAATCCTTTCCCCATTTCTTGTTTTTGTCAGATTTGTCAAAGATCAGATGGTGTAGATGTGTGGTATTATTTCTGAGGGCTCTGTTCTGTTCCATTGTCTATATCTCTGTTGTGGTACCAGTACCATGCTGTTTTGGTTACTGTAGCCTTGTAGTATTTTTGAAGTCAGGTAGTGTGATGCCTCCAGCTTTGTTCTTTTGGCTTAGGATTGTCTTGGCAATGTGGGCTCTTTTTTGGTTCCATATGAACTTTAAAGTAGTTTTTTCCAATTCTGTGAAGAAAGTCATTGGTACCTTAATGGGGATGGCATTGAATCTATAAATTACCTTGGGCAATATGGCCATTTTCACAATATTGATTCTTCCTATTCATGAACATGGGATGTTCTTCCATTTATTTGCATCCTCTTTTATTTCATTAAGCAGTGGTTTGTAGTTCTCCTTGAAGAGGTCCTTTACATCCCTTGTAAGTTGGATTCCTAGTTATTTTATTCTATTTGAAGCAATTGTGAATGGGAGTTAACTCATGATTTGGCTCTTTGTTTGTCTGTTATTGGGGTATAAGAATTCTTGTGATTTTTGCACATTGATTTTTGTATCCTGAGACTTTGCTGAAGTTGCTTATCAGCTTAAGGAGATTTGGGGCTGAGATGATGGAATTTTCTAAATATACAATCATGTCATCTGCAAACAGGGAAAATTTGACTTCTTCTTTTCCTAATTGAATACCCTTTATTTCTTTCTCCTGCCTGATTGCCCTGGCCAGAACTTCCAACACTATGTTGAATAGGAGTGGTGAGAGAGGGCATCCCTGTCTTGTGTCAGTTTTCAAAGGGAATGCTTCCTAATTTGAATAGATATTGTCAAACGATATTTGAACAAGCTTTATCAAATTTTACTCCCAGTAATCTGGTATGGTGAAATCTATTTTTCAATATTCTCATCAACAGTGGATATTATCAATGTTTTAAATATTTGCCAAGGTAAAGAATAAAAATCAGTAGCTCACTGATGCTTTATTTTCATTATTCACTTTTATCTTCTTTTCAATTTTTATTTTATTGATTACTAATGAGCCCATGTAATTTTTGCACATCTATTTGTCCGTATTTATTTCTAAGAGTTATTGTTGCTCTAAAAGACCACTATATATTTACGTATATGTTACAAATATCTTTGGCCTCTCTTTTTACCATACAGACATTTTACATTTTTATGTAGTTAAATTGGTTACTATTTTATCTGTGGCTTCTGGGTTCTGTATCATAATTAATAAGTTCTTCTGTACTCTGGGATGAAAATACACAATGAAATTCTTCTGATATGATTATAGTTTCATCTTTAGCATTTAAAGCTTTACTCTATCTGGAATTTATTTTTGTTTAAGTTGTGAAACAGGTTGTCTAAACTTATTTTTATTACTAAATAGTTTTCCAAACATGTATGCAATATTTCACTCCATTTTTTATTATATAAAATGCCACTTTTATTGTACATTAAAAAAATAAAAAATCCCAAAACTCTACCTACTTCCCCACCAACCACTCCCGCCCTCTGGTAACTATCATTTCACTCTCTACTTCTTTGAGAACAACTTTTTAAAATGTCAGTGACATCATGTGGTATTTGTCTTTCTATATCTGGATTATTTTTACTTGGCATAATGACCTCCAGGTTCATACATATCTCAAATGACAGAATTTTTCCCTTTTGTTTTTTAATGGTATTCCGTTGTATACATACACTACATTTTCTTTATCCACCCACCTATTGATAGAGATAGGTTGAATACATATCTTGTAAATTATGCTATTGTAAATAATGCTGCAATAAACATGGTAGTGCAGATATTTCTTCGACCTACTGGCTTGATTTATTTGAACATGTACTCAGCAGTGGAATTGCTGGATCATATGGTAGTTCCAAGTTTAATTTTTTGAGAAACCTCCATTCTGTTTTCCATAATGGTGGTACCAATTTATATTCCCACAAAGAGTGTACAAGAGTTTCTTTCTCTTCACATCTTCACTAACACTAATCTTTTGTGGTTCTGATAATAGACATTCTAACACATATAAGGTGATACCTCATAGTTTTAATTGGCATTTGCCTGATGATTAGTGGTTAAACTTTTTTTTTTTTTTTTTTTTTTTTAATCAGTTGTCCATTCATGTATCTTCTTTTGAGAAATGTCTGTTGAGGTCCTTGGCTCATTTTAAGACTGGATACTTATTTTATTGGTATTGAATTGAGTTACTCAGGTAATTTGGATATTAACCCCTTGTCAGGTGTACGGGTTACAACTATTTTTTCCTGTTGTGTAAGTTGTTTCTTTATTCTGTTATTGATTTCCTAGCTGTGTGGAAGCTTGTTAGTGTAATGTAATATCATTTTTCTATTTTTACTTTTGTTGTCTGTGCTTTCAGGATCATATCAAGAAAAAATCATTGCTCAGACTCATGTCATATAGCTTTTCCCCTATGTTTCCTTTCAGGAATTTCAAAGTTTGAGGTCTTACATTTAAGCTATTTAGTATATTTGGAGTTATTTTTTGTATACAGTATGAGATAAGGATCTAGTTTCATTCTTCTGTGTGTGGATATCCAGTTACCCAGCGCCATTTATCAAAGAGAATGTCCATTTCCCATTGTGTGTTCTTCACACGTTTGTTGAAAATCAATTTTCCGTAAATATGTGGATGTATTTCTGGGCTCTATTTTCTATTCCAGTAGCCTATGCCTCTCTTTTTTTATATCAATACCATACTGTTTTTATTACTACAGCTATGCAGTATATTTTGAAGTCAGGTAGTTTAATGTGTTCAACTCCATCATTTTTGTTCAAGATTGCTTTGACTACTTGGGGTATTTTGTGATTCTATACAAACATTATCATTGATTTTCATACTTCTATGAAGAATATAGTTGGTATTTTGATATTATTGTATTCAGTCTGTTGGTCACTTTGAGTAGTATGGAAACTTTAACAATATAATTCTTCCAATTAATGAGCCTAGATATCTTTTCATTTATTTGTATCTTCTTCAATTTCTTTCATCAATGTTTTACAGATTTCAGGATAGAGGTCTTTCACTTCCATGGTTAAATTTATTTCTAACTATTTTGTTTTTGTAGCTATTGTAAATGAAATTATATTCTTTATTTCTTTTTCAGATAGTTTGCTTTTAATGCATAGAAATGCTACTGATTTTTGTATGCTGATTTTGTATCCTGAAGCTTTAGTGAATTTGTTTATCAGTTCTAACAGACTTTCGGTGGAGTCTTTAAGATTTTCTATGATCATTTCATCTGCAGAGATGGTTTGACTTTCTTCTTTCCTATTTGGATGCCTTTCATTTCGTTCTCTTGCCTAGTTGCTCTGGCTAAGACTTAAGAGTTCTGTGTTGAATAGAGGAGGCAGAAGTGGGCATCTTTATCTTGTTCCAGATCTTACAGGAAAAGTTTTCACTTTTTCTTGTTGAGGATGATTATAGCTGAGGGTTTGTCATGTATGGTCTTTACTGTGTTATAGTATGATTATCCTGTTCCTAATTTGTTGAGAGGTTTTATTGTGTGAGGATGTTTTGTTAAATGCTTTTTTATATATATTGAAATGATGTAGGTTTTTTTCTTTCATTCTATTAATGTGATGTTCCACTTTTATTGATTTGCTTATCTTGAATCATCTTGCTTGTCTAGAATGAATCCCACTTGATCATAGTGAATAACCATTTTAGTATACTGTTGAATTCAGTTTGCTGGTATTTTCTTAGACTTTTTGCTTTTCTGTTCATCATGAATATTTGTCTGTAGTTACCTTTTTTTGTAGTGTCTTTGTCCAGCATTGATATCAGGGTAATGCTGGCCCCATAAAATGAGTCTGAAAGTATTTCCTCTTCTTTAACATCTGTGAAGCATTTGAGAAGAATTGGTGTTAGTTCTTTAAAAGTTTGATAGAATTTAGTAGTGAAGACATCAGGTCCTGGGACTTACTTTGATGGGAGACATTTTATTACTGATTCAATCTCCTTACTCATTATTGGTGTGCTCAGATTTTCTACTTCTTCATAGTTTAACATTGGTAGATTCTGTGTGCCAAGAATTAACTTATTTCTTTTAGATTATCCAATCTGTTGGCATATGTTAATGCATAATAATCCTTTATGATACTTTGTATTTCTGGTTTATTGGTTATATTGTCTTCTTTTTCATATCTGATTTTTTTTTAATTTTCTCTCTCCTTTTTTAACTTTTATTAGGTTTGGGGGTACATGTGAAGGTTTGTTATGTAGGTAAACTTGTGTCACAGAGATGTGTTGTACAGATTATTTCAACATCCAGGTATTAAGTCTAGTACACAATAGTTATCTTTTCTGCTTCTCTCCCTCCTCCCACTCTCTACCCCCAAGTAGACCCCAGTGTCTATTGTTTTCTTCTTTGTGTTCATAAGTTCTTATCATTTAGTTCCCACTTACAAGTGAGAACATGCAGTATTTTCTTTTCTGTTCCTGCATTAGTTTGCAAAGGATAATAGCCTCCAGCTCCATCCATGTTCCTACAAAAGACATGGTCTCATTCTTTTTTTATCACTGCATAGTGTTCCATGGTATATATGTACCACATTCTCTTTATTCAGTCTACTGTTGATGGTCATTTAGGTTGCTTCCATGTCTTTGCTATTGTGAATAGTGCTGCAATGAACATTCACATGCATGTGTCTTTATGATAGAATGTTTTATATTTGTCTGAATATATACTCAGTAATGAGATTGCTGGGTCAAGCGGTAGTTCTGCTATTAGCTCCTTGAGGAATCGTCATACTATTGTTCCACAAAGAGTGTATAAGTATTCCCATTTCCGTGCAGCCTTATCCACATCTGTTATTTTTTGACTTTTTAATAATACCATTCCAACTGGTGTGAAGAAAGTGGGCAAAGGACGTCAACAGACACTTCCCAGTATTCCCTCAGTAGTAGGGAATAATTAGTCCTAGAATGAGCATTACTATTTTCCTAACAAATCTTAATAGAAACACCAAAAAGATCATGTTATTTCCAAATAACTGCCACCTAGGATGAAACTAAAATAATATTTATAGGACCAAAAAGTTATTCAGCACTCAACAGTATAACATTCATAATGTCTGTTTTCCAGTAAGAAAATGACCAGTCATGCAAAGAAAGAAAATGTGACCCATAATGAGAAGATAAATCAGCCAACTGAAAATCTCCCATAACTGACACATATGTTAGAATGAGCAAAGGACAACTATATATCTGTGTGTATGCACATATGTATTCTGTATACTTAAAAAGTTAAGACACATGGAAGATGTGAAAAAGATTCAAATTGAATTTCTTGGCATGAAGAACACAATATTTTGAAATGAAAACTGTAACTTTTAAGATAAAAGATATTCTGGATGAGATAAAAGGCAGACTACACATTGACAAATATATTAGTGAAATTTAAGACATAAACGCAGAAACTATACAAAATGAAACAGAGAGAAAAAGCATTTAAAAATAAGAAGAGCATCTGTGAATGGTGGGATAATTCAAGAGGACTAACATAGTTTTAATTACACTTCCTACAGGAAAAGAAAGAGAGGCTGAGACAAAAAATGTGAGTAAATAATGTCTGGAAGTTTTCCTAATTTGATAAAAACTATAAACCCACATATATAAGAAACTCAGAGACCTGAAGAAAATTAACCAAGACGTGTCACAATAAAACTGCTCAAAACCAGAGATCAAGACAAAATATTGAAAGCAGTCAGAGAAAACAGACTATGTAATAATACAGTGGCATTCTCTACTGACTCACTCACTCAACCCCAGTCTCAGAGAAAGCTGTAATATAAGTAAATGCTTAGGTGCATGTGTCTTTGGAGCATATGCTAAACTGCTAGGCTTGGGTGACAGTGAAAGTGGCGTTGGTGGTGAGGATGATTATATCTCGGAAATTTTTTGTAACTGTGTCACTCAGTCCCTAGGCTTAAACCATATATAACTTGCATTTTTGTTACTTGCTGCTACTAATATTTTCACATACAAGTCTGAATTTTGGAGATATATATGCTGTATTTTCCTTCAAGATATAGAAATGCATTTCTACTATTGGAAGGATATGAATCACAATATAACATGTAATTACTCATTGTGTTTATTTTCATGACTGTCAGCTACAAATTGTGTAGATACTGACATTCAAAATACGTTAAGATATTGATGCTAATAGAAAGAATCTAGGAAAAATCTCCCCCAAATTCTCCCATATAAATAAGTGTATGGGTGAAAAGTATGAAATGTTCATCGACTATAGATTCTCTGGAAAACCTCTCATCGACTATAGTTCAACTGTAGTGAATTATTAAATAGTCAATGAAGTGGAGTCACTTCCTTGCTATTCGTTTCATTTTTATCCTGCAATCTTACAAAGTACCTTATACTCTAGGATGGAATTTCAAAGAACGTTTCACTCTGTCTTGTTTTTCTATCACTACTCCTTGGACATATTCTGCTATTATTCACTGAGTCGGGATTCTAAAATCATGCCTCTGTAACATAGACTAAAAAACTAGTGAATGGAAAAGAGCTCTCTGCATTATTTTAAAATAATCAGAAAAGTAATATAATCAAATAGAAATATGAAAGAGAAGTTCATACAAAAGAACAAATGTCTTAAAAACATATGTAAAGATGTCCAGTCATATTTATAATCTAAGAAATATAATAAAACAGCAATAAGGTAGCAACTTTGAAATGCTGAACATAAAAAAATTTTGATTATACTCAGTTTTTATGAGTATGACAGAAAGAGGCACTTCTACATTTTGTTGCTGGGAGTAAATTTGAAGTAAACTTCTTGGAGACCAATTGTAAAATTGCAATCAAAATTAAAATGCACATGCCTTTTGACCATAATGGAGGCTGCTTAAATAAATCATGACACACGTATACAACGAAAGCATTCAGCCACTATTAATGAGACAGACTAGTATATGATGACTCTGTATATGCTTATAAGGAAAATAAGTTGCTGAATACTTTGTATTTGGAAAGCAACTCTTCATGATTGTTACCATTGTGGGGAAAATGGCAATAAGATAGTGTGGTTATACTTGTATTTTTCTACTATTTTTCCTTTGAAATATTCATCCTAACTACGTATAATTTGCTTTAAGAGATGGGATCTCACTATGTCCTTTTGGCTGGTCTGGAAGTCCTGGCCTCAGGTGATCCTCCTGCCTCTGCCTCCCAAGCAACTGGAATTACAGGCATGAGCTACTGTGCCCAGCTCCCACATATAACTTTTATGGTAAAAATAAATGTATGTTGAAGAGTCAGCAATGACTTTGATGGTGCAATAATCAGTTTTTCTTTTTCATTTTGATGAACAAAAGTGAATTTTGTATTATGGAACAAATACAACTATTATGGATGTTTATGCTTTATTGTATTTTGACAATTCTACAATTTTTTAAAATTAAAATACTTCCCCCTCAGTAATGTTGGAAGTGCTTAACCTTCTCCTTACAATCTCAAGTTTCTGGTATGAAATTAGTGATGGACTATTTCTTCTCTCAGTTCAAACTCTGAATTAGGAGAACAAATTCTAGAGTCAAGATTCCTTAGATTCAGGTATCTCTGAGTCTCTCCATCTTTGTGTCTGTAAAATAGAGTAATAATAACATCCACTTTATGAGACTCTTGTTAAGCCCCAAATAGATTAATTTATAAAGTTATTAAAACATAGTGAGTGCTAACCAAATGCTAACTATAATCGATATCCTTATTGATTGATATATGTTAATTAATCAACATCCAATATAAGAGTTTAACTAACCAATGCATATAACATTGTTTCAAACATTTGACAAAAGTCTTTCACACTTCATCTCATAATGCAGTTGATATATTTAACTTATGCCTTTAAAAAAATGGTGCACACAGGCCGGGCAGAGTGGCTCATGCCTGTAATCCTAACACTTTGGGAGGCCATTAGAGACCAGCCTGGCCAACATGGTGAAACCCTGTCTCTACCCAAAATACAAAAATTAGCCGGGCATGATGGTGCACGCCTGTAATCCTAGTTACTCAGAACGGCAAGGCAGGAGAATTGCTCGAACCCAGGAGGCGAAGGTTGCGATGAGCCAAGATCATGCCACTGAACTCCAGCCTGGGAGACAGAACAAAACTCCATCTCAAAAATTAAGTAAATAAGTATTTTTTAAAATGGTGCACACAGTAAACTCAAGTGAAGTTAGATGTCATTTATTTGTAGAAAATGTCAAAAAACACAATGGATTGTTACATCAGTAATTGGACACACTATGTTGGTGGGTTAAATTCATTAGCCCAGAACTTTAAATTTCACGCTAAGATGATCTTAGAGAGCCAGCACTGACATAGTTCTCGGTATAGCATAGAAAGCATGCATTTTCACATGTAATGGCATATTATTATGTCTGCCTAAAATGTCTTTGTCCCTTTTGTGAGCTGGCAAACCTTACTCTTCTTTCAAACCTAGTTAAATAATAACTCTTCTCTTGAAATCTTGTCCAATTTTCAGTGACAGAATTAGTTTTTCTGTCCTTCCAGTTACATCTTGTTAATATTAATGTAATAGTACTTACCATTTTTTTTTTTTTTGCTGTAATTATCAGCTTACATGTCTTTTTCTGCCCACCGATGGTGAGCATCTCAACAGAAGGCATTATTCCTTATTGATTGTTGGTTCCAGAAACCTCATGCCATTAGTACAACTTGAGATTCCAACAATTTCATCAAAAGATAAAGATATTTGGAAATCTTGTGATTCAAAGAATCAAACTAGTGATAGCCACAGCATGGATGTGACAGCAATTTGTGAACTTTATCAGCGAGGTCTGTTAATTATCGACACCCAAAGTTGGTCCAGGCAAAATGTCAAATTAGAATTCATAGTACTTGCTAGCTTGGTTCCTGGAGTTTGAATCCCAGTTCCACGATTTACTGTATTATTTTGGGAAAATGTATTAACCTTTTGCAAGTCCATCTGTAAGATGGGGATGATAATAGTACTAACATTTGGGGAGCACTTTTGGGAAAACTAAATTTAAAATTTATTTGTAAAGCACTTAGCACATGCCACATATAGTGCTTCATAAACAAAGAACTCTTGTGAACCTTTTGTGTCTCCGTTTTTTCATCTGTGAAATGATATTAATAGTATCTAACTATGATACTGTTGTAATAATTAGAGGAATCAATGAATATAAATTTTTAGCACAGTTTCTGGTAAGAAATGTATAAGTATTATTATTATTAATCACTATTAATGGTATAATCATTGATAAGTAAACAGAAACATAATAGAATAAATTATGAGATTGGTGCAAAAATAATTGTGGTTTTTGCCATTGAAAGTAATAACAAAACAATTTCCTAGTTTAAAGCAGTAGTCTTCCCCCTACACCCGGAACTTTCAAACATTACCCTTCTGAGCACTGGAGACTCTAGAAACATCTGAGAAATTGTTATACAAAAAAAGGGAGGAAAAAGTGTGAAGCTCAGGCCCTCCAACCTATTTCAGTCAGAGAGGTTTGCTTATGATTTTTCTATATATGAGACTTTACACACTATTTTAAAAAATCACTTTAATAAACCTTGCAGCTTCCCGAAACTCACATGCCCTAATTGGACGGAACGGAGAGCTTTAATCAATATAGCAACCGTACCACACACTGTTCTGCTGAGCTATGCACTCAGTGAGAATCGAAAAGCCCCAAACCCTCTCCTCAGGTGACATTAACCTTTATTAATAACAGAAACATGAGAACATTATTCTCAATAAGATGCCTTCAAGAACTTTGAGGTAGTTAATCTTAAACCAGCCTCAAATGGACATCGAAGATTCAAACAAGTTCTTAAACATGAAGATTTACATTGTGGAATAAATACTGAATACATTTCTTTTCCAGTTCAGAGTACTCTATTCTACTTGTTTCTATTAGACCCGCTAGGGTTAGTAGAGCCCCTTTTCTCTTATATTTCTTGACTGAACACTTTCTTTCCTTTAAATCTGTCTTCTTATGGTATCCAACTTTCCCCACACTGCACATACATACCTTTGATCATTTTTATTTACTTCAGGTTTTCTTCATCCTCATTATGACTTTTCTCAGGGGACAGTGGCTGAATGGAACAAATAAGTGTAGACACACCATGGTTTTATGATATTAAGGATAATGTTTCCATTTCAATTTTTGGCATTTTTTTCTTAGACTTTGCAGCATTTCACTGACCTTTTTGAACTTACATGATGAGCTTCAAATACAAGGGAACAAGAAAGCTACCATAGCAATATATCTTATTCCATCTAAATTTTCCTTGACTCATCCAGGCACAGTATTGATAAAATAAATAAAAATTGTTCTCTTCATTCTTCTGATCCAAGGATGGAACAGTAAGAATTGTACTCTGTGGAATTTTTAAGGACCTAGAACAATAACCACCCTACATTAACTGAGAGACTTTTACACCATAGAACTGAATGTACATCACATTATACTTTTGCAGGCTAAGAAGACAGCATCAGAGTTAATGTCTGTTAGTTAAAATTCAGTATGTAAGTGGCTATGCTTATATGAAAACTATAAACATATATATCAACATAGATTGATCATAACCATATATATTCAATAAACATAAATGAATCCTACAATCTTTTAAATACTTAGTTTTATAATTTCACAAAGTCTTACTTGATATTTCAACTCACAATTCTTACTGTGAGTTGAACCCTTATAGATGAGGGTTTCCACACATTTTTATGCTCACTGTTATCAGTGAAAACATTTTTAACATATACATCAATATATAAAAATATATGATATAGACATATTCTATGGTAAATCATAAGTCATATACAAAAATAAGACATAAAAGAAAGATTAACTTATTTCAAAATTTTATGTTTTAGCATTAAAAAATCTTGCTGCACAGAAATATTAGTAATTGGAAGAATAGATAAATAAAACAAAACCCAAGAGGATGTGGCTTACAAGAGACTTAACTACAAGAGCACAGAAGATTTAAAGATTAATGATTTAAATGAAAAGGATATACTATGCAAATGCAAATCAACATAAAGACAGTGCAGTTGCAGTCAGTCCAGTAAGAAAATATAGCAGCTATAAATTGTATATGCTTAACAAAATTATTTCAAGGTATACAAGTAAAAATTAACAGAATTACTTGAACTCAATAGATTAAGCAGTAATCACATTGTTTAAATTTGATATACATATATATACATATATATGTGTATATAAAATATACTACAAATAACAATAACAGAAAATACTTCAATTTCAAGTGTACATGTATGCTTCACCAGAATTGACCATATCTTTAGACTATTAAGCATGTCTTAACAAATTTAAAAGCTTGAAATCATAATGAACATGCTGTTTGGCCATAACGGAATGCGAAAGATGACTAGAAAACACATAATTACATAAAAATAAAGCCACACACCTCTAAGTAAGCTATGGGTAAAAGAAGAAATCTCATTGGAAATCAGAAAATGCTTTAGAATGAATGAAATGGAAATAGCAACATTCAAATCTGTGAAATGCAGCTAAAGCCATGCCATGCTTGAGGGAAAAATTAATAACCTTAACTATATTCATTAAATAAAAGGAAATGCTGTAAAATTAATAATTTAAGCATCTAGCTCAATAATTTAGAAAATGAACGGAAAATGAAACCTGAAGAAAGTAAAAAGGAAGAAAAAAATAAGAAGAGAAGCTAATGGAACATAAAATGACATTACAATAGAGAAAATAAGCATGTACAACTATTTTTAGAGAAGACTAATACAATAATTAATCCCTACAAAGACTGATCAATAAAAAAGAGAAAACACAGAAGTCAAAAATGAAAAGGGGAACATAACTATAGAGCCCACAGATATTTCAAAAGTATTGTGAGAATATTAACACTCTTGTGCCAATATATTTTAAAATTCAGATGAAATAAGATGTTCTTTTCAAAACTGTACTCACTAAAACCAATATAAGAAGAAAAAGAAAATCTGGGGAGTAATACGTTTATTAAAGTACTTGAATCTGTAATAAAAAACCTTACTACAGAAAAATCAAGACTGAAGTGGCAACAGCAATGAATTTTTCCAACTACTTAAGAAATAATTAACAATAATTTTATGTAAATTCTTCCAAGAAATAGAAAAAGAAACACTTTCCAACTCCATTTGAAAGGCCATCCAAACCTGTATATCAAAACCAGAAAATAACATTATAAAAAACAAAAATACCAGACCACTCTTCCTCATAAACATAGATGCAACAATCCCCAAAGTAGTAACATATTAAATACAGTAATTGTGTTACTTTTCTATTGCTCTAACAAATTCTCACACTTACAGACTTAAAACTACATACATTTATTTTCTTTTTTTTTCTTTTTTTTTTTATTATTATACTTTAAGTTCTAGGGTACATGTGCATAACGTGCAGGTTTGTTACATATGTATACTTGTGCCATGTTGGTGTGCTGCACCCATCAACTCGTCAGCACCCATCAATTCATCATTTATATCAGGTATAACTCCCCAATGCAATCCCTCCCTCCTCCCCCCTCCCCATGATAGGCCCCGGTGTGTGATGTTCCCCTTCCCGAGTCCAAGTGATCTCATTGTTCAGTTCCCACCTATGAGTGAGAACATGCGGTGTTTGGTTTTCTGTTCTTGCGATAGTTTGCTAAGAATGATGGTTTCCAGCTGCATCCATGTCCCTACAAAGGATGCAAACTCATCCTTTTTGATGGCTGCATAGTATTCCATGGTGTATATGTGCCACATTTTCTTAATCCAGTCTGTCACAGATGGACATTTGGGTTGATTCCAAGTCTTTGCTATTGTGAATAGTGCCGCAATAAACATACATGTGCATGTGTCTTTGTAGTAGAGTAATTTATAATCCTTTGGGTATATACCCAGTAGTGGGATGGCTGGGTCATATGGTACATCTAGTTCTAGATCCTTGAGGAATTGCCATACTGTTTTCCATAATGGTTGAACTAGTTTACAATCCCACCAACAGTGTAAAAGTGTTTCTATCAGTATCTGTGGGCCAGGAATCCAGACATGGCTAAACTGGCTCCTCTGCAAAGCCTATATCAGTGTGTTGGCCAGGGCTGCATTCTATTCTTGAGACTCAACTGGTGGAAGATTCACATCCAAAGTTACTCAGATCATTGGAAGCATTTATTTTCTTGCAGTTGTAAGATTGAGGGTTTTAGCTTTTTGCTGGCTGTTGGCCAGAGGCACTGTCAGCTCTTAGAAGGTACCTGATCTCCTCTACAGTCTCTCTTACAACACTGAAACTTGCTTCTTCAAAGATGACAAATCAGAAACTTAGTTGACTAGCAAGAGAGAAATTTATAATTACAGGAGTAACATTCCATCACCTTTGCCATATTCTATTATTTAGAATCAAATAATCTATCCTGCCAAAACAAGAGGAAGGGATTGACTATATAATGGTATGAACACTAGGAGGTGGGCATCATGGGGATCACATTACAGTTTATGTGACACAGTAACATGAAATAATTATAAATTATGACAATATTCAGTTATTTAAGGAATGAAAAGTTGGTTTCATATTTGAAAATAAATCCAGTGTAATTGGTTTCATGAGATAAATCATATAAACATCTCAATATATGGCAAACAAAATCTGATAAAATTTGACACTCATTCACGATTTTTTAAAACACCTTTAAGAAAGCTAGTAATAGAAGGAAACTTTAATCTTAAAAAGGTCTACAAAACAAATCAAAGTACAAAAATTACTACAATTAACAGTAAAATATTTAGAGTTTCTTTTCTGAGATAAAAAGTTTGCAGTTGAGCTGTCAGTGAGGTCTGTTGTCATCTGAAGCTTCAACTGAGACTCGAGTATTCACTCCCAAATTCACTTGGATGGTTGTTGGCAGGTCTCAGTTCCTTGCTGTCTAGTCCTGAGTCTCCTCAGGATAAGGCAAGTGGCCCCCTTCAAAGCATGTGATTCAAGAAAAAAAAGAGGGCCCAAGATGAAAGCTGCAGTCTTCTGTAAATCTCCAAGTGGATGTCATAACTTATATTGTATTCTATTGGTCACACAGCCAAACCCTGATACCATGTGGGAAAGGAGTATGCAAAGGTCCAGGAGAAAGGGAGGCATGCAGAATCATTTTGGAGGCTGGTTACTACAAACACTGTTCTGGAGTCCTAGCCAGTGCAATAAGGAATGAAAAAAGAAACAGTTGTATAAATTATTTTTATGATAATAAAATCAAAACCGTGATTGCCACCAACAAAATCGGTTGTTTTCAAAAACCATGAGGGAGAATTTTGGAGGTGACGGAAGTGTTCCAGAACTTGATTTAAGAGTTGATTATCCAGGTATATACATTTATCAAAACTTACCAAGTGTACAGTTGAGAACTATATATTTTACTGTTTGCAAGCAATACTTTAATAAAATAAAATGCTTACAAAGGAATAAGCATTTGTTTGTTTTGCAAATTCTTACCTTTACCTTATAAAGTGGAATGATTTTACATCATTTTTTCAGTTTCTAAATAATTTGTATAAGATATTATCTGTTTTATGGAAATTGATAAAACTTTGTATAAAACCACCTTGATATGGTATTTGCTCAAGGGGATATTTGAGAACCAATTTAATTTCATCAATGTTTCTTTATTCCAGTTCTGTGAAATGCCTATCCATGCCTCACACAATTTTTATGATTTGCTATAAACCCATTATAAATTTATTGGTATTAGTTTAATGTTCTCAAGAATTTGAAAGATCTCTACACTATATATAGTCATGTTACCTTTTCTTGCTTAAAATATTTTGCATTTGTGAAAACTTTACTTGCTGTCAGTATTGGAAGACACTTGTATATTCTATTATTATTTGTTTTATTGATTAATGCCATTGCTTTTTATTTCTATATAACTAATTTCTGTCCTTAACATTTCTTCCCTTTATTTTGGGGAGGTTTACTCTCATGCCTTACTAGCCCCAAATTAAACACTCATCTCTTTTCCTTTAATAGCATATTGCTCATAATTAATATATTCAATGATATATATTTTCTAGTAAATATTTTGCATCATCCCACAACATTAATAAGTTGTATTTCAGTCATAACTCAGTTCTAAATACTTAATGACTTCCTTTTTTAACACTTGAGTTAATTATGTATGAGATTCAATATATAGACTGTATATTTGTTTTCTTACTTATAATTACATTTTTATGGTCAGAGAATAATTTACAAAAATTGACTCTTTGGAAATAAAGAGCACTTCTGTGACATAATATATATGGAATTCATAGAAATCTTTAATGCATGATTTAATAGAATGTTTTTTCTATTCTTGCTTCCACTTCTTTACTATTATGAATAGTGTTTCTATGAATACATGTATATATACTAATATACGTATATAAAAGTTCTGGGGTAAATAACTAGGAATGTGATTGCTGGATCATAAGCTTCCACATGCCCCATTTGACTAGGCAATTTCAAACTGTTTACAGTAGAAGTTTTTACTTCCTGTTTGTCCGCATTCTAACTTTATTTTCTTTACTTTTTTTAATATATATTTAATAAACGTAAAATTGCATTTAATTGTAATTTCATTTTATTTTGTTTCGGGAGGGGTGGGTTTTTTTGTTTTGAGATGGGGTCTCACTTTGTCGCCCAGGCTGGAGTACAATGGCTGATCTCGGCTCAACGCAACATCCGCCTCCTGGGTTCAAGCGATTCTCCCACTTTAGCCTCTGGAGTAACTGGGACTACAGGCACATGGCATCATGCCTGGCTAATTTTTGTGGGTTTTTTGGTAGAGACGGGGTTTCACCATGTTGGTCAGGCTGGTTTCAAACTCCTGACCTCAAGTGATCTGCCTGCCTCGGTTTCCCAAGTGCTGGAATTAAAGGTGTGAGCCACTGTGCCCGGCCTAATTGTAATTTCATTTTGCATTCTCCAAGATTACTAAGAATGTTAAATATCTCACATTTTGGCCAGTTTGGTCTTCTGTAGTATGAAATGCCTCTTCATGTCTTTTCTCCAAATTTCTATGGAATTAGTTTTTATTTCCTTATTAGTCTGTAGTATTTTAATATGTTCTAGATACTAATCTCTCTTCTTTTTTTTCACTTTTTCCTCAGATTTAATTTCAGATGGTTTTTGCTACCCTTATACAGAAAGAAGACTTTGATAAAGTCTTATTATACTTTCCCCATTCGTATTTTCTTTGCAGTCTTTTATTATTATTATTATACTTTAAGTTCTGGGAAACACGGGCAGAACGTGCAGATTTGTTACATAGGTATATACGTGCCATTTTGGTTTGCTGCACCCATCAACCCGTCATCTACATTAGGTATTTCTCCTAATGTTATCCCTCCCCCAGCCCCCAACCCCCCAACAGGCCCCAGTGTGTGATGTTTCCCTCCCTGAGTCCCTGTGTTCTCATTGTTCAACTCCCACTTATGAGTGAGAACATGAAGTGTTTGGTTTTCTGTTCCTGTTTTGGTTTGCTGAGAAATACGGTTTCCAGCTTCATGCATGTCCCTGAAAAGGACATGAACGCATCCTTTATATGGCTGCATAGTATTCCATGGTGTATGTGTGCCACATTTTCTTTATCCAGTCTATCACTGATGGACATTTTGCTATCCCCATTAAGCTACCATTGGCTTTCTTCACAGAATTAGAAAAAAACACTTTAAATTTCATATGGAACCAAAAAAGAGCCCATATAGCCAAGACAATCCTAAGGAAAAAGAAAAAAGCTGGAGGCATCACACTACATGACTTCAAACTATACTACAAGGCTGCAGTAACCAAAACAACATGGTACTGGTACCAAAATAGATATATAGAACAATGTAACAGAACAGAGGCCTCAGCAATAACGCCATACATCTACGACTATCTGATCTGTGACTAATCTCTTCTTATTACCTATGTTGTAAATATCTAGTTCCAGTTTGTATAATGTCTTTTTGCTTTCTTTTTAATGGAAAAATGTTTTTAATATTAACAGTCTTATTTCTAAAAGTTTTCATTTACATTTTATGTTTTGTGTTTATTTTTAAAATCCATCTCTTAATCTCTTTATTGAGATAATAAGCACATTATTTTATATTGCCTTGCTTTTTAAATTTTATTTTGATGTAATTTTATACTTATAGAAAAGTCACAAAATACTACAAAGATTTACTTTATCCCTTTACCCATTCCCCAAAACTCACCACTTAACGTTTACATTTTTTTATATTCTATGTTTTTCTCTGTGTGTATATGTGTGTTGTATGTATGTCTATATGTGTGTTATTGCTTCCTGAACTGTTTGGGAGTTGATTACAGACATGTTATACCTTTGTCCTTAAATGCTTTAGTGTGAGTTTCCTAAAAACAAATTCCTCTTATTATATAAACACGATTATCAAAAAAAGGAAATTAACATCGTTTCCGTACTATTATCAAAATTAGAGATTTCATCAGTTGACCCAAGGATGTCCTTTATTACAAAAAAGAAATCCTGTGTCATGTGTTGCATTCAGTTGCCACCTTCCTTTAGTTACCTTAATTTGGACCAGTTCCTCAGTCATTTTTATCCTTTTAAATTTAACTGTTTTGACTTACCCATTTAAGTTTTTAATTTATCTGAAAATGACTTTTGTACCAAGTGTAAGGAAAGCATACTATTTTCTTCCATGTATATGTAACCAATTGTTCCATCACTATTTACTGAAGAGTGTATCCTTTACCTAAAGGCCTACAATGTTTGCTCTTTCATAAATCAAGTTCCATAGACATGAGGATTACATTTAAATATCTTCATTCTCCTATTTTATCCCTGAACAAATTCCCTTCCCTGAACAAATTTCATGCAATCTTAAAACTTAACATTTACAATAAGACTTATTATGTGGGAGAGCAATTTATCTATCTTCTTCAAAAGGAAGAAATGTTAGTTGGGCATTTGCTTTTTCTGTATGACATTTTTAAAATTAGCAAGTCAAATTCCATAAAAAGCTTTGGAATTTTAATTAGTACTGTGATGAATCTAATTATAAATTTGGAGAGTTGGCATCTTTAAAATATTGAATTTTCCTATTCATTTACTTAGGGCTTTTTACATGTCTTTAAAAAAAGTTACAATTTTCCATATTAAGACTAAGACATTTTTTATTAGATTTATTTGTACATACTTCTCATTTTGGTTGCAATTATACAATTTATCATTTATTTAAATTTTTTTGATTATTTTTTAAAAATAGAAATGCAGTTGACTTTTGGCTGTTGATTATGTGCCCAACAAACTTTCTGAACTCTGTCATGCATTTAATCATTTGTTTATGTATTTGAGTTTTCTCCATTGCCAATTGTATTATTTGCCAGCAATTCTTTTCTTTTCTTTACAATTCATATATATGTGATTTCTTTTCCCTATCTTACTTTTATGGTTATTATGTCTACTACAATGTTAAAACATATCAGTAATGGCTGACAACCTTTGTTCTTTATCATAAAGTTTCAAAATTCATCAAGTATGACATTTTCTCTAATTTATTTTAGGAGATACCCTTTACAAGATTAACAGTTTTCTGGTAATAATCTCCTAAGAGTTTTTAGCATGAATGAATGTTAAGTTTTATCAAATAACTTTTCTGGATATATTCAGATTATTATTTTATCAGATATATCAGATTATTATTTTATCAATTAATTTACATTAATTGCTTTCTTTATGTTAAACCAACTTTACATCCAAGAACTACCACAGAAACATACCAGGAAAGCTAAGAGAACCCACAGAACCTTTGAAGGAACTGGATAGCCACTGCAGGCTCCCTGAGATGCTGAAAAACTGTGAGTCTGCCTACCCTTTCTCAGTGTGGAGGCCAGTGGTCTGGGGCAAGTCCCAAGTTCTGGCCACTGGCTACCTGGAAATAGACTCTGTGCTGTTGGCAGGGGCACAGTGGGAGTGAGACTTTAAGACTGTGGGCTGCATGGGAAACGAGTGAGGCCTATGACTGCTGGCTTTCTGCCACTTCCCTGGCAACATATATGACTCAGCAGAGGGAGGCATAATCCTTGTAGGAACGTAACTCCAATGGCCTGGGAACCATACTCCATTCCCCACAGCAGCCACAGCAAGCTCTGCCTAAGGCAAGTCTGAGCTCAGGCATGCTTATTCCTGCCCCCACCTGGTGGTCTTTCTCTACCTGCCCTGGTTGCTGAAGACAAAGGACATAAACTCTTGGAAACTGAATGACCCCTCCCACTCTCTGAGAAACCAGAATACTTAACCAGGTGACCCCAGGGCCAGTTTACATCCTCTCTGTTGTTCCATAGCTGATGCACTCTTGAAAGTGCCACCTCCTAGCTGGAGGTCAACCAACACAACTGACAAACTAAACAATAATACAACCAAGGACCTTCACAGAGCCCACTTCACTCCCCTGCTACTTCCACCAGAGCAGGTGCTGGTATCCATGGCTGACAGACCTGAAGACAGATCACATCACAGGACTCTTTGTAGACAAGGTTGAAGGGATCTTAAGTCAGCTTGTGGTGAATGCGGCCTTTCCTGGGACTCACTTTTCAGGGCAGTGGGCTCTGCTCTGGCCTGAGGCAGGTCCAGAAATTCTGTCTAAGAGTCAAGTCCTGGAATTGGGAACTCCAAGAACCCACCTGGTATTCTACTTTCCTGTGCCTCTGTTGGGACCTAAGATGTAAGACAAAGTTTTCTTTACTTTTTCACTTGCTTTTCTCAAGCAAAAGGAATTTTGTCCCATAGCCATCACAGGTAGTAATGTGCTGTGTCTTATCTAAAACCAGGAAGCCTCAGAGTCTTACCCTTGACTCTCAACATGGTATCTGGGTATCGCTGTTGGTTATTCGGGGCCCAAGGGCTCTTCAATTAGCAGGTGATAAATACTGCCAGGACTGAGTCATTCCCTTCAAGGCAGCATGTTCTCTTCTGCCCCACCCAAGACAAGCCTAGAAATTTCATCTGTGAGCTAGCATCTGGAACAATGGTCTCATGACTCTGACCATTGCCCCATACTGCTATGGATGAGCTGGTATCCAAGAACAACACAAAGTCCTTGCCACTGTTCCCTCTCCTCTCCTTAAGTTGAAGGAAGGAGTCCCTTTCAAAGCTGTTAGCTGTACAGCCTGGGATTATGGGAGGAGTAATACCTGTACTCCCTTAGTTGCCCTAGCTGCTGTCCCAGGAGATAATGTGCCCCCTCAGTCCACTGTCTCTGGGCCCAGATTAGCACTAGCGCTTGCCCAAGACTTACAGTCCTTTATGGCCTAGACTGCCTTTTAAGTTTACTTAGAGATCCAGAGCACTTTAGACTTCAGTTGACAGGCTCACAGCAACTCAAGTTTGGATAGCTGAAATCGGCAATTCCCCTCTGGCTAGGAGTTATTTAACTTCTCCCTCCATGGGCCAGTGTCAGCTGGGTTTTGTCCAGTTTTCCTTTCTGCTCCAACAGGGCAGCACTGAGTTTAATGCCTCACAATTTCTGTGTTCTCCCTTCTCAATACCCAGAGATGCCCTCTGTACCATGCCTCTGCTGCCAGGGGTGAGGGAGGGGTGGAGTGGCAATTCAAGACTGTTTGTTAAAAATATCTTCAGTATCTCTTTCAGTGATGTGAAGACAAAAACAGATACTATGAGAACTCAGCTGATATTTGGTTCCTATGAAGGTATTTTTTTCTGTGTAGGTAGTTGTTAAATGGTGTCCAGTAGGAGAAATGATCAGTGAAGCCTTCTATTCCACCATCTTGCTCCACCTCTCTCTCCTAAGTGCTTTTATAAAAAAGAAGTTTTGAATTTGATCAAATTCTTTTTGATTGTCTATTGAAATTATAATTATTCCAATTAGTATCAAATTATAAAACTATAATTATCCATATTTGTATGCAATTATTGAAATTATAATTATTCCATATATGTGTGTATATATCTGTGTATATACACATATACATATATTGTTGTATCTGAGTAATTTGAAGTACATTGGAAACAGTTTTTCACTCTTACTTTCTTATCATCAGATCAAAGATATTCTGATGCATAGCCACACCACTATTATCAAACCTAATAACTTTGACAGAGTAAATGCTTGAGGGTATGGATACCCCATTCTCCATGATGTACATTGTGATAATATTATTATCTAATATGTAGTGCAATTAAAAGTACCTCAATTGTCTCTGGAATGTTCTTTATGAATGTGCTTTTATGTGTTAAGTTTAGGAGGCTTTCAAGAATCATGAATCACTTGTAGTTGCCAAATCTCCTTACATTCCTTTATCTGGAATGGTTGGCTTCTTTTATTTTGCTTGTTTGTTTGGGTTTTTTTTTTTTTTTTTTTTTTTTGGCCTTTTAAGGATTCTAGGCCATTATATTAAGAATGTTCTAGAATCTGTAATTGTCTGGTTGCTTCCTAAAGACTGGATTCATGTTCAGGGCTTCTCTTCGTATGTCATGGACTATGTTATAGCTTAAGCTGCTGTGATAATGAGATGCCAGACTTCAGAGGTTTACGCAAGTTTAAATTTTATTTTTCTCTTATAAAAATCCAGAGGTGAACTAGAGAAATGATTTTTCCATGCTTCCACGTGGAGCTTCCATATTTGTGTCCAAAATGGCTGCTCCAGTTGCTGTCATTTTCCAGTAATAAAAGTGGAATGATGAAAAGAAGAGGACAGCAAGCAGTAACCTTATTAAGGATGTTACCCAGAAGTTGCGCACATCACATTTTTCAGCCGCACCTGATTGCAAGGGAGACTGGGACATGTGGTATCTAGTTTGATGATAATATGCACAACTAAAACTTGAGGATTCTACCATTAAAGAAGAATAACAGGAAAATGGACATCAGTGGAAGAACAGTCTCTCACGCAAGTTAGGAATACATCTGTCGGTTAGGGCTTCCCTCAAACTGAGTTATTTGATGGCAGATGTAAGTAAGTGTGCAGCCAAACACAACTTTCCTTAGGTTACTTTTAATTGGCAAATAATTCAGAAGCTAATGGTTCATTTAGTGTGCGAAGGCTCTGCTAGAGCTTTGTCTTCTGGGAGCCTAGAGTTGGATTTGTTTGGTTTTAAAGTGGTAGTTATTATTGAAGAAGAGAAGTACTATAGTGGCAGTGATCTGTTAGGGAGTTTGCTGTTTTTTGAGCCTTTAAAAAGTTACTTTTCTGTCATGGCAGTTCGGTCAACTGAGTCTTGGAACCCAACCTCACATTCGCAGTCTACAATACATTTTTTTAAATTGTACTTTATTCAACAAGCAATCTATGGAGGTAAGTCCTTTGGATATCTTCCCTTACTACATATGAGGGAAGAAGATTTTATGAGGTTGGAGATTGATATAAATCAATAATTTCTTGTCACTCTGTTGGTTGTTCTAGCACTGATCCTTGAAATCCTGAGCTTTGGATTTTTCTATGGGCTTTCTGTGGTATTGTGATTTCTTTCTTTTCTTTTCTTTTTTACTTTTTAAAGGAAATCAGCCTAGTTATATCTTAGGGTGGGGAAGTATAATTTTTCTTTTTTGTTGCACATTTATTAGTTGTTATTGGATTTTATCTTAATATTTTACCACACATTTTATTTAATTTTGATTTGTGAAATATTTCAAACATGATGAAAAGTATTTATGTTTTATATTTTTTCAAAGTGCTCTCAAATATTCTGGAGTTTTTTTTAGCAAATCCATTCTTGTTTCTCAGTTCTACGAACATTTTCCTTTATATTGTCATAGTAATTGAAATTTTAGAGGCTGCCTTGTCAGTTAGGAATAGGTTTGGCTATGGATGACAGAAAATCCCAAACGAGAGTGGTTCAAACAAGGTATACATTTATTTTTTTTCACGAACATAGTCTAGAGGTAAGTAGTCCAGCACTGAAATTGTAGTTGCCTGACAAATGGGGGCCCCAGCTCCTTCTAACTCCTTTTTCCAACCTTCTCAATATATGGCTTCTATGTCATGGCCCAAGAAGGCTGGTTCATCCTTACCATAATATATGGATTTCAGCCAGAAGGAATGTAGAAGTGGCAAAGAAGGGCACACTCATTATATTACATTTCACTAACTAGATCTTAGTCATTTGGCCACACAGCATTACAATAGTCATTGAAAAATGTACCCAGCTAAAAATTAGGGAATGTATTATCAGGTAAGAAGGGAAAATTGATATGAGTGACAAATTTCCATATTTGCCACAGAAAAGGAAATAAACATCTAGGTGGAATTTGCTATGTTAACCCAAGAACTAAATCCTTCCTTGAAACTCCTCCAAAATAATTGCATTTATTTTACTAATAGGGAGAAGACCCACATTAGCACATCCTAAGTAACACTGTTTATGACAAAATTTAGTGTGAACATAATGTTCCATTCATGAGTTTCCTTTTCATTTTATTGTTAATTCTATAAGGCAGTAAGCGTAGGTAATACATGTGGTTATAGTCTATGAGGAGATTGTATTGTGTTATTTAAAGTATGAAACCCCCTTTATCTAAATATGTTATATCATATACATCCTTTCATTCACAAGGACACTAGTAAATTTAAACTTTTTTTTAAAAGAGAGTTAATTTAGCCAAAAAGAGCCAAAAAGTTTCTTATTACAGAAAGCAGCATTCTCATTATTGCACAGAAAATAATCATAAAGTCATCTTTCCCTTCTGGGAGGTCTTGGTATGCTGAGAGTTACAAAATGATCCAGGGAGAAAGTTGTGATAAAGTGACAATGGCATATACTCTTTCCAGTGTAAGGACTGGGCAACAGAAGTCTAACTTATTTTATGCTGATGAACATTGGGTGTAAAGATCTTGGCACGAGCACCATGGTTTTCAAATAATAAGCTTTTGAACTGGTACAAGGCCATTATGGCAGAGCAGCAGCCTAGCCCTCTTGTCATTTGTGATAAGGACATCAATATTAGTCATTGTCACCCTTCATTAAGTTCAGATCTTACATTCTTCCATCCCTAAGGGTGTATTTCATTGATGTTTTTCTTAGCAAACAACACAAGGACACAGGAACACAAGCTCACTTTAAACTAGTAGTTAGAGCAAAATTTATTTTCCTCCATGGGGCATTAACTACAAAGGGATAAAAATAGTCTTCATCATTTTTTTTTCAATTTTATTAAAGCTATTTTGCATGCCTAGTCTTCTTCAAGTAAATGAACTAATTTAAGTACTTTTAAGAGGTAATACATATTATAAGTTATATATATGTTTTGGCCAGGCACAGTGGCTCACTCCTGCAATCCCAACACTTTGGGAGACCAGGAGGGAGAATCATTTGAGCTCAGCAGTTTGAGGCTCTCCTGGGAAACATGAAACAACTTTCTTTAGATTGTTTGTATGTTCTGTATGTTCATGAGATCAAGATTTTTAGGTAAAAAGCTGAAGTGAGAACATGTGGTATTTGTTTTTCTGTGCCTGGCTTATTTCACTTAATATAATGACCTCCAGTTCCATCCATATTTCTACATCACATAATTTTATTATTTTATGGTTGAACAGTATTCCATTGTATATTTAAAACATATTTTCTTTATTTTCCATTGATGATCACGTAGGTTGGTTTCATACCTTCAGTGTTGTGAATAGCACTGTGACAAACATGGGAGTGCATGGATCCCTTTCGTATACTGATTTTTATTCCTGTGGATAGATACCCAGCAGTGGGATTCCTGGATTGTACAGGACTTTTACTTTTTTGAGATATCGCCATACTATTTTCCACACTGGTTGTACTAATTTACATTTTCAGCAGCAGTGCTGATTGTTTCTTTTGCAATTCAGATGGTTTTTAGTATAAATAAGTCCCATTTGTCTATTTTTGTTTTTGTTTTCTGTGTTTTTTAAGTCTTAGCTGTAAAATATTTGCTTAGATCAACATCCTGAAGAGTTTCTCATTTTCTTTTAGTAATTTTACAGTTTTGGGTCTTACATGTACGTTTTTAATCCATCTTGAGTTGATTTTTCTATAGACTGAGAAATAGGAGTACAGTTTCGTTTCCTGCATATGGTTATCCAGATTTCCCAGCATATATTATTGAAGAGGATGTTTTTTTCTCCAATGTATGCTCTTGGTGGCTTTGTTGAAGATCAATGGGGTATAATTATGTGGATTTATTTCTGGATTCTCTGTTGTTCCAGTAATCTATGTGGTGTTTTCTTATCAATACCAAGCTGTTTTGGTTACTATAATCTTGTAATTTTTTTTTTTTTTTTTTTTTTTTTTTTTGAGACGAAGTCTCACTCTGTTGCGTAGGCTAGAGTGCAGTGGCGTGATCTTGGCTCACTGCAAACTCTGCCCCACAGGTTCAAGTGATTATCTACCTCAGTCTCCCAAGTAGCTGGGATTACAGGTGCCTGCCACTGCGCCCAGCTAATTTTTGTATTTTTAGTAGAGATATGGTTTCACCATCTTGGCCAGGCTGGTCCCAAACTCCTGACCTTGTGATTCAGCCACCTTAGCCTCCCAAAGTGCTGGGATGTCAGGAATGAGTCGCTGCGCCCAACCTGTAATATATTTTGAAGTCAAGTAATGTGATGCATCCAAATTTATTTATTTTTTTTAATTTCAACTGTTATTTTAGATTCAGGGGGTACATGTGCAGATTTGTTACATAGGTATATTGTGTGATGATGCTGAGCTTTTGAATACAAATGGTCCTTTCACACAGGTAGTGAGCATAATACTCAATAGTTAGTTTTGTAGCACTTTCACCCCTCCTTCCTTCCCCTTTCAGGTAGTCTTCAGTGTCTATTGTTGCTATCATTATGTCAGTGAGTACCCAATGTTTAACTACCACTTGTGAGTGATAAATTGTTGTATATGTTGTTGTTGTTGTTAATTTGTTTAGGATAATGGGATATAGCAGCATCCATGTTGCTGCAAACAACATTATTTTATTCTTCTTTCTAATTATGTAATATTCCACAGTGTATTTATGCCACATTTTCATTATCCAATCCACCATTGATGGGGACCTATATTGATTCCCTGTCTTTGATATAATGAATAGTATTACAATGAACATATGAGTCTATGTGTCTTTTTGACAGAACAATATGGTTTTTTTTTTTGGATATATATCAGTAACGGGACTGTGAGGTCAAATGTTAGTTCTGTTTTAAGTTCTTTGACAATTCTCCTAACTTTTTTTCATAGTGGTTGGACTAATTTACATTTCCACCAACAGTGGTATAAGCATTAGTTTTTCTCCACAGCTTCATCAGCTAAGACTCATATGGAACCAAAAAGAAGTCCAAGTAGCCAGAACAATCTCAAGCAAAAAGTACAAAGCTGGATGATCACATCACCCATCTTCAAACTGTACAATAACTAGTAGTATCCAAAACTGCACAGTACTGGTACAATAACACGTACCTAAACCAATGGAACAGAATAAAAATCCCAAAGATAAAGATGCACAACTACAACCATCTTATCTTTGAGAAAGCTGACAAAAATAAGCAATGGGAAAAGGACTCCCTATTTGATAAATGGTGCTGGGATAGCTGGCTAGCCATGGGCAGAAGAATGAGACTAGATCTCTGCCTTTCACTGTACTAAAAAAGTTAATATGGATAAAGATTTAATACAAGACATCAAACTCTAAGAATCCCAGAAGAAAACCTAGGAAACACCATTCCGGACATTGACTTGGGAAAGAATTTACGATTATGTCTCAAAAGCAATTGCAACAGAAACAAAAATTGACAAGTAAGAACTGATTAAAGTAAAGAGCTTCTACCAAGCAAAATAAACTGTGAATAGAGTAAACAATCTGCAGAATGGAAGAAAGTATTTGCAAACTATGCACCCAGCAAAGGCCTAACATCTACAGTCTATATAGAACTTAAACAAGCAAAAAGCAAATAACCTTATTGAAAAATGGAAAAAGGACGATTTCAAACACTTGTCAAAAGAAGATATTAGAGGGGTCAACGAACATATAAAAATGTTCATCGTCACAAATAATCAGAGAAATTAAAGTCAAAACCACAATGAGATATCATCTTACACTAATCATAATGGCTATCATTAAAAGTCAGATTTCTTATTTTGTATCAGGATTGCTTTGGTTACTTGGGCTCTTTTTTGGTTCCACACAAATTTTAGGATTGTTATTTCTATTTATTTGAAAAATGACATTAGTGTTTTGATAGAGGTTACATTGATTCTGTATAATGCTTGGACAGTACGGTCACTTTAATAATATTAATTCTTCAGATCCATTAGCCTGGGATGTTTTTCCATTTTTGTGTGTCATCAATGATTCTTTTGTTAATGTTTTGTAATTCTTCTTAAGGAGATCTTTTACCTTCTTTGATAAACTCACACCTAGATATTTTCTGTTTTTGTATCTACTATAAATGGGATTTTCCTCTTGATTTATTTTTCATCTATTTCATTATTGATGTACAGAAAATCTACTGATTTTTCTATGTTAATTTTGTATCTTGCAGCTTTACTGAATTATCATTTCTAAGGGATTTTTTTTGGTGGAGTGCTGTTTTTTCTAGATATATTATGATCACACTGTCTGAAAAGAGAACAAGATGATTTTCTCTGTTCCAATTTGGATGTCAATTTTTTCTTGACTTATTGCTCTTTTTAGGACTTCCAATAGTATGTTCAATAGTAGTGGTGAAAGTGGACTTCCTTGTCTTGTTCCAGTTCTTAGAGGAAAGCTTTTCAATTTTTCCCCACTCAGTATGATGTTAGCTGTGGGTTTGTTGTATACGGCTTTTATTATTTATAGGTATGTTCCGTCTATGCTTAGTTTGTTGAGAAATCTTATCATGAAATGATGTTGTCTTTCGTCAAATGGTTTTTCTGCCTCTATTGAAATAATCATACTTTTTGTCCGTCATTCTATTGGTGTCATGTATCCCATTTATTGATTTACATACATTTAACCATCCTTGCATCCCTGGAATGAATCCCACTTTATCATGGTATATTATCTTTTTGACATGCAGTTGTGTTTGATTTGCTAGTATTTTTGTTGAGGACTTTTGCATGTATGTTCACCAAACATATTGGCCTTTGGTTTTTTGATGATGTTGTTGCTGTCTTTGTTGTGTCCTTGTCTGGTTTTGGTATCAGGATAATGCTGGCCTCAGAATGAATTAGGTAGAAATTCACTCCTCTTGAAATTTTTTGAGTAGTTGAAGGAAGATTGATAATAGCTTTTCTTTATATGTTTGGTAGAATTTGGCTGTGAATCCATCCGTACCTGGGCTTCTCTTTGTCGGTAGACATGTTATTACCAATTCAGTCATGCTACCTGGTACTGGTCTGTTGAGGTTTTCTATTTCTTCCTGATTCAACCATGGTAGATTGTATGTTTCCAGAAATATATCCATTTCCTCTAGGTTTTCCAGTTTATTAGCATATACTTGTTCATAACAGTCTCTGATGATCTTTTGTATTTCTGTGGTATCAGTTATAATGATACCATTTTCACTTCTGATTTTGTTTATTTGGGTCTTCTCTCTTTTTTGCTTGCTTAGTCTACTTAGTGGTGATATTATGCTTAGCTTTTTGAAGAACCAACTTTTTGTTTCATTGACCTTTTATACTTTTAAGTCTCTATTTTGTTTAGTTTTACTCTGGTCTTTATTATTTATTTTCTTCTGTTAATTTGGGGTTTGGTTTTTTTCTTGTGTTTCTAGTTCTTTGAGGTGCACCATTAGATTGTTTATTTGAAATTCTTTTATTATGTAAGTATTTATTGCTATAAACTTCCCTCTTAACAATGCCTTTGCAGTGTGTCACAGATTTTAGTATGTTGTGTTTCTTTTTTCATTTGTTTCATAATTTTTTTTTTTTTAATTTTCATCTTAGTTTCCTCATTGACCCAATGATCGTTTGGGAGCATATTGTTTAATTTCATGTATTCGTATAGTTTCCAAAGTCCCTTTTTGTACTGATTTCTAGTTTTATTTCATAGCCATATGAGAAGATACTTTAAATGATTTTTAGTTTTAAAAATTTGTTGAGACTCATTTTGTTGCCTGACATGGTCTATCATGGAGAATGTCCATGTGCTGTTGGAAAGAACGTATACTCTGTAGCTGTTGAGCACAACATTTTGTAAATGTCTGCTAGGTCCACTCGGTCTAAAAATCAGTTTAAGTCCAACGTTTCTTCGTTAATTTTCTGTCTAGATGATCTATCTAATGTTGAGAGAGGGACGTTGAAGTCCCCAAATAATATTGCATCTATTTCCTAATTTAGCCCTGATATTTGCTTTGTGAATCTGGGTGCTCAGGTGTTGGGTACATATATATTTAGAATTGTTACGTATTTTTGCTAGATTGATCCTTTTATCATTATTTAATGAGCATTCTGTAGACTTTTACTGGTTTTAACATAAAGTCTGTTTATGGAATATCAATAGAGATACTCCTACTCACTTCTGGCTTCCATTTGTGTGGAATATCTTTTTTCTTCCCTTTACTTTCAGACTATATGTGTCTTTACAAGTGAGATTAGATTTCTGTAGGGTAGGCAGTGTGAAGTTGGATTGTGGTTTTGGAATTTTTAATATCCATTCAGCCAATCCACATATTTTAACTGAAGTATTTAATCCATTTACACTTAAGGTTATTATTAATATGTGAGGTTTTTCCTTATCATATTGTCAATCGTTTTCTGCTTGTTTTGTATACTGTTTATTACTTCTTTTTCTTTTGTTTATTGTCCTTTTGGTTTTCTGAATTTTGTAGTAGTACAATTTGGATCTTTTGTCGTGCTCATTTGTATGTTTGCTTTACCAGTGAGTTCTATATTTTCATTTGTTTTCCCATTGACAAATGCACTCCTTTCTCTTGCAGGTTTAGAATTTCCTCGAGCATTTGTTTTAGGACAAGTTCAGTGGTAATAAAATTCCTCAGTATTTGGTTATGTTGGAAAGACTCTCCTATTAATGTAGAATAATTTTGCTGAAAATAGTATTCTTGAGTGGCATTTTATTTCTTTCAGCACTTTAAATATATCATACCATTCTCTCCTGGCCTATAAGTTTTCTGCTGAGTTCTCTGCTGTTAGTCTGATGAGGGCTTCTTCATTGATGACTAGATGATTTTTCCTTGCTGTTTTTAGAATTTCCCTTGTCATTGACTTAGATAATTTGTAATGTGCCATGGAGCAGAACTTTTTTGCAATATATGTTTGGGGGATCACTAGGCCTCCTGAATCTGGATGTCTAAGTATCTTGCTAGACTTGAAAAGTTTTCATTTATTATCTCATTAAACAGGGTTTTCAACTCTTGTTCTCTCGTTGTCTAGGGTTTCAACAATTCATATATATTTTTTTCACTTTATGGTGTCCCTTGTATCACAAAGGTTTTGATCATTCTTTTTAATTTATTTCTATCTGACTTAGTGATTTCAAATTGCTGGCCTTACAGTTCTGAAATTTGTTCTTCTGTTTGATGTAGTCTATTGTTGAAGGTTAGGAATGTGTTATCTATTTCATTCAAAGAGGTCTTCATTTCCAGAATTTCTGTTTAGTTCTTTTTTATATTTTATTTTTTTTCCTAGACTTTGTGAATTTATTTTTGTTTGGAATCTGTTTCTGAAGAATTATTGTGCTTATTTGGAAGTGTTGTATTTCCTTGCTTTATTATGTTTTCTCTGTTGTCACATTGTTATGTGTGCATCTAGTGTAATAGTCAATGCTTCCATTTACTTTAATTTGCTTTCATACACAAGGACTTTTAGTCGAAGATACAGCAGTGGTGTTTATTGTGTAGGGACCTTTGTATTTGATTCTGAGTGTGTGCAATAGTGTGTTATCTGTATTGTTTCTTCAACTGTAAACAATATCAGTGGTATCTGTTTTTCCCCAGTCATTAGTGTGTGAGTATTAGTGCAGGCTATGGTGAAATTTTACTGGGAACAGACATACCATGTGGACTATTTTTTTCACCCCCGTGGTTGTAGTCATGAACTAAGCATGCCTGTCTTGGGCTCCAGGGTGGCATATGCTGGCAGCAGTGTTATCGTGACCAAGCAGGTCAATTCCTGGGCCTCCAGTTAGGTTGCTCAGATTCTAGTAGTGGCAGCAGTAAGCTGAGTAGTTAAGCAGTTTCTCACATCTCTCACAGGTAGTGTGGTGTGGGTGATGGCAGTAGTAGTTCCAGAACAACCATCTGGATTCTGAGTTATGGACACTAATGTTGACAGTGGCTACTATTTGTGGTCACCACTCACAACCCCAGACATGCAGCTATTCAGCTCACCCATTCTCAGTGGCAGTAGCACTATAACATTGCATGGAGGAGAGGAACTATTCCCTTGCACATGAACCCAAGCACAGAGGCCACACTGCCAGTGGTAGCACAGTTGCCATTAACAACCCTGCTAGGGCAGCACAGAAGGGAAATGCTGGGTCAGATTCCCCATAGAGTGTCCCTACTTGGGCATTGCCTAGTGGAGCTGTGAGAAGAGGGCCACCGTCCTCCAGACCCCAAAAGGGTAGATCCACTGACAAAAGCTGCAGACACTCAACACCAGCCCATGAAAGCAGCCTGGAGGGAGGCTGTACCCTGCAAAGCCACAGAGGCAGAGCTGCCCAAAACCATTTTGCTCATCAGTGTGACCTGGATGTGAGACCTGGAGTCAAGGAGATCATTGTGGAGCTTTAAAATTTGACTTCCCCAATGTATTTTGCACTTGCATGGGCCCTGTAACCCCCTTATTTTGTCCAATTTCTCCCATTTGAAACAGCTGTAGTTATCCAATACCTGTACCCCCATTGTATTTAGGAAGAAATTAGCTTGCTTTTGATTTTACAAGTTCATAGGCTTGAGGGACTTGCCTCATCTCAGGTGAGACTTTGGACTGTGGACTTTTGGGTTAATGCTGAAATGAGTTAAGACTTTGAGGGACTGTTGGGAGGGCATGATTGGTTTTGAAATGTGAGAACATGAGATTTGGAGGGGCCAGGGGCAGAATGATATGGCTGGACTGTGTCCCCACCCAAATCTGTACTTGAATTTTATCTCCCAGAGTTCCCACATGTTGTGGGAAGGACCCAATGGGAGGTAATTGAATCATGGAGTCTGGTCTTTCCTGTGCTTTTTTCATGATGGTGACTACGTCTCAAGAGATCTGATGTGTTTATCAGGGGTTTCTGCTTTTGCTTCTTCCTCATCTTTCTCTTGCCACCACCATGTACGAAGTGCCTTTTGCCTCTTGCCACGAGTCTGAGGCCTCCCCAGCCATGTGGAACTGTAAGTTCAATTCAACCTCTTTTTCTTCCCAGGCTCGGGTATGTCTTTGTCAGCAGCATGAAAACGAACTAATACAACTATTTACTAACATTCGGGAAAACGTAGTTAAAAGGCAGGAAGAAAAAAATAAGAGTAGGGGATTGGCAGGGACATACAGCTAATGACAAGCTATGTTTAAACTCAACTACATCTCTCTCCAAACTCAGGCTCCTAGACATTGTACTAATTGTTCTCAAACTTAGAGTATGTAGGAACCATATAGAAATGAAGATTTCTTAAATTCACTGCTGAAGAATCTTATTCAATAAAGTTGAAATAAAGCACAGGTGATCCTGATAAAAGTGAATATTGCGTTAGATAGGATCTGTACCCAAAGCTGAACTGTTATAATGAAGAATCCTCAATATAAAACAGAGAGTTTATTTTTCTCTCGTCTCTCTCTTCATAGCTAAGTGATGTTCCAGGGTAGATAAGTATTTCTGAGCCACAAGGTTATGTAGACACCTAGATTCCTTCTGTATCGTTGTTCTGCCATATACCAAGTATTATCCTTTTCTGTAGCATTTGAGGTCTTGCTCAACAGCTGACCATAGAAAGGAGGCATGAGAGGAAGTTAAGGGGCAAATAATTTTTCTTTAAGAATGTGACATGGCAGTAAACATATCATTTTGGCTCATATAACATTGAGCCAAATGAAAATCCTGATGAAATGACTGATGAAAATCCAGTCATACAGCTATATTAGGCTGCAAAGGGAGCTCAGAATCTTAATCTCTAGATAAATATACATGTGCATTACTAAAATCTGATGGGATGTTTTTTACTAAAACTGAGAAGGGGAGAATAAATATTAGGGGTGTGCTAGTAGCTTCTGACATAATAGACTTCACTTTTAAAAAACACTTAATATTTCTAAAATAGCTTATAGGAAGTCAATCCTGTTACAATGCTATAACAGATACTACTGCAAATGCTAGTTGTTAGCAAACACACTGAGAAACCTGTAGGATAAACTTGCTTTTAATTCTAGAATATTTAGATCAACTCTAAAAATTAAAACTGCTGTTTAAGTAAAACAAGCAAATGAACAAACAAGCAAAAACAATCCAAGGACTACGTAGCAAAGGACACATTAGTTTGTGTAACAATTTTAAAAACCCACCCCATGAATTTTCACACCTGATATGGTCTCATTCTCAAAGTTCTTGACACGGGAATATGAATTAAGAGCTATAGAAATACAAAGGAAAAAGAAAATCAAATCAAGTTGGGAAATTCAAAAGAAGCTTCTTAAAAGAGGTTATATTTGAATCACATCATGAAGAGTGGCTAGAATTTTGTAAGTTGAGTGAAGAGAACAGTGTTCTAGCTCCAGTTCAAGGAAGTAATATGATAACATAAATGGAGAAAAAGGAAAAAAGAAAGAAAATGTGAAATATTCTCAATGAATTTCTAATTGAACTAAAAGGATTTTAGAATAACCCCAACTAAAAACTGGAGGTGATAAAAGATGAGGAACAAACATTAAAAAAAAAAAAAAAAAAAAGGCCAGGCGCGGTGGCTCAAGCCTGTAATCCCGGCACTTTGGGAGGCCGAGGCGGGCGGATCACGGGGTCAGGAGATCGAGACCATCCTGGCTAACATGGTGAAACCCCGTCTCTACTAAAAAAATACAAAAAACTAGCCAGGCGAGGTGGTGGGCGCCTGTAGTCCCAGCTACTCGGGAGGCTGAGGCAGGAGAATGGCGTAAACCCAGGAGGCGGAGCTTGCAGTGAGCTGAGATCCGGCCACTGCACTCCAGCCTGGGTGACAGAGCGAGACTCCGTCTCAAAAAAAAAAAAAAGAAAAAAGAAAAAAGAAAAAAAAAAAATCCTAGCTTGCTGCATTACTTCTATTCCTTTATCTATTTCAATTTAATTTAACTTTTATGGGGTAGGAACAATATCACAGAATTGTAACTAAATTCAGTGTTCTATTGACTTGACAACCAAAAGACTATTTACTCTAGCAAATTAAAGGGGGAAAATGTTAAACACTACAGATTCTGCTTTACTAAGTTTCCCCTAAATATTCATTAAATTATCTCCCGTATGTCTCTGAACTTCTGCAGTGAACATCAATTCAATTGTCTTTTTTTTTTTTTTTCTTGAGATAGAGCCTCACCCTGTCTCCTGGGCTAGAGTGCAATGGCATGATCTCGGCTCACTGCAGCCTCCGCCTCCCAGGTTTAAATGATTCTCCTGCCTCAGCCTCCAGAATAGTTGGGATTACAGGCACCCGCGACCATGCCCAGCTATTTTTTTGTAGTTTTAGGAGAGACAGAGTTTCACCATGTTGGCCAGGCTGGTCTTGAACTCCTGACCTCGTGATCTGCCCGCTTCAGCCTCCCAAAGTGCTGGGATTACAGGTTTGAGCCACCACACCACCTGGCCTCTGTTGTCTTTTTTTCAGCTTTTGATGCTTTCTAATCTAAATGGTAACATTTTAAGATATTATTTTTGCTATATGAATACATAATTAATTTTTTTTAATATTTATTCACTCAGTGAAGAAGCTGCATGATAGAAATAACAGAATTTCAGAATTTCATCTGACTGTATTAAGAGCTAGTTTGACAGTAGCTAGGGGCAAAGCTGTAAAGTGTAGCAGAAATTGTCAGTGTCCTAGTCTTCATTGATAAAAGATTCACACACCACCTTTCAAATGTTATTATCTTTCTTTATAATGTATTGATTCTTCCTCCTTTTTATAAAGTACTTTCTCCATAAGTACTTACATGTTTTTTCTTTAAATATATATTGAAACATTATCATTCATCTATGTGAGCAAGAGTGGAAAACATTGGAGTGGTTCATGTAAAATTTCTGAATTAATGATGTCAGAAAAATCCATACTTTCTAAGTTGACATTTTTAAAATACAAATATGACATTGACAATCAACTGCCATACATTATATTTGTTCATATAACAGAATATGCATTTTGGAGTCTCACAAACTGCAATTCAAAGTTTATGTTTGTCACCTACTAGATATGTATCCCTGGGCAAGTTATTTAAACTTAGGAGAGGTAACATCCGTAAAACAATTTGCACATTGCCTAGCAAACAGTGAATGCTCAATAAGCAGGAGTTTTTAAAATTACGTAAAAATAATATGTGAGAAATGACTAACAATTATTTCATCGGTAAAATGATTTATAAATACGTGTGTGACTTCAATATTTTTTACATCAACTTTTTGAAAATTCTGAAGGTAGTAAAATACCTTTATATTATTTTCAGAATAGCTAGTCATGAATTCAGACATTATTGCCCCAAGGGCTGAATCTCATTTGAATCAGATATTTTAACTGATTAAGATTAAGTCATTTCTATTATAGTTAGAAATAAATAAATAATTTGAGGCACTGACTTCTCTTTTAGAAAGCACTCACATCAAGTGGGTCTCATTGTTTCCCTTCTCAAGTGGACTATTCCACTTTTTCCTTTGAAATACATTTTCTCACTTTGTTTTAGATGAGAAAATATATTATAGAACATTACAATTCAGGAAAATATTAAAGATCTGAGATAGAACAGTGTTACAAAGTCGAACATCACACAGAAAACTTTCAAAATAATCATAGTATCAATTTCTTTAATAGATTTTTTTAATTCCAAAATATTTTCAATATAGCATGTAACTTGAATACTTCTTAGATGTGCCTTTGGCAGTTATATGTATGGAGTAAAATATTTTTCCTAATAAAGCTCCGGTTCATATCCAATTCACCTGTCTTATCTATATATACATAATCATTCAATTGGTGTGACAATATTACTATAAATCCTCATTCAAACCCTATCACCCAAAGGGAATATTGTTATGAGCACTTCTCTATGTTTTGTTTTTAAACATTATTCTTAAGTCAAACCTATTTGACAATACAATATGTAGAAAACAATATACTAAATGTTACATGGGGTAAGACTGACTAAGTCATTAGGGTGTGGTAAAAAATAATGTGTACAAAATCTGATATTCTTGTTTCAAATTTTGGCTCTTACCATTACGTGACTGTATAACTTTGAGCAGGTTAATTAGCCTCTTAATTTTTATATAATGTCTACTGTAAGTAATGATTAGTAAAAAATATTTGATCTTAGAAAGTGAAGCAATGAATGGCAAATGTGGAATACATACATAAACAATTAAGCCTTAGACAAAGCTGGGACAAGATATCCCAAAGCTTTGCAACTGCTTTCCATTGGTTAGAAAGCTCAGATGTTGGTAAGGAGCCTGATGGCATGAAATCAGAATATCCTTCTATAATCTGTTGGATTGTAGAATGGGATTGTCATGGACAAAGAAAATTTCATAACTTCCCATTTTAACATGCAACCCCAAATACTCAGAATTAATTGCAATAAAGGATAATTAATCCTTTTTCTATCTGATATGAGCTTTTCTGCATCTTCAGAAACATGAGTTCCTCAAATAAACAAGCAATGTTCTATCAAAGACACAGGCAATTTATGCACAATTGGCAGAAGTGATTATATAAGGAAACTATATAAAATTAGAAAACAAATTAGAAAATTGAAAACAAATACTTCATAGTTATTATTTCCTTAGATTAGGTCAAAAATAATTTAGATCACAGAAGCAAGATATACTATATGCCCTAACAAAGAATTATGTAATTTGTTCTGAAAATAACACTAACGTATACATAGACATTTGTTAGAATATAGGGAATAATTTTATGAGTGTTTATTTCTGTGTTATATTTTTTTTTTTTTTTTTTTTTTTTTTGAGACGGAGTCTCGCTCTGTCGCCCAGGCTGGAGTGCAGTGGCCGGATCTCAGCTCACTGCAAGCTCCGCCTCCCGGGTTTACGCCATTCTCTCACCTCAGCCTCCCGAGTAGCTGGGACTACAGGCGCCCGCCATCTCGCCCGGCTAATTTTTTTTGTATTTTTTTAGTAGAGACGGGGTTTCACCATGTTAGCCAGGATGGTCTCGATCTCCTGACCTCGTGATCCGCCCGTCTCGGCCTCCCAAAGTGCTGGGATTACAGGCTTGAGCCACCGCGCCCGGCCTATTTCTGTGTTATATTATTGGAAGTTTGGAAGAAGTGTGAAAAGGAATTTCACTTTAGTATTTTTTATGTTTTGGTCTTCCTTTTTCCTTCCTTCTTTCTTTTTGAAATTACATTACTCTCTTTACTTAAAAAGTAGTTGATAGAAGTGGCACGAAAATTTAGTGGAAAAGAAAGGATAATTCATTACTAAGTTTGGGAGTAATTATTCTTTCTTTATAGAAATGTATAACATTAGATCTCTAGATTGCACCAAGTGGAAAAAAATGAAATTCTATATAGATTAAAACTTGACCATGTAAAACAAAATCTTCAACACATTTGAAATGTATGTAGAAAAACACTTTCTGGTATCTAGATAGGGGATAGTTCCTTTAAGAAGAGTGATGAAGCACAATTATAAGGAAAATGTAGTCATTTAACTATACAAACATTCAAAATATTATGAAAGCAAAAATATGACAGAAACACAGTTAAAATATTTCCACTTCTAGCTGTAATGGAGTAATGAGGACTAAACTTGCTAGTTCACCATAAAAAAATAGGAAAATGAACAAAATACTGTATTTAAAATTGTTTTCCATTTGTACAGAGGCAGCACAAGACTGTCATGCCTCAGTAAAGGGAAACTAATGAGGATACCATTATCACTGCCTATCTTTCTGCTTGGAGCCAGCACATTCCAGACCACAGCTCAAGGAGTAAGAACCCAAGCAGAGCCTTGTGGTCGTGTTGAGTTGAAGAGATAGAGGTTAGAATTAATGGTGTTTGCAGTGGGTTCAATCTGTGACTACAGGAAGAAAGGTATACAGAGCAGAAGATCTGGAAATATTTTACATCATTTCAATCTTTTACATTTATTGGGAGTTGCTTTATGACCCAGTATATTATATATCCTGGAAAATATTCTATATGCATTTGAGAAAATAAATATCTACTGCTGTTGAGTGAAATATTCTATACATGTCTGTTAGGTCTGGTTGGTGTATAATGTTCAGGTCTATTTTCTGTTTTTATACTAGGCCTAGTTATCTATCCATTATTTAAAGTTAAGGATTAAAATCCCTAAAAATCATTGTTTAATTATCTGTTTCTTCTTTTGATTCAGTCAGTTTTGCTTCACAGAATTTGAGATTCCATCATTAGGTGAACTGATATTTGTAATTATATATTATGTAGAACACTGTTTATTTCATTATTATTCATTATCCCACTTTATCCCTAGTAACATTTTTTCTTATGAAGTCTAATTTTTTTTATATAAGCCACTCAAGTTTTCCCTTAATTGTTGTTTCCTTAATATATGTTTTCCAGCCTTTTCCTTTTAATCTCTTTGCAACTTTGGATTTTGTTTCTTGTAGAAATCACATAATGGCATTGTTTTATTTTTTTATTCCAGTCTGAGATTTTTATCTTACGATTAGATTACTTAATCCATTCACATTTAACATCATTGTTGATATAGTTCGATTTATGTCTGTCATTTTACTTTTTGTTTCTCTATGCCTCATATCTTTTTCTTCCTTTATACATCCATTATTCCTTTATTTTCCATGAAATGAATATTTTCTAGTGTAACAAATTGTCTTAATGGTTTGTTTTACTATATTTTTGAGTTATTTTCATACTAGTGGCTCTAGGCTTACCATGTAAAACTTATTGGAGACTATTTTAGCTTCACACTAATTTAATTCACTGAGGTATAGAATTACTACTCTTAAATAGCTCTATAACTTCTTCCCACTTTTTGCTATTATTATATGTAGAATACTTAAGTATAACAGCAATATATAGTCACAGGTAATTCTTTATATAACTTTATATATATTAAATAATCTGAAAAAGAAAATAAGTAATTAAATACTTATAATTGTCATACTTACCTTATTATTAACCCTTTGTGGTTTTCTTCATTTTTCCTATGAGACTGAATTACCATGTAAGCTGTCATTTTATTACTTCAGTACAAAATTGCTCTCACACACCTCCTTTGTGCTATATTGTCAAATATACCACCTTTCTGTATGTCATAGACCCATAATACACTTATATGAATACTGTATACAAGTGCTTCTTAAATCATTTAAAGGCAGAAAGAAAAGTTTCATTTATACAGTCTTTTATAATTACATAATAACTTTTATTTGTGTTCTTTCTTACTGTGGATTCAAATTTCCATCTGTAGTCACTTTCTCTCAACCTGAAAATCTTCTAATATTACTTGTAAGGCAGGTCTACTAGCAATGAAATCTGTCAGGGTTTGTTTATCTTAGAATATATTTATTTTGTGTTTATTTTTGAAGATGTATTTTTGTTATACATGAGATTCTTGTTTGAGAATTTTTTACTGTCAGCACTTTGAATATGTTATCTCTGCTACACTAGACTGCTTTCTAGTCTCCAAGATTTCCAATGAGAAAATGGCTATTAATATTAACTAGTGTTTCCTTGTATATCATGAATTATTTTTTCTCTTGTTGCTCTTACATTTTTTTGTCTCTGTCATTATGTACTTTTGCTGTAGTGCATCTGGGTGTGGATCTCTTTGAGTTCAACCTACTTGAAATTTGGTAAGTTTCATAGATGTATAGATTAACATTCTTAAAATCAAATTAGGAAAGTTTTCAGTTATTTTGTGAAGTATTTTTTCTGCTAATTTATCTTTATCCTGTTCTTCTGGTACCCCCATAAAGTGTATGTTCATGTGCTTAAGGATGTCTCACATTTGTCTGAAAATGTTAAATTATCTTTATTTTTGTCTTTCTCTGTACTTCAGATTATATAATCTCTATAGACTTATTTTCAAGTTTGTACATTAGTCCTTTCTCACACTGCTATAAAGAAATTCCCAAGACTGTATAATTTATAAAGAAAAGAGATTTCATTGGCTTATAGTTCTGCAGACTGTACAGAAAGCATGGTAGCATCTCCTTGGCTTCTGGGGACACCTCAGGAAATTTACAATCATGGCAGAAAGTGGAGGGTAAGCAGCACTCCACATGGTCAGAGTAGAAGAAAGAGAGGGTGAGCGGGGAGGTTCCACACAATTTTAAATAATCAGATCTCATGAGAACTCACTCACTATTAGGAGAATAGCACTAAGGGAATGATGCTAAACCATTCATGAGAAACTGCCTTTATGATCCAATCACCTCCCTCCAGGCCCCACCTCTAACATTTGGGATTAGAATTAGACATGAGATTTGGGCAGAGACACAAATCCAACCATATGATTTTCTTAATTATTTCTTCTGTCAAGTCTGTTGTTGAGACTCTCTAATGAATTTTTATTTCAGTAATTAGACATCTTAACTCTAGAATTTTTATTGATTCTTTTTTTATAATTTCTAATTATTTATTGATATTCTGTATTTGGTGAGACATTGTCATTATAGCTTCTATACTTATTTAAGCATAATTTTCTTTCACTTTTCTTGAAAATTCTAAATTGTAGGTATGTAATATAGCAACTGTGTTTACTTACTCTCTTCCTCACTGTGTTTCCTCCACCCCCAGGCTCTTTTGATCCTTGTTCTTTGCCTTTTTATTAGTTTTGTGATTTGTCTGGGCTATTTTAGTGAAGTATGTTACCATGTAGTCTGCAGCCTTTCTTTTCTCTCCTGAGAGGTCACAACATTGGGCATGTGCACAGTCACTCTGAGATGGTGACAATCTTAGCAGGACTCTGCTCAATTGCCTCTTTTTCTGGTCTCTATGTTAAGCTGCCTGCCTCAATTAATATGCCACCCACTTGTTAGGCTGCTTTCATTACAAGCTGATTGCTCTATTGATTTTGACAATTGTCTTGGTCATAAAATACTCCATCATCTGAACTAGTTAAAAAGAGACTAAGGTAATTTTTTAGAGAATATAAATAAAAAACATGCATACATGCACACAAAAACTAATGGATATTATGGAGTTGAAATTACAATAAATACATTAAAACATTAAAGAAAAATAACAGCAGATTTGAGCTGGCAGAAAGATAATTGGTCCCCTTGAAGACAAATACTTTTAGCTTATCCCATCTAAGATACAGAAAGAAAAATGAATAAAGAGAAACTAAACAGAGCCTCAGAGTCCTGTGGGACAACATAAACATAATGGGAATCAAAAGAAGAAGAGACAGAGAAAAGGACAGAGAGAATATTTGAAGAAATCATGGTCAAAAACTTCTGGAGTTTGATGAAATAAATTATTCTACATAGCCAAGAAGTGCAAACATCTCCAAAGAGAAAAAATAAAATCCTCAAGGACATTTAAATTTAGACACAAACCAAACTGTTGAAAGACAAAGAAAGATATAGAATGCAGCAAGAGAAAAACAACTCATCACATGAAAAGGTATCCTCAATAAGATTAACAGCAGATTTCTTATCAGAACTTTGGAGAACAGAAGAGAGTAAGATGACATAGTCAAAGTACTGAAAGCAAACAGCAAACCAGTAGATCTATATCCAGCAAATTATTTTTTTTATTTTTTATTTTTTATTTTTTTGAGATGGAGTCTTGCTTTGTCGCCCAGGCTGGAGTGCAGTGGCCGGATCTCAGCTCACTGCAAGCTCCGCCTCCCGGGTTTACACCATTCTCCTGCCCCAGCCTCCCCAGTAGCTGGGACTACAGGCGCCTGCCATCAGCAAATATATTTTAAAAATAACAAAGACATTTATATATTCCAAAAAAGATAAAACTGAGATAATTCATAAATAGCCAATTATCTTTAAGAAATATCAAAGGGAGACCTTCAGTCTGAAATAATAAGACATTAAACAGTAACTCAAATTCACATAGAGAAATAATAACACTGGTAAGATGACCAAATAGGTAATATGAAAAAAAGGATAAATGCACTTTTTTTGTAACATTATTTCCCTTATCTTAAGCACAATTATATAAAGCAGTAACTATATATCAATTTTAACAAACACGCAGTGTATTAATATGCAATTGTATGGGAACAGTACAAAAGAGAGGAGGGATAATAGAGATATAGAGGAGAATTGAGTTAGTATTAATCAAAACTAGATTGTTATAAGTTAATATACACACTCCAATAATCCCCAGAGAAACTACTAAGAAAATAACTCAAAAATAGAGTTGAAAAAATGGCAAAGAAATTAAAACATTAGAGATGAAAATACCTATTTAATACAAAAGAAGGCAGTAATGAAGGGAGAGAGGAACAAAAAGATTTAACATACAGAAAATAACAGCAAATGGTAGACTTAAGTCTGAAACGTTTATTAAACAGTAAATGTGAACTGAATACTCTAAAAGGGAGAGATCGGCAGAATGGATAAAAACAAAAATACTGGTACATTTATATGCTGTCTACACAGACACACTTTAAATTTAAGCAAAACTAGGTTGAAAGTAAAAGGATAGGAAAAGAAATGGCATGCAAACAGTACTGAAATGATAGCTGCAGTAATTACGTTAGTATCAGACAAAGTAAAGTTTAAGATAAAATGTTACCAGAGATACAAAAAGTCATTTTATAGTTGTAGAAAGTTTAATCCATCAAACAATTATAAACATATGTTCACCTAACACCACAGTTGCAAAATACATAAAGTAAAACCTGACATAATTGAGGGTAGAAATAGGCAATTCAAGAAGAATTGTTGGAGATTCCAATATTCCACTTCTAATAAAGGACAGAACTAGAAAGAAGTTCAACGATGAAATAGAAGATGGGGACAACATTCTAAAACACCTAAAACTAACATATCTATAGAATCCCTTATGCAACAAGTGGAGCATCCACTTTCTACTTAAGTGCATGTCGTGTATTGTACAGAATAGGCCACATATAAAGCCACGAAACAAGTCTCAATAAATTTAAAAGCACTGACATAATATAAAGGATGTTCTCCAATCACAAAAGATTAAAATTAAAAATAAATAATAGAAGAAAATTTGAGAAATTCACAAACACCTAAAAATTAAATGACACACTACTAAATAATCAATGGTCCAGGAATAAATTCCAAGATGATGAATGAAAATGTAAATATAACATACCAATATGTATGAGATGAAACAAAACAGTGCTTTAGAGGGTGTATTAGTTTCCTAGGGCTGCTGTAACAAAATATCATAAATTGCGTGGCTTAAAACAACAGAATTTATTATCTCCCAGTCATCGAGGCTAGAAGTCAGAAATGAAGGTGTTGGCAGAGATGTTCTCCCTCTGAAACCTGTAAGAGAATCCTTTCCTGCCTCTTCCTAGCTTCTGGTGGTTAGCTGGAAGTCTTTGGCATTTCTTGGCTTGCAGACACAAAATTCTCATCTATCTTCACGTGGCATTTTCTCTATATGCCTTCATATCATTTTGATTCTGCATATGTCATCATTATTTTATAAGTAAACTAGTCATATTGAATTAAGGCATCCTTAATGAATTAATCTTGATGAAATCTGAAAATTACTTATTTCCAAATTAAGATGAAATTTAAAGGCATTAAGGTTTATGACTTCAAAATATCTTTTTGAAGGGAAAAATTCAACACATAGCTGAGGAAATTTATAGTTGTAATGCCTACATCAAGAAAGAATTATTTCAAATTAATAGTGTAAACTTCTACATTAAAAAAATAGAAAAAAACAAACTAAACCCAAAGGAAGCCAGAGAAAGTACACAATAAAGGTTTAAAAAGAAAGAAATAAAATAGAGAATAGGAAGGTAGTAGAAAGAACAATAAAACTAAAAGCTTTTTTTTAGAACATGTAAACAATCTTGACAAACATTTAACTAAACTGACCAAGAAAAAAGACAGAGTACTCAAATTAATAAAATCAGGAAAGAAAGAAGTGGCGTTACCACCAATCTTACAGAAAGAAGAGTAATTAAAGAAAATATTATGAACAACCCTTTTTCAAAAAAAAAAAAAAATTAGACAACTTGATGAAGTGGAAATTTTTATATAAAGACAAGAACTATAGAGACTTATTCAAGAAGTAATGGAAAATCTGACTATATTCTTTAATAAGTAAAGACACTGAGTTATTAATAAACATATTTTCCACAAAGAGCAACCCAGGCCTGGATGGCTTTATTGGTGAATTGTAGCAAATGAAGAACTAATTCAACTTAAAAAAAAAGCAAAAGAAACTTTTGGTAAAATAAAAGAGGATGCAACACAACCCAACTCATTCTTTTAGGCTAGTGTTACCCTGATGCCAAAATCAGACAGAGACTGTCTTATTCAGTTTGCTCTGCTATAAAAAATATAACATAGACTGGGCAGATTAAACCATGGACATTTTTTTCTCACAATTCTATAGGCTGGGAAGTTTAAGATCAAAGTGTCTGTACATCTTATGTCTAAGAATAAACATTTTTCTTATTTGCAGATGGCAATCTTCTCATTGTATCTACATAGTGAAGAACAGAAAAACTAAGAGCAGGTGCTCCTCTGTCTTCTTGTAAGAGCACAAATCTCATTCATGAGGGCTACACCCTCATGAACTAATTACTTTCTGTCTAAGTTCGCTTAGGCTGCTATAACAAAATAACTTACATTTGATAATTTATTTAAGAATGCAGGCATATATTACTCACTGTTCTGAAGGCTGGGAAGTTCAAGATCCCCACACCAGCAGATTCAATGTCTTGTCAGATCTCACTCTCTGCTGTGAAGATGGCACCTTATAGCTTTGTCCTTACATGAAAATGAAGTGAAGAAGCTCCATCAGGCCTCTTTTATAAGGGTGCTAATCCCATTCATGAGGGCCGATCTAATCACCTCCCAAAGACCCAACCTGTGAATACTATTGGGAAATAGGTTTTAAAATATAAACTTTGTGGGGGGACACATTTAGACTATAACATTCTGCACCTGATGCACCAATTTATTTTCTTCTCATATAAAAATATATTTATTACATCCCAATAACTCTATAAGTCTTAACTTATTTTAGCATCAACTGAAATATAAAGTCCAGAGTATCATCTCAATATCATCTAAATTGGATATGAGTGAGACTTAAGGTACCAAATTAGGCAAATGGCTTTCTAACTGCAAATTTGTGAAATCAAGTAAGTTATGTGCCTCCAAAACACAGAGCGACAGGCATAGGGCAGACGTTCCAATTCCAAAAGAGAGAAATAGGAAAAAAGAAAGGAGTGACAGGTTCTGATCAAGCTCAAAACCCAACAGGGCAAACAACATTACATTTCAAAGCTTGAAAATAATCTTCTTTGACTTAATGTCTCACCTTCCAGACAGACTTAGGCTGAGATAAGGTCCTCAAGTGTCCAACAGCACCACCATCATGTATTTGCTGGGTCCAGCCCATATGGAAACTCTAATGTGTTGAGGGTGTATGCTTGCTGCTCTCCCAGGCTATAGTTACATGCTGCTGGCTCTACAAGTGTGAGGTTTCAAGTGTAGCCCTATCTCCATGGCTCCACCAGGTCTTACCATAGTTGGGACTCTCTTTGATGTCCCTCACCCCATGGTTCTGCTGGGCATGGCTCTAGTGGGGGTACTGTGGTGACTGTGACCCTGTGGTAGTCCTCTGTCCATTCCCCAAGGATCTCCAGGGTATCCTTTGAAATCTAAGTGAAGGTAGCCATGCCTCTACAGCTTGTGCACTTTGCCTGCCTGTGGAAATGATGCTGTATGGACACCACGATAGTTTGCCACCTATGCCTTGCAAAGGGGTAGCCCAAGTCACCCCGGGGCCCATTTAAACCACAAGCGGGCTTGCCAAGGAGTACCACACCAGAATGTTGAGACCAGAGCCTTGAAATTATTCTGTCCCCAAGGCCCTGGAATTCTGGGCCTGTGATGAGAAGGGTAGGACAAAGTTCTCAAAAATGCGTTCAGGGCTAGTCTTGCACTGTTTGAATAGCATTTTGTTCCTCATTTTTATCTGCGATCTCATTAGAATGGCTTTTACTCTCCGTATTTCAACCAACATTCTGATCATGATCATTAAGTAATTGCTAAAAAACAAAAATTGAGGCTTTCTCTACAGCTCTCTCTTCTTCTGAAACCTCACTAGATTACCCTTAATGCTCAATTAATGGCAATGTAGGCTTTTTCTAGCATACTCCTACAAATTCTTCCAGCAACTACCTGTTACACAGTTTCTTTTTTTTTTTTTCCAATTATACCGTTTTTATTATTTTGAAATGTACAATTTGATTATTATTGACTATAATCCCCCTGTTGTGCTATCAAATACTGGGTCTCTTTCATTCTATGTTTTTTGTTACTCATTAGGCATTCCCACATTTCTACCCCACTCCACTGCTACCCTCCTCAGCCTCTGGTAACGATCCTTCTACTCTCTGTCTCCTGAGTTCAATGTTTTGATTTTAGATCCACAAATAAGTGAGAACATGCAATGTTTGTCTTTCTGGGGTGGCTTATTTTAGTTACCTTAATGGCCTCCAGCTCCATCCATGTTGTTGCAGATGACAAGATCTCATTTTTTCTTATGGCTGAATGGTACTCCATTGTGTATATGTACCACATTTCTTATCCATTATCTGTTGAGGACACTTAGGTTGCATCCAAATCTTGGCTATTGTGAACAGTGCTGCAACAAACATGGGGGTGCAGATATCCCTTCAATACTCTGATTCCTTTCTTTTGATTATATATCCAGCTATGGGATGCTGAATCACGTGGTAGCTCTATTTTTAGTTTTTTGAGGAACAAAAAGCCAAAAAAACCCTGTTTTCCATAGTGGTTATGCTAATTTACATTCCCACCAAAAGTGTACAAGGGTTCCCTCTCTCTACATCTTCTCTAGCATTTTTATTGTCTATGTTTTGGATAAAAGCTATTTTAACTGGAGTGAGATGATATGTAGTTTTGATTTGCATTTTTCTGATGGTCAATAATGTTGAGCACCTTTTCATATGACTGTTTGCCATTTGTATGTCTTCTTGAGGAGTATGTATTTAAATCTTTTGTGTATTTTTAAATTGGATCATTAGACTTTTTTCCCTACAGAGTTGTTGGAGCTCCTTGTATATTCTTGTTATTAATCCTTGTAAGATGGGTAGTTTGCAATATTTCTCCCATTCTGTGGGTTGTCTCTTTTTTCTTTTTAATTTCTTTTTTATATTATACTTTAAGTTCTAGGGTACATGTGCATAATGTGCAGGTTTGTTACATATGTATACTTGTGCCATGTTGGTGTGCTGCACCCATCAACCGTGAGCACCCATCAATTCATCATTTTATCAGTATAACTCCAATGTAATCCCTCCCCTCTCCCTCCCCATGATAGGCCCCGGTGTGTGATGTTCCCCTTCGAGTCCAAGTGATCTCATTGTTCAGTTCCCACCTATGAGTGAGAACATGCAGTGTTTAGTTTCTGTTCTTGGATAGTTTGCTAAGAATGATGGTTTCCAGCTGCATCCATGTCCCTACAAAGGACACAAACTCATCCTTCTTATGGCTAATAGTATTCCATGGTGTATATGTGCCACATTTTCTTAATCCAGTCTGTCACAGATGGACTTGGGTTGATTCCAAGTCTTTGCTATTGTGAATAGTGCCGCAATAAACATACATGTGCATGTGTCTTATAGCAGCATGATTATAATCCTTTGGGTATATACCCAGTAGTGGGATGGGGGTCATATGGTACATCTAGTTCTAGATCCTTGAGGAATTGCCATACTGTTTCCATAATGGTTGAACTAGTTTACAATCCCACCAACAGTGTAAAAGTGTTCCTATTTCTCCACATCCTCTCCAACACCTGTTGTTCCTGACTTTTTAATGATTGCCATTCTAACTGGTGAGAGATGGTATCTCATTGTGGTTTTGATTTGCATTTCTCTGATGGCGAGTGATGGTGAGCCTTTTTTCATGTGTCTGTTGGCTGTATGAATGTCTTCTTTTGAGAAATGTCTGTTCATATCTTTTGCCCACTTTTTGATAGGGTTGTTTGTTTTTTTCTTGTATATTTGTTTGAGTTATTTGTAGATTCTGGATATTAGCCCTTTGTCAGATGAGTAGATTGCAAAAATTTTCTCCCATTCTGTAGGTTGCCTGTCCACTCTGATGGTAGTTTCTTTGCTTTGCAGAAGCTCCTTAGTTTAATTAGATTCCATTTTTCAATTTTGCTTTTGCTGCCGTTGCTTTGGGTGTTTAGACATGAAGTCCTTGCCCATGCCTATGTCCTGAATGGTATTACCTAGGTTTTCTTCTAGGGTTTTTATGGTATTAGGTCTAACATTTAAGTCTCTAATCCATCTTGAATTAATCTTCGTATAAGGAGTAACGAAAGGATTCAGTTTCAGCTTTCTACTTATGGCTAGCCAATTTTCCCAGCACCATTTATTAAATAGGGAATCGTTTCCCAATTTCTTGTTTCTCTCAGGTTTGTCAAAGATCAAATGGCTGTAGATGTGTGGTATTATTTCTGATAACTCTGTTCTGTTCCATTGGTCTATATCTCTGTTGTGGTACCAGTACCATGCTGTTTTGGTTACTGTAGCCTTGTAGTATAGTTTGAAGTCAGGTAGCGTGACGCCTCCAACTTTGTCCTTTTGACTTAGGATTGTCTTGGCAATGCGGGCTTTTTTTTGGTTCCATATGAACTTTAAAGCAGTTTTTTCCAATTCTGTGAAGAAACTCATTGGTAGCTTGATGGGGATGGCATCGAATCCATAAATTACCTTGGGCAGTATGGCCATTTTCACCATATTGATTTCCTATCCATGAGCATGATATGTTCTTCCATTTGTTTGTGTCCTCTTTTTTTCACTGAGCAGTGGTTTGTAGTTCTCCTTGAAGAGGTCCTTTACATCCCTTGTAGTTGGATTCCTAGGTATTTTATCTCTTTGAAGCAATTGTGAATGGAAGTTCGTTCATGATTTGGCTCTCTGTTTGTCTGTTACTGGTGTATAAGAATGCTTGTGATTTTTGCACATTATTTTGTATCCTGAGACTTTGCTGAAGTTGCTATCAGCTTAAGGAGATTTTGGGCTGAGACAATGGGGTTTTCTAAATATACAATCATGTCATCTGCAAACAGGGACAATTTGACTTCTTCTTTTCCTACCTGGATACCCTTGATTTCTTTCTCTTGCCTGATTGCCCTAGCCAGAACGTCCAACACTATGTTGAATAGGAATGGTGAGAGAGGGCATCCCTGTCTTGTGCCAGTTTTCAAAGGGAATTTTTCCAGTTTTTGCCCATTCAGCATGATATTAGCTATGGGTTTGTCATAAATAGCTCTTATTATTTTGAGGTACGTTCCATCAATACCGAATTTATTGAGCGTTTTTAGCATGAGGGCTGTTCAATTTTGTCAAAGGCTTTTCTGCATCTATTGAGATGATCAGGTGGTCTTGTCTTTGGTCTGTTTATATGCTGGATTACGTTTTTGATTTGCGAATGTTGAACCAGACTTGCATCCCAGGGATGAATCCCACTTGATCATGATGGATGAGCTTTTTGATGTGCTGCTGAATCCGATTTGCCAGTATTTTATTGAGGATTTTTGCATCAATGTTCATCAGGGATATTGGTCTAAAATTCTCTTTTTTTGTTGTGTCTCTACCAGGCTTTGGTATCAGGATGATGTTTGCCTCATAAAATGAGTTAGGGAGGATTCCCTCTTTTTCTATTGATTGGAATAGTTTCAGAAGGAATGGTACCAGCTCCTCCTTGTACCTGTGGTAGAATTCAGCTGTGAATCCATCTGGTCCTGGACTTTTTTTGGTTGGTAGGCTATTAATTATTGCCTCAATTTCAGAGCCTGCTATTGGTCTATTCAGGGATTCAACTTCTTCCTGGTTTAGTCTTGGAAGAGTGTAAGTGTCCAGGAAATTATCCATTTCTTCTAGATTTTCTAGTTGATTTGTGTAGAGGGTTTATAGTATTCTCTGATGGTAGTTTGTATTTCTGTGGGGTCGGTGGTGATATCCCCTTTATCATTTTTATTGCGTCTATTTGATTCTTCTCTTTTCTACTTATTAGTCTTGCTAGCGGTCTGTCAATTTGTTGATCTTTTCAAAAAACAACTCCTGGATTCATTGATTTTTGGAGGGTTTTTTGTGTCTCTATCTCCTTCAGTTCTGCTCTGATCTTAGTTATTTCTTGCCTTCTGCTAGCTTTTGAATGTGTTTGCTCTTGCCTCTCTAGTTCTTTAATTGTGATGTTAAAGTGTCAATTTTAGATCTTTCCTGCTTCTCTTGTGGGCATTTAGTGCTATAAATTTCCCTCTACACACTGCTTTAAATGTGTCCCAGAGATTCTGGTATGTTGTATCTTTGTCTCATTGGTTTCAAAGAACATCTTTATTTCTGCCTTCATTTCGTTATGTACCCAGTAGTCATTCAGGAGCAGGTTGTTCAGTTTCCATGTAGTTGAGCGGTTTTGATTGAGTTTCTTAGTCCTGAGTTCTAGTTTGATTGCACTGTGGTCTGAGAGACAGTTTGTTATATTTTCTGTTCTTGTACATTTGCTGAGGAGTGCTTTACTTCCAATTATGTGGTCAATTTTGGAATAAGTGCGATGTGGTGCTGAGAAGAATGTATATTCTGTTGATTTGGGGTGGAGAGTTCTATAGTCTATTAGGTCCGCTTGGTGCAGAGATGAGTTCAATTCCTGGATATCCTTGTTAACTTTCTGTCTCGTTGATCTGTCTAATGTTGACAGTGGAGTGTTGAAGTCTCCATTATTATTGTATGGGAGTCTAAATCTCTTTGTAAGTCTCTAAGGACTTGCTTTATGAATCTGGGTGCTCTGTATAGGGTGCATATATATTTAGGAGTTAGCTCTTCCTGTTGAATTGATCCTTTACCATTATGTAATGGCCTTCTTTGTCTCTTTTGATCTTTGATGGTTTAAAGTCTGTTTTATCAGAGACTAGGATTACAACCCCTGCTTTTTTTGTTCTCCATTTGCTTGGTAGATCTTCCTCCATCCCTTTATTTTGAGCCTATGTATGTCTCTGCATGTGAGATGGGTCTCCTGAATACAGCAGACTGATGGGTCTTGACTCTTTATCCAGTTGCCAGTCTGTGTCTTTTAATTGGAGCATTTAGTCCATTACATTTAAGGTTACTATTGTTATGTGTGAACTTGATCCTGCCATTATGATATTAACTGGTTATTTTGCTCGTTAGTTGATGCAGTTTCTTCCTAGCCTCGATGGTCTTTACATTTTGGCATGTTTTTGCAATGGCTGGTACTGGTTGTTCCTTTCCATGTTTAGGGCTTCCTTCAGGGTCTCTTGTAAGGCAGGCCTGGTAGTGACAAAATCTCTAAGCATTTGCTTATCTGTAAAGGATTTTATTTCTCCTTCACTGATGAAACCTGGTTTGGCTGGATATGAAATTCTGGGTTAAAATTCTTTTCTTTAAGAATGTTGAATATTGGCCCCCACTCTCTTCTGGCTTGTAGAGTTTCTGCCGAGAGATCTGCTGTTAGTCTGATGGGCTTCCCTTGTGGGTAACCCGACCTTTCTCTCTGGCTGCCCTTAAGATTTTTTCCTTCATTTCAACTTTGGTGAATCTGGCAATTATGTGTCTTGGAGTTGCTCTTCTGGAGGAGTATCTTTGTGGCATTCTCTGTATTTCCTGAATTTGAATGTTGGCCTGCCCTACTAGGTTGGGGAAGTTCTCCTGGATAATATCCTGAAGAGTGTTTTCCAACTTGGTTCCATTTTCCCCCTCACTTTCAGGCACCCCAATCAGACGTAGATTTGGGTTTTTACATAATCCCATACTTCTTGCAGGCTTTGTTCATTTCTTTTTCTTCTTTTTTCTTTGGTTTCTCTTCTCACTTCATTTCATTCATTTGATCCTCAATCGCTGATACTCTTTCTTCCAGTTGATCGAGTCGGTTACTGAAGCTTGTGGATTTGTCACGTATTTCTCGTGTCATGGTTTTCATCTCTGTCATTTCATTTATGACCTTCTCTGCATTAATTAGTCTAGCTGTCAATTCTTCCACTTTTTTTTCAAGATTTTTAGTTTTTTGTGCTGGGTACGTAATTCCTCCTTTAGCTCTGAGAAGTTTGATGGACTGAAGCCTTCTTCTCTCATCTCGTCAAAGTCATTCTCTGACCAGCTTTGATCCGTTGCTGGCGATGGGCTGCGCTCCTTTGCAGGGGAGATGCGCTCTTATTTTTGAATTTCCAGCTTTTCTGCCCTGCTTTTCCCCATCTTTGTGGATTTATCTGCCTCTGGTCTTTGATGATGGTGACGTACTTTTGGTATAGGTGTCCTTCCTGTTTGATAGTTTTCCTTCTAACAGTCAGGACCCTCAGCTGTAGGTCTGTTGGAGATTGCTTGAGGTCCACTCCAGACCCTGTTTGCCTGGGTATCAGCAGCAGAGGTTGCAGAAGATAGAATATTGCTGAACAGCGAGTGTACCTGTCTGATTCTTCCTTTGGAAGCTTCCTCTCAGGGGTGTACTCCACCCTGTGAGGTGTGGGGTGTCAGACTGCCCCTAGTGGGGGATGTCTCCCAGTTAGGCTACTCAGGGGTCAGGGACCCACTTGAGCAGGCAGTCTGTCCCTTCTCAGATCTCAACCTTGGTGTTGGGAGGTCCACTGCTCTCTTCAAAGCTGTCAGACAGAGTCGTTTGCGTCTACAGAGGTTCCTGCTGCTTTTGTTGTTGTTGTTGTTAACCGTGCCCTGTCCCCAGAGGTGTAGTCTACAGAGACAGGCAGGTTTCCTTGAGCTGCTGTGAGCTCCACCCAGTTCGAGCTTCCCAGCGGCTTATTACCTACTTAAGCCTCAGCAATGGCGGGCGCCCCTCCCCAGCCTCGCTGCTGCCTTGCGTTAGATCGCAGACTGCTGTGTTAGCAATGAGGGAGGCTCCGTGGGCGTGGGACCCTCCCTGCCAGGTGTGGGATATATCTTCTGGTGTGCCCGTTTGCTTAAAGCGCAGTATTTGAGTGGGAGTCACCCAATTTTCCAGGTGTTGTGTGTCTCAGTTCTCCTGGCTAGGAAAAGGGATTCCCTTCCCCCTTGCACTTCCCAGGTGAGGTGATGCCTCGCCCTGCTTCAGCTCTCGCTGGTTGAGCTGCAGCAGCTGACCAGCACCGATTGTCCGGCACTCCCTAGTGAGATGACCCCAGTACCTCAGTTGAAAATGCAGAAATCACCAGTCTTCTGTGTCTCTCACGCTGGAAGTTGGAGACTGGAGCTGTTCCTATTCGGCCATCTTGCTCCGCCCCTGTGCTGTTACACAGTCTCAAAGCTGCTTCTACATTTTAGGTATTTGTTACTGCAGCACCTCCACTTCTGTGTACACATTTCTGTCTAGTCTCTTCGTGTTTCTATAACAAAATACCCTACACTAGGTAACTTATAAGCAAAAGAAATGTATTACTCACAATTCTGGAGGCTTGAAAGTTCAATATGAAGGGTCTAGCAAATTTAGTGTCTGTTAAGGACCAGCTCTCTGCTTCAATGTGGCATCTTCTACCTGTGTCCTCACATGGCAGAAAGAGGGAGAAAGCTCCCATGACCTCTTTTATTTTGTTTTAAGTTTGGGGACACGTGCAGAATGTGTAGGTTTGTTACATAGGTATACATGTGTCATGGTGGTTTGCTGCACCTATTGATCCATCCTCTAAGTTCCCTCCCCTTGCCCCCAACCCCCAACAGGCCCTTGTGTGTGTTGTTCTCCTCCCTGTGTCCATGTGTTCTCATTGTTCAACTTCCACTTATGAGTGAGAACATGCGGTGTTTGGTTTTCTGTTCCTGTGTTAGTTTGCTGAGGATGATGGCTTCCAGCTTCATCCATGTCCCTGCAAAGGACATGATCTCATTCTTTTTATGGCTGAGTAGTATTCCATGGTGTAAATGTACCATATTCTCTTCATCCAGTCTATCAGTGATGGACATTTGAATTGTTTCATGACCTTGCTATTATATAGTGCTGCAGTAAACAGACATGTGCATGTGTCTTTATAGTATAATAATTTATTTTCCTTTGTGTATATACCCAGTAATGGGGTTGCTGGGTCAAATGGTATTTCTGCTTCTAAATCCTTGAGGAATTGCCATACTGTCTTCCATAATGGTTGAACTAATTTATATTCCCACCAACAGCGTAAAAGCATTCCTATGTCTCCACAGCCTAGCCAGCATCTATTGTTTCTCGACTTTTTAATAATCACCACTCTAACTGGCATGAGATGGTATCTCATTGTGGTTTTGATTTGCATTTCTCTGATGATCAGTGATGTTGAGCTTTTTTTCATGTTTGTTGGCCACATAAATGTCTTCTTTTGAGAAGTGTCTACTCATGTCCTTTGCCCACTTTTTGATGGGGCTGTTTGGCTTTTTTCTTGTAAATGTGTTTAAGGTCCTATAAGTAATGAATATTAGACCTTTGTTGATGGGTAGATGGCCAAAATTTTCTCCCATTCTGTAGGTTGCTGTTCACTCTGATGATAGTTTCTTTTGCTGTGCAGAAGCTCTTAATTTAATTAAATCCCATTTGTCAATTTTGGCTTTTGTTGCAATTGCTCTAGGTGTTTTCATCATAAAGCTTTTACCCATAACTGTGTCTTGAATGATATTGCCTAGGTTTTCTTCAAAGGTTTTTTTATGATTTTTGGTTTTACATTTAAGTCTTTCATCCATCTAGAGTGAATCTTTGTGTAAGGTATAAGGAAAGGGTCCAGTTTCAGTTTTCTGCATATGACTAGACAGTTTTCCCACAACCATTTATTGAATAGGCGATCTTCTCTCCATTGCTTGTTCTTGTCAGGTTTGTTGAAGATCAGATGGCTGCAGATGTGTGTTGTTATTTCTGAGGCCTCTGTTCTGTTCTATTGGTCCATATATCTGTTTTGGTACCAGTACCATGCTGTTTTGGTTACTGTAGCCTTGTAGTATAGTTTGAAGTCAGGTAGCCTGATGCCTCCAGCTTTGTTCTGTTTGCTTACGACTGTCTTGGATATGCGGGCTCTTTTTCGGATCCATATGAAATTTAAAGTAGATTTTTCCAATTCTGTGAAGAAAGTCAGTGGTAACTTGATGGCGATAGCATTGAATCTATAAATTACTTTGGGCAATATGGCCATTTTCATGATATTGATCTTTCTATCCATGAGTATGGAATGTTCTTCCATTTTTTGTGTGTCCTCTTTTATTCATTGAGCAGTGGTTTGTAGTTCTCCTTGAAGAGGTCCTTCACATCCCTTGTAAGTTGGATTCCTAAGCATTTTATTCTTTTTGTAGCAATAGTGAATGGGAGTTCACTCATGATTTGGCTCTGTGTTTGTCTATTACTGGTGTATAGGAATGCTTGTAATAGTTGCACATTGATTTTGTATCCTGAGACTTTGCTGAAGTTTCTTATCAGCTTAAGGAGATTTTGGGCTGAGACAATGGTGTTTTCTAAATGTACAATCATGTCATCTGCAAACAGGGACAATTTGACTTCCTCTTTTCCTAATTGAATACCTTTTATTTCTTTCTCTTGCCTGATTGCCCTGGCTAGAACTTCCAATACTATGCTGAATAGGAGCAGTTAGAGAAGGCATCTTTGTCTTGTACCAGTTTTCAAAGGGAATACTCCCAGCTTTTGCCCATTTAATATGATATTGGCTGTGGGTTTGTCATAAATAGCTCTTAATATTTTTAGATATGTTCTATCATACCTATTTTAGTGTGAGTTTTTAACATAAAGGGATGTTGAATTTTATCAAAGGCCTTATCTGCATCTATTGAGATAATCATGTGTTTTTGGTTTTTTTTTTTTTTTGGTTCTGTTTATGTGATGGATTGTGTTTATTGATTTGTATATGTTGAAGTAGCCTTGCATCCCAGGGATGAAGCTGACTTGATCATGGTGGATAACTTTTTAATATGCTGCTGGATTCTGTTTGCCAGTATTTTATTGAGGATTTTTGCATCAATGTTCATCGTGGATATTGGCCTGGAGTTTCCTTTTTTTGTTGTGCCTCTATCAGGTTTTGGTATCAGGATAATGCTGGCTTCATAAAATGAGTTAGGGAGGAGTCCCACCTTTTTATTGTTTGGAATAGTTTCAGAAGGAATGGTACCAGCTCCTCTTTTTACCTGTGGTAGAATTCGGCTGTGAATCCGTCTGGTCCTGAGCTTTTTTTGATTGGTAGCCTATTAATTACTGCCTCAATTTCAGAACTTGTTATTGGTGTATTCAAGGATTTGACTTCTTCCTGGTTTAGTCTTGGGAGTGTATGTGTGTCCAGGAATTTATCCATCTCTTCTAGATTTTCTAGTTTATTTGCATAGAGGTGTTTATAATATTATCTGATGGTAGTTGTATTTTTGTGGAGTCAGTGTTGATCTCCCCTTACCATTTTTTATTGTGTCTATTTGATTCTTCTCTATATTCTTTTTTATTAGTCTATCTAGTTGTCTTTCTATTTTGTTAATCTTTTCAAAAAATCAGCTCCTGGGTTCATTGATTTTTTGGAGGGTTTTTCATCTCTCTATCTCCTTCAGTTCTGCTCTAATCTTAGTCATTTCTTGTCTTCTACTAGCTTTCGGATTTGTTTGTTCTTGCTTCTCTAGCTCTTTTAATTGTGATGTTAGAGTGTCAAATTGAGATCTTTCTAGCTTTCTGATGTGGGCATTTAGTACTATAAATTTCCCTGCTAACACTCCTTTAGCTGTGTCCTGGAGATTTTGGTGTGTGTGTCTCCTTTTGCTCATTGGTCTCAAAGAACGTCTTGATTTCTGCCTTAATTTTATTATTTACCCAGGAGTCATTCAGGAACAGGTTGTTCAATTTCCATGTAATTGTGTGGTTTTGAGTAAGTTTCTGAATCCTGAGTTCTAATTTGATCGCACTGTGGTCTGAGAGACTGTTATGATTTCAGTTTTTTGCATTTGCTAAGGAATGTTTTACTTTAAATTATGTGATCGATTTTAGAGTAAGTGCCATGTGGCATTGAGGAGAATGTATATTCTGTTGATTTGGGGTTGACAGTTCTATAGATGTCTATTAGGTACACTTGATCCATAGCTGAGTTGCAGTCCTGAAAATCCTTGCTAGTTTTCTGTCTCGATCTGTCTAATATTGTCAGTGGGATGTTAAAGTCTCCCACTATATTGTATGGGTGTCTAAGTCTCTTTGTACATCTCAAAGAACTTGTTTATGAATCTGGGTGCTCTTGTATTGGGTACATTTATATTTAGGATAGTTAGCTCTTCTTGTTAAATTTTTCCCTTTACCAATATGTCCTTCTTTGTCTTTTTAAACTTTGTTGTTTTAAAGTCTGTTTTGTCAGAGACTAGGATTGCAACCCCTGACTTTTTGCTTTTCATTTGCGTTGTGAATTTTCTTCCATCCCTTATTTTGAGCCTATGTTGGTCTTTGCCCATGAGATGGGTCTCCCGAATACAGCACACTGATGGGTCTTCACTTTTTATCCAATGCCCTTAGACTTTTTTTTTTTTTTTTTTTTTTTTTCTGATGGACTCCTTCTCTATTGCCAGGCTGGAGCACAGTGGCATGATCTGGGCTCACTGCAACCTCCACCTTCTGGGTTCAAGAGGTTCTCCTGCCTCAGCCTCCTGAGTAGCTGGGACTACAGGAGCGTGCCACAGTGCTCAGTTAATTTTTGTATTTTTAGTAGAGATGGGTTTTCACCATGTTGGCCAGGATGGTCCTCGATCTTTTAACCTCATAATCTGCACCTCAGCCTCCCAAGTGCTGGAATTACAGCTATGAGCCACTGCGCCCAGTCCTCAGACTCTTTTTTGATGGAACTAAGCCCTCTGATGGAGGTAAGACCCTCACGATCTAATCACCTCTCAAAAGCCCTACCTTTTAATACCATCACATTGAAAATTATGATTCCATATATGGATTTTTGGGAGAGCACATCAGACGATGGCACCTCCCGAAGACCTGAACTCTTACCACAATCACATTGGGGATTTAGATTTCAAGATATGAATTTGGGGGTGGGGAAACACAAGTATTCAGTATGTAACAAAGGCATCAAAAACCCCACAAAACCACAGACTGGCATTCCTTATGAATATAAATGGGAAAATTCTTAAAGCAATACTAAAACAAAATTTGGCCACACATAAAAAGGTTTATGTACCATAACCAAGTAGAATTTATCCCAGCAATTCAAAGTTAATTCAGTACATGAAAATCAATAAAATAATATACCATATGAATAGAATAAAGGACTAGAAATACAGAAACATCTCAATAGATATAGAAAAACATTTGACAAAATTCAATGTCCTTTCATGATGAAAACACTAAATTACTTTTTAAAACTAAGAATAGACAGAAATTTTCTCAACCTGAAAGTGGGCATGTATGGAAACTCATAGTTCTTATCAAAAAGGAAACCAAGAAAATAATTATAATTACAATAGTACCAGAAAGAATTAAATATTTAGAAATAAAAGTAAAAAAAAGAAGTATAAGAAAACTATACTGTTCACTGAAAACTATAAAATATCATTAAAAATTGAAGATAGTTTAAATATAAAGACATTCCATGTTTATGAATTGAAAGTCTTATAACTACTATGACGGTAATACCTTGAAAATACATGTACAAATTCAACACATTTCTTGTCAAAAATCCCTGCTGGCTCCTTCTGCAGAAACTGGCAAGCTGAGTCACTCAGAGAGAGATATAAGGCAGCCTAACTATCTAAAACAATCTTGATAATAATGAACAATGTTGAAAGACTGTCAGTTTCTTGTTTCAATACTTACTATAAACTAGACTGATCAAGACAATGTGGGAATGGCATAAGCATATTCATATAATCAACTGAAAGTCTAAAAATACGTCCTCATGTTTCTGTTCAGTTGATTTTCAACAAGGGTGCCAAGACAATAAATGGGGGGGAGATTAATAGTCTTCAACAGATGGTGCTGCACCAGCTGAATTTCAACATAACAAAAGATTGAAATTGAAACCATCCCTGACATTATATACAAAAATCAATAATGAATGGATGAAAAACCTATTTGGAAAAAATAAAATGTTAAAAATCTTGGGCAAAAACATAATAGTAAATCTTTGCAATCTTAGGTAAGTCAAAGCCTTCTAGTCTATAATCAAAAGCACAAGAAAAAAGAGAGAAAAAATAGATAAATTGGACTTTAAAAAAATTTAAAATTTTGTGCTGCAAATGATAACATCAGTGAAAACATAATCAACAGAATGGGAGAAAAATATGTATAAATCATATATCTTATAATGAAATAATATCCAGAATACATAAAAATAGAAAAAAAAATAACAAAACGAATGGAAGTCTTATAGAATAAAAACTACATACATCATTGAAAGAAATTTAAAAAGACCAGAAAAATTTGAAAGATATTACTATGTTATTGGTTTGAATAACTAACACTGCTAAAATGACAATACTTTCAAAATTATCTGCAAATTATATAAAAACTGTTAACACCTCAGCTATTTTATATGCAAAAATTGAAAAGCTCATTCTAACATTACATAAAGACACAAGGGTCCCAGAGTAGCCCATCAACATTTTTTTTAAAGAACATATTTGGAGGACTTACACTTCAATTTGAAGATATACTGCAATGCTGCAATAATCAAGCCATAATGGTATTGGCATAGTGATAAACATAGAGACCATTCAAGCAGAATGGACAGTCTGTAAGTAAAATATTATATGAATTGTCAATTGATTTTTCACAAGTGTCCAAGATAGTCTAATGGCAAAAAGTACTATTTTCAAAAAATGGCATTGGGATAACTAGCTACTCACTTGCAAAAGAATGATGTTGGACCCTACCTCACACCATATATGAAAATAAACTCACAATGGATCATAGATCTAATTCTAAGAGCTAAATTTATAAAACATTTAGAAGAAAACATAGGAGTAAATCTTCATTAATTGATTAGACAATGTTTTCTTACATAGAACCTAACATGTAAGTGACAAAACAAACATCACTTTTATATAATCAAAATTAAAGCACTCATGCTTTAATGGTCATCATAAGAAAGTAAAAAATAACCAGGAGACTGTAAGATAATGTTGGCATATTATGTATTTGACAAGTAACTTACACTGAAGATATATAAAATCTCTTATAACCCAATAACAAAGAGATAAATAACCCAATTAAAACATGGGGAAAGGATTTGCACAGACACCTAACCAAGAAGTCAAACAAATGGCAAATAAGCACATGAAAAGATGCGCAACACCATATGTTAGTCATTGGGGAAATGCAAATCGACACCACAATGAGATACCACTTCACACACAATAGAATGATTATAATAAAAAAAGACAGATTAAATCAAGCATTAGTAAGGAAGTGGAGAAATTAGAACCCTTATGTATTTATTTTGGTGGGAATATAAAATACTGCAGCTGCTTTGGAAAACAGCTTGGAAGCTCTTCAAATATTAAACATATGGTTACCATGCAACCAGCAATTCCTCTACTAAGTATATACTAAAGATAATGGAAAACCTATGTCCACACAATTATACATTCCCAGCATCATTATTTATAATAGGAAAAACTGAAATACTTCAACTATTCATCAAATGATAACTGAAAAAATAAAATGTGATCCATTCATGTAATGGAATATTATTCAGCCACAAAAAGGAATGAAGTACTGATATGTGCTGCCGTATGGATGAACCCTGAAAACTTTTTGTTAAGTCAAAGAAGCCAGACACAGAATAAGACATGTTGTATGATTACCTGTATATAAAATGTGCAGATGAGGCAAATTCATAAAGACAGAATGTAATTAGTGTTTTCCATAACCTTGTTACATGGGGGTGTGAGGATAGCATGTGTTGAGTGACTGCTAATTGGTATCAGCTTCTTTCTGGAGGTGTCGAGAATGAGATAGTGGTAGTGGCTGCACAACTCTGTGAATCTACTAATATCCACTTATTATATATTTTTAAAGTATGTTTATCATTTATAAATTAAATCTCAATAAAGCTTTTGTATTTAATTGAATCTGAAAAGAGAGTGCATTCTAAGAAAGCATAACTCAACGGGTAATACCTCCTTCCTTGGTACACCAAAAGCTATATTCCCTTGTACTTGGACCCCACAGGCATCCATAGCATTGATTTTTACATAGCTCTGGTGAGGGCAGAAGAATCTTGAGCTCCTAGCAATAAACTGTGCTTCAAGAGAAATGACAGGGTTTTTCAAGGACACTAAACCAACTTCTTCAGCTCTCTGCATCTTGAGTAGATCTGGCTCTGATTACAGCACTGGATTCCAAGAATGTTTCCATGCATATTAAAAAGTGTAAAAACAATGTAATGTTTTGAGCAAGAAGATAGATACTATGTAAATTTTTGGCCAGAGGCAGGAGAAACATATGATATAAATGAGGAACAAGTACATGAAAGCATTTGGAAATGAAGGAGTGAAGGGAAGGAGAGGGGGAGAAATAAATGAGAGAACAAATAAATAAGAATTTCAAGATAATGAGGGTTACCCCAAAATTAAAAGAAGAAAATATCATAATTAGTGACTCGGATTTGGCATGCTTATTGGGTTTGTGTGGTTAAGGAAGACCTGTCTTAGCAAGTAGCATTTCAACTAAGATTAGAAAAAAAAAGAACAGTCATTTGAAACTTTGAAACAGGAACATTCCAGGTGGAGGAGAAGCAGTTTCAAAAGTCATTGAACAATGTATTAATTTGTTTTCTGTTGCTTATAACAAAATATCTGAAACTGAGTAATTTATAAAAACAAAAGGAATTTATTTCTTACAGTTATGGAAGCTGGGAAGTGCAAGGTCAAGGGAGTACATCTGCTAAGAACCTCCCTGCTGGTGGGGACTCTCTGCAGTATCCCAAGGCAGCCCAAGGCAGCACATAGCGAGGGGTCTGAACATGCTAACATGTTGTCTTGGGTCTCTTTTTCTCTTCTTCTAAACCCACCAGTTCCCATTCCATTATAATGTATTAATCCATTAATGATATCAATCCATTCATGAAGGCAGAGCCCTCACAATCCAATCACCTCTTAAAGGTCCCACCTCTCAATACTGCAACATTGGAAATTAAATTTCAAAATAAGTTTTGGAGGGGACAAATATTCAAACTATAGCAAAGAAGTAGAAGTAATCAGGATCATGGTAGTAAAAATACTGTACAGTTTGCAAGTAAAAAGTGCTAATAAAAAGTGGTATAAAAGTGGATAGTGATCAGTGATGCAGGGTTTTGCAAGCCATGTCAAGAATTTGAATATTGTTCTGTTTGCAAAGGAAAGTAATTGTAAGGTTTTGTGCACGAGAGGGTCATGATCTGATTTATGTTTCTAAAATCAAACAGAAGCATATTGAGTCGTTGATAATAGTCCTAAACTGGATGTTTTATGTGGCAATGGAATAGTTGAATTTAATGTAGAAACTAGTTACAAACTCAAATTTGCATTAATGATACATTAATGATAAAATACAAAATTTTACTGTGTCCCAACAGAGAAACTTTGTTTTGATAAAATGTAGTGATTCTCACACAAGATTTGGAAGCTAAACATCAATATTTTATAAGTAATATTTCATAAATAATATTAATTTAAAGATAGATATACATTTTAATTTTACCATAGGTTTCAAATGATGCTTCATTTATCCTTTAATGTCTATTTACTATAACTTGGAATAGATTGCCGTTAATCTTTGGACACATTCAAAATATGGTAAGTACAGTGTCAGTGGATATCTACTTTTTATTATTTTGGAAAAGGATGGGAAGCCAATTTGGTGGAACTGAATACAGGCAGGCCTGAAACAAACTTAATCGAGATGGTCAATGCCAGAGACTCCTGACCTCAACTCTTGATTCAACCCAGCCTACTATAGTTGCCAGAAATGTGACAACACTGGTGTGTACTACGTTCTAAGAATATAAATGGTATAGAAGTAATTATTCCCAGGCCAAATTGCATTTGTACCTTAATGCAGTTGATTTGGAGTTTCTGTCTGATTGCATCACATTAGCAGATTTTAATAAGTAAATTATGACCGTGTGACTCTCAGAAGAGTTTAGGATAACTACATGAGTACAAACAAATCCCTCCCTGCTCCAAGAAATGTCTAGATTGAGTTTCTCAAAGCGCTTGGTGAATCTGATATTAGTCACATGTTATTATAAGCAGTAGGGTAACTTCATGGGGACCTGAATACAAAGGGAGAGTGCCCCTACAATGAAAACAATGTTCCTGAGTCTCCTGCTTTAGCCATTTTCATGCAGCTGTGTTTGAGTGTCTTTTACTTGCATTCGAGACTTGTGTCTTTTATCGGTGTCTCTGGGTACCATCAACATTGCTTCAATCACACATCATCTGTCATTAACAGCTATTACTTTGTTTAATATTGAATCTCCATCATTAACTGGAAACAAAAGGCCCAGTTTAACTTAGGTTTATTTAAACAGACATGAAGTGTCACTTAAAATACGTTCTCAGTACATTCCTGAATATCTGTAGTTAAGGAAACTATTGTATTCTCATTCCCCTTTGGCAGACCATTAGATGTTTGGACTGATCTAAAGATACAGTAAAATTTTATAATAAAATGTATAGAATCTGAGAAAAGTATATGCTTGGTACCTGTACTTATTACTTACTTGCTTGAAGGCAATTGAGATTTGAGGTGAAAGACAAGTATATTGGATTTTAAAATTCCATAAGCAATTATCAGTCAGTTAAAAATATCCTACAGTAGAAGGCAATGTATATATTCATTGTACTCATTTCCAGTTTTTGATCACTTAGTGAAAGCAGCTATCTTTGAGAAATGACTAGGTCACTCTGAAAGTGACAAGGAAAGAAATTAAGTAACAGGTATAGATCTGACTTCCATCCCATGTGCTCTTCTTACAGAGTAACTAACATTCTGTGATCTTGAATCTTGGTAGGATTTATGGTGGCTACAACCAATAGAGTATGGTTAAAAGTGATTCTATTTGACTTCCAAGATGAGTTCATAAAAAGACACATCTTCCTCCCCGCTCCCCTCTCTTTGTCTCTCTCTCTCAGGATGCTTCCTTTAGGGACCATTCTTCCATATTGTGAGGAAGCTTGGGCCACGTGGAGAGGCCATACTTGGGTGTTCTAACCAACAGCCTTAGCTAAGGTTTCAGTCAACAGCCAGCGCCTACCACCAGTCACGTGATGAAATGACCCTTCAGAAGATTCCATTCCCCTAGCCACCAAGTCACTTCAGGTGATACCAATTGGAGCACAGATAAGTCAGCCTCCCCAATCCTAGACTTAATTGTAGAGTCATGAATAAAATAAATGTTCATTGTTTTAAGACAGTAAATTCGGGGTAATTATTTTTACAGAGCCATGAAACTAAAATAACCCCAAGCTTATATATCCAACTACTTGATTGCCAAGTTCAATTCTAAAACGATAAAAGTCAAATTCCTTATTATTCCCTCACATCTTGTTCCTAAGCAGTCTTTTTTTAAATCTCAGTAAATGACAATTTTATTTTTCCAGTTTCTTAAACTGTAAACCATAGACTCATCTTTGATTTGTCTCTCTCTTACACCTGATATAAAATATGTCACTGTTAGCTTAACTTCACACTGTATCCTAAAATGACAACTTTTCCCACATTCAGCACTTCTACCCGGTTTAAGCTATCAATAATTTTTATTTAGACTATTTCAGTAGCCTTCTGAATGGTCTTTCTGTTTAATCCCTATCTTTACTTTCTGCTGCTATAACAGAATACCTGAGACTTGGTGATTTATAAAGGAAAGAGGTGTATTTAGCTCATGAACCTGGAAGTTAGGAGGTCCAAGACTGGACAGCTGCATCTGGCTGGCTTCTGGTGAGAGCTGCATGCTGCATCATAACATAGGGTGGCAACGGAAGGGGGAGCAGGCATGTGCAGAGATCAAAGATGAGAGGCAGTTTTGTTTCATAGCAATCCACTCTCTTAGTAACTAATCTGGTATTTTGAAAGCAAGAACTCACTCCCTTGAGAAAGGCATTAATTCCTCTTATGATCTAATAACCTCTTAGAGACCCTGCCTCTCATCATAGCTACATTGGGAAACAAGTCTCAATGTGCGTTTTAGTGGGAGCAAATCATATTTAAACAATAGCAACTCCTCAACTTCCTATACCATACGACATCCAGAGGAATTCTTCTGGAATGTATTACTTCATTGCTCCTTATGAGTAAAGAACAAGGTCTTTAAAATAGGCCCCCAGTTTTCTCTCTATTTTCATGGCCTCATATTCTTCTCCTTGCTCACTCAGCAGCAGTTACACTTGCCTCAGTGTTACTCCATGATCACACCACGTACTTTCTTGTCTTTGCTGTTTCTGCTGCCTGAAATACTTTTTTCATTAGTTACCATGTTGCTCAGTTCTTCACTTTATTATGTACAAATATTTCTTCAGAGAAGCATTCCTTGATCAACTTATTTTTCAGCATTTTTTGTTTTCTGTTTATTACTTATCAACATTTGACATTGTTACCCATTATACATTTATTTGTTATATCTTAATACTTACTAAAATGTAAGGTTCATAAGGGCAAGAACTTTTTCTTTTTTGTTAGCTGATGTAATCCAGCACCTAGAACAATGCTTGATATAAAGTAGCTGCTCAAGAAATATTGTTGATTATAAAATCAGGAGGCTTCTAAAATCTCCTTATCCAGTAATCTTGAAAAATAACAATAAGCTGTTATTGAATCTTTCCTACAGAAAGTAGAAAAAGATAGCTGAATATTTCCAAAGACCATTAATTTTATCTTTTATTGTGTTACTGCTATGTGCTAAGCACTTATGTCTCAACATGGGGGGCCTGTAGAATACAGTTTATTATGGTATTTTAAAATTGTTGCCTTCAATGAACTTAAAAACAGGTATAATGAAAGGTTCCAGGTCCTATGATAGGATTTTTTTAAGAAAAAGAAACAAGAGAACACAAAGGAAGGATTTTTTTATTCCATCTGGAGAAGACAGCTTAGAGAAACTCCATATGGAGTCTTGAAAGATAAGCACTTTGCCAAGTAAATGGAAGAGGTAGTATTGGAGGTACATGAGGGCATTCCAAGATTTAGGAGCAACATGAACAAAGAAATGCCTACGTGAAAGAGTTTGGCATATTTGAGGCTTGAAACCCTCCTATGGATGGAGTTTGTGTAAAATGTAGTGTTATGTGAAAGAGGAGATCGGAGAGGTAAGGGAGACAGGGGAAAATGTGTAACAGGACTTCAATGTCATATTTGTTTGGCATTAATGTGTAGTGAATGGAGATCCTACAAAGGTTTTAAGCATGGCTCTTTCATATTTTAAGATTCTTAATGACTAAAGATGTGGCTAAATAATTTGGTCAGTCCAATTCTTTGTGTCTTATCCACACAGCACAATGAGCTTTCAGGCACACACAAATACTTCTCATAAATAGTTCTTCAGGGAAGGAATTGGACCAGCTGCATCAATCAAGTCTAAACAAGCTACAGTCATAGAAACACCACGTATTTGTTTAAAAAAAAAAAAAAAAGTACAGTTCTCAGTTCTTTTTATAGGCCTAATTTACGAAAAAATGCTAGGTACTACAATTAAAAATAAATAAATGACAAGATTACATATTTCAGAACTAGACTAATTGTCAAAAATAGTGAAATTGCTAATTAAATTCTGATGGTGTAGTATGAAGTCATTAAAAAGCATGATTATGAAGATGTAATAACAAAGAGAAATACTATTATGCATAATGTTAACTTAAAAAGTAAAACTCAAAATTGTATTTACCATGGGATTTGCAATAAATAGAAAATAAGAATCAGTGTGGTAGCTACACTCCAAAATGGCCTCCAGTGGTGTATTAGGGGTCTCTAGAGTGCCAGAATAGGATATATAATATATATATATATATATATATATATATTAGGATGCATATATCCTATTACATATATTGAGATATATATATATATATCTCAAAGGATGTTTTTGAAGTATTAACTTACATAATCACAAGGTCCCACAATAGGCTGTCTTCAAGCTGCCAGGCAAGGAGAGCCTGGTCCAGGGCCCCAAACTGAAGAACTTGGAGTCTGATGTTTGAGGGCAGGAAGCATCCAGTACGGGAGAAAGATGTAGGCTGGGAGGCTAGGCCAGTCTCCCCTTTTCACATTTTTCTGCCTGCTTTGTATTTGCTGACAGCTGATTAGATTGTGCCCACCAGATTAAAGGTGGATCTGCCTTCCCCAGCCCACTGACTCAAATGTTAATCTCTTTTGGCAACACCCTCACAGACACACCCAGGATTAATACTTTGTATCCTTCAATCCAATCAAGTTGACAGTATTAACCATCACAAGTGGTTATTGCCTCCTGTTGTTTATTCCATATATAGTCCCCTTTTACAAGGAATAGGACTGACTTGTGCAACTAACAGTGTTCTGCAGAAATAACACTTAGTGAGTTCTAAGGTTAGTTTATAAAACCTATTGTATGCTCTCTTTTGTTACTTATTGATCACTCACTCTAGGAGAAGCCACTCATCACATTCATGAAGACACTCATGTAGCCCTACAAAGAGCTCTACATGATGAGAAAATTGAGGTCCTCTGCCAATATTCAAAACAGACTTGCCAGCCATGTTCATGAGCCTTGGACTCAGATCATTGAATACTAGTCAAGTTTTCAGATGACTCCATCACCACTTGACATTTTGACTGTGTTGGGAAAATTTTTTTTTTTCTTTTTTCAAGCAACATAGGTCTTAGTGGTTAAGGGAGAGTAGGGTGAGTAGGGAGTGGGGAAGCTGCAAATTAATTGACAACAGACAGATTAACAAGAGAAAGCTTATTTCACATGCACATGTGAACACTTTAAAAGGACTGGTTCCCCAGAGAGTCAGAGGTAGGGATTTATACAGAAGTTTAACAAAAGTGTGTGTGTGTGTTGTCAGGGGAGCAGTGGGGGAGTGGTTAGGGCTTCAAAAGGAAAGTATGGGAGGGTCTATTGGGCTGCTTTATACAATTTCTTATCCCAGTGCTAATGGGCAGTCTCCTTCTTACAGCTGCTATTGGTCCAAAAGTTTTCAGTTAAGAGTAGTTTTTATGTTATTCTGGGAGAGAAGTAGTTGTTCCCTTCAACTGCAACTTCATAAGACATTCTGAGCCATTATTACCCAGCTAAACCATTCCTAAATACCTAACTCATGAAACCATGTGAAATAAAATATTCACTATTGTTTTAAACTCTTAAATTTTGGTGCAATATTTTAATGCAGCAATTAATAAGTGATTTTGCTGTACATTGTCTTTCCAAAATTTTTCAATATGTGGTACTAATTTTATAATACAAATAAATAACGTTACCTACGTGATTTTTTATAACAAAATAAAGGCTGGGCATAGTGCCTCACACCTATAAGCCCAGCACTTTGTGTAGGCCAAGGCAGGAGGATTGCTTGAGGCCAGGGTTTCGAGACTACCATGGCCAACATAGCAAGACCCAGTCTCTAAAAACATATATAGTGCTAAGATTGCTAATGTAATTACTACTTTTCAGAAGATTTAAAATGCTAAAATAAAGAAGGAAGAAAAAGCTTAAAGCACTGGATTTTTTAGATCTTCGATTATGTAACATGAAAATAAAATTTTAGGACCTTGCAAATTTACTATGCCACAGGGAAAAGTTAAGCCCTAAAAGTGAATTCACGTAACACAGCTATTTTTCCTGTTTGGTACATGCCTATTGCTTTCTGACATTTGTGTTGAGATGTTTTACATTATCCAGACTCCCTATTTTTTATTAAAACTTAGACTAAGTAACATTAAAAATAGGAGTGTTTATGATTGTTCATTCTTTACAATAGAATGTTAAACAGCCCCTTAGAGTATTATCAATATTAACCAATCAAATTTTATGTCTGTTTGCCTTTGTATGAAAAATTGTTGTAATTCTGTTTAACACTTCCATTTTGCATTTTCCCACATCTGGAGCACTGTTCACCATTTTTTGATGCAGTTCTGCTCCCTGAATAGCTGACCTCATACTTTGCACTTGAATAAACTCTTTTAACTAGATCCTGAGGCTTTTAATTATTTTAGGTTTACATTTTGTAATGCAGGTAGGACCCAAAGCAAGCTTCCTGTGATCCTCACTGCTTCATTAACATTTGGATATTTGGTACTAGCACAATTGGCTTTCATTCATCTGACCTCACTGGAACTGGCAAGGGTCCCTTCAAGGCTTTTCTCGGGTTTTGAATCTTTTCTGCCTTTGGCTGAGAATCAAACTCTATTCAAGTGCCCTGATTCCATGCTTGATGGAGCTAGAAGAATTGAAGCATTACTTTTACAGGTAGGAGTTTTGTCTGTTAATTCTCTAGAGATTCTGCCACTTCCAGGTTTGTGGTTTCCCTTTTCTTTGAGGTTAAGGGTGGTTTTTTGTTTGTTTGTTTGTTTTTTGTTTTGTTTTGTTTTTTGTCTTACTTGCTAAAGTTTGCAGCCTTTCCTGTCATTGATATTTGGTCAAAGAGAAAACAGTTTCTCTTTGAAAAGAGAACAAGTGAAAGAAGTGAATCTTTATGGCTCAAGTAAAGTTGTGATCTTTAAACTGCCTAGTTTCTTGTGCTTTATTCAACTGACATGTCTAAACTTCATTTTTGTGTGGCCAAAATTTCCCTTACAATCTAGAATCACTTAAGAAAAGAACCCAAATTATAATCAATAGTCTATCCAAAACCAAGTCTTTCCTCTTAAGGAGAGATTCAAATATAGAACTACAGCGGGATTCATGTGAAACACTTATGGGGCCATCTCCTGTTGCTATTTTAAAAAATGGTATCACATAACTTGTGAAAAAAAACAAAATTGTGGTGGCCATACTGGGATACCTTTGAAATGCCTAATTTACTTGCACTCACAATCCAAAAAAGGCTGGCTCCATATTAAATAGAACAGTTGGGAGAGGTGTTCTTAGTAATATTTGGAAGTTTCCAAAAGGGGTTCTAATAAAGTTATTTCTTTACAAAAGGAGAACAAAAACATGTCTAAAACAATTTGTGAGTTAAAAAAGATTTTGAAAATTTCTCCTCATCCACTCTCAGCCTCTCCTTTTCTTAATCTGATAATATCTGAACTACATGCCCAGATCTACTTCCTTCGCCTCCTTGTCCTCCTACTGTTTTGGCTCCATTTCTTCAACAGCCAGAGTCAGGTAGGGTAAAACCTGACCTAGATGATCAATCATAGTCAATGGTAGAACTTAAAGAAATAATTAATAAACTACCCGATTCTCACCAGGACCCTGTTGATTTTGCCAAGAAATTTAAATTATCTATTTAAATTCATGTCTCTTTCCACTTTGAGAAAAATAAAACTTATTTTAAATAGATAGCTAACACAAGCTCTTGCTGTGAGCACAAGCTCTTGTTGATGTGGATCCACACTATATGTAAGAAATTCCACCTTATGACAAGATTCCATTGCTTAGTAAACAAAAAATTAAATGGTATGTGTCACAAATACTCCTGTATCATCATACAAGTCTCAGCCTCTAACTTTTCAAATAGGTCTCAAAGGACTCACACTTGCCTTCTAGTTACATTAGCCCCCATCCATCTTATAGAAAGAGACTTCTAGGAATTATATAATACCCACATGCATTTCTCCCAAAAAGGGAAAATTATATTTAGAAAAAAACGATAAAACTGTGTTACTAGACATAATGATGTTTTCAAAATCAAATTCAATTGCATTGCATGTTGCCATAGAACGCACTCAAATATTGAGCAATGAAAGATTACAAAACCTTCTAAAGGTAGTGCCTGATTAGTTATGATCCAAGTCTTTCAATGATATTGGAAGAATCATCTTTGCCACCCCAACCAGTGTTCATATAGATCCATTAAAAACTCATTCAAATGTTAAATAACATCATTTGAGAACTTAAACACTAAAAGGGATCAAGCCTATAATTTCCTTTTATTATTATTATTTTTTTTAATTTCAACTTTTCTTTTAGAATAATGTGCAGGTTTGTTACCTGGATATATTGCATGATGCTGAGGTTTGGGGTAATAATGATCCTGTCACCAGATAGTAAGCATAGTACCCAATAGTTAGTTTTTCAACCCATGCCCCTCTCTTTTTCTCTTTTCCCCCTCTAGAAGTCTCCAGTGTCGATTGTTTCCATCTTTATGTCCATAAGTACCCAATGTTGAGCTCCCTTTATTAGTGAGAACTTGATATATTTGGTTTGAGTTCCCACATTATTCACTTAGAATAATTACCTCCAGCTGTATCCATGTTGCTGCAAAGGATATTATTTCATTCTTTCTTATGGTTGCGTAGTATTCTATGGCATATTCCATGGTATATGTACACATTTTCTTTAGTGAATTTACCATTGATGGAAACATAACTGAAGGTGAGTTCTTTACTATAATAGACTTATGTTATACATTCCATGTTGTACATTCCAAGTGTTTGCTATTGTAAATAGTGCTGCAATAAGCATATGAGTGAATGTGTCTTTTTATAGACTGATTTATTTTCCTTTAGGTATATACCCAGGAATGCAGTTGTAGATTGAATGGTAGTTTTGTTTTAAGTTCTTTGAAAAATCTCCACACTGCTTTCTATAGTGGCTAAACTAATTTACATTACCACCAACAGTGTATAAGCATTATCTTTTCTCCATAGCTTCACCAGCATCTGCTTTTTTTTTTTTTTTTTTTTTTTACCTTTTTACTAATACCAATTCTGACTGTGTGAGACAATATTGCATTATGGTTTTGACTTGCATTTTTCTGATGATTAGTGATAAAGAGCATTTTTCGTATGTTTGTCTGACACTTGTATGTCTTCTTTTGAGAAATATCTGTTCATGTTTTCTGCCCATTTTTTCCCCTCAAATTTTTAGGTTTAGGGGGTACATGGGCAGGTTTCTGACATGGGTAAATTGTGGGTTGCTGGGGTTTGATGTAAAAATGGTTTTGACACCCAGGTAGTGAGCATAGTACCCAGCAGGTAATTTTTAGCCTTCACAGTCCTCCCACCCTCCACCTCCAAGAAAGCTGTGGAGTCTATTGTTCCCTTCTCAGTGTCCATGTGTACTCAGTGTTTAGCTCCCTCTTATAAGTGAGAACATGTAGTATTTAGTTTTCTGTTTCTACATTAATTCACTTAGAATAATAGCCTCCAGCTGCACTCACACATCAATGCTGCTGCAAGCACACAATTTCATTCTTATTTATGCTTTGCCCATTTTTAATGGAATTGTTATTGCTTTTTAAATTAAGTTTCTTATAGATTGAATATTAGACCTTTGTTAAATGCAGTAGTTTGTTTACTCTGTTGGTATGGTCTTTTGTTGTGCAGAAGTTCTTTAGTTTAATTACATCCTATTGGTTAATTTTTGTTTTTTTTCCATTTCTTGCAATTGCTTTCGGCCTCTTTGTCATGAAATCTTTGCCCATTCCTACGTGTAGAATGGTATTGACTAGGTTGTATTCCAGGATTTTTATAGTTTTGGGTTTTATATTTAAGTATTTAATCCACCTTGAGTTGATTTTTGTATAAGGTGTAAGGAAGAGGTCCAGTTTTGATCTTCTGCATATGGCTAGCCAGCTATCTTAGCACCATCTATTGAATTTGGAGTCCTATTTCCATTGCTTATTTTGTCAACTTTGTCAAAGATCAAATGGTTGTAGGCATACAGCTTGATTTCTGAGTTACTATGATCCACTGGCCTATTTGTCTGTTTTTGTACCAGTACCATGCTCTTTTGGTTACTGTAGACTTATAGTACAGTTTGAAGTTAAGTAATGTGAGGCCTCCAAGCTTTGTCCTTTTTGCTTAGGATTGCTTTAGCTATCCAGGTTCTTTTCTTTTTTTTTTTTTTTTTTTTTTTTTTTCCTTTTTTTGGTCCCACATGAAATTTAGATAAGTTTTTTTGTTGTTGTTTTTTGTCTGTTTGTTTTTGTTTTTTAATTCTATCAAGAAATGACATTGGCAGTTTGATGGGAATAGCCTTCAAATTATATAAAAAGAAGACAGACTATTCTCTGTAAAGACCATGTAACACTCCAATACTTTGAGAAATCAAAGTTCTTTGAGAAATCTCAAAACTGCTTTCTTCAGTGGCAGAACTAATATACATTCCCAGCAACAGTGTATAAGCATTCTCTTTTCTCTAAGAATACCAGATGGTAGAGGATGGATGATTGTACAGAATCTGAGAGCAATTAAAAACATAGTTATTCCTCAACATCTGGAAGTGCCAAATTCATATACATTGTCAGCTGCCATTCCAACTGAAGGTGAGTTCTTTACTATAATAGACTTAGGTTATACATTCCTTAGTATTTCTATGAATAAAAATAATTCATTTATCTATTTTCACTTTGGAAAACAGACAATACACATGGACAGTGATGCCTCAGTACTATACTAAGAGCCGAACTTTTCACAGATATTAAAAGAAGATGTCTCTCAGATACGGACTTTAAAAATATATTTTAGTACAATAGATAGATAATTTACTCCTCTGCTCAGAGTATAACCAATTCTCTACTGAAAATGGAATTCACTTGTTATAACAGCCTTAAAGAGACACAAGTCTTCTTTTTTTTTTTTTTTTTTTCGAGACAGAGTCTCACTCTGTCGCCCAGGGTAGAGTGCAGTGGCACGATCTCGGCTCACTGCAAGCTCCGCCTCCCGGGTTCAGGCCATTCTCCTGCTTCAGCCTCCCAAGTAGCTGGGACTACAGGCACCTGCCACCACGCCCAGCTAATTTTTTGTATTTTTAGTAGAGACGGGGTTTCACTGTGTTAGCCAGGATGGTCTCTGATCTTCTGACCTCCACCTTGGCCTCCCAAAGTGCTGGGATTACAGACGTGAACCACCGCACCTGGCCGAGACGCAAGGCTTCTAAAGGTAAACTTCAATTTTGTCAAAAAAGCAAGTAAACTACTTAGGCTATCTAATATCAAAGGAAGGAATTTTTATTAATTGAGACAGACTAAAAGAGATCTTAGCTTTTCTACCACCAACAACCAAGACAGTGTTGAGAGGGTTTGGGAGACTGACAGGATATTATAGAAAGTTAATCCCAAGCTATGTCTTAAAATACCAGCCCTTATACGCTGTCTTAAAACAAGACATATTAGACCCTCTAGATTGGACCAAAGGTCAACTAACATTAGAAATGATAAAAAGTTACCTTGCTAATACCTCAGCTTTGGGGCATCCAAATTATAATTTTTCATTTTCATTATATATACATGAAAGTAGTGCTAACACTTTTGAGGGTCCTAACTCAAAAACATTGAGACCAAAATGAACCTGTTACGGTACTATAGCCAGCAGTTATACCCGGTGGCTATAGGACTACCACCTTGTGGCACCACCATAATAGTCTCTGCTTTGTTGGTTAAGGTAACTGAAGAAATTGTAAAGGGGACACCCCATAGTGTTTTCATCCCTCATTTTGTGAAATTATTGCTAAGCTTCACCACACTCAATGTTATTCAGTTAGCAGATTAGCTTTATATGAAGTTTTACTTCTTTCAGCTTCTCATATCACCATCTCTAGGTATAAAAATCTAAGTCCTGCAGTTCTTTTGCCTTCACTTTCAGATGAAACACTGCACAATCGCATAACTTCAACTTTTCAACTTCTCTGTCCTAGGAGAAGAGCGTCTCCTTAATTATGCTGATGTAGTTTGGTTTAAAGATGGATCTTAGAGGATGCATCTGGGATTTACCGTGCAAGCTACTCAATATTATCTTTAACTGAAGAAATAGAATGTGCCTACCTTCCAGAAGTTACCTGAGCTCCAAAAGCAGAATTAATTTTGTTGATTAGGGCTTGTTGATTGTCAAAAAGAGCAACTGCTAATATCTATACAAACAGTAGATATGCTTTCGAAGTAGCTCATAATTATGGAATGCAATGGAAACAGACAGAATTTTTAACTTCTTCTAGCCAATTCATAGAAAATGGGCAGATAACTTTACAATTGTTGGAAGCTATATTATTCCCAAACATAATTAAAATTTCAGGCCATTTGAAATCAGATACACCAGAAAGCAAAGGAAATCAACTAGTTGATAAGATAACACAAAGCTGTTCTAAATGCATCTAAACAAACAAACAAATGAACCAACAGAAAATAAAAAGAATCTATATTAACTTAAAAAAAAAAACTCTGAATTTAACATAAAATTAGCTCAATCCAGAGCTCCAATATTAGAACAGAAAAGTTGGAAAACCAAAAGGAAATGTGTTCCCCCAAAGAAGAGGTATAGTATGGGCCAAACAATTTGCTTATACTTGCTGCTGAACTACGGTTACCATTTTTTTTTTTTTTTTTTTTTTTTTTTTGAGGCAGAGTCTCGCTCTGTCACCCGGACTGGAGTGCAGTGGCCAGATCTCAGCTCACTGCAAGCTCCGCCTCCCGGGTTTACGCCATTCTCCTGCCTCAGCCTCCCGAGTAGCTGGGACTACAGGCGCCCGCCACCTCGCTCGGCTAGTTTTTGTATTTTTAGTAGAGACGGGGTTTCACCGTGTTAGCCAGGATGGTCTCGATCTCCTGACCTCGTGATCCGCCCGTCTCGGCCTCCCAAAGTGCTGGGATTACAGGCTTGAGCCACCGCGCCCGGCCTGGTTACCATTTTTAACCTATATACCAGACCTAACTCACTGGAGCCCTGACAAAACAATTGCTTGGGAAAAACAATATTTTTGGAAACCTCTGACTATAGCTCATAAGGTATAAAATTGCTATTACTTTTATTAAAAATATAATCCAAGGAAATTATTACATAGCTCTGAAGGACATTTTCCTTCACTTGAGGCCCCTTTTCAGGCATAGCAATTAGATTTCACCCAGTTACCATCTTCAAAACCATACAAATATACTCTGGTAATGATTTGCACATTTTCTGAATGGGTAGAGGCATTTTCACACAAAATAGCAACAGACTTGTTGGTGAGTAAAATTCGCTTAGAAAAAAATATTCCAACCTGGGGAGTTCTGGAAACTCATAACAATAGTCTCACTTCACTAGACAAATAATTCAATTCATGTGCAAAATTTGGCCCATTCTCCAACATTTCCATTGTGTTTACCATCCCCAGTCATCTGGGTTAGTGGAATTGATCAACGGAATAATCAAACTCAGTTCAAAAAATCAACTGAGGCTTTTAAAATTTCTTGGCCAAAAGCTCTTCCATGGGTTCTTCTTAATCTGGGGTTGTACATTTTTGGCAAGCACCAGTTATCCCCATTCAAAATGATAAAAGGCAGACCTATGAAATTGTCTCCAGGAAACTGTATGCCTTTAATAGTGAAGGGAGACATGTTTAGCTATCACAATGGCCTTATGATGTAATTACATACAAATTATAAATTAGTAAAAGAATGTTTTCACTGTGAATTCCCAGAAAACAAAACTTCCAAGGACCATGGACTTCAACTAGGAGATTTTGTCTATTGGAAACAATATTTATAAAACAAACAAACAAACAAAAAAAAAAAAAACAAAGCAAACAAACAACAAAAAAATCTTCCCCTTTACCAAAGTGGTATGGACCTTATCAGGTACTCCTTGATAAGTGCACTGCTAAGTTAGAAGGCATAAATTCATGGATTCATATGTATTATCTAAAGAAGGCTGACACTTCTGATTTCACTATTTCTCCAGAGGTGACCTCCAACTTTGAATTAACTTGACACCAGGCTGAGAAAAAGATGGCATGTGATATAGACAGTTAAAACTCAAAACTGTGGACCAGGCTTCTAGTTAAATAAATGTTTAATACTAAAAATTGTTAAGAGATGCTTCTTTTATAAGCGCTCACTAAAATTCTTTTTATCCTTAGTCCTTACGTCCTGGTACTACAACCACCAGCTGTTGCCCATGAAGAAAACCTCTTTTTGCAATGATTCCCGAACTATGCTAATAGATTACACAAAAATTCTATTGGTTAGCTCCTAATAAAACATCTTGGCTATGTGGCACTAATCTATAGCTATGGTTACCTATAGGATGGTTAGGATGATATTCACTAGGTTATGCTTGGGCACCAGGTTGAGTAGTTCACACCCTGTTACTTGTCTTTCAACCACAGCCTCTGCCCAAGGGAGCCGCACAGACTGGAACATCTAATTCCCCAATGAGCTTGGTGCAGAAAGCTTGGGATAAAAGTATCTGATTGGGCCAATTACTGAGGAAGCCACTGGAAGGAGGTCCAGTCAAAGGAGAATAATCTAGGTGGTCCCTGTAGCTGTCTTATGGGCAAAATTCCTTGGGATGTTTGTGCCATACCAGTGGCACACCCACAGCAACACTGCCCTGCCTGAAGATCTCCTGCTGTTGATCTACTGCATGAACAGACCACACACAAGCATACTCCACAACCCACTCTGATTCTGGCAAGCACAGCAGAGGATCAGGGGGCCTCCAGAATTCCGTAGATTTCCCGGTGAACTAACCTTCAGCTTGAGTCAATCCTAAAGGAGAGGAAAGTGTAGCTTGGCAGGGCCCCCTTTGGGCTAAGGAATTACAGGCAGGGTGACAGTGATTGGAGAGGGGTCCCCTAAGGCCTGGGAATGGACCTAGCACGGGAGTCATCTGTCCTCCCGTCCCCCATATCTCTCCCCACATAGAACAGCTGTGAATGACTAAAATACAAAAGAGCCATGTCATTAAGAGCCTGTCTGTTGGACATTACTCTTAGGTGTCATCTACTGGATTGCAGATCTACTGGATTGCAGCCTGCACTACGTCAATAACAACAACAACAACAACAAAAGATTTCTTCAGTATACCTTGCCTGTGAAACCCAACACAGGAATTTAGTCACAAATAAAGATCCCATGCAGAGTCTTGGCCCTCTGAAAGCACCCAGAAGTGAAGTCAATAGACTATTCTCAACTTACACCAAAGTCAAACTCAGGGAAATAAAGTGTATAAAAACAAAAAGCCCCATCCAAAAGACAGCAATTCAAAATGATAAAGGAATGCCAGGACTTTCAGATGAGAAAGAATTAGCCTGAGAGCAATGCCAATGAAAGAAGTCAGGGTCCTCTTACCTCCAAATGATGGCCCTAACTCCCTAGAAACAGTTCTTAACATGATTGAAATGATATCCACAGAATTTAGAATCTAGATGGCAAGGAAGACATTCAGGAGAAAGATGAAACCTGATATGATTTGGATATTTTGTCCTCTCCAAATCTCATGTTGACATGTGACCTACAATATTGGAGGTGAATCTAGTTAAAGATTTTGGGTCATGGGGGCAGATCCCTCATTAATGGCTTGGTACTTTTCTCACAATAATGAATATGTTCTCACTCTGAGTTCACACAAGATCTAGTTGGTTAAAAGGGTATAGCACAGAAAGACAGAAATAATATGTTCTCACTTATTTGTGGTATCTTAAAATCAAAACAATTGAACTCATAGAGAGCATAGAAGGATGGTTACCAGAGGCTGGGAAGTGTAGTGGGGTTTCGGCGGGAAGGTGGGGATTGTTCATGGGTACAAAAAAATAGAAAGAATGAATAAGATCTACTATTCTATTTGATAGCCCAAGAGGATGACTGTAGTCAATAACTTAATTGTAGATTTTTAAATAACCTAAAGAATGTAATTGGATTATTTGTTACTCATAGGATAAATGCTTGAGGGGATGGCTACCCCATTCTCCATGACATGCTTATTTCACATTGCATGTCTTTAAAAAAATAGTAATTTTTAAAAAATAGTGTAGCACTTACTCCCGCCCCCACGCCCCGCCCCCACCGCACACACACCATGTAATACAGCAGCTCCTCCTTTGCCTTCTACTATGATGGAAAGCTTCCTGAGGCCCTCACCATTAGCAGATGCTGTTGCCATGCATTCCTGTACAGTCTTCAGAATCATGAGCCAAAATAAATCTCTTTTCTCTATAAATTACCCAGTCTTAGGTAGTTCTTTATAACAATGGAAATGAGTTAATACAAAAACGAATGGTAATGGCAAGTGGGGCATTACTACAAAGATAACACAATGTATGGAATCAACTTTGGAACTTGGTAGCTGGCAGAGGTTGGAAGCATTTGGAGAACTCAGAAGAAGACAAGAAGATGTAGGGAATAGGTTGAAACTTCTTAGAGGATTGTTAAGTGGTTGTAAACAAAATGCTGGTAGAAATATAGACAGTGAAGCCAGGCTGACAAGGATTCTGATGGAAATGAGAAAGTTTTTTGAAACTGGAGTAAAGATCATTCATATTATGCCAAGCAAAAAAAAAAAAAAAAAAAAAAAAAAAAAAAAAAAAAGGCTGCATTATGCTCATGTCCTAGGGTTCTGTGGAAGTTTAAATTTAAGAGTAATGACCTAAAGTATCTGGAAGAATAGATTTCTAAGCAGTAAAGTATTCAAGACATGACCTGGTTGCCTCTAACAGCCAATGATAAGCTAGCAAGGAATGCTTTAAAGTTGGAACATATATTTGAAAGGAAAGAAGAGCATAAAAGTTTTAAAAAGTCAAAACCTAGCAGTGTGGTACAGAAGGAAAGAATATTTTCAGGGGAAGAATACTGAGGAGCAACTACACGCTAGAGAAATTTACATGACTAAAGGGGATCCAACTGCTAATATCTGAATCAATGAAAAAAAAAAAAAGCCTTAAAGGCATTTCAGAAATATCTGAGGCAGCCTGTCCCATCACAGATCCAGATGCCTAGGAGAAAAGACTGGCCCATGGGGCCAGGAAAAGGATACTGATGCCCTGTGCACTCTTGGTACACTGTTCCAAACATCTAGATTGCTCTGGCTCCAGCCTCAGCACAAACTGTCCCAGATACAGCTTTGACCACTGATTCAGAAGGTACAAGTGGTCATTCTTGACTGTTTCCATGTGTTGTTAAGTCTGCAGCCTTGCAAAATTCAAGAGGTAAGGAAAATTAGTAGCTCACCCCTGGATTTCAAAAGATGTATGGAAAAACCTGAGTTCCCAGAAAGAGACCTGCTACATCGGCATACGCCCTTCAGAGAACATCTAATAGGGTAGTGTGGAAGGGAAATATGAGGTTGGACACCCCACAGAGAGTCCCCATTAGTGTACTGCCTAGTGGAACTGTGGAAACAGAGCTGCAGCTTTCTAGATCCCACAGTGGTAGATCCATTGGCAGCTTGCACCCTGAGCTTGGAAAAGCCACAGGCACTCAACTTCAACCCATGAGAGTAGCCACAAGAGCTGCATCATGCAAAGGCATATGGGTAGAGCTGCTCCAGGCCTTTGGACCCCACCCCCTGCACCAGTGTACCCTGGATTCAGGACATGGATTCAAGGATTATTTTGGAGCTTTAAGAATTAAAGTCTGCCGTCCTGGGTTTCAGACTTCTGGGGGGCCTATTGCCCTTTCTATTGGCTATTTTCTCTATTTTGGAATGGGAATGCCTACCCAATGCCTGTACTACCATTGCATTTTGCAAGTCAATAGCGTGCTTTTTATTCCATAGGCAAAAAAAAAAAAAAAAAAAGTGGAAGAAGTGTACCTAGAGTCTCAGGTGAGATTTTGGACATTTAAGTTAATGCTTACAACTAGTTAAGACTTTGGGAGAGTATTGGTAAGGGATAATTTTATATTGCAATCTGAAAAGAACCTAAAATCTGGGGGGCCAGAGATAGAATGATATGGTTTGGATGTTTTATCCTCCAAGTCTAATGTTAAAATATGACCTCTAATTTTGGAGGTAGGCACAGTAGTAGGTGTTTGCATCACTGGGGTAGATCCCTCATGAATGGCTTGGTGTTGTCCTCATGATAATGAGTGAGATATTGCTCTGAATGCACATAAGATATAATTCTTTTAAAAAGTGTGGTACCCCTTCCACTCCCTCTCTCACCATCTGATGTGTCAGCATGCCCTTTGTCTTCTGCCATGATTGAAAGCTTCCTAAGGTCCTCACCAGGAGAAATGTTGGTGCCATGCTTCATGTATAGCATTCAGAATCATGAGTCAAAATTAATCTCTTTTATTCATAAACTACCCAGTCACAGGTATTCCTTTACAGCAACATAAATGAACTAATACAAAACCCAATTCAAGGAAACCAGTAAAATGATCCAAGAGAAGAAACATGACATAGCAATTTTACAAAAGAACCAAATTCAACTTATAGAACTGAAAAAAATTACTACAAGAATTGTACAATATAATTGGAAGTATTAACAAAAGAATACAGCAAGCTAATAAAAAATTTCAGAGTTTGAAGACCAGTCTTTGGAATCAACTCAATTAGACATTTTTTAAATGAATTTTTAAAAGTGGCCAAAATGTCTGAGAAATATGGAATTATATAAGGAGACCAAACCTGCAACACATTGGCATTCCTGAGAGAATAAGAAACTTAGAGAACATATTTGACGATATAGTTCATGAAAATCTTCCCTACCTTGTTAGAGAAATTGACATGCAAATTCAAGAAAAAAAAAAAAAAAAAACTACAATGTACTATAGAAGATGACCATTCCAAAGACACATACTCATGAGATCATCTAAGATCAACATTGAAGAAAAAAATCTTAAAGGAAGCTAGAGACAAGTGTCAGGTGACAAAAAAGGGAACCCCATCAGGCTAGCAGCTAACTTTCTAATGGAAAAGTCACAAACCAGAAGAAATTGAAGGCATATTTTAGGATCAATAAAGAAAATAAATTCCAACCAAGAATTTCATATTATGCCAAACTAAGCTTCTTAAGTAAAAAAGAATTTTTTTTTTTTTTTTTCAGAAAAGCAACAGCTAAGGAAATTTATTACCACTAGGCCAGTCTTACAGGAGGATGTTAGGAAAGTGCTAAACATGGAAATGAAGGAACAATTACTGTTATCACAAAAACAGTACTTAATGTACCTAAGTACATTGCCCACATACACTAAAAAACAACTACACAATCAAGTCTATTTTATTATTATTTTTTGAGATGGAGTTTTGTTCTTGTTACCCAGGCTGGAGTGCAATGGTGCGATCTTGGCTCACTGCAAGCTTTGCCTCCTGGGTTCAAGCAATTCCCCTGCCTCAGCCTCCCATGTAGCTGGGATTACAAGCATATGCCAGCACACCTGGCTAATTTTGTATTTTTAGTAGAGATGGGGTTTCACCATGTTGGTCAGGGTGGTTTTGAACTCCTTGCCTCGGTTAATCTGCCCACCTCACCCTCCCAAAGTGCACAATGAAGTCTATAAAATAACCAGCTAACAACACAATGACCAGGATCAAAACCTCAAATATCTTTATTAAGCTTGAATGTAAAGGGTCTAAATACTCCACTAAAAAGAGAGAGTGGCAAATTGGATTTAAAAAACCTACAAGCCTCAACCTTCTACTGTCTTCAAGAAAGCCATGTCACATGTAATGACAACCACAGGCTAAAAGTAAGGGAATGGAGAAAAATCTATCATGCAAAAGAAAAAAAAAGAGCAAAAGTTGCTATTCTTACAACAGATAAAACAGACATTAAATGAAAAACACTCAAAATGGACAAAGAAGTGCATTACATAATAATAAATGGTTCAATTCTACAAGAAAATTTATCCTAAATTTATATGCACCCAACATAGGAACACTCAGATTCATAAAACAAGTTTTCCTCAACCTACAAAAAGTCTTAGACAGTCACACAATAATAGCGAGGGACTTCAACATCTCACTGACAGTGTTAGTTCTTCAAGGGCAGAAAATTAACAAGGACATTCTGGACTTAAACTTGACACTTGACCAATTGGACACCTTAAAGACATCTACAAAATACTCCATCCAAGAATTCCAGAAAATACATTATTCTCATATGCACACAGAACATACTCTAAGATTGACTACATACTCACCCATAAAACAAGTATCACAAATTTAAATATATATATTATATATATATATATATAAATCATACCAGACACACTCTTGGGTTACAGGACAATAAAAATAGAAATCAATATCAAAAAGATTTCTTAATACCAAAAAATTACATGCAAATAGACAACTCTCTCCTGAATGACTTTTGGTAAACAATGAAATTAAGGCATGAATCAAAAAATTCTTTGAAATTGTTAAAAATAAATACAACATACCAAAGCAGTGTTAAAAAGTTTATAGCACTAACAGACTACAAATTGGGTTCAGTATATACTGCTTGGGTGATGGGTGCACCAAAATCTCACAAATCACCACTAAAAAACTTACTCATGTAATCAAATACCACCAGTTCCCCAAAAACCTATGGAAATATATATTTTTAAAAGCCTACATCAAGAAGTTAGTTAAATTAACAATCTAAAATTGAACATACAGGAACTAGAATAACAAGAACAAACCAACCCCAAAACTAGCAGAAGAAAATAAATAACCCAAATCAGAGCAAACTGAGCAAAATTGAAAGCCAAAATTCCATACAAACGATTAACAAAACCAAAAATAAATTTTCAAATGAATGAACAGAATGGATAGACTGCTAGCTTAAAGAAAAAAAAGAAGGGAGATCCAAATAAACACAGTCAGAAATTACAAGGTGACATAACAACCAATTTCACAGAAATAGAAAAGATCCTTAGAGACTATTACAAATACATCTATGCTCAAAAACTAGGAAATTTGAGGGAATGAATGAATTGCTAGAATCACCTCCCAAGATTGATCTAGGAAAAAATTGAAACCTGAACAGACCAATAATGAGTTCTGAAATAAATCAGTAACTTACCAATAAAAATTTCTGGACCAGATGGATTGGCAGCTAAATTATATTAGACATAGAAGAGGTGGTACCAATTCTACTGAAAATACTCCAAAAAATTGAGTATGGAAGAATCCTTCCTAATTCATTCCATGAAACCAGAATCATCCTGATACCAAAATCACATAGAAAAGCAATGAAAAAAAGGAACATTTCAGGCCCAAATCCCTAATGAACACAAAAGCAAAAATTCTCAACAAAATACAAGCACACCAATTCCAGTAGTAGGTCAAAAAGTTAATTCACTATGATGAAGTAGGCTTTATTCCTTGGATGCAAGTTGGTTAAACATACACATATCATTCAATATCATTCACTACATAACAGAATTAAAAACCTTATGATCATCTAAATAGATAGAGAAAACACTTTCAATGAAATCCAACATTTCTTCATGATAAAAATCCTTAATAAACTAGACATTGAAGAAACATACATCAAAATAAGAAGAGCCATCTATGAAAAAGCCACAGACAGCATCATACTGAATAGGCAACAGCTGGAACTACTCCTTTTGAGAACTGGATCAAGAGAAAGATGCCCACTTTCACTGCTCCTATTTAACATAGTACTGAAAATCCTCTCCAGAGCAATTAGACAAGAGAAAAAAATATAAAAGACGTCCCAATAAGAAAAGAATAAGTCAAACTGTCTCTCTCCACTATGTAATTTTATACCTGCCAAAAACCTAAAACCTCTACCAAAAGGCTACTGGAACTAATAAACAACTTCAGAAAAGTTTCCGTATATAAAATTAATGTACTAAAATCAGGAACATTTCTATACACTTAGTAATGGTCAAGTTGAGAGTAAAATCAAGAATGCAATCCCATTTACAATAGCTACAAAAGAATAAAATGCCTAGAAACGTGACTAGTCGAGGAGGTGAGATAGCTCAACAAGAACTACAAAAACTGCTGAAAGAAGTCAGAGGCAACATAAACAAATGGAAAAACTTTTCATGTTGATGTATTAGAAGAATCAATATCATTAAAATGGCCATACTCCTCAAAGCAATTTACAGATTCAGTATGATTCCTACCAATTACCAAAGATTTTTTTTCGCAGAATTAGCATAACAAAATTTCTAAAACTTATATAGAACCAAAAGAGCACAAATAACCAAAGAAATCCTAAGCGAAAAGGACAAAGCTAGAGGCCTCACATTACCCAACTTCAAATTATACCACAAGGCTATAATAACCAAAACAGCATGGTACCAATACAAAAACAGACACATAGACCAATGGAATAGAATAGAAAACTTGAAAATAAAACTAAGCACCTATAGCCATCTGCTCCATGACAAAGTCTAAATAAATAAACAATGGTGAAAAAACTCTCTATTCAGTAAATAGTGCTGGAGTAACTGGTTATCCATATGCAGAAGAATGAAACTGGACCACTACCTTTCACCATATATAAAAATTAAATTAACAAGATGGAGTAAAGGTTGACATGTAAGACCTCAAAATATAAAAATTCTACAAAAAACTCTAAATAATACCATTCTCAATATCGACCTTGGCAAAAAATGTATGGCCATGCCCTCAAAAAAACTGCAACAAAAGCAAAATTGAATGTGTGACCTAATTAAAGAGATTCTGAAGAACAAGAGAAATTATCAAGGTCATAAATAGACAGCCTACAAAATGGGAGAAAATATTCAAAAAGTATCCATCTAAAAAAGGTCTAATATCCAAAATCTATTAGAAACTTAATCCAAGAAGCAAAAAGCAAATAACCCACTAGAAAGTGGACAAAGGACAGGAAAAAACACTTCTCAAAAGAAGACATACAAACCGCCAAAAAACATGGAAAAATTCTCATTGTCAATATCATCAGAGACATAAAAATCAAAATGACAATGAAGTATCAAATCACACCAGTTGGACTTTTTTTGTTGTTTGTTTGTTTTAAGTCAAAAATTAACATATGTTGATGAGGTTCTGGAGGAAAGACAACACTTATATACTGTTTGTTGGAATAACAATTAATTCAGCCAGTATGGAGAGCAGTTTGAAGATTTCTCAAAGAACTAAAAGTTGTGCTACCAATTGACCCAGCAATCCAATCCTGTTACTTAGTACATACTTCCCCCAAATAAATTATTTTATCAAAAAGACACAGGCACTTGTATGCTCATCAAAACACTATTCACAATAACAAAGACATGCAATCAACCCTAGTGCCCATCAACAGTGAACTGGATAAAGAAAGTGTGGTACATATACACCATGGTATTCTGCATAGCCATTTAAAACAAAAGAAATTATATTCTGTGCAGCAACGTGGATGCAGTTGGAAGCCATTATCCTAAGCTAAGTTTGCAGAACAGAAAAGTAAATACCATATGTTCTCAGTTATAAGTGGGACCTGATCATTGGGTATACATGCACATAAAGATGAGATCAATATGACACTGTGCAATACAAGAAGCAGAAGGGAGGGAAGGACGCAAGTTTTAAAACTACCTGTTGGATACTATGCTCTCTACCGGCATGACAGATTCATTCATACTCCCAAACTCAACGTTACACAGTACACCTTGTAATAAACTGCACATGTGCCTCTTGATTCTAAAATAAAAGATAAAAATTTTTTAAAGGGAAAAATATATACAAAAAACAATCCTGTGTTTATATCCCAGATGAATCACATAACATCACCAAATTAATGACAGGTATGAAAACCCGAATAAGCAAATGTTTGAGATTCAAAACCTTTAGAGAGTTTTTGCCATAAAAGTTAAGCCATAAAAGCTGACTCACCTGTTACAACTGGTTTTTTTCTCTGGTACATACATGACCATTGTTTTCTGACCTTTGTGTTGAGATGTTATATATTATCCAGACTTCCTATTCTTTATTCAAACCTAGATTAAATGATGTTAGAGATAGAGACCTCTTGTGACTGTTCTGTCTTTACAATAGAATTTCAAACCACTCCGTTCTGGTGTAATCGATAGTAGCTAATTAGGTCTTATGTCTGTATTTTAGCCTTTGTATGAAAAATGTAATTCTGTTCAGCAGCTTTGTTTGGTCTATATAAACAATCCTCATTTTTCTCATGTCAGGAGCCCTGATTACCATTCTTCTTACCATTCTTCCTTGATGAAGTTCTGCTTCCAGACAGCTTCTCTCACATTTTGCGCTTGAATAAACTCTTTTAACTACATCCTGAGCCTTTTGATTATTTAAGGTTGATAACAAGACTTGCATGAAATCACAGAGAAAACTACAGCCAGAAGACAAATAAATCAACCAACAGGATGAGATTCACCAAAAAGAGAGACATGTTGAAATATTTTGATGCCAAGATTCATTTACTATGAAATCCAAAAATGTTAATATAAAAATGGAAAGAACAATGCCATGGAACCTATTTACCAAGTACAAAATACCAAATCACAGAACATACCTGCAAGACCTTTTAAAAGTAAAAAAAAAAAAAAAAAAAAAAAAAATTCTGTTTTCCTCCTCTTCAGTTTAGTAAAGAGATTATTCCTAATCTTCCTCTGACTATACAAATAATAAAAGTTTTAAGAATGTACGCAAAGAAACCAATGATATCTAGAATCAATAATAATACTTTTATAAACTGCTCAACTGTTTTACAGTCATAATCTAAAGCATAAATAACCTTTTTTAGTATGTTGCTAAACTGGATATTTCTAGTTCCAGAACCACTCATAACAATCATACAAAAGCAGCCAGAAAATGTCAAAATATTGAAGGAAACTTTCAGAATAGCATCATTAAAGAAGATGAGTAAAGTGACATAGAAAATGTATTCAGTAATTTAAAATAAGAAAATCAGGTGATTTATATGAGTTACTTTGCCTTGCCCTTTTTTAAAAAAGAGCTAAACCCTTGTTAACATGTTCTTTTATTCTCTTAAAAAACACAATATGTAAAAAAGGTGCAACTTTTTACAGTCACCTTGAATCTCATCAGCTATTCTTGGCAAATTTGTAGACGTGAACTGCATCAGAAGCTCATTAAGGTTCCAGAGGAAAGTTAGAACAAGGAGCATAGAAAACTTTTTTTTTTAAGTATCTTTTTTCTGGGATCTATTATCATAATTTAAAAATATTTAACATTTATTATTTGCTATATTCCAGATAATGGAATAAAAGTTTTATTTATCTTTTTATCTATTTAATCCTGGAAGCAACCCTTTGAAGTGTAGCAGGACGAGCTGCAGACAAAACTCCTCAGACACCTAGTTAAAGAAGGAAGGGGTTTATTCAGCTGGGGGCATCGGCAAGACTCCTGTCTCAAGAGTCGAGCTCCCTGAGTCAGCAATTCCTATCCCTTTTAAGGGCTCACAACTCTAAGGGGGTGTGCATGAGAGGGTCATGATTGATTGAGCAAGCAGGGGTACGTGACTGGGGGCTGCATGCACCAGTAATTAGATCGTAACAAAACAGGATAGTGATTTTCGCAGTGCTTTTCTATACAATGTCTGTAATCTATAGATAACATAAATGATTAGGTCAGGGGTCGATCTTTAACTACCAGGCCCAGGGTGTGGTGCCGGCTGTCTGCTTGTGGATTTCATTTCTGCCTTTTAGTTTTTACTTTTTCTTTCTTTGGAGGCAGAAATTGGGCATAAGACAATATGAGGGATGGTCTCCTCCCTTATTCCCCCTCTTTGAGACTCTCACTCAATAGTGGGAGTTATCACTTTCATTTTTACTACCTATGTCTTCTTGCAAGACAGATTGATAGCGATTCATTTAGGACAATTGTGCTGAAGCATTTTGGTGAACTAAGGTAGCAATGAAGCTTTTTATCACTTGAAGAAGTACAGGTAGCAAACAATGGAGCAGTAAGCAGGTTTCTATTACTATTATAACTCTTATTATAAGAGTTTTAAATCCTCCTAGTTCTGGGAACCATTTTCTAAACATGGCCCTAGGATCAAATCCATGCCACACTTGCAAGGGCACATGTTCTAGTTTTGTCATATCTCTATGTCTTCAACCACTTGCCTTTGATTATTTATGTGTAGGCAGCAATTAGTAAGGTTAAATTTCCTACAGACCTCTCCTTCAGCTGCTAGCAAGTAGTCGAGAGCTAATCTATTTTGATAGATAGCATTTCTTATCTGAGTTTCTTGCCAGGCCAGAATAGTCAAGTCTCTGCCAGTTTTATTAGTGATTATTTTTAAGACAGCTTGTAACCGTATGATTCAGTTGATCATGTAAATGAGGGTCCGATATCGTCAGGAGCTGTCTTGTGCCTAAGTAGCAGGCCCATAATATTGTATGATTCTCTCAGAGGGCCATTTATCATTTTTTTCAATTTCCTATAGCTATGCTTCTGTTTTCATGGGAAGCGTAGACAGGGAAGCCCAGGAGTTCGTCTGTTTTTATGGGCAGTAGGAAGAAAGATGGTTTAATAGTGCCAATAACACAAGTATCTGCCTACTGGTCAGGTAATTTGGCATAAGCTCTATGCCTACATATCCAGTATAATCCAGTGGAGGCTGTCCAGTCCTGGTGGGACTCTGGGTGGGTCCACACAGTTTGCAACTCTGTGGATTTACTAAATGGATTTCTCTCTGTGTGATTTGAACTCCACCAAGTGACTGTTTTGTGGTACCATTATATAGCTTCTGTCTCAGACAACTAAGTCATCCTACAGGGTGAGTGAATTCTTTTCCTTCTCTAGCTATGCAATATTGTCTAATTATTGAGGCTTTTAGGACCTAGAAATTATCAGGGTGATACTATTGAGCCAGGAATTCATCAGTAACTGGGTCTGTAGGTACTAATTCTCGGGCTTCCTGTGGCCATTGATCTCCTATCACAGTTCCTCCACATACAAACATGAAGTGACATTGAGAGACTGGGCTACATGCTAGGCTAATTGGAAATTTCTGGTACTGGCACATTAGTTCATAATAGAAAGTTTGAAACACTGGCTCAGGAGAGCGTTTGTAAACTTCTCCTCCAACTAAGATATTACTCAAGGATCCAGTCCTGCCCTTTCGATTCCTAAGGTCACACACTCTTCTTTTTTTCCAGTGAGGATCAAGGGGATTGGTTATTACCAGCTGTAAGGGGTTACATTGTCTCTTAGTACAGGAAGGCAAGAAGGGCCATTTTTTCCTTTCTGAAGGTGAACTGGATCTTTTTCATTTTTTTTTAATCCAAGTGGCCTAAGTGACACAAGACCAGTATTTATATTTATTTCCATACAGTCCTAATTTATGATAAATGTACTTATTTTCTGCCATATAGTCTCTTTTCTAATTAGAGACTACATCTTATTCCTAACATTACTATTAATGAGAGCACAGGCATCAAATTTTAAGGTGACTTGTTTGGACTCCCCTTTTTCTTCTGTTGGCTAACACTTTGTTCATCATTTATGAGCCTCCACCAATCCTTAATCCTTAATCTTATTTTAAAAACTGTGGTCATGGGAGGCTCAGATGGGTGGTAACACACATCAGGTTGGTCATTTCCTTGGCTACATACCTTATGTGGAATAACATTATACAAACAAGTTCTTTTTAGAGTTCCAGTACACTTATAACAACCATAAAATAATTGAACTGGAGCAACCTTTTGTCCTATCTCAGTGACTTGATGTATACACTGGGAACTGTCCTCAGTCTGAGGAAGGTCAGTTGAAGTCCTTACTGTAAAAGTCAAAATTTTAAGGGAAATGAGTCCCACAATGAGTTTTCTAATGCTTCAGCCATGCATGGACCAGTCAGTTTCAGGGTGTGACTGGAGCAGGGCTTGTCGTCTTCTTCACAGTCACTTTGCAGGGGCTGGCAAAGTTGCTCCCATCCACATACCGCTCACAGTCTACTGAAGTTTAAGGATGGTCTCAGAGGTTGGGTCTGCTAGAGTAAACTGAGTCCAGCACCTCTATACAGTTATGTTCAGCTGGGCTCTCTAATACCAGGAGCAAGGTGGTGGGGTTTAGGGTGTTGCAAACTTCAATGATTATGTGGGGATTTTCACATAGCGAGCTTTGGTACTTGGTTAATCTAGCATTTGTTAACCAATGATGTCCTTTGGTAGTCATTAAAATTACCACAGCATGGAGAGCCTTTATATTCAGGTTTTGCCTAAGGGTTAGTTTATCTGCTTCTTGTGCTAACAGGGATGTTGCTGCTAGGGCCCTTAGACCTGGGGGCCAGCCTTTGAAAATCCTGTCTGGTTGTATTGAGAGCTAGGCCACTGGCCTTGCCCAGGGCCCCACAGTCTGGGTTAAAACTCCAATTGCCATTTTTTCTCTTTTTGACACATGGAGTGTAAAGAGTTTCGTCAGGTCAGGTATCCTCAGGGCTGGGACCGACATGAGTTTTTCTTTTAACTCATGAAATACTCGTTGCTGTTGGTTGTGATACATGTATTTATCTAATCTACATTTTTATTAACTGTTACCTACAAAAATATTGACTTAAATCCTGCAGCTATTTGATTTCAAGCTTTAAATTGATCTGGTATTCCTTGTGGGACTCCAGTTGTGTCTAAATAGACATGAGAGTTGAAAGACCCATAAGGGGCTTCTCTCACTTTACCATGTCTTTTTTTTTTTTTTTTTCCTTCTGGTTGATGAAATGCCAAGGTGAAAGGGATAGCCAACTGGATTAAAGTACAAGTGCCACTCCAGTTATTCGGTGGAGTGCCCAGTAAAGGTCCACCATGATACCACCACACGACTGCTTGGGGATGAGCGATGAACAAGGGCTGACTGATTGATAAGCTCTTGAAAATTCTTAAGCTCACTGCATCCTTTCAGGTCTCCAAGGAATGCTAAGTTTCCTCTCTGTCATGAGAGACACAACGTGAACTTAGTGTTGGGAGACAGAGGCTGGATGGCCCTTGAGTGCTGACCTGCAGGGTGGCGGACTTTGGGATATAGCAGAGAGAGCTTGGCATGACTTATTACTTCAGGCTGTAGAATCCTAGAAAAGAGCTACCATGCAGCCTACACCTGGTTGACTGGAGGACCACCTTAGTGGAAAGGGGACAATCTGGGCCTCTGGCCTTCCATGTGCACAAGCAAAACAATTGCTTTTGTTTAAGGTGTAGATGGAATATTGATCCATTTTATTTTATTTATTTATTTATTTATTTATTTATTTATTTATTTTTGAGACGGAGTCTGGCTCTGTCGCCCAGGCTGGAGTACAGTGGCCGGATCTCAGCTCACTGCAAGCTCCGCCTCCCGGGTTTACACCATTTTCCTGCCTCAGCCTCCCGAGTAGCTGGGACTACAGGCGCCTGCCACTTCGCCAGGCTAGTTTTTTTTTGTATTTTTTAGTAGAGACGGGATTTCACCATGTTAGCCAGGATGGTCTCGATCTCCTGACCTAGTGATCCGCCCGTCTCGGCCTCCCAAAGTGCTGGGATTACAGGCTTGAGCCACCACACCCAGCCTGATCCATTTTAACCAAGCATTTGCATCTTGGTATCCTGTCTTAATTGCTGAAGTTTGTTTTCAGTCTTTAACTTCTATGATCCTCTAGTAAAATGAATGTATGGTTTTAGGAAATTACAAAAACTGGTTGGGGCAGTCTATCCTTGCTCTTTAGTGGTCCACAGAACGTTGGACCAACTATGGCATGAAAGCTCTACATCGGGGGAAAGACTCCTGTTTGGCACTGGGGTCTTTATCGAAATCTCCCTGGATTAAAAGGTCCTAGTTTACTAATGCCCAGTCTGAGGAGAGTCAGGAGGGACAGAAGTACTTTTCTGAAGTAAAAAGCTGTCTTTGACTTGGCAAGTCCCCACAGGGTATAACAAGGCAAGCAATAAATGCAATAGTTTGAGGCGAAACTGACTTGGTTATGTCAATAGCTAGATGGTCAGCAATAGAATGAGAAAAGAAGAAAGAGTAATAGAATAGATGAAAAGAGTTAAATTTTCTTAGCTTTAGTTTATTAGGGTTTTCCCCTGGCACTATGGCCTACGACACTGGAGGGAGTGGCACGTTCTTGACTCAGGTGTGATGAGTCCATCCTTTTTTTTTTTTTTTTTTTTTTTTCTTCCTGTACGAACAGCACTCTTGGTGGTTAGCAGCACAAGGCAGGGTCCTTCCCAGGCTGGCTCGAGTTTTCCTTCTTTCCACCCTTTGATGAGAATGTAATCTTCAAGCTGGTGCTGGTTTACCGGAAATTCTAGGAGTGGTACGTGTGCTAAAAGACTTTCAGTTTTTGAGGGAAAGGAAAGTAGAAGATAACCAAGTATGTAATTTTTAAGAAAACTGACCTTTTGTTTTAAATGTGGGGACCTTGGCAGTGGACTTTATAGTCCTTAGTGCCTTCTTACTGAGAAATTTCCTTTAGCACCTGTTTTTATTAGTTTTTAAACCAAAGAAAGCCAAATACCATTTTACATTTAACAATGCTTCTCGTATGATTTTTATACGAGATAAACTAAATTTTATCTTTATATTAATGTGTCATTAATGACAAACTTAATTTTAATAAAACCTTGTAGACATATTTATCTAAATTTTAATGTTTGACCATGAGATAAGATTTTATAGACTCTTTTAACCCTTTATACTTTTTGCTAAAGAGCAGGTTGGTGCTTTACGAAAAACCTGTTATGCTTTTACTTTAATGTCCAGTTCACAGAAAAACCGATGATACTTCTTTAACTTTAGTCAATATGTTTACACACAGAATTTTCTTTAAAATTAACGCTTTAAAACTTGCTTAAACCTTCAAAACAATAACTTTTTTAACTTTTTAATGTAGGTAAAAATGTACATTCTTATGCCTCCTTATAATCCTTTTACCAAAGGTGTATTTTACTTTTCTTATATACCTTCCACATAAACTGTTTATTTTTTTTCAATAGTTTTACATTCAGGAGGACTAGTTACTTTTAAATTATACATTTTTTGCATAAATTATTTTATATAACATTTGTCTCTTTCATGACTTTCGCAGACAATTCTTCGACATGCCTCAACTTTCTGACTTATTACAAATATTTCTTTCTTTAAGCAACCAGTTAATTTATTTCAGGACAAGAATTTACCATATGATACTCTTTTTATATAAATCTCCCCCCTTTTTTTCCTTTTAGTTATTTATTTATTTACTTTTTTGTTGTTGTTGTTGTTAGGAAAGCAGTTGCCGCTACAGATTGAATGCATTTGGGCCTTCCACAGGTTACTGGGTTAAGGACTTTGATAGGAAGCCCTCAGTGCTTTTGGGATACACCCTTGTTTACACTGCCAACAAAGTGGTATTGAAGTGTTATAGGGTTATGGAGAATACCTCCAATTATCAATTATAGGTTTTAAATTTACCTTGACTTTTAAAGGAATAGAGTACACTTTTTTTTCTTAACTACTTGTATATCTCTTTCTCTCTTTCTTTCTCTCTTTGGCTTTGTCTCTCTCTTTGACTTTCCTTTTGTCTCTGTCTCTTCTTCTCTCTCTCTCTGCTAGTCTTTCCTTGCCCCTGCCAGCCGCTTATGCTGCTGTTCTCTTAACCATTGTGTCTTGGGGGTGAGGGTGCCTAAAACTAGCTATAACCAAGTGTCTATGTATGGGAACTGGTCCGGGTTCCCTGGCTTATAGGTTACCTTGTGTCATACCTTTGAAACAAGGGACCTGTCCAGGCTTCCTTTTAATGGCCAACCTACCTCTAATGCTGGAGAGTCTATCTTACACAAAGTTTTAAGTTTTCCTAGTGTCATAGTACTCCACAGTCTCTTTTAAATTCTTTTTTGAATTTTTTCAGCATAGTTCCTAGTAGGGTGGGCTTATTTGTGCCTGACCTATGCTTCTTTGAGACAAAACACCACGCTCACACCACACGCACACCACAAAACAAAGGACAGGTAAAAAGGGCATGCACACACTTTTGCAGTTTGCACCAAACCAAAATCAAAACCAAAATCAGAGTATCCAGAAATCCAAGGCAGGTCAAAACCAAAACCAAAGTATCAAGCAATCCAAGTCAAGTCAAAAACAAAAACTGAAGTGCTGTTACAGGCATACCGTGGGTGATCAGGCCAGCTTCCACTCAAATGGAGTAGGCACGTTCCCAAGACCAATCCTGCTAAGCAACTCAAACCAAGTCAAAACCAAAACCAAAGTGCCGATAAAGGGATGCAGTGGGTGATCAGGCCATGCTTCCACTCAAATGGAGTGGGCAAGTTCCCAAGACCAGTCCTGTCAAGCAATTCAAACCAAGTCAAAACCAAAACCAAAACCAAAGTGCCGATAAAGGCATGCCATGGGTGATCAGGCCACGCTTCCACTGAAGCAGAATGGGCAAGTTTCAGACTAGTCTTACCAAGTTTTAGATGTCCAGACTCCAAGTGTCCATTCCTTCCTGGTGTTCAGTCACTGCATTGATCCTCCACGGGTGCCTGCCACACACTGCTCTGGTGAGGTGTCCCACCGGGGCAAATGCCTACCTGGGAGCACTCTCAGGATCCGTGTTTCTTGGGCTGGTCGGAGTCTCCCACAGGGATGTTCCATAGGGCAGGCTTAAGCCACCTAAGGAGCTTCCTCAACCATCCAACCTTCACCTAGCTTCCCGGTCAGGTAACCAAGAAATGTAGCAGGACGAGCCGCAGACAAAACCCCTCAGACACCGAGTTAAAGAAGGAAGGGGTTTATTCAACCAGGGACAATGGCAAGACTCCTGTCTCAAGAGTCGAGCTCCCTGAGTGAGCAATTCCTATCCCTTTTAAGGTCTCACAACTCCAAGGGGGTGAACAGTGAGAGGGTCATGATTGATTGAGTAAGCAGTGGGTACGTGACTGGAGGATGCACGCACTGGTAATTAGATCAGAACAAAACAGGATAGAGATTTTCACAGTGCTTTTCTATACAATTCTGTAATCTATAGATAACATAACCGATTAGCTCAGGGGTCAATCTTTAACTACCAGGCCCAGGGTGTGGCTCCAGACTGTCTGCTTGTGGTTTTCATTTCTGCCTTTTAGTTTTTACTTTTTCTTTCTTTGGAGGCAGAAATTGGGCATAAGACAATATGAGGGGTGGTCTCCTCCCTTATAAGTAGATGGCAGTAATAACCTCATTGTATAGATGATGGAATAGAAAACTTAAGTATCTTGCCCAAATTGATGCCAGAATGTTACCCATGTGATATAAGACGTTAAACCTTTCTTAAGGTGATGTATATTTAAAAGCGTAGTATTTCAAAGGCATCTCCAGCTATTCTAGAAGGGAAGCCTATTTCAAATGTGTAATTAACACTACCTGTCTTGATGGGGGTTGTGGTGTAGGACTAAGGAAAATTTATTTTCTGTTTTGGGAAAAACATTTTACTGGCTTTCCATTTATGTTGATAAGAAGACAAAATCCTTTCCTAGAATGAGGAATTAAGGAGCTTGTTAACTGAGTATAGTCATGTAAAAGTCTTCTCCAGTGTGATCCCAAGTTGCAGCTTTACAAAGTGATCAATTTTTAATTGCTGAAGAGAAAGAACTTTCTTTTCTGATTTATTGCAGGCAGAGAGGGGGATTGATGGTGGGGACCCTGGAGAGAGGACACGGGCAAGGCAATTCTAGTAAGTGAGCTATAAAGTATACTTTTCACACAGAATCCTATAGAAGAGGACAGACTGAAATAGCCAGTTAGGAAGTTCCCTTTATAGGCACTAGTCAATGAACACCAAGTAAAATTTGTTATGTTTCTCTTCATTGCAGTTGTCAATAGTTTGTTCCCAAGCTTCCATATGGATAATACTTTGCTAGCATTTACTATGTGCCAAGCACTGCTCCTAATGCTCACTTGGAAGTTTCCATTTAATTGTCAATGAAGGTATATGATATCAGTGCTAGTATTATCTTTGTTTTACAAAAAATGCAATTCAGGCATCAAATAAGTAACTTCCCTAGGGTCTTACTGCTAGTAAGTGGCCAAATGGATTAGAACCTAAGGCATAGTATCTGTCCACACATTTAACCAGAATGCTATACTACTTCACAGAAAAGATCTGCTAGCTTCTACAGATTAGAGTTAGAACATATTTAGGACATTAAGAAAGAAATGTTAGTTCGCATTGGAGTGAAGTGGCACTGGAAAAGACAAAACAATGTCAAAAAGAGAAGAACAGAGCTCATGTCCGTAGGAAAGGTGATAAGTGAAGCCAGGATGAATTTGTGGAATATGTAAGAATTTTCCAGGGATAATGAAATACTAGGGAAAGAGAAGACCATAGAAGACAGAACTTGAAATCAGCTAGAACGAACACTCATTAACTTAGATACTTGCTAAAGGGAATTCCTAGGGGCTTGAGAACTTTAAATATGGAAGCATTCTAAAAATTAAAGGTTAATGTATTATTTAAGAGTTCTTGCCTCCTGATATGTGCTCGTGTGGGCAATGTCAAGGTATGCTTCAGTACCCTTCTATTTTTATTCTACATTTTCTGCTTTTCCCTCTTCTACCCCCATGCTATACCACCATCCACACAAGTAGCAAGCACACCTGGATCTATATATTTTATCTTTAGATATGTTAATAACTTTCAGCTGGTTATCATTAAGTCTTGCCTGGGAGCCATTCTTTCCATTTTGGGAGTTGGCATGGCATACAAATTCTTTGCCCTATGAGAAGTTGATATTAACTACATTTATCGAACAGTGTTCACAGCTGAGGTCCTAATGTTGTGCCATTGTACCTCTTGTTTTTATAATTTTTATCAGAGGTGTTTCCAATTTGTGTCAATTTGACTTATTAGAATTCAAAATATATGTATTTGAAACAGAATTTTAAAGAATTATTTAAATACTATCTTTTATTCTATTTAACATCCAATAAATTTATTGTTTCTCTACCCAGGGCTCACAATATTTGTTTTGTCACTCAGATTTCCCTGCTCTTTATCTTCTGTAGCCATCCTATTTTTTCAGTGGCAATTCAGATGACTATATGACTCTTCTAATCCCAAATCCCCTCAGCCATCCTGAGTAGATCATAAAGTCAGCCATAAGAGTGTTTTTATTCCAGTTCTATACAATTCAAATGATCATTAGATTGCATCATTGTCTCAGAAACAACAGTTTGTAGTTGGACCAGTGTCTGACCTCTTTGTCCTTTTTGTCAAATGATGAGTTATTGGACCATCTGATATGACATTAATGGAACAGTAGCATGATTATGTAGGGCATAATGAATGTTATGATTCAAGTTAAATCTAAGCCAAGAAAACAAGTTTCCAAGTGGTCAGTTCTTTCAATTTAGAGATTTGTCATTTTACATGGCAGTAATATTAGTCTGAGTGTAACACCAAACACCATCTTGGCTAATAGGGAATCTATAGCTACTTATTTGTCTATTAACACTTGGACAAAAAACAATTAAACTTCTCCACTGAAACTTAAGAGCTGTGAAAGTATTGTTTATCACTTAAGCTAAGGTATTGACAAATGTCTGACCATTATAGAAATCATCGTTTGAATGGTAGGTATAAAAGTGAGTGACTTTTCTGGGTAATTTTTCATAAGCCCCTTTACCTTTTTATGTTAGTGTGCTCATACCTCAGTGAGAAATTAACCACAGGTTGTGGATTACTCTTGAATAAATACATCTCTAACATCTCATATATACAAACCAAGTTTATGTGTGGTAACCAAACAACAAACTTGATCTTCACATAAAACCAGTACCCTGATTAGGTACAGATTGTACTGAAGATATAGAGATGGTTTAACATGACAGGTGTATTACTCCATTATCCCACTACTATAAAGAACTACCTGAGACTGGGTAATTTATAAGGAAAAGAGGTTTAATTGACTCAGTTCCACAGGCTGTACAGAAGGTATGGATGGAGAGGCCTCAGGAAATGTACAATCATGGTGAAAGGGCAAACAGGAAGCAAGCAGGTCTTCACATGGCAGCAAAAGAGAGAGATAAGAGGGAAGTGCCACAGACTTTTAAATAATTAGATCTCACAGGAACTCACTCACTATCACAATAATAACAAGGGGGAAATTTGCCCCCATGATCCAATCACCTCCCCACAAGTTCTTCCCCCAATACTGGTCATTACAATTCAACCTAAGATTTGGGTAGGAACACAGAGCCAAACCATATTATTGTGATCCTGATTCTCCCCAAATCTCATGTCCTTCTCACATTTCAAAACACAGTTATGACTTCCCAACAGTCCACTCAAAGTCTTAACTCATTCCAGCATTACTCAAAAGCCCAAGTCCAAGTCTCATCTGAGACAAGACGAGTCCCTTCTGCCTATGAGCCTGTAAAATAAAAAACAAGTTAGTTACTTCTAAGATACAATGGAGGTACAGGCATTGTGTAAATGCTCCTATTCCAAATGGGACAAATTGGCCAAAACAAAGGGGCAGTACCCCACTCTCAGTACCAGTTTTCTCTATTAGTCCATTCTCATACTGCTATAAAAAACTGTCTGAGACTGGGCAATTTATAAATAAAAGAGGTTTAATTGACTCACAATTCCACAGGATTTATAAGAGGCATGGCTGGGGAAGCCTCAGGAAACCTACAATCATGGCAGAAGTATGAAGGGGTAGCAAACACATCTTCACATAGCAGAAGGAGAGAGAGAGGGGGAAAGAAAGGGCAAGTGCCAGAGACTTTAAACCATCAAATATCATGAGAATTCAGTCACTGTCACAAGAACAGCAATGGAAAAATCCACCTCCATGGTCAAATCACCTACCACCAGATCCCTTCCCCAGCATTGGAAATTACAATTCAACATGAGATTTGGGTGGGGGCACAGAGTCAAACCATTTCAACGGAAGTGCCCAAATTAACTTTCTGAGTGAAGCTGAAAATTTTCTGAAAATTAGGATGGATTATCTCTAAGAAAAACAGATTACTGTTAAAAAATAAAAAATGCCAAGGTTAATCCTACCCCTGTTGTGTATCTGGCCCCATGGACAGTGTTATGATTATTTTTGCATAAGTTTTTTTTTTATTCTATGATCAAGGTCCAATTTTTAAATTGTTGTATATTGAAATTAATAATGGTAGAATATTTCTCATTAGAAGAGCCTAATGGAAGAAGCATTACTCTCTGAAGTGTTTAATGGAATGCCAATGACATTTTAAATTTCTTTATGAAATATAGTTTACATATAGAAAAGTGCATGTCAGTAAACAGGCCAATGAATTGTAAGAAATCGAAAACACTTAAGTAATTGGCATTTAGATTAAGAAGCAGAATACAGTCCAGCATCCCAGAATTCCCACTTATGCTTCCTACTAATCACTATTTCCCTCAGGGATAACATGACCTTAGATAATTACTACGAAGTGAATACCATTATACCCAACACCCAAGTCAGGAAAAGGAAATTTTCAAGTTATGCTAGATGTCTTTCCATTGGTCCCATCTCAATCACATTTTTTTCCTCCTTCCAAATGTAACCATCATTCTGACATTTTAGTAATCACTTTCCTGCATGTCTTTTGGTTTTATTACCCAAGTGTGCAACCGTAGACACGATAGCTTTAAGCTTCCCCATTAAAAAAAAAACTGATATGACTTTTACATCACATCTAATCAATAGATTTCCTCTCTTCATTCTTTTCTTTCTTACAATTTATTTTTTTAAGAACTTAGATTTGACTTCTAAACGTTTTTACAGTCTGGGCTTTCTGCTTGGTAATCATAGTACAGTTCAGTAAGTTCCTCTGTATTTTCTGCAAAATGGCAGCTGGATTAAAAAATGTGATCAGAGTCAGATGCAATCCATGTGACAAGGCTATTGGTGGTGTCTTGTCCTTTCATCAGGAGGCGTATGACTGTTTTTCAGCTTTTTTTTAAATGTTAGCAGCTTTTGATCTTCAATGCATATATTCATGATGGGGCTTCAAAATGGCAATATTTTAATTTTATTATTTTGCTTGCTTTTAAATCTAGAATAATTTTATACAGAGATACTTTTAATCTAATATTTTATTAACTAGTGATCGAGTTTATGTAAGAAAGGCAGGTTAAATGTATGATTATTTAATCTTATTTACAGTTTTTAGATAATTAGTGTTTTGTCACTTTTTAAAAGTGAACACTTGTTTTCCATGCCATTATAAAATAATGGATTTACATGTATTTGATGCTCTCAATCTGTTTCAATTTCTATCTGTATTGAGGCTCAAACTGTATATTATTTGCTACAAGAACCTATTAAAGTTGGAACTAGACTCCTTTTGACATGATCTTCACAGTTTTTGTTAGCTTCATTGCTCTCTGGCATATCGGGTTCCAGATTTATCTTGTATATTTTCTATTCCATACCTTGAATCAACCATTTATCCAGGAAGTTTGGTTTATGTAAATGAGAAATAGCATTAAAATGTCACAGTCTTGGGATTCAGAACGCTCATTGCAATTGGATTGGCCATTGTGTCTAGGCATTTTTATGTAAAAGGATTCTAGTAAGAACAATACATTCTTATACGTAGAATGATTTAGTTCATGCTAAGAAATTTTCTTCTAAAGATAAACTGAGATCTGCCATAAAATAGCTAGTCTGATATTTTCCTTTTTTTTTTCCATGACCTCACAACTAAAACAGTCAATTCTGAATTTTTCGTAGGATCTTTTAGTAAGTATACATAAGCAATGAACGATTCTCAAGCAAACTCTAAAGATCATATGTTTATTCTGATAACTGTTGGTAGCAGTGTTCAAGACTATAGTAAAATCTAACATAGGAGTTGATATAGTTTGGATCTGTGTCCCTGCTCAAATCTCATGTTGTGTTGTAATTTCCAATGTTAGTTGTGGGGGCCTGGTGGGAGGTGACTAGATCATGGTGACAGTTTTTCAGGAATGATTTAGCACCACCCCCCTTGGTATTTTCTTGGCAGTAGTAAATGAGTTTTCATGAGATCTGCTTTTTAAAAGTGTGTAGCACCTCTACCTCTTGCTCTGGCCATGTCAGAGAGCTCACTCCCACTTTGCCTTTCGCCATGTGATTGGAAGCTTTCTGAGGCCTCCTGAGAATCAGAAGCTGTTATGCTTTCTGTACAGCCTGCAGAACCATGAACCAATTAAACTTCTTTTCTTATAAATTACTCAGTCTCAGGTATTTCTGTATAGCAGTTTGATAATGCACAGGAGTCAAAGGAAAAGTTCTCCTTTGCCCTCCGAGGGTTCATGACAAAATCAACTTACAAAAGTCTGATTAATTAGAGAAAGGGCATAAAATTCTTAATATGCGTGTGGGAGAGAAACACAGAGTGAGTACATCCCACTTGCCCCAAGGAGTTCAGAAGCTTAAATACCATCTTGATGTTAACAGAAAGAATTGGGATTGGATTTTGAAAAAACAGGTTATGGTGGCAAAACAGGTTATGGGAGGTAGACAAGAGGAAGCTTAGCTAGCAAAAGTGGTCTTGTGATGCAGATGAAACTTCACAGGTAGCAGACCTCAGAAAGAATACATGATAAATGGTTTCTTCAGACCTATAAAAGTGTCAGACTTTCAGTATATCTTTCCTAGATCTGGATAAGAGGAGGCCTCAGAGAAAATCTAGCTGTAACATGCAGATTCTCTACAGATGCAAATCTACCCCCACAAAAGAAAACTTTGTAGGGTTATTTCTCTTTGCTGGATTTCTAAACAAGTGTCTTAAAATACATCAAAGAAATATATTTTGGGGTAAAATATTTTGATATTCTTTCAGCTCCCACTTTGAAACATTAAGAAGTTTTATATGTTAAAGTAAGGCTTATAATATTGAATATATTTTGGTTAGAGTTTATTAGATTAAAAAAGGCAAAGGAGTAGAAAGTAACCAAATTAGGATAAGCAGAAAAGAGCAAATTTATATATGTATATATACATATGTACATCATTCTTAATCAGTCTCTTAGTCCTGAGAATAGATCAGTTTATTTCAGCAGCTGTGTCCCATTCCAGGAGATGCTATTGCAGATTGACTAGGCCTGTATATATTATGCAGGAAAACAGATCTTTAATAAGAAGCATTTCTATGGAAACAAGGAAAACAAAGGTTAATGTCCGGAGTACTCTATAGACTTGTTTTTCTAGAGTCTCTGAAGTGTGTTCAGATTGCAGTGGCAAGCTGACAGATTTTTCTGGATAATAACTCAAAGCAAATGTTCAATTGAACTTTCTGAGTAGTCGATACCTCAGCCAGCATGAATGCTGTTTATGTATAAGTTGCAGTGGTGATTTCTTGTGATGTCTATATCAAGTTGTCTAGCTTCATTTTGCAGGGCTTTAAGACATGTAGTTTCATTTTCTAGTTATCTCATGTCAAAAAAAAATTGAAGAAAAATTGGGAAACATTAGTTGGAGACTTGCAGCCAGAGAAGAATGCATGATTCAGTTTAAATTGTAGAAAAATAATAAAAATTAAAAAACAATGGGCAAGTCTACAAACAGGTGTATTGTATAATTTTCCTGAAATATAATTTTTCTCTCTCTAGTTCCCCATTTCTACCAAGAATAAAACATAAGAGGACCAATTTATTTGAAAAATAAATTTCAGTTCTAATATACTTGGCCTAATTTTTAGCATACAATTGTGACTGGCCATATAAGCTCCTTTAAAGTTGGTTTTCCTGGAATTTTAAAACAAAGCTTTACAGGTTAAATTTTTAAAAGTCTCCAAGGTAAGAAGTAAAGCCAAAGAGTCACAATCACATCACACTGTGTCTATAATCTCTGTATAAATTGAATGGGTTCCTTTTCTCTTAGGTCCCAAAATATCTTGAATGAATATCCTGGACTTATCAGAGAGTGGCATACTTTACTTACTGCAAGATCACAAACTTTGTAAGGGAACTGTGTAGACAAGGTATGAAGCCAGTCTTTCCAAGAAGTTTTTCATTGGCTATATGAATTCAGTCCCAATTCCTCAAAAATGTTTGGTCATATCTGAAAATGCATCATTCTAATCAAAGACTTGCTAAAATAACCAGTGTCTATAATTTTATACCCTTACAAAAGAAAAAATACTCTTACTAAACTTCTTCAAATGATTATATTGCCATAAATTTAAAAATAGAAATAGTTTCCAAATTTTGGAGAAATCAAATAAAAAGAAAGATAAATGTATCAATTTTTCTCAAAAAGTATACTTTATCCAATTGTTAGCTATAAACAGTTCAAAAGAAAAAAAGGTATCTTGGCTCTGAAAAACAAAATATAAAAATAAGCAGCATGTTTCAATCAGAAAAATCATAAAAATGTTATCCCAGTCCTCTATTAATTTCATGTAATTAACTCTTGTTCTGCTAGATGTCGGGCTGGCAATCTTCATAAAAGCATTAACTTTTTAGAGTTCTGGAAGTTTTGCCCAACCCAATGGTATGATCTCAAAAGTTATCAGAACCTAAGTTGAAGAGTATTTTTCAGTGTTCTTTCCATGAATTTCCTTGAAGAAGCTGCAAATTATGGACTTTAGTCAATTATAAACTGCTTTTTAAAAACAATCAAAGTAAAACAATAATTGCCTGTGTATGAGAAAAGACTCAGAATATCCATGATTAAAGACACGGTTGGCAAGGAAATTCGGTTATTTCTGTGGCATACAATTATTTAACATAATAATCATAATTATTTCTGATAAAATGTACTAAGAAATAACAGAATTGTAAGACTCTCATACAATTTTGAAATACATATTAACAACCCACTCATATAAGTTAAACACTATTTTTTTATTTGATAATGCTTCCCATATGACTTTAACATACCATATAAGCCTAATACGCCTCTTTTGGACATCCAGGAGCCCTAAAATCTAAAATGTTAATTTTAGGTAAAAAAGACCTAATTAAGACTTTCTAATTAATTTTGAAGTTTATCAAATATCAAAAGTTTAAAACACTTGCTCAAAATCAGATCACAGGTCACTATAAATTAATAATTTCCCCAACCATCAAAATCTATCTCAATCTCTCCCCTTTTCTTTTGCAGTTTATTTAATAGATAAAAATCTTTTACCATCTTTTATTAAGATTACACCAAAATCTTATTCAAAAGAGAAAACCAAGTTCTATCTTTTCATTAGTGTATTATTAATGCTAAAGCTAATTTTAATAGAATTTTATAAATAGATTCATCCAACATCAATCAGCTTTGAGCATGCACAATAAAATTTCCATATACCCTTTTTGAACCTATTACACTTTTTCCCGTTTTCTTTCTTTCCCCAACTTTCTATATTCATTAAGTTTATTTACTTTTATTACTTCAATGTAAACAACTTTTAAAAATCTGTAAACAAGGAAAAGTTATTTTCCTTTTAACAAAAAGGTACATTTTCATGCCTTTTTGTAAACTTTCTTACCAAAAACACACCCAACTTTTCTTGTATACTTTGAATGCAGAAGATTATATCTGGCATTTTACATTCATATATACACACACACACACACACACACACACACACATACATTTTTCATTATATTTATTGAAGTGTGTGTGTGTGTATATATATATATATATATATAAAATACACTTCACCACTATACAATTCATCCATATAATCAAAAACCACACATATATAATATATATATATGTATATACTCTCAGTGATCATCATTTTTAGTGAAAAACCTAGAAAATAAGAAATTTAATTTACGTACCAGATAGATGGAGAGCCCAGGACAAAGTACAGTGGAGTCAATGCCTGGAAGATCCAACCCCTCACAGCATGGCTAAGAAGCACAGCAGGATCAGGGAGAATGGGGCATGGATGCTGTCCCTAGGCCTCAACATGGTCACTTGTCTATACCTCAGAATCAAACGGCTCAAATTCAAAGACATAAGCTCTCTGAGAAAAAATATCATGGAATTGAAAAGGAGGTAAAACAAAATACCAGAATAGAAGGCCCCACTGACTGTTCCCACCACAAAAAACAAAGTTAACAGCTATCTACACAGAAAAAAAAAAATCATCATAAGAACCAAAAATTAGGTGAGCACCCATAGAACCTGGTTTTAACTTCATATTGTTGAAAGAGGGTCTGGAGACATCGAATCAGGGACACCACACCTTCCCCACTCCTTGAAGGAGTTGTATGGAGTGGAGAGGCTCTCTGGAAACTGGTGGAGAGAGAACACAGCAAATTTGAGGCATTACACTCAGTGTTTTCCTGTTACAGCAGAGTGGAAAACCAGACTAAACTCAGTGGACAGGTGCACATGAACACAGCATTTAAACTGGTCTTATTCAGAAAGGATTACTGATCCCAGTGGCCCCAACTCGAGTTCCCACAAACCTTACCACCAAGGGCTACAGTGTCCTTTGTCTCCAAGTAAACTTGAAAGGCAGCACAGACCACAAGGACTGCAATTCTTAGATCTTTTAGATGAGTCCTAGTGCTGAACTGGACCCAAAGATAGTGGACTAGGGGACACATGACCTACTGAATAAAAAGCTGGAATGACTAAGGGAGTGCTGGCATCACCCCTTGCGTAACCCCAGGCTACACAGCTCTCAGCTCTGAAAGAGGTCCTTTCCTTCTATTTGAGGATACAAGAGGGAAGAGTAAGAATAACTTTGTTTTGCATCTTGGATACCAGCTCAGCCACAACAGGATAAGGCACCAGTCAGTGTTGTGAGGCCCCTGTTCCAAACGCTAGATACTAAATGACATTTCTATAAAACCTTGGGCCAGAGAAGAACACACTGCATTTGAAAATAATTATCCACTTCAGGCAGCATTCATCACCTGATAGCTGAGGAGACCTTGGGTTCTGAATAACCAGCAGCAATACCCAGGTACTATATTGAGGGCCTTGCACGTGCCTCTGAGACCTGTTGACTTCAGGTGAGACTCAGCACATTACTAGCTGTAGTGGCTATAAGGAAAAACTCCTTCAGCTTGAGAAAAGCAAGGGGAAAAGTAAAGGGGACTTTGTCCTGCACCTTAGATACCAACACTACCACAGGAGGATAGAGCACCAAGTGAGCTCTTGAGGTCCATGACTCTAGGACTTGACTCCTGGCTGTCATTTCTGGACTTGCATATAAGGCCAGAGGGGAGACCACTGCCCTAAAAGGTGAGTCCTAGACCAGGCAGCATTCACTCCAAGCTGACTTTCGAGCCCTTGGACTTTTAAGGAACATTAGTGTAAGTCTGGCAGTACTTGTTGCCTGGGGTGGAGGCAACTATGGGGTGTAGCACCTCTGCTTTTGGATAGGGGAAGGAAGAGTGGAAAGAACTGCATCCTGTGGTTTGAGTACCAGCTCACACATAGTACAGTAAAATACCAGGTAAACAGTTAATGTTTCTGACTCTAGTTCCTGACTTATAGCAGCACCTCTGAACCCACCTGGAGCCTAGGGAAACTCACTGTCCTGAAGAAAAAAACACAGGCCTGGGTGATTTTTGCCACCAGCTAAATGTAAAGCCCCAGAGCCTTGAATAGGCATAGGCAGTAACCAGGGAGTGGTTATAGAAAGCCTTGGGCAAGGCCCAGTGCTGTGTGGGGCTTTGGGTCTGACCCAGTGCATTCATAGTGGTGATGGACACAGAGGTGCTTCTGTCATCCCAGATTTAGGTAGCTGAAAACATAGAGAGCGACTCCATGGGTTCAGGAGAAAGTAAGGAAAGAGAGTAAGAGTCCCTGCCTGGTAATCCAGAGCATTATTCTGGATCTTTGACAAGACCATCAAAGTATTAAGTCTATGTGCCTGTAAAAACCACAGCATTACTGGAATTAGGGTGCTCCCTAATGCAGATACAGCTTAGATCATACCACTGAAATTCTTTCAAAAACCTGGAAAGACTTCCCAAGAAGAACGAGTACAAATAAGCACAGAAAGGGAAGATAATAATAAATACCTAACTACCCAATGCTCAGACACTGAAGAGCATCGACTAGCATCAATGCCATTCAGGAAAAGATGACCTCACTGAATGAACCAAATAAGGCACTACGAACTAATCCTGGAGAGATAGAGACATGTAAACCTTCAGACAGAGAATTCAAAATAGCTGTTTTGAAGAAACTGAAATACATACAAGATTAGACAGAGAAAAATTTCATAATTTTATTGGATAAACTGAACAGAGGTTGAAATAATTTTTTGAAAAATCAAGCAAAAATTCTCTAGTAGAAAAGTGCAATTGGCATACTGAACAATACATCAGAGTTCTTTAATAGTGCAATTAATCAACAGAAGAAATAAATAATGAATTTTAAGAAAGGTTATTTGAAAATATACAATCATTAGAGAGAAAAAACAATAAAGCATGCCAACAGGAACTAGAAAATAGTCTCAAAAGCTCAAATCTAAGAGTTATTGGTCTTTAAAAGGAGATAGAGAAAGAGATAGGGGCAGAACGTTTGTTCAAAGGGATAGCAGGGAACTTCCCAAACCTAGAGAAAGATATCAATATCCATGAACAAGAAGATTATAGAAAACCAAGGAGATTTGCCTGAAGACATTTAACAATCAACTCCATCTGGTGGCAGACTTATCACTAGAAACTTTACAGGCCAGACAAGAGTGGCATGACATGTATAAAATGCTGAAGAAAAAAAAAAAAAACAAACCCTATTACCCTAGAATAGTATATCTGGCAAAATATGTCTTTCAAACATGAAAGAGAAATTAAGACTTTTGAAGACAAAAGATGATGAGGAATTCCTTCAACGCCAGATCTGTCCTACAAGGGATGCTAAAGGGACAGCTTCAATCAGAAAACAAAACGATAAAATGAACAATAGGCAATCACCTAAAAGTATAAAACTCACTGGTAATAGCAAGTACACAGGAAATGCAGAACACTATAACACTGTAACTGTGGTTTGTAAACTACTCCTACCCTAAGCAGAAAGACTAAATGACGAACCAATCAAAAACAGTAACTACAAAAACTTTTAAAGATGTGTTGGTATGTTAAGATATAAAGAGAAACAACAGAATGTTAGAAAGCAGAGGAATAAAATTAAGGCATAGCGCTTTTATTCGATTCCCTTTTCATTTTTGTTTGTTTGTTTATGCAAAAAAATTAAAAGTTATTATCAGGTTAAAATAATGGGTTATAAGGTAATATTTGCAAGCCCTGTCGTAACCTCAAATCAAAATACATACAACAGATACACACAAAATAAAAGGCAACAAACTAAATTATATCGCCATAGAAAATCACCTTCACTAAAGAAGTTCAGAAATAAATTTTGAAAAGGAAGAGAAGAGTATAATAAAACTAGAAAACAAGTAGCAAAATAGCAGAAGTAAGTCCTTCCAATAATAATGTTAAATGTAAATGGACTGAACTCTCCTCTCAGAATAGCTTTCAATATAAAATCTAATGAGGCATCTTAAGGAACTAGAAAAGCAAGAGCAAACCAACTCAGATTAAGTAGAAGAAATAAATAAATAAAATTGAAATGAAATAAAATACAAAAGATCAATGAATCTAATAGTTGCTTATTTGAAAATTTAAACAAAATTGACAAAACTTTAGTCAGACTTACTAAGAAAAAAAAGAAGATCTAAACAAAATCAGAAATTGAAAAGAAGACATTACAACTGATACTACAGTAATTTAAAGGATTATTAGTGGCTACTATGAGCAAATATATGCCAATAAAATAGAAAATCTAAAAAAAAAAAAAAAAAGACAAATTCCTGGAAATGCAAGCTACCAAAATTGAACCAGGACGAGATCCAAAACCTGAACAGACCAATATCAAGTGATGAGATCAAAGCCATAATAAAAAGTCTCCAATTAGAAAAAAGCTTGGGACCTGATGGTTTCACTGCTTAATTCATCCAAACATTTAAGGAAGATCTAATATCAATCAAACTCGAACTATTCTAAAAAATAGAGAAGGGAATAATTGCAAACACATTCTGTGAGGACAATAATTACCCTGATACTTAAACCAGACAAAGACACATCAAAAAAAAGAAAGCTACAGGTCAATATCTCTTATGAGTATTGATGCAAAAATCCTCAACAAAATACTAGCAAATGAAATTCAAAAATACATTGCAAAGATTATTTATCATGACCAGGGTTAAAGGAGGATTTAACCTTGGGATGAAAAGATGTTTGAACATACACAAACTAATCAATGTGATACATGAAACCAACAGAATAAAGATCATTTCAATTGATTCTGAACATAGTTGATAAAATTGAACATTACTTCATAATAAAAACCCTCAAAAAACTGGGTATCAAAGAGAGTTGCCTCAACATAATTAAGGCCATTTACAACAGACCCACAAATAGTATCATACTAAATGGAGAAAAACTGGAAGCCTTTTACATAACATCTGGAAGACAACAGAGATGCCCTGCGTCACCACTGTTGTTCAACATAGCACTGGGAGTCCTAGCTGGAGCAACCATACAAGAGAAAGATATAAAGTGCCCCCAATCTAAAAAGAAAGAAGTCAAATTATCCCTGTTTGCAGATGATATGATTTTATATTTGGAAAAACCTAAATATTCCACTAGAAAATTATAAGAACTGATCAATTCAGTAAAGTTTCAGGATACAAAATCAATATACAAAAACCAGTAGCATTTCTATATGCTAGCAGTGAAAAATGTAAAATATAAATTAAAAACAATAGTCACAAGTACAATTTTGTATCTAGGAAGTAACCAAAGAGTGAAAGATCTCTTAATGAAAATTGTAAAACTGAAGGAGACAACAAAATTTTTTTTTAAAATTCTGTTCATGGACTGGGAAAATCACTATTGTTAAAATGTCCATCCTACCCAAAGCAATCTGCAGATTTAATGCAATCCCTATTAAAATATCAAAAACATTCTTCACAAAAATAGAACAAAAAATTGTAAAATTTATATGGAAACATCAAATGCCTAGAATAGCCAAAGCTATCCTGAACAAAATGAACAAAACTGGAAGATCACCTTACCTGACTTCAAATTATATTACAGAGCTATAGTAACCAAAAGAGCATGGTACTGGCATAAAAGCAGACACATCAATGAATGGAAAACTAGAGAACCCAGAAACAAATCCACATAACTTCAGTCAACTCATTTTTTACAAGGATGCCAAGAACACATGCTGGGGAAAAGACAGTTTCTTCAATAAATGTTACAGGGAAAACTAGTTACATGTATTCAAAATAATTAATCTAGACCTCTATACAAATTCAAAAGAATTAATCTAGACCTCTATACAAAAATCAAATCAAAATAGATTAAAGGCTTAAATTTAAGACCTCAAACAATACAACTGCTACAAGAAAATATTGGGAAAAATCTTCAGGACATTGGTCTGGGCAAAAATTTGTTGAGCAATACACAAGTGCAGATAATCAAAGCAAAGACTGACAGATGTGATCACATTGAGTTAAAAAGCTTCTGCAGAGCAAAAGATACAATCAACAAAGTGAAGAGGCATTCACAGAATGGGATAAAATATTTGCAAACTACCCATCTGAGCAGGAATTCATAACCATAATATTTAAGGAGCCCAAACAACTCTATAAGTAAAAATCCAATAATCTGATTTTAAAAAGGGCAAAAATTTGAATAGACATTTCGTAAAAGATATACAAATAACAAATAGACATATGAAAAGGTGCTCAACATCATTAATTATTAAAGAAATGCTCTATCCTCTTTATGACAGAATAACACAGAAAAGACAAAGTCAAAGGAAAATACTATTTCTGGGAAAGAAGGATCAAGAGTAGGAAAATTCATACCATAAAGTGTACCAGAGTTGCTACAACCAAGACTACTTACACTAATTGTGTTATCCCATTATATCACATTTTGCAGAAAATAAAGAGAATAACAGTGATTTTTACCATGTGCTTGGTAAGAAATTCTTACTCTTCTTCTGGCTTATTAGATTCTGAGTTTCATTCACTGAAATTTCAGGAAGAGCAGAGCTTTGATATACTGTGCACGGTGCCAAAACAGTAAGGGTCACGGGGAAACTTCCTCTTTACTCTCTGAAGTTTCACTAAAAAATCAACTTACAAATGGCAGATTAATTGGGGAAAAAAAGGCGTACAAATTTATGAATGTGCACATGGGGGAGAACAATAGTTATTATCTCCTGGCCCCCTAATGGGGTTCAGAAGCTTATATACCATCTTGAAGTTACTGAAAGAATTGGAGTTTGGCATAAAAAAAGTGCAAAATAATGTATTTTGCAGAAATTTGGATGAAAATGAAGGCCATTATTCTAAGTGAGGTGACTCAAGAATGGAAAACAAAATACTGCATGTTTGCACTTATCAGTGGACGTTAAACTATAGGTACACAAAGCCATGCAGAGTGGTATAATGGACATTAGAGACTCAAAAAAAGAGTGAGTGGGAGTGGGGTGATAGATTTTTTAAAAACCTACATATTGGGCACAGTGTACACTACTCAGTTGATGGGTACACTAAAATCTCAGACTTCACCACTTTACAATTCATCCATATAACCAAAAACCACATATATCCTAAAGTTATTGAAATAAAAAAGAATGGGCATGGCTGGGCACCATGGCTCAAGCCTATAATCCCAGAACTTTGGGAGGCCAAGGTGGGATAATCACTTGAGGTCAGGAGTTCCAGACCAGCATGGCCAACGTGATGAAACCTTGTATCTACTAAAAATACCCAAAAATTTAGCTGCATGTGGTGGTGCCTGCCAGTAGTGACAGCTATGGGGAAGGCTGAGGCTTGAGAATCAATTGAACCTGCGAGGCAGTGATTGCTGTGAGCCAACATTGTGTCTCTGTACTCCAGCCTGTGTGACCCAGGAGACTCCACCTCAAATAAAATAAAATAAAATTAAATAAATAAAATTAAATAAAATAAAGTAAATAAAATAAAAAAGAATGGGTGTTTGGATCCTGGAAAAACAGGTTATGGAAAAGATGAGAAGAGGAATTGTGTTGAGGAGCAATAAATGATTACTAGGGAGAATGAGTAGATCAGAGTACACAAATAGTTCTCCACAAAATTGAATAATCCTCAGAGACATATCTTTTAAATGGATCTGTTCTGGTGTGTCTATATAATTGGTCTTCTTTTCTGCAATAGACAATAAGATAACTCACAGGGGAGAAGAAAAACAATTATTTTCCTTGGTAGGTCCAGACTTTAGACAGATACAGGAATTTCAGAAAACAATTTCATCCTTTGCTGTGGGAGAGACCAGTGGGTATGTCGGGATCAGGGGGATCATCGTCAGTTTAGCATGTTATAGTGCCATATTTTGGGGTATCAGTTTCTGGGCCCTGACATTCCAACCTTCCAGTGGGGTTCAGCAGCTTATATACAATCTTGAAGTTACAGAAAGAATGGGGTCTGAGAGTATGACCAAAAACTGGTTAAGACAGTAAATCCAGTTACAGTGGCAAGACATATTATGAGATGAAAAGAAGAGGAGGTTTGCCTAGCAAACGCATTCTTATGTAGACAAAAGCACAGAGGTAGCAGCCCTCAGAATAGAGGGGAAATGCTTCTTCAGACATTTAAATGTTTCAAACTCTCAGTTGATCTTTCCTAGATAAAGGGAAACCTCAGAAAAAAATCTGGCTGCATTAGTACAGATTCTCTACAGATGCAAATCTCCCTCAAAAAACAAGGAAGATTACTTCTGTTTGCTGGTTTTCTGAACCACCATCTCAAAATATGTCAAAGTAGTGTATTTTGGGGTAAAATACTTAATTTCTTTCAATAGTAACATATGAAAGAGAAAATATGAATGTCTTATAAGCTAACTTGAAAATAATATTTTTTTTAAATGAGTACCGAAGATTGTGCACCATGGGAGACCATTAGTTACAAGGAAGTGCCCAGAGTATGTCAGCAGAAGCCTTCACAAGTTTATCGGTGGCTGCTGCAGTCTTAAGTTAAGCAGGGTATCAAAAAGACACCGTAATGAGCTATTATTAGTCATTGGTGGTTTCTATGTAGCTGAGTTGAAACAGCAAAGGCCTGACCTGATCACTCTGAATAAATAGAGAGAAAGAGGTTTACAGTAGTTAGATGTCAGGGAAGAGGATATTGAAAAGCTAACTTTAGTTTGCAAAATTCTAGTTTCCAGTTCAGTTTGGGATTCCAATAGAGGGTTTTTTTCAATGAGAACTTAGTTAAGTTCTAAATAGAACTCTTAGTTTATTAAACTTATTTTTCTTTATAAATGACCACATCTCAGGTATTCCTTCATAGCAGTATGAAAATGGACTAATACAGTAAATTGGAACTGGGAGTGGGGCACTGCTACTAAGATAACTAAAATGTAAAAATGACTTTTGAACCGAGACAGGCAGAGGTTGAAATAGTTTGGAGGGTTCAGAAGAAGACAGGAAGACGAGGGAAAGTTTGGAGCTTCCTAGAGACTTGTTGAACGGTTTTGACCAAAAATGCTGATACTGATATGGAAAATGAAGTCCAGACTAAGGTGGTTTCAGATGAAGATGAGGAACTTACTGGAAACTGGAGCTAAGGTGATCCTTGCTATGTTTTAGCAAAGAGACTGGTGGCATTTCGTCCCTACCCTACAGATCTGTGGAACTTTGAACTTGAGAGAGATAATTTAGGGTATCTGGTGTAAGAAATTTCTAAGCAGCAACGCATTCAAGAGACTGGCTGGGTGCTTTTTAAAGCATTCAATTTTATTCATTCACAAAGATATGGTTTGGAATTGGAGCTTACATTTAGAAGGGAAGCAGAGCATAAAAATTTGGAAAATTTGCAGCCTGACAATGTGATAGGAAAAAAAAAAAGAAAACGTTTTTTGAGGAGAAATTCAAGCCAGCTGCAGAAATTGGTGTAAGTAATAAGGAGCCAAATGTTAATCATGGATAATAGGGAAAATGTCTCCAGGGTATGTCAGAGTTCTCCACAGCAGCCCCTCCCATTGCAGGCCCAGAAGCCTAGGAGGAAAAAATTGTTTTGTGAGCCAGACCCAGGGCCGTGCCACTTTGTGCTAGGTGCCCTGCATCCTAGCCATGGCTAAAAGACGACAAAATAAAGCTCAGGCCATTCCTTCAGAAGAAGTAAACCTTAAGCCTTGGCAGCTAAAACGAGATGTTGGGCCTGTGGGTTCAGAAAAGTCAAGCATTGAGGTTGGGAACCTCCATCTAGATTTCAGAAGATGTATGGAAACACCTGAATGACTAGGCAGAGGTGTGCTGCAGGGGCAGAGCCCTCATGGATAAATTCTGCTAGAGCAGTGTGAAAGAGAAAGGTGGGGTGTGAGGCCCCACACAGAGTCCCCACTGGGGCACTGCATAGTGAGGCTGTGAGACGAGGGCCACCTTCCTCCAAACCTGACAGTGGTAGATTCTCCAACAGCTTGTACTGTGCACCTGGAAAAGCTGCAGACACTCAATGCCAGCCAGCGAAAGCAGCCAAGATGGGGAACTGTACCCTGCAAAGTCACAGATAAAGAGCTGGGAGTTCTTTTCCATGGGAGCTCACCTCTTGCATCAGCGTAACCTGCATGTGAGACATGGATTCAAAGGAGATCATTTTGGAGCTTTAAGATGTGACTGCCCCACTGGATTTTGGATTTGCATGGGGCTGGTACCCCCTTTTTTTGGCCAATTTCTCCCATTTGGAATGGGTGTATTTACCCAATGCTTATACCCCCATTGTATCCAGGAAGTAACTAACTTGCTTTTGATTTTATAGGCTCATAGGCAGAAAGGACTTGACTTACCTCAGATGAAACTTTGAATTGTGGACTTTTGAGTTAATGGTGAAATGAGTTAAGACTTTGGGGGACCGTTGGGAAGGCATAAGTGGTTTTGAAATGTGAGGACATGAGATTTGGGAAGGGCCAGGGATGGAATGATATGGTTTGGCTGTGTCACCACCCAAATCTCATCTTTAATTGCAACTCCCATAATCCCCACATGTTGTGGAGGGACCCTGTGGGTGGTAATTGAATCAAAGGAAAGGGTTTTTGTCATGCTGTTCTCATGATAGTGAATAAGTCTCATGAGATCTGATGGTTTTATACAGGGCAGTTGCCCTGCACAAGCTCTTTTGCCTGCCACCATGTAAGACATGTCTTAGCTCCTCCTTCACATTCTGCCGTGATTGTGAGGCCTCCACAGCCACGTGAAACTGTGAGTCTATTAAACCTCTTTTTCTTTATAAATTACCCAGACTTGAGTATTTCTTCACAGCAGTACGAAAATAAACTAATACACATGCAACATGAGAAATCTCATTGAAGCAATCTTGGAAAATACAGTTTGGCTCACTATGCCATCTGATGGTAAATAATATTATGGCATTTGCTACATGTGTTAAATATAAAAATCTCAGAACATATGTACTCTTAAAGTATACAATAACTTCTATTTAATACAAAAGAAAGAAAGAAACCCACCTTTGACTCATAGCACGAGTAAAAATGTTGATATATTAAATGTATGTATTTGATATATTAAAATGTATAGCATTTCATCCCCAAGTTACCTTCAAACTCTTTTTCTTCTCTCTCCAAGAGTTATATTTAACCCAATACTAAAGAAATTTAGATGTAAAAACCCAATACTACAGAAATTTAGATGTAAAAACTTTTTTCAACTTGATAATTCTTTGATCTGGCAATGAAAAATTACATATATCTCTGTTTCTGCACTGAAATAGAAAGGATATACTTGCTGCTAACTGAATATTTTTCACAACTAGTAATATAAAATAGAGAAGAAATAATTTATACCTAATACTAATGCAATATTCAGTGAATGAATGGTCTGCTTGAGAATACATTCCCTTATACTTCTCTGAATCAGAGTAGAGGTTTTCTATTGATATCACAAATTACCAGCAGTGAAAGAAATACATTAACTGCAAACTAACTGTTATTTATCGTACAAGTACTTATTAAGTATCTATTATGTGTCAGACACTGCTCCAGGTATGTAGGATGTAGTATTGAACAAATCAGAAGGTTTTTCATTATGGAGTTTAAATTCTAATGAAGAGGACAGGGATGACAGACAATGAACAATAAAGAGATTAATGCCTAACCAAATGTTACATAGTAATGAGCACCCTGAATGCAAATAAAATAAGGCAAGATGATAGAGGGTAATGTATGTTGGTGACTATTTTAGGATGGTCAGAGATGGCCTTTCTGAAAAGATGACATTTGAGCAATGTACAACATTAGAAACTATTTCAATTATAATTATCAAGATTTCAATATAAAAATCTCAGGACGTAAGTACTCTTAAAGTATAAATTAACTTCTATTTAATACAAAACAGAGAAAGAAACCCACCTTTGACTCATCGCACGAGTAACAGTCATAAACGTACAAGTTAGAAATCATGTAAAAATGAATCAAAAAGAACTTGCCATGAGAAATGCAACTGACCTAAGCTTTTCTTAAAACTTCAAAAGAGTTAGTTAGAGGCCGGGCGCGGTGGCTCAAGCCTGTAATCCCAGCACTTTGGGAGGCCGAGACGGGCGGATCACGAGGTCAGGAGATCGAGACCATCCTGGCTAACACGGTGAAACTCCGTCTCTACTAAAAATACAAAAACTAGCCGGGCGAGATGGCGGGCGCCTGTAGTTCCAGCTACTCGGGAGGCTGAGGCAGGAGAATGGCGTAAACCCGGGAGGCGGAGCTTGCAGTGAGCTGAGATCGGGCCACTGCACTCCAGTCCGGGCAACAGAGCGAGACTCCGCCTCAAAAAAAAAAAAAAAAAAAAAAAAAAAAAAGAGTTAGTTAGAGCAGTGTTTCTTAATTTGCTGCACATTTAATTCCCTGGAAGACTTAAACATTTACTGATGTCTGGGTCCCACAAATAGAAATCTGATTTTATTGGACTGGGGAGCGGTCTGAAAATTACAGTTTTTTTAAACTCCCCAGTTAATTTTAATCTGCAGCCAAGGTTGCAAGGCATTGATTTATAAAGTATTCAAGAAACTACACATGGAATTTAAACATTTAAATGTAATCATATTTCTCCATTCTTATCTACTTTCTGGTGAAGATACTAATCATCAGTGAAGTGGACAATAGGTATGCAAAGGCTGAGAAGAATGTGAAGGTTCTTAGATTATTCTTGAAAAATCAAAAGTAGCTACAGTGCAAACTTTCTCGGTCAAACACGTGCAACAACATTGAAGTAAAACCTAACACTGAAGATCATTTCTGCATGTCTAGACTATCCTAAGCAATGCCTCAATTATGCAGGTGAAAAAGTTCAAGACAGTCATCTCTTTATTCATCCCATTATTATCACTGTTCTTCATCATATGTTTATCCCAGGGGCTACAGTGAAGAGTTTATCCCAAGGGCAAGCTCAGTGTTGATTTAGATCTCTGAAAAAGTTTTCCACCAGTCTAAAAGTCAAAATATCTCTATTCTTTAAAAAAAAGTCTTATTTTTTCAAGTGAAATTACAAATCTATTCTTCACCCAAGATTAAAACTCTAGAGTTTAAGTGGGTAAAGTGTTATTTCAGACAAATCATCTGCAACACTTAGAGCATGTGCAGCTTCCAAAATCTAAAATATTCTTGGAGAAAAGCAGTACCTGGTTTAAACTTGCATCATTATCACCTACTTTTTGAGTAATCATCTCAATTAGGCATAGAAAGAAAACAAAATTGACTGTAATACTCCTGTGGGTGGGAGAAAAAGATAGGTAACAGCTGTTTTCTTCTATAATCATCTTACACCTATAGATTAACTGAAACCTTTTTGATATTTCAGAAACATGTCCAGGGTATACTACAAACTAAATAAGTGACCTATTCTGTTATTACCATCTCTATTCAGCTAAACACTGTCTGCCAAGAAAGTAACATAAAACTATATTTAAGGTATACCATAAAAACATCTTTTTTTTTTTTTTTTTTTTTTAAGATGGAGTTTCACTCTTGTTGTTCAGGCTGGAGTGCAGTAGTGAGATCTTGGCTTACTGCAACCTCTGCCTCCCAGGTTCAAGTGATCCTCCTGCCTCAACCTCCTGAGTAGCTGGGATTACAGGTGCCTACCACCATGCCCAGCTAATTTTTGTATTTTTGGTAGAGATGGAGTTTCACCATGTCGGCCAGGCTGGTCTCAAATTCCTAACCTCAGGAGATTCACCTGCCTTGCCCTCCCAAAGTGCTGAGATTACAGGTGTGAGCCACGGAGCCTGGCCCATAAATACATCTTATGCAAAGTTTTCAAGATTGATCTTATGATTATTTTGAATAAAAAGAAAAACTCATTTATACAAATGGACTTTCATATCAAAAGAAGTAAGGTTTAAAAATGTAAACATATAATCATTCCCAATAATATCCATCATGGTATTTTATTATTTTTTTGGGGGGGGGCAGAGTTTTGTTGTTATTGCCCAGGCTGGAGTGCAATGGTGCAATCTCACCTTATTGCAACCTCCGCCTCCCTGGTTTAAGCGATTCTCCTGCCTCATCCTCCCAAGTATCTGAGTTTACAGGCATGCACCCCCATGCTGGTTGATTTTTTGTATTTAGTAGAGACAAGGTTTCACCATGTTGGTCAGGTTGGTCTTGAGCTCCTGACCTCAGGTGATCCACCCTCCTCAGCCAGCCAAAGTGCTGGGATTACAGGCGTGTGCCACCACACCTGGCCCATCATGGTCTTTAAAATGTCAGAGGTAGACTATACTTATTTTTTAAGCCAATTAATAACTTTTATTTTTCAAACTAGTTTATTAAAGTTTGGTGGTTTTTTTTTCTTTTAAGTAATATTTTGAACTTAGTTAATGAAATGCTAGGAAATTCCTTTGTTTTTCTGACCAAATTTATCTTTCTATGTACAGATAGGACATCTTTAGCTGAGCAATTCGATTCTCTAATCTCTATCCTCCCATATTTTCAGGTGGTATCTAAGGTTTTCCATGTTTAATTTTTATAAAACATGTCCAGAAAATGAATGAAAAGTTAAACTGTCCAAAGCAAAATAAAATACCTTAGATATTATTTCTTTTATACAGCTACCTCACAATAATAGGTACATCTGGAATAGAAATTTATAATTACTGAGCAACTATTCAATTCATTATTTTTACTTACAGGTGAGAAACCTAAGATTGAAAACATTTTTCTTCTCCAAGATCACATAGCCAGTTGGTGGGAGGACTATTATTCAAATTCAGATCAGATCCAGATATATTCCATTGTATATATGTACTACATTTTCTTTATTACATATTTAAATCCTGATTCAGATCCCAAATTCATATTATTTCCACTGAACCACATTGACATTACCATCTATTTGTAACCTCACTGGCAGAAGTCAGGGTGGAATGGGAGAGGATTGGGGACATAAACACAAACCACTCCTGGAATTCTAAAAATGATTCTGATTTTATTCTCTACTGTTATAAGAATATGTATCCTGTTTTGTAGCTATGTAAAACTTAAAGTGTGTTGTATGGGAACTATTTCCCTTTTTACATTTAATAACTGTTTTATTTTATTTTAAAAATATCTTCAATTTGTGTGGGCATATTGTAGGTGTACATATTTATGTTGTACATGTCATGTTCTGATACAGGTATGCAATGCATAGTAATCACATCATAGAAAACTGGCTATCCATCTCCTCAAGCATTTATTTTTTGTGTTACAAACAATCCAATTATATACTTTCACTTATTTTAAAATGTAAAATTAAATTATTATTGACTATAGTCAACCTGGTGTGTTATCAAATAGTATGTCTTATTCATTCTTTCTATTTGTTGTACCCATTAACCACCCCACCACCCCAGAAGCCCCCAACTACCTTTCCTAGACTCTGGTAACCATCCTTCTATTCTCTATGTCCATGAGTTTAATTGTTTTGATTTTAGGATCCCACAAATAAGTGAGAACATGTGATGTTTTTCTTTCTGTACCTGGCTTATTTCACTTAACATAAGATCTCCAGTTCCATCATGTTGTTCCAAATGAGTGGATCTCATTCTTTTTGGGCTAAATAGTTCTCTATTGTGTATATGTACCACATTTTGTTTATACGTTCATCTGCTGATGGACACTTAGGTTGCTTTCAAAATTTGGCTATTGTGAACAGTGATGCAACAAACAGGAGTACAGATACCACTTTGAGATACTGGTTTTCTTTCTTCTGTGTATATACACAGCAGTGTGATTGCTGGATCATATGGTAGCTCTATTTTTAGTTTTTTGAGGAACTTCCAAACTATTCTCCATAGTGCTCATACTAATTTACTTTCCAACCAATGGTGTATGAGGATTCTCTTTTATGCACATCCTCTCCAGCATTTGTTATTACCTGTCTTTTGGATGTAAGCCACTTTAAATGAGGTAAGATAATATCTTATTGTAGTTTTGATTTGCATTTTGCTGATGATCAATTATGTTGACCAACCTTTAATATACCTGTTTGCCATTTCTATGTCTTCTTTGAGAAATGTGTATTCAAATCTTTTTTTAAAATCATATTATTAGATTTATTTCTATAGAGTTGTTTGAGTTTTTTATAGATTATGTTTATTAATCCTCTGTCAGATTGGTAGGTTTCAAATATTTTCTCCCATTCTGTTGGTTGTCTCTTTAACATGTTGATTGCTTACTTTGTTGTATATAAGTTTTGACCTTAATGTGATCCCATTTTTTTTATTTTTGGTTTGGTTGCCTCTGCTTGTGGGGTATTGCTCAAGAAACCTTGATGAGAACATGTCTTGGAGATTTTTTCTCCAATGTTTTATTGTAGTAGTTTTATAGCTTGCAGTCTCAGATTTAAGTTTTTAATCCATTTTGATTCGATTTTTATATATGAAGAGAGACGGGGTGTAGTTTCATTCTTCTCCATATGGAGATCCAGTTTTCCCAGAACCATTCATTGAAAAGACTGTCTATTACCCCGTGTATGTTCTTGGCAAATTTCTTGAAAGTGGGTTTGCTGTAAGTGTGTGAATTTCCTTCTGGGTTCTCTACTCCGTACCATTGGTCTATGTATCTGTTTTCATGCCACTACCATGCTGTTTTGGTTATATAAATCTGAAGTATAATATGAAGTCAGGTAATGTGATTTTTTTCAGTTGTTTTCTTTTTGCTCAGGAGAGCTTGGCTATTCTGGGATTTTGTGGTTTCATATAAATTTTAGGATTTTCTTTTCTATTTCTGTGAAAAACACCATTGGTATTGCATTGAATCTTTAGATTGCATTGAATCTTTAGATTGCTTTGGGTAGTATGGACATGTTAACAATATTGATTCTTCCAATCTATCAACATAAAATATTTTTCCATTTTTGGTGTCCTCTTCAATTTCTTTCATCAGTGTTTTATAGTTTTTATTACAGAGACATTTCACTTTGGTAATTTATAGATATGTAATTTTAGTTGTGGCTATTGTAAATTGAATTCCATTTTTATTTCTTTCTCAGGTTTTTCACTATTAGCCTATACAAATGCTACTGATTTTTATATATTGATTTCATATCCTGCATCTTTGCTGAAATTGTTTTATCAGTTCTAATAGTTTCCTTATGGAGTCTTTAGGATTTTTCAAACATAAGATCATGTTATTTGCAAACAAGTATAATTTGACTTATTTCTTTCTGATTTGGATGCTCTTTAGATCTTTCTCTTGTCTGACTGCTCTAGTTGGGACTCCTAGTACTATGTTGAATAACAGTGCTGAAAGTGGACATTCTTATTATGTTCCAGATCTTAGAGGAAAGTTTTTCGGTTTTCTTCCCCATTCAGTATGATACTAGCTATGTGTCTGTCATATATGACTTTAATTATGTTGAGGTATGTTTATTATCTACTCCGCTTTTTGACAGTTTTTATTATAAAGAGATGATGAATTTTATCAAATGCTTTTTCGTCATAAATTAAAATGTTCATATGGTTTTTATCTATCATTCTGTTGATGATGATGTATCACATTGATTGAAGAGTGCATTTTGAACCATCCTTGCATCCCAGAAATAAACGTTGCTAGGTCATGATGAATTATCTTTGTAATGTATTGTTGAATTTGGTTTGTTAGTATCTTGCTGTGCATTTTTGCATCAAAATTTATCAGAGATATTGGCTTGTGGTATTGTTTATTGATGTGTCTTTGTCTGGTTTTTGTATGAGGGTAATACTGGCATTGTGGAATGAGTTAGGAAGGATTTCCTCCTCTTCTATTTTTCAGAAATTATTGAGTCATATTGGTTTTAGTTCTTCTTTAAGTGTTTGGTAGAATTCACAAGGGAAGCCATCAGGTCCTGGATTTTCTATAGTGGGAGACATGTTATTATGGCTTTGATCTTTTTACTGTTTACTGGTCTGTTCAGGTTTTGGATTTCTTTCTGGTTCAATCTTGGTAGGGTGCATGTGTCTAAGTATTTTCCAATTTATTGTCATATAGATTCTCATAGTAGCCACTAATTTTCCTTTGAATTTATGCAGTGCCAGTTGTAATGTCTCTTTTTGGTCATTTTTGTTTTTATTTATTTGGATTGTCTCTTTTCTTAGTCTGACTAAATGTTTGTCAATTTTGTTTAACTTTTCAAAAAGGCAACTTTTTGTTTCATTGAGCTTTTGTATTACTTTTTAATTTCAATTTCATTTATTTATTCTCTGATCTTATTATTTCTTATCTTCTAGTAATTTGGGGTTTTGTTTGCTGTTGCCTTTCTAGTTATTTAAGATGCATTGTTAGATTGTTTATTTGAAGTTTTTCCCCCTTTTTAGGAGCGTGTAAATATAAACTTCCCTCTGAGTACTGCTTTTGCTCTACCCAGTAGGTTTTGATATGATGTGTTTCCATTATGATTTGTTATAAAATATTTTTCAATTTTCTACTTAATATCTTCATTGACCCACTGGTCATCCAGGAGCATATTATTTAATTTCCATGTATTTTTTTTTTTTTTTTTTTTGAGACGGAGTCTCGCTCTGTCGCCCAGGCTGGAGTGCAGTGGCCGGATCTCAGCTCACTGCAAGCTCCGCCTCCCGGGTTTACGCCATTCTCCTGCCTCAGCCTCCCGAGTAGCTGGGACTACAGGCGCCCGCCATCTCGCCCGGCTAATTTTTTTATTTTTTTAGTAGAGACGGGGTTTCACCGTGTTAACCAGGATGGTCTCGATCTCCTGACCTCGTGATCCGCCCGTCTCAGCCTCCCAAAGTGCTGGGATTACAGGCTTGAGCCACCGCGCCCGGCCTCCATGTATTTTTATAGTTTCCAAAATTGCTCCTGTTATTGCTTTGCAGTTTCATTGCATTGGGGTCAGAGATGATACTTGATACTACCTAATTTTTTGAATTTTTAAAGATGTTTTGTGACCTTATATATGGTTTATTCTTGGAAATAATCTATACGCTGAGGAAAAGAGTGTGTATTCTGCAGCTGTTGGATGAAATGTTCTGTACATATCTATTAGATTCATTTGGTCTATAGTGCAGATTAAGCCGTTCTTTTTTTTTCTTCTTCTTTCTCTTCGGAAAATTGTTTCATTGCAGAAAGTGGGGGATTTAAGTCTCCAACTATTACTGTATCAGGGCTTATCTCTCTCTTTAGATCTAACAATATTTGCTTCATATATCTGAATGTTCCAAGGTTGGATGTGTGTCTGTGTGTGTGTGTATGTGTGTGTATATATATATTTCATTTATCTTCTTGCTCTATTGACCCCTTTATCATGTAACCTTCTTTATCTCATCTCATAGTTTATGTCTTTAGATCTATTTTTTACTGATATAAGTATAGTGACTCAAACTCTATTTTTATTTCCTTTGGCATAGGATACATTTTTCCATCTCTTTCTTTCAGTGTATATGTGTATTTATAGATGAAGTGTATCTCTTGCAGGCAACAAATCAGTAGGTCTTGTTTTCTCATCCATTAAGCCACTCTATGTCTTTTGATTGGAAAGTTTAGTCCGTTTACATTAAAAGTTATTATTGAGAAGTAAGGACTTACTCCTGCTCTTTTGTTACTTGTTTTCTTGTTATTTTGTACTCTTCTCTTCCTTTTTTCATTTCTTCCTGTCTTTCTTTAGTGAAGTTCATATTCTATGACTATATGATTTAATTTCTTGCTTTTTATTTTATGTATATTTGCTGTATGTTTTTTTGAAGTTACCATGAGGTTAGAAAATACTATCTTATAACACATTATTTTAACCTGAAAACAACTTAACTATTTGCATAAAACAGAAATATGCAAAAAATTAAGAAATCTCTGCACCTTAACTTTGTCCCCCTATTTTTTAAACTTTTGTTATATTAATTTATATCTTATTCTACTGTGTATGTCTTAAAATGTTGTTTTAGTTATTATTTTTGATTGATTTATAATTTACTATTTCCATTTAGGATAAGAGTAGTTTACACACCACAGTTAGTGTTATGATACTCTGTGTTTTTCTGTGTACTTTCTAATACCAGTGAGTTTTCTACCGTCAGGTGATTACTTATTGCTCATTAACATCCATTTCTTTCTGATTGAAGTATTCCATTTAGCACTTCTTTTAGGTCAGGTCTGGTGTTGATAAAATTTTTCAGTTGGTATTTGTCTTGGAAAGTCTTTATTTCTTCTTCATGTTTAAATAATATTTTCACTGGATATACTATTCTAAGGTAAAAAGCTTTTTTTTTTTTTCCTTCAGCACTTTAAATACATCACAACATTCTAACATTTCTAATGAAAATTCTCCTGCCAGATGTATTGGAGCTCCATTTTATGTTAGTTGTTTTTTTTTGTTTTGTTTTGTTTTTTTTAATTGCTTTTTTTTAAAGAATTCTTTATCCTTGATCTTTAGAAGTTTAATTATTAAAGGACTTGAGGTAGTCTTCTTTGGGTTAAATCTGCTTGCTGTTCTATAACCTTCTTGTACTTGGATATAAGTATCATTATTGATTTGGGAAGTTTTTGTTATTATGCCTTTGAATACACTTTCCACTCCTATCTCTCTACCTCCTCTTTAAGGGCAATAACTCTGAGATTTGTCATTTTGAGGCTATTTTCTGAATCCTGTAGATGTGCTTCATTGCTTCTTATTGTTTTTCTCTCCCCTGTGTATTTGCAAATATCCTATCTTCATGCTATTTTTTTCTTCTCTTTGATCAATTGTGCTATTAAAAGGCTCTGATGAACTCTTCAGTATGTCCATTTTATTTTCCAGCTTCAGGATTTCTGCTTGATTTTAAAAAATGATTTCCATCTCTCATAAATTCATCTGATAGATTTCTGATTACTTTTTTGGTGCCATCTTGAATTTTTTTTAAATTTCTTCAACACAGCTATTTTGAATTCTCTGTCATAAAGGTCACATAACTCTGTTTTTGCAGGATTATTCACTGGTGGCTTATTTAGTTCATTTGGTGAGGTTATGTTTTGCTGAAACATCATATGTTTGTGGATGTTCATCTGTGTCTGGGCATTGATATGTTATGTATCTATTGAAGTCTTCATGGTCTGTGTTTGTGTTTACCCATTCTTCTTAGAGAGTATTTCCTAATATTCAAAAGAGACTGGGTGTTGTGATTTATGCTATAACTGGTTTAATGGCATCCCTAGTAAAGTAACACTGTGGTTCTTGCACACTCATAGAGGTATCACCTTGATCATTTTGGACAAGATTTGGGAGAATTCTCTAGATTACCAAGTGTTCTCTTTCCTTTCTTTCTCCCAAACAAATGGAGTCTCTCTCTCAGTTCGGAGCCACTTAAAGCTGGGAGTGGATTGATGCAAACTTCTCCTTATTTTGGGTTTTTGTTTGTTTGTTTATTTCTTCTTTTTTAAACTTTTATTTTAAGTTCATCAGTACATGTGCAGGTTTACTAAATAGGTAAACTTGTATCATGGGGTTTTGTTTTATTGATTATTTTATCACACAGTTATTAAGCCTAGTAACCATGATTATTTTTTCTGATTCTCTTCCTCCTCCCACCCTCCACCCTCCACCCTCTCATAGGCCCCAGTGTGTATTATTCCCCTCCATGTGTCCATGTGTTTTCATCATTTAGCTCCACTTATAAGAGAGATCATTCAGTATTTGGTTTTCTTTCCTTGTGTTAGTTTGTTAAGAATAATGACCACCAGATCCATCTATGTCTCTGGAAAGAACATAATCTTATTATTTTTTATTGCTGCATAGTCTTCCATGGTGTATATGTATCACATTTCCTTTATCCAGTCTATTATTGATGAGCATTTTGGTTGATTTCCTATCTTTGCAATTGTGAATAGTGCTGCAGTGAACATACACATGCATGTATCTTTATAATAGAACAATTTATATTCCTTTGTGCATATACCCAGCAATGAGATTTCTGGGTCCAATGGCATTTCATGTTATAGGTCTTCAAGAAATCACCACAATTTCTTCTACAATGGTTGAACTAATTTATACTCCTACTAACAGTATAAAAGTGCTTCTTTTTCTCTACAACTTCACCAGCATCTGTTATATTTTGACTTTTTAAAAATAGCCTTTCTGACTGGTTTGAGATGGTATCTCATTATGGTTTGGATTTACATTTCTCCAATGATAAGTATTGTTGAGCTTTTTTCCATATGCTTGTTGGCTGCATGTATGTCTTGTTTTGAAAAGTGTCTGTTCATGTCCTTCGCCCACTTTTTAGTAGGGTTGACAAACACCTCCTTACTCACTACTACTATTATTGTGCTGGGTCAGACTTGAAGCCAGAACAGCATTGGGCATAGACCAAGGCCTGTTGTAACCACTCCCTGGCCACTGCCTATGTTCACTCAAGAACCTGAAGCTATACAATCAGCAGGTGGCAAAGCCAGCCAGGTATATATATATATTTTTTTCTTCAAAGCAGCAGGTTTTTCCAGTCCCCAGGTGGGTCTAGACGTGCCACCTGGGAGTCAGAGAATAAACTTAAAAGCCTTAGAAATATATCTGGTATTCTATTCTGCTGTGTCTGAGCTTACTTTCAAACTACAAGATGCTGTTCTTCTCACTCTTCCTTCCATTTTTCAAAGGCAAAAGAGCTTCACCCATCACTACTGCCACCAAAATTCCATGAGAAATACTGTCAAGAGTACTTCCAATGTTTCCTTAAGGCCCAAGGGATCTTAAGTCACACTGTAGTAAATACTGCCTAGTCTGGGAGTTACCTTCAGGACAGTAGGCTCTCCTCTGGCCTAGGGCAGCTCCAGAAATGCCATTCAAAGTTCAAGTCTTGCAAATTGGAACCCGAAGATTCTGCTTGGTGTTCTACTTTCCTGTAGATTAGCTGATACCTGAAGCCAGCAAGTCTTAAATGCTCATACAAGTCCCTCATAGTACTATATTTGATATGACTACTGGTTTCTCAGGGCCCAAAGGCTCTTCATTTAGCAGGTGATGATTGCTGCCAAGACTAACTCCTCCCCTTCAAGACAGCAGGTTCCCCTCTAGTACAAGGTGTGTCTAGAAATGTCAGCTAGAAGTTAGGGCCTGGAACAGGGACTCATGACTCTGACCAGTGCCTTATCCTGTTGTGGCTGAGCTGCTATCTGAGATGCAAGATAAAATTTTGCCCAATCTTCCTTCTCCTTTACTCAAACAGAAGGAATGCCTCTCTTGGAGCTGTGAGTTATGCAGCCTTGGGATAGGGAAAGGGTTATGCCAGCACTTTCTTAGCTGCCACAGTTGCTGACTCAATAGATTTTGTGCTCCCCCAGTCCTCTGTCTCTTGGGTCAGTGCAGCACCAGGACGCACCTAAGAGTTGCAGTCTTGTGGCCTAGACAGACCTTAAAGTTTCCTTAGAGACCCAGAGCACTTGAACTCATAGTGGCAAGGTGTTTGGGAACTTAAGTTCAGGCTGTAGGAATTGGCATTTTCCCTTTGTCTAAGGCTGGTTTAAATGTTTTCTCTGTGTGTGGGCTTCGGCTGAATTTGGTCTGGTTTTCCTTTCTGCTCTAACAGGATGGCACTGAGTTCAGTGCCTCACAATTGCTGGCTCTTCCTCCTCCAGCACAGAGAAATGCTTTCTGCACCACACTGCCGTTACTGGAGAGTGAGGGAAGTGTGGCATTGGTGATTCACGATTTTTTTATCTACCTCTTCAGTGTCTCTTTTAGTGATACAAAGTTAAAAGCAGGTACTGTGAGTGTTCACCTAATTTTTAGTTCTTCTGAAGCTGCTTTGCTTGTGTAGATTGTTGTAAAATCTGTGTCCTTTCAGGAGCATGGTCAGCAGAGCCTTCTATGCTGCCATCCTGCTCCACCAGTTTTATTTGGCTACTGCATCTTTTCCAATGAAAATTATACATCTTTTACTTATTTTCTTAGCACTGCATTCAACAAAATTCATATCTAAGTTAATTCAGATGGCATTAATGATATTTCTGTTGTATGTGTGCATGTATTCTTATTAGAACAAGAGTTGCAGTATTTGAAACACACATAAAGTTTGCAAACACACACACACACACACACACACAATTTCCTTAACATTTGATAAAAACTCATAAAATTAAATTAGGAGAAGTAATCATTAATAGATCAAACTACACCTAGACATTTTTCACTGTGCATTGACTGAAAATTTCCTGAAGAAAAAAATTGTTCAATTTAATGCTTCCGTGAATTCCAGCAACTTGACTAAACATATTATGTGAGTTACTAAAAAATTATTATCCTTCTTTATATAACTATGTGAAAAATATTAAATTTACGTTAACCATTAAAATTTTCTAGTGATACAAAGGGCCAAAAGTTATTGTTCTTATATCAAAGTAGTCATTTTCAAGCACAATGATTTTGTACGAATAACCTAGAGTTAATGATTATTAAATACTTCCCTAGATTATTAAAAATCATTAACTACAAAATAGGTAACTGTTTTATAAAGAAACATCAAAACATTTCACTTTAAAATATTTAAAATATTCACAAGGTAAAATTCTAAACTGTTGTTGCACATGTTGACTTTCCCAACTAAAATTTTATTATAACCAAAGCTGCAACCATATCATGTTGCTGCAGTAGTGAAACAGATACATTCTCATTTCACTCTTTTCTTTCAGTGTTAAATATTTTTTAATGATTACTTCTCTTAATTTAATTTTATGAGTTTCTAAAATGTTAAGGAAGTTGTGTGTCTGTGTGTGTGAGATAATATCTCATTGTGGTTTAAATTTGCATTTCTCTGAGGATTCATGACGTTGAGCATTTTTTATGCTTGTTGGCCAATTTTATGTCATATGTTAAGAATGGTCAGTTCATGTCCTTTGCCCACCTTTTAATGAGATTATTTGTTTTTCTTATTGATTTGTTTAAGTTCCTTACAAATTTAGTATGTTGATTGTTCTTTGTTAGATGCATAGCTTGCAAGTATTTTCTCCCATTGTTTAGGTTGTATTCACTCTGTTAATTGTTCTTTTTGTTGAACAGAAGCTTTTTAGTTTAAGTCCTATTTTACCTATTTTTGTTTTTGTTGCAATTGCTTTTGAGGTCTTAGTCATAAGTTCTTTACCTAGAGCAATGTCCGGAAGCATTTTTCCTAGGTTTTATTCCAAAAGTTTTATATTTTCAGGTATTATTTTAGATATTTAATTCACCTTAAGTTAACTTTTGTCTATGGTGAAAAGTAGGGATCCAAATTTATTTTTCTGCATATGGCAGTTTTCCCAGCACCATTTATTAAATACAGTGTTCTTTACCCAGTGTACATTTTTAGTGATTTTGTCTAAGATAAGTTATCGATGGGTATGTGGTTTTATTTCTGGATTCTCTATTGTGTTCAATTTATGTTTGTATTTTTGTGCCAGTACCATGCAGTTTGGTTAGCATAGCCTTGTATTGTAGTTTGAGGTCAACTAATGTAATTCCTCTGGCTTTTTTTCTTTTTGGCTCATATCGTTTTGGCTATTCAGATTCTTTTTGAGGTTCCATATGTATTTTAGAATTGTGGCTCTTTTGTGGTTCTATATGAATTTTAGAATTGTTTCTTCTGATTCTGTGAAAAACAACATTAGTAATTCAATAAAAACTGCCTTAAATTTGTAGACTGCTTTGGAAAATATGGTTGTTTTAATGAAACTAATTATTCCAATACATGAGCATGAGGTATATTTCAATTTGTGTGTGTGTTTCTACAATTCTTTCATAACTGTTTTGTAGTTCTCCTTGTAGAAATTTTTCACTTTCTTGATTAAATGTATCCCTAGAGATTCCTGAGATACAAAGATGATTCAATATTTGCAAGTCAATAAAGGTGATGCACCACACAAACAGAATTAAAAACAAAATCATATTATTATCTCTATAAATGCAGAAAAAGCATTTATGATACAAGCACTCAACAAACTAGGCGTCTAAAGAACATATCTCAAATTAATGAATTGTGTATGACAAAATATTTTATTTTTTGTAACAATTATAAATAGGATTGAGTTCCTGATTTGGTTCTCAGCTTGAGCATTGTTGGTATCTAGAAATTCAACTATTTTTTTACTTTAATTTTGTATCCTGAAAATTTACCAAAGCTATTTATCAGGTGTAGGAGTCCTTTGGAGAAATCTTCAGGGTTTTCTAGGCTCCAAATTATGTCATCAGTGAACACAGATAATTTGATTTTCTTATTTCCTATTTGAATGTCTTTTATTTCTTTATCTTGCCTGGTTGCCCTGGCTAGGACTTCTAGTACTATTTCAAATAAGAGTGATGAAAGTGAACATCTTTGTCTTATTACAGCTCTCAGGGGGGGTATTTTCAGTTTCTACACATCCAGTATGATGTTGGCTGTGGGCTTATCATAGATGGCCCTTATTATTTTCAGGTATATTCTTTCAATGCCTAGCTTGTTAAGGGTTTTTACTATAAAGGGGTGTTGGATTTTACTGAATGCTTTTTATGTCTTTGTTGAGATGAACATATGGGCTTTGTTATGTTTTTAATTCTGCTAATGTAATGAATCATATTTGTTGATTTACGTATTTTGAGCCATCCTTCCATCTCAAGAATTAAACACACATAGTCGTGAAGAATTAAATTTTTGATGTGCTGCTGGATTTACTTTGGTAGTATTTTGTTGAAGATTTTTACATCTGTGTTCATCATGGATATTGGACTGTAGTTTACTCTTTTTTGTTGCATTCTTGCCTGATTTTGGTATAAGTGTGATACTGGCATTGTAGAATACATTTTGGAAAAATCCTTCATGTTTTGGAATAGTTTCAATAATATTCCTAATAGCTCTTCTTTGTATGCCTGGTAGAATTTGGGTGTGAATCTGTCTGGTCCTATTTATTTTTTGTTTGCTTGTTTGTTGTGGTTGTTGTTTTTTGGTTGGTAAATTTTTAATTACTGATTCCATTTCATTTCCTGTTTTGGGTCTTTTCAGAAATTATATTTCTTCCTAGAGAAAGGTGTTGTGTTTTCTGTGAAATCAATCATTGGAAGCACCCAACCACGATAAAGTTGTGTGTTTCTAGGACTTTACTCATTTGCTCCAGATTGTCTAACTTGTGCTTATAGAGAAATTCATAGTAGTCTCCGAGGATCTTTTGCATTTATATGTTTTCAATTGCAATGTCATCTTTGTCGTTTCTGATTGTGATTATTCTCTTCTATTTTCTTGGTTAATCTAGAGAGTGATCTATCAATTTTTTTTTATCATTTTAAAGGTTGAACTCTCTATTTTAATAATATTTGTATGTTTTCTTGGTATCAATTTCATTTAGTTCTGCTCTGATCTTTGTTATCTCTTTTCTTCTCATAGCTTTGGATATGCTTTGCTCTTGTTTATCTAGTTCCTTGAGATGCACAATTAGGTTTTGAATTTGAGATCTTTCTTTTTGATATGGGCATTTAATGCTATAAACTTTATCTTACCACTGTTTTTGCTGTATCTCAGAGGTTTTGGTATGTTATGTCCATATTTTCATTTGTTTCCATTTTTTATTGTTGTTTTGAGACTCCCTTTTAGTGTTGTTTTCTAATGTTTTTTCCACTGTCATCTGAGAAGATGCTTAATATGATTTTGACTTTTTTGAATTTATTGAGACTTGCTTTATGCCTAAGCATGTAGTCAATTTTAGAGAATGTTCCATATGCAGATGAGAAAAATGTATATTCTGCAGTTGTTGGGTGTCATGTTCTGTAGATATTTATTAGCCCATTTGGTCAAGAATCTAATATAAGTCTGACGTTTCTTTGTAATTTTTCTCTCAGTGATCTGTGTAGTGCTGATATCAGGTGTTAAAATTCACCACTATTATTGTATGTCTGTCTATCTTTTTTCTTAAGTCTAATGATAATTCTTTTATAAATATGAATTCTCAAATGTTGAGTCCATATATATTTAGAATAATTAAATTTTCTGGTTGTATTGAATGTTTTATCATCATGTAATGACATTCTTTGTCTTTTTTTACTTTTTTGATTTAAAGTCTGTTTTATCTGATATCAGACTAGAAACTCTTTCTCTTTTTGGTTTTCCATTTATTTGTCTTAGGGGTCTTTATCCATCCCTCTACTTTGGGCCTGTGGTTTTCATTACACCAGAGATGGATCACTTGAAGACAGAAGAAAGGTAAGCCTTATTTTTTAAATTGTATTTCACATTCTTTGTCTTTTGAGCAGAGCATTTAGACCATTCACGTCCAAGGTTAATAGTGATAGGCGAGGTGTTTTGTTTTTGTTTTTTTCTTTTTTTCCTGTCATAGTGTTTTTAGCTAGAAATTTTGTAGTCTCAATTGTGTAATTGATTTATAGTATATGTGAATTTTGTACTAATGTGTGTATTTGTGCTGGCAAGTACCATCCTTTTATTTCATTATTTATAACTCAATGGAGCCTGGTCTGATCATGACAAATTCTCTTGTTGTTTGTTTATTCAGAAATAACTTTATTTCTCCTTCATTTATAAAGATCAGTTCCACAGGCTATGTAATATTTGGCTGGTGTTTTTCTTTTCATAAGAAGGCTAATAATAGGCCCACAATCTTTTCTGGGTGGTAAGGTTTCTGCTGAGAACTCTTTTTAGTCTGATAAAATTTCCTTTATTGGTGATTTATCCATTTTCTCTTGTTGCCTTTAAGATTTGTTCTTTCATTCTGATCTCAGATAGTTTGATGACCATATGCCTTGGTGATGGTCATCTTGTGTAGTATCTCACAGGTGTTTTCTGGATCTCTTGTTCTGGATGTTGACTTCCCTAGCAAAGTTGGAAATGTTTCCTGGATTATTTTCTCAAATATGTTGTTCAAGTTGCTTTATTTTTCTTTTATTCTCTCAGAAATGTCAAGAAGTCATAGGTATGAATGTTTTTCATAATCCTATATTCCTGAAAACTTTGTTTGTTTATTGAAATTATTTTTTTTTAATTTTCGTCTGACTGCTAATTTGAAAGTTCAGTCTTTAAGCTCTGAAATCCTCTCTTACGCTTGGTCTAGTCTGTTGTAAAAGCTTCCAATTGTATTTTGAAGTTTCTTCAGTATTTTTTTTTTTAATTCTGGAAGTTCTAACCATTTTTTAAAAATATATAGCTACCTCTCTTTTTTTATATTCTAAATAATGTTTCTGGTTTATTTGTGTTGAAGTTTATTTTGGCTCTCATTAAGTTTCATTGCAATCCATATTTTTAATCCATTGTCATTTCTGACTTTTCATTTCTGTTAGCATCCATTGCTAAAAAAAGCTAGTGCAGGCTGGGCGTGGTGGCTTACGCCTATAATCCCAACACTTTGGGAGGCCAAGGTGGGCGGATCACCTGAGGTCAGGAGTTCAAGACCAGCCTGACTAACATGTAGAAACCCTGTCTCTACTAAACATACAAAATTAGCTGGGCATGGTGGTGCATGCCTGTAATCCCAGCTAATCGGGAGGCCAAGGCAGGAGAGTCACTTGCACCTGGGAGGCAGAGATTGCGGTGAGCCGATATCACACCATTGCACTATTGCACTTCAGCTGGACAGCAAGAGTGAAATTCTGTCTCAAAAAAAAAAAAAAAAAAAGATAGTGCAGCCCTCTGGAGTTGTTAAGACACTCTGGATTTTCTACTGCCAGAGTTCTTGCCTGAATGTCATGTAAAGGTGTCAATTTTTATTTTTGAATTTGATATCGTTCGAATAGGATTTTTTTTTCCTTTGAGATTATGACTGTGATGTACATTGTTTATTATCATCTGGCTTCATTTAGGGGTCCTTTCAGGGAGCCAAAACTTTGTATGGGTTCCTGGGTTGTGGATAGCTTATTTATGGCTATAATCAACATAATCAACATTATATCCTGGGTTGTGGATAGCTTATTTATGGCTATAATCAACATGCACTCAAGGCAGAACCTCTTTTCCATTCCAGAGAAGATAACTGGGTGGCTTGTCAGTCATCTATTACTGGTACACTGTCACTCTGTATAGGGATGGGGAGTTTGGCCCCACACTGTATGCAAGCCCAAGCAGCATGGACTCACTTTTAAATGGAAGGAACTGTGAAAAGCACAACAAACACTTTCTCCAGGTGCTCAATTTCTGGACCCCACTGGGGAGAACCACTGCTGCATCCACAACAGTTGATGGGTGGGGGGTGAGAGACAACCTCTTCTCCACGACAATCCCCAGCTGTCAGTGCTGCTCACTTCAGTGATTGTCACCATACCTGCATTTATTTTGTCTCATGGGGGTTTTGACAGGTTGTGCTCCCCGCTTCCTTGGGAGTATCTCATGCCAAAGGTTAGATCACTTGGGCTTCCACAGCTCCTTGAGCATCCACTGATTCCCTGTGCTTACCAAAGCCAGAGCAGGTTTGGGAATATGTTTTCAGGGGATCTAGTAGTTTGATAACTTAAAGGAAGAAATTTTCTGGACTGGGCAGTGTCCCACAACAGGTGCATAACCAGTATGGCACCTGACATCTCAGTTCAGATCTACAGGAAGTGCAGGCTTATGTACACAAGCTGTTTACCCAATTCTTTGTCCCTTGGCAGTTTCCAAATCATCACTGAAAGCATTTCCCAGGGTTGGAAGGGCACAGGGGCTTTCCAACAGTTGGAAAGCAGATTGTTGCCAGAGTGATGGGAGCAGAGCGCTCTTACCTTCACTTCCCACAGAGTTCTAAGTTCCTCAGTGGTTTATCTCTGCCAGACTCTTGCTGTTTTTCTTTTCTACACCTTAACTTCTTCACATGGGCACTGTAACAGGTCCTGGCTGTCTTCCTTCAGTTTTCCATTAGAAAAATGCTCATTTACCAATAACTTTGATCTTCTTTCTGAGGAGGTCTGTCATCCAATATGTCTAGCCAGCCATCTTGCATTATAAGCTGAAGTGATTTTTTTTTAAATCTAAGTCTACATATATAAATCCTTGCTAAAACTCATTCACTTGCTTCCAATATCACTTAAAACATTAGCCAATGTCTTTAAAATAGGCCTTTGTATTATCTGAATATTTGTAAGTAAGGAACCTAGCTATTGTCCCTTTTCTGGAGCACTTGATCTTTTATCTCAGTTTATTATCGGCATCTGCTCATCTCTCCTGTTTCCCTATGTAAATCTCCCTTTGCCTATCAATGGACATGACATAAGTACTGGCATTTTTTTTTTTTAAGATTTTCTTATTGTCAGTCTCTAAATTGATTAGTCTAACTTGTAGAAAAAGAATCCTAATGGCCTGACTATATTATGGGGCATAACGGCAGGATGGGCATAAGCTAGTAAAAACAATTTCTTCAGCTAGAGGGATAGAAACTACTTCTAAAAGAATGAGGTATGGGTTAGGCAGCATTCCTCACATGTTCACAACGGCCTGAAACATTACTAGCAGATGGCAACTCCTTCCATAATTTTAACATCTGTTCAATTAAAAGTTTCTCATATTTGAATACAGTTCTCTCAGAAAATCTTTGTATTTATAATTTTTCTTATCTCAAAAGAGCAAATGTCATAGAAATATAAGGCTTTGAACCCACTGGTTAAAAGAGCAGTATCCTTCAGGTTAAAGAGGATTTATTTTATTTTTTTAATTTTTTATTTATTTATTTTTTTGATGGAGTCTCACTCTTGCCACCCAGGCTGCAGTGCCATGGTACAATCTTGGCTCACTAAATCCCCCACCTCCGGAGTTCAAGTGATTCTCCTGCCTCAGCCTCCTGAGTAGCTGAGATTACAGGTACCTGCCACCACCCCTGGCTAAGTTTTGTACTTTTAGTAGAGACTAGGTTTCTCCATCTTGACCAGGCGGATCTCGAACTCCTGATCTCAGGTGATCTGCCTGCCTCAACCGCCCAAAGTGCTGGGATTACAGGCATGAGCCACTGTGCCTGGCCTGATTTAATTTTTATAACCTACACTGAGCATATAAATTGATAGCCACTGAAATGACAAAGTATATTCTGTATGTGATTTTTACAAATATGTGTAAGAAACGCATTGGCTTTTGCATTGTGGTTTTGACATAACCTTCCTCAGAAGTAGAAAGAAAAAAGGGAAATAATATTTTTAAGTTATTTGTGGCCCTACTGCTTTAGATGTAACGTAAAAGATGTGTTCTAAAATATTTAAGACGTTAAAAATTATAAAGACTGATTAAATGACACCTCAATTACTATCTTAGAAAATAAAATTCCACAATAACAATTGAAAGCTGCTATTCTGCCACATAATTGCCTTCACTTTCTTCTCCTATTCCTCATACTTACCCTCCATCTAACACTAGGAGTAATCATTATTCTGAACTGGTGTTTATTATACATTTTTTGGGGGGAAGAAAAGTTGATTATTCATTAATATAAATGTATTTTATCTTGCCTTAGGGTATTTTTCAGAATATATTTACCTTCCTTCCTTTTTAATTAAAAATATATTTTCAAATTAGATTTTACTAGTAAAAAGTTAAATTGTTACCATTAAAAAATTAAAACAAGACTAGAGCAATACATCAACATTTAAAAAATAATAATTTTATCTGCTGGTTATTTTTTTTTTTTTTTTGGTCCCAACTTCAATGAAAGTAGGAGAGATTCTAGTAGTTTATTACACTGACTAAGATTTATCTTTTTTACTTATTGAATGAGGTATGATTACTGGGAGGGAATACTAAGAGTTGGTACTTGATTTTTTTTTTTTTTTTTGTCCTGGGGAATAAATGCAATTTCTTATTCAACCCAAGTACACAAAATGCTATTTTTCTTTTAGAACATACAGACTTGTTGCCTATTTGTCTTGACTTTTCAGAAAAAGCTCTAATTTTGGCACTTTTTTTTAGAATAATTGCTGAAAGTTATATTATATTGCCTAAATATTTATTTTAAACCTTTTATTACTGATATTCTAAATGGTTTAGTGTAGGGGACTTTATTAGTGTCTTTTTATTATTTTTAAATCCCCAAATCATCAATATACTAAGTTGTTAATGGCTTGAGCAAAAAAAAAAAAAAATCTGATTTCTGTATTTATATAATAATTGATAGATAAAAAAGAAGAGTAAACATGTGCTTTACAGATATAAGAGTGTTTTTAACAATTATAATTATGTCTTGTAAATGTCTTTAGCATAATATATTCTAAACACCTTAAATTGCTATTTCCACATAAATAAGATTTCATTTACTTTTGTGAGTTTGTTTCAGGTTCTAAAAAATAATATCCTGCTCTGTTGCTTTCTGAAATGTTTTTATTCAACAGACAATTTCCGATTCATTTTTGGTCATTTGGATAAACTTCCCATTCTTTAAAGTTTTCAAAGACAGGTTTCTTATTTGGTATGTAAGAAATTTAGAAATTACCACTCTGTCCTAAACCAAAGTAAAATGCTAAACAAACTTACATATCAACAATTCTTCTTAGATCTATCAAAGAAGTAAGGTCACAGGAAAAACTAATGTCTTCAAAATTGGAGAGACGTTAAGCAAAATACAGAGAATACAACTTAATCATGGGGTTGGGGTGCGCGGTGGTGGATCACTAGAAGAAACTTCTATCAGAACCAGTGCTTGGAAAGGAAAACGTAAATTGTAGTTGATGAGTCCCTGGAGTCTCAATATGGACAAGTCTAAAAGTTAAAAACTCCATGGTGGTCAGGGATTTGGGGATACCCTATACTTTTGTAAATTTTACCTCCGGAAGCTCCACCAGGTACTCATGGTAAATATCAGGAAAAAATAATCACCTTGTGCTTCCACCAGGAAGGATGGGGAAATGAATCATTTTGTAATATACTAGAGCATTCTGTACTTCTAAATAATGCCTGCCTTCAGAGAAAATATGTTATCAGAATCTAACCTGCTGGCGTTTTACTGGAACCTAATCTAACCCGGAAAGGTAAATACCTGACTCCTGGCAACGCTAGCTTTGCACATAGGAAAAGGGAAATACACAGCTCCAGCCCCCTCTAGTCATTCTATTCCACCTAAAAAGGGAGAAAAAACACAAGAAGCACTAGTGGAGTTTACAATCCAGGGCCACAACTCATCAAAAGACTGAGATCTAATTATATTATTGTACAATGCTATCTTCACTTCCCATAATTTATCACTACATTATTAAAGGCCTATTTGCCTCAGTTACTTTATCAAGTGCATCATGCTCATATTTTAATAAAGAAATACAAGGCAGATTTGAAGACAAAAAGTACAGTTTGAAGAAAATAAACAAGCACAAGAACCAGAGTTACATATGGCAATGATGTTGGAATTATCAGACTAGGTATTTTTAAAAATCACTATGATTAATATGCTATGGGCATTAATGGAAAAGTAGATAACACACAAAAATATAGCTAATATACAAGAGATGGAAATTATAAGAAATAATCAAAGAAAAATGCTAGAGATCAAAAACAGTGTAACAGATATGAAACATGCCTTTGAAAGGCTCAATAGTAGACCAGAAATAATTGAGGAAACAATCTCTGTGCTTGAGAATATGACAATAGACACTTCCAAGATTAAAATTCAAAGAAAAAAATGGAAAAAATTCAACATACTCAAGAACTGTTGTTCAATGACAAAAGGTGTAACATATGCCTAACTGGAATGCCAGAAGGAGAAGAAAGAAGAGAACATAATAAAAGACATATTTCAGGCAATATTGACTGAGATTTTAGGAAGCAGAGAATACCATGTGGGATAAATACAAAAAAGAATCATACCTACGCATATAATGTTCAAACTGCAGAGAACTTAAGAAATCTTGAAAGAAGCCGGGCACGGGGGATGGGAAACATCTTACCTACAGAGAAACAAAAATAACAATTACAACCAACAGCCCCTCAGAAATCACACAAGCATTAGGAGAGTGGAGTGAAATATTTACAGTTAAAAGGAAAGTATCAACAACCTAGAATTCTAAATTCTGTAAAATTATCCTTCAAAAGTGAAACATAAATGAAGACTCTGTCTAACAAAAATTGAGAATTTTTGCTGCCATTAGCCGTGCCTTGCAAGGAAGTTTAAAAGAAGTTATTCAGAGAGAAGAATAGTATATGATATCATCGGGATGAGAGTCTCCTCCAAATTTCATGTTAAAATGTGATCCCCAATGTTGTAGATGTGGCTTATTGGCAGGTATTGAATCACAGTTGTGGTTCTCTCATAATTTGCTTAGTGCTATCTGCTTGGTGATAGAGTTCTTGCTCAGTTAATTTAAATTAAATCAGGTCATTTGGAAAGGTCTTAGACCTCCTTCTTCTCTCTCTTGCTCTCTCTTTCACCATATGACTTACTTGCTCCCCTTTCACATTTTGCCATGACTGAAATCTTCCTGAGGCCCTCACTAGGGGCAGATGCTGGTGCTATGACTTCAGTACAGCCTGCAAAATTATGAGCCAATGTAAAGTATTTTTTAAATAAATTACTCAGCCTCGGTTACTTTTATATAGCAACACAAAAAATAAACTAACACAATATAAGTCAGAAATGCATACATATCTACATAAAGAAAGAAGGAACCTTAGAGAATGACTAAGTGAAGGTAATATAAAAACTTTTATTTTCTTATTTTTAATTGATCTAAAAATAATAATTTGTTCAAAATAATAACACCAACAATGCATGTGAAATGCCTACATGTAAATGAAATGGAGAACATAAATTATACAAGAAATAAGAGGGAGAAATTAGAAACATATTATTATTATAAGGTACATTACCTATGAAATAGTATAGTGTTATTTGAAAGTAATCTTGGATTACTCGTGCATGTATATTGCAAACTCTAGAACAACCACTAGAAAAAAAATTTTAAATAAATGTAATCTATATGATAAAAAAAGAAAAAGAAAGCATGTAAACTTCTCAATTAAAATTACAAAAGATAGAAAAAGTACAAAAAACAAAAATAGAAACAAAGAACAAGGGCAACAAATAGAAAAAAGAGTAACAATTGTAGTAAATATTAATCCAACTGTATCAATAATTACCTTAAATGTTAATGGTTTCAATACACTGATTTAAAGACAGAAACTGTCAGAGTGGATATAAAAACAAAACTTGACCAGAAAAAAGAATCCACTGTAAATATAAAAACACATATAGATTAAGAGGATGGATAAAGATATACCATAATAACACTGATGAAAAGATAGCAGAAGTAATTGTATTAATCTCAGAGAAGACTTCAGAATCAAGAAAGTTTTTAAAGAGGGATGTTAAATAAGGATAAAGTAGTCAATATTTCAAGAATACTTAAAACTCCCTAATGTCAGCAGACTAAAGATGAAAAACACTTGATCATATAAATGATACAGAAAAAGCATCTGACAAAATCTAATATCATTTTATAATAAAAACTCTAAAAAACTAGTAACAGAGGGGGACTTTCTCAACTTGAGAAGTAACTTTACAAAAAATACTACAGCTAACACCATCTTAATAGTGAAAAACCTGATTCTTATCAACTAAGATCAGGAACAAGGCAAGGACATACCATCTTACCACTGCTTTTAAACATCATCCTGGAATTTCTTTCTAATGCAGAAAGACAATAAAAGGAAATAAAAATTATGCAGACTGAAGAGGAAGTAATGAAACTCTTTGTTCACAGAAGACATGAATATCTATGTAGAAAATCCAGAAGAATCAACAAAACCTCCTGGAATTAATAAGCAATTATAACAAGGTTGCAGAATATAAGTTTAATTTACTGAAGTCATTGACTTTTTATATATCAGCAAAAAAAGACATAATAGAATTTTAAATTAAAATCACATTACCACTTACATTAGCACCCACAAAAATAAAATACGTAGGTATAAATTTAACAACACATGTTCAAGAGCTATATTATTTATTTATTTATTTATTTATTTATTTATTTATTGAGACAGAGTTTCGCTCTATTGCCCAGGCTGGAGTGCAGTGGCCGGATCTCAGCTCACTGCAAGCTCCGCCTCCCAGGTTTACGCCATTCTCCTGCCTCAGCCTCCCGAGTAGCTGGGACTACAGGCGCCCGCCACCTCGCCCGGCTAGTTTTTTTGTATTTTTTAGTAGAGACGGGGTTTCACCGTGTTAGCCAGGATGGTCTCGATCTCCTGACCTCGTGATCCGCCCGTCTCAGCCTCCCAAAGTGCTGGGATTACAGGCTTGAGCCACCGCGCCCAGCCTGAGCTATATTTTTAAAAACTACAGAACTCTAATAAAGAAATCAATAATTAAATAAATGGAGGTATATTCCATGTTTATAGATAGAAAGCTTCAATATTTTTAATATGCTAGAGCTTTTTAACTTGATCTATCTGTATATACAACAAATCCCAATCAAAATCCCAGCAAGTGGTGTGAATAGTGAAAAACTGATTCTAATATTTATATGGAGAGGTAAAGAACTCATGATAGTCAATTCAATATTAAACAAGAACAAATTTGGAGTACTGATAGTACCTGACTTCAAGACTCACCGTAAAGCTAAAGTAATAATGACAGTTTTCTATTTGTGAAAGAACAAATGGATAAATGTCACTAAAAACAGAGACCAGAAATAAACCCACATAATGTAGTTCATTAATCTTTGACCAAGGGAGCAAAGGCAATAAAATTGAGCAAACGTAGTATTTTCAACAAATGTGTGGGAATCTATGGACTTGTCTATTAAAATAAAAGAATGTTGACACAGAACTTAATATCTTTCATGAAAAACAAATCATGGACATCAAAACACAAAACTATAAAACATCTAGAAGATAACAGAAAAGAGAAACCAGATTATTTTGGGTGTGGTGATAATTTTTACAAGACCAAAGTCATGATTTATGAAATAAATAATAGATAGGCTGGACTTCATTGAAATTACAAACTTCTGCTCTTAAAAAGTCATTTTTGAGAAAATGAGAAGGCAAGCCAAAACTGGAAAAAAGTATATGGCAAAGACACATTTTATAAATGACTGTTAATGTAAAAAGTGAAGTAGAAGTTCCTCTTCAAAGACTTTCCTCCCCATTTAATTAGGAATAAATAGTAACTTCTCTTATAAACAAAATTTATTCAAAGACCTGTGCTAATATTCTTAAATATCTGCTGGCCCTAATAAAGAAATCAATGTACTTTATGTTCTTAGCTCCCACAATTTAGACTAAATATTTGCCCTGGCATGCTTATACTGGTCCAAGCAAACATTAGGTCATAGCCTTTTCCTCTTCCTTTTTTGAAGGTGTTTTTACCTTTCTCAACATTCCACAAGTTACTTCCTCCTTCTTTTTTTCTCCTCTGTCTTTGCCTCCTTTAAAAAGTTCTAAGTTGCTAGCCAGTGGGGAAAAATACAGAGTGCGAGGTCACATTCCAGCCAATGGAAACTGGACAAAGCAGGAGGGTGGATGCATCAGGTTATAAATGACCCTGTCTCCTTTGTTTGTTGTACTTTCATGGCAAAACTGCTGGCAAGTGTATGCTTTCTGCAGAAAGTTAAAATGGCCTTGCTGAAGAAATTAAACTTATGTTCAAGTGCTATTTCTTTACAGCACCGAGGAACAAGCATTTCAAACATTTATAAAACTCAATCGTAATATACGGAGCAACTCAATTTTTAAAACTGAGCAAAAGACTTGAACAGATATTTTATAAAAATATATATGTAGATGGCAAGTAAGCACATGAAAATATTATATGCTCAGCATCATATTTTCTTAGGGAACTGCAAATTAAAACAACAGTGAGCTACTAGTACACACCTATTAAAATGGCTGACATCTAAACCCTCACAACATCAAATGCTGCTGAGGATGTAGAAAAGCAGGGTCTTTCATTCATTACTGCTGGGATTGCAAAATGGTACAACCACTTTGGTGGGTAGTTTGGTAGTTTCTTAGACAATTTAACACACTCTTACCATAAGATCCTATAATCACACTCCTTAATATTTACTCAAAAGTATTAAAAACTTATTTCCACATAAAACCTGAATAAAATTGTTTAGAGCACCTTTGTTTATAATTGCCACACTTGGAAGCAACCAAGATGTCCTTAAGTAGGTATTGAATACATAAGCTGTGATGCAGCCAGACAATGGAATATTACTGAGCACTAAAAATAAATGAGCTATTGATCTATGAAAAGGCATGAAGGTACTCTAAATGCATGTTACCAAGTGAAAGAACCCAATCTAAAGAGGCTACATACTGTATGATTCCAACTATATGACATTCTGGAAAAGGAAAAACTATAGAGATAGTAAAAAGATTAGTGGTTGTCAAGGGTTGTGAGGGGAGGGAAATATGAATAGGAAGAGCACAAAAATATTTTCAGGCAGGAAAACCATTCTGTACAACACCACAATTGTAAATACATGTTATTATACCTTTGTCAAAATCTGTAGAATGTACAACACCCAGAGTGAGCCTCAATGTAAACTGTGGACTTTGTTTGATAATTAATTGCTAATGTAGGTTCATTGATTGTAACAATTGTACCACTCTGAGTCAGGATGTTGATAGTGAGGGAGGTTGTCCTTGTGTGAGATCAGAAGCAGATGGAAACTCTTTTAACTTGATACTCAATTTTGCTAAGAACCTATAACTTCTCTACTAAATAATGTTTATTAATTAACAAGAGACTGTAAAGGCAAATGTGACAATTTTTTATTGCTTCTAAAAAAAAGGATTTAGAAACATTACATTTATCAGAAGATGTTTACAACAATAATGCTGTTGTGTGCACTGTAATAAAGACCTTGCTTGTTAGCTAGCCTGGGCATTATATATCCACCAACTTGCTGAATGATGAACTATTCTCTAAGACTTGGCCCATGAAAGGGTCAGAGATTGAAGCCTAGCTAATGAGGGGTACTTGAATGCTAAGTACTTCTATGATATGACTCTAGGGTAATTATATTTCCCTGATTACAGTTCAGACAACAGTAAAATCTCTCATTCAAAATGGCCATTGAAGTTAACTGGCTGGTGAAGAATCTGCTTCTAATTGTTAGCAAGGTATAAGGTGTAACATAATCAGTCATTGGTTGGAAATAAAGTGAAATCAGAAGTCAAAACCAAGTGAAAGAACACATTCCTCCATATATCACAGCCTTGAGCCCGACACATCACATCCCCCCATATGCCTCCACTTCCTGGGCCCGACACAAACACATTCCTCCATATATCTCAACTTTAGAAGAAAAACAACACCTGGAGAAGCTCCGATAAGGTTACAACCGTTTGTAAAAGCACAGGAACCAATAAGAAGGCTGCTAAAAGTATAACTTAAAATGTAAACCAATTGTAATGCTGTAACCTAGAGAAATACCTTGTTCCTCTGTAACCTGACAAGTCCTGTTTACCTCGAGCTATAAAAAGCAAGCGCACGCATTGTTCGGGGCCCTCTTGTATGTTGTAGAACGGAGGGACCAAGTTCGAACTTGCATTAAAGATCCTTGCCGCTTGGCTTTGACTCTGGACTCTGGTGGTCTTCTTCGGGGAATAAACAGTCTGGGCATAACACAAGCACAATTCAGAAACAGCTTAAGCTCACCTTATCCAGAATAATTATGAGAGATGTAATAAAGACATTAAAGAGATATGCATAGAAAAATTAGCTAGCAAGAGAGTAAATTTCAGACAAAAATCTTACCTGTATCCATGATTCTGGAAACAAGAATAATTTCTTTAGGGTCACTTGATTTGAAAAGACACAATACATAAATGCAAAATCACACAGGTGTGAAAGGCCAAGACTTATGCTTGTCAATGTGAAATTAAGACCTGAAACAAGCTGTTTAGATCACTATTTAATCAGCATACTCTGAGTACCTTGAAGTCTATTGGTAAATGTTCAGTTGAAGAAAATGAAATCAATTTTATCTAATTTAAGCAGAAATGAATTTATTAAAGGGAATGGCTTACCAACTAATTCAAACTACTGAAGAAATAAACTCTAGGTTATACTTTCAGGAACAATTTGCAGTCATATTGCAGAACTAAACCACCAAGGGAGCTACTGCCTCTTCTATGATTAAGAAGCAACCTTTTAAGATTTCATTCCTAGTAGTATAGGCCAACTCTCCAGTTAAACTGGGATAAATTATATTTAAAAAAACATTTAAAGTCTTGGAAAGTGTTCTTAGATACAGACAGCAAATGAAAAACCATTACTATATAAAACCTAATTAAAGAACATAAAAATCTGTTTTATTTGAACCATACTACATTTTCTGCCACTCCCCTCCTAACTCAGCATGAGAAAAACTCTACAGAAATACAGCAATATCAAAATTGTCTTCCCCTCAGTTCCCAGTTGGAGAGCTATGGTGTCTTCCAGGAGGGTCACAACATCACCATTTATCATTTGTCTCCCCAGTTACCTATTACTGAAGCTATGTTTTTGATTATTGCAACTAAAAAGAGAGGGCTTTTTTCTTTCACCCAGCCCCCACTCATATAGGAAAGAAGCTCTAACTTGGCCACAGTGCACTGACAATACTGGCACATTTTTTATTATAATTTCCCAGCTTATTTATAAAGCAAAGATTCTAAAACTGGAAAGACAAGCCACAAAGAACAGAATCTACGACTATCTCTCTCTGCTGTGTGCTCATTTCCAATAACAGAGATGTCACTCAGAATGAAGGACATAACTGTCCCTGCCCCTAGTCATTGTTAATAGAATTTGCCCGAGGAAAAGGACCATAAAACAGAGAGCTCTGAAGCTCTTCTCAAAGGAACTGACATTTATTTTCAACAGAGTGTGAAGAAGTTCAAGCCTAAGGGTGTGCTCAAAAACAGTGGAAGTGACTTCATCAGAGATAAAGGCTAAATTTTAGTCCAGCTAGTTTACCAAAGAAAACCAAGGAAAGACAACTAAGTGACATTAAAGGGTCAGAACTAATCTCAAACACTGACCTCAAATGTTCAATTCTTATTTTAAGTTTAGGGGTACATGTGTGGCTTTGTTACATAAGTAAACTTGTTTCATGGGGGTTTCTTGTACAGATTATTTCATCACCCAGGTATTAAACAAAATATTTGTTAATTATTTTTCCTGATCCTGTCCCTCCTCCCACTCTTCACTCTCCAATAGGCACCAGTGTGTGTTGTTTTCCTCTTTGTTTTCATGGTGTTCTCATAATTTAGCTCCAACTTATAAATGAGATGGGACTTTGAACCTTGGAATTTGAGTTAATGCTGGAATGTGTTAAGAGTTTAGGAGAGGCCGGGCGCGGTGGCTCAAGCCTGTAATCCCAGCACTTTGGGAGGCCGAGACGGGCGGATCACGAGGTCAGGAGATCGAGACCATCCTGGCTAACACAGTGAAACCCCGTCTCTACTAAAAATACAAAAACTAGCCGGGTGAGGTGGCGGGCGCCTGTAGTCCAGCTACTCGGGAGGCTGAGGCAGGAGAATGGCGTAAACCCGGGAGGCGGAGCTTGCAGTGAGCTGAGATCCGGCCACTGCACTCCAGTCTGGGCGACAGAGCGAGACTCCGCCTCAAAAAAAAAAAAAAAAAAAAAAAAGAGTTTAGGAGACTGTTGGGAGAGCATGATTGTATTTTGCAATGTGAGGAAATAAGATTTGCAGATACCAGGAGTGAAATTATACAGTTTGGATATGTGTCCTCACCAAATCTCATGTGGAATTGTAATCTTCAGTATTGAAGATGGGGCCTGGTGGTGGGTGATTGGATCATCAGGGCAGATTTCTCATGAATGGTTTAGTGAATGGTTGAACACCATCCCCATTGGTGCTGTCCTCATGATAGCGAGTTCTCATGAGATTTGATTGTTTAAAAGTATGTGTGACCTCCTCCCTCTCTCTCTTGTTTCTTCTCTGGTCATGTAATATGTCTGCTCTTCCTTTACATTTCATCACGATTGTCAGTTTTATGAGGCCTCTCCAGAAGCCAAGCAGGGTACAAGTTGTCAGTGGATCTAACTTTTCTGGGTCTGGAGGATAATAGACCTATTCTCACAGCTCCACTAGGCAAAGCCCCAGTGGGGACTTTGTGTGGGGGCTCCATACCCACATTTTTGACTTCACACTGTCCTATTTGAGGTTCTCCATGAGGGTTCCACCCTTGCAGCAGGCTTCTTTCTGGACATTCAGGGTTTTCAATACATGGAAATGAACTCTAAAATCTAGGTCAAGGTTCCCATGCCTTTTACTCTTACATTCTGTGCACCCACAGGCTTAACACCATGTGAAAACCACCAAGACTTTCCACTTTCACCCTCTGAAGCAGCAGCTCAAGCTGTACTTAGGTGCCTTTGAGCTATGGCTGGAGCTGGAATGGCTGGGATACAGGTTGCATTGTAACCACACTATGCAGGGCAGTGGGACCCTTAGGCTGGCCCATAAACTATTTGGTCCTCCTATGCCTCAGGGTCCATGATAGGAGTGGCTGCCACAGTGATTTTCGAAATGCCTTTGAGGCCTTTTCCCCATTTTCTTGGCTATTAAAATGTGGCTCCTTTTTACTTATGAAAATTTCTGCTGCTTGCTTGATTTCTTCCCCTGAAAATAAGCTTTTTATTTTTACCATAAGGTCAAGCTGTAAATTTTCAAAACTTCTATACTCTACTTACACTTTATATATAAGTTCCAGCCTTAGATCATTGATTTGCTCATGCATATCACATAAGAATAGGCTGTTAGAAGCAGCCAGGACACTTCCTGAATGCTTTGCTGCTTAGAAATGTCTTTCACCAGCCACCAGATACCCTAAATTATCATTCTGAACATTAACATTTCACAGATCTGTAGGACAGAAGTACAATGCAGCCAAATTCTTTGCTCAAGCATCACAAAAATGACCTTTCATCCAATTCCCAATAAGTTTCTCTTATCTGTCTGAGACCTCTATGGCCCAGGCTTCATTGTTCATATCACCATTGGTGTTTTAGTCACAACCATTTAACCAGTCTCTAGGAATTTCCAAACATTCCCTCATCTTTCTGCCTTCCTCTGAGCCCTCAACACACTTCCAACATCTACCTCTTACCCAATTCCAAAACTGCTTTCACATTTTTTGGTATCTTGATAACAATCCTTTAAGCCTTGGGACCCATTTTCTGTATTAGTCTTTTCTCATATTGCTATAAAGAAATACCTGGGATTGGGTACTTTATAAAGAAAAGAGGTTTACTTGTCTCATGGTTCAGCACAAAAAGAGGTTTACTTGTCTCATGGTTCAGCACACTGTGCAGGAAATATAGCAGCATAAGCTTGGGCTCTGGAGAGGCCTCGTAAAACATATAATTATGGCAGAAAGTAAAAGGACAGCAGATATGTCACATGGCCAGAGCAGGAGCAAAAGACAGAGGGGAGAGCTGTGAAACACTTTTAAGTAACCAGATCTCATGAGAACTCGCTATCATGAGGACATCACCAAGAAGGATAATGCTAAGCCATTTATGAAATATTTGCCCCCGTAATCCAATCACCTTCCACCAGGACCCACCTACCACATTGAGGATTACAACTCAACATGAGATTTAGTGGGTACACAGATCCAAACTGTATCAAACAGGTAATTGACAATGTTTCATCAGAGAATATTCATAAAGAGATAAGTTATTAAAATGAAAACTATGGAATTGATAGACACAATAAAGAAAAATGAACATTTACTAAAGATGCTTCATGGTACAAAAAATAGCAGACTTGAAGATAAATTCATAGAAATTATATAAATCAAAAATTAAAAGAAAAGTAGAATAAATAAAAATGAACATATTCTCACAGAAATGTGGAACATTAAGCACACAAACATACTAGTAATGAAAGTAACAGAGAGGAGTAAAAGAAGCAGAAATAATATTTGAACAAATAATGCTCAAAATTTTCTAAATTTGATGAAAAACTTTAATCAACACATTCTAGAAACTCAAGAAATGCTATGTAAGCTAAACAGAAAAATAGGCAAAGAAACTTTATAATGTAAATGCTGAAAATCAAAGACAAGAGGAAAATTTTGCAATCAGCAAGAGAAAACTTATTTATAACTTACAATGAAACTCCAATAAGATTAAAAAGTGCCTTTTTATCAGAAACAAAGGAGACTGTAAAGCAGTGAGATACATATTTTAAGTGCTTTGAGAGAAAAAAAAAGGCAATCAAAAATCTTATATTTAGGAGAAATATCTTTCAACAGTGAAGGCAAAATAAAGACATTTCAAAAGTATTTAAAAATTAAGAGAATGTGTTGCTAGCAAACCTGCTTTATAATAAATAGCAAAGGAAGTTCTTTAAGATAAAAGCAAGTGACTGCAGACAATAATTTATGTACACATACAAAAACAAAGAGCAACAACAAAGGTAATTCTGCAATTGAAAAATTAACACAAAAGCAGATAGTTCTTATTTCTTCTCTTAACTAATTTAAAATCAATTGTATAAGACAACATGTATATAATTGTATTCTGGATTATATAGCAAATAAATATGTGATATTAGTGTAAATAATATCATGAAGGATGTAGGTGAGACAAAGGCTGTGTAAGTCTGTAGTAATGACAGCAGATGGTAACAAAAATTAAGGAACAAATAAAGAGACCAAAAAAATGACAAATCAGGTTATAAGGATTGAAATAATACAAATTATTTTTCTTCAGTTATAATGGAATGGAGCTAGGAACCAATAACAAAGAAAATTGGGAAACTCACAAATGTAAAAATTAAACAATACACTTCTATACAGCAAATGTGTCAAATAAAGAATCACAAGGAAAATTAGAAAATAATTTGAAATAAATGAAAATAGAAAACACATTCAAAACTGTATGAGGTGTAGCTAAATAGTGCATAGAGAGAAACATGTAGGTAAAAATGTCTATATTCAGATAGAAGAAAGTTTTCAAATCAATAATCTAACTGACGGCCTTAGGAAAATGGAAAAAAGACAAAACTAAAAGTAAGCATATTGAAAAAAGAATAAAGTTTATACTGGAAATTAGTAAAATCTAAAATAGAAAAAAATACAGAATTGTAACAAAACAAAAAATTGGTGCTTTCAAGAATTCAACAAAATTGAAAAACTTGTAGTTCAATTAACCAAGAATGAAGGAAGGGAGACCTGATTCCACAGCTAAAGTATTAGAGGACATTACTACCAACCATTCAGAAATGTGTCAAATATTTTAAAGGAATACTATAATCAATTGTATACCAACAAATTGAATAGCTTACATAAAACAGAAAAGTTCCTAGAGAAACACAAAATGCTGAAAGAGACTCAAAAAAAAAAAAAAGAAAAAAAAAGAAAAAGGAAAACCCTGAAAAGAAGGATATGCACAGAGATTAAATTACTAACCAAAAATATACTCACAAAGGCCCAGAAAAAAGACTTTGCTATTGTATTCTAACAAGCATTTAAATAACTGATACCAATTACTCATAAATGCTTCCAAAAACAGAATAGAAAGAAATACTTCCCAACTCTTTATTTTAGTCCAATAATATCTTGATATGAAAACCAAGAAAACAAAATAAAAAAACACACAGTCTGATATCTCTTATAACAGATGTAAAAATGCTCAACAAAATGCTAGTCAACTGAGTACAGCAGCATATTAAATGGATCATCAACAATTATCTCAGATTTATCCCAAGAATGCAAAGTTGTTGTAACATTTAAAAGTCAATTTATTTCAAAGTACAATTTTATTTTGCACGGTTAAAGTACAAACTATGTCCACCTCCCTTGAAAAACAGTATTGTATCTAAATTGGAATATATTGCTGAGATATATAGCTGAAAACATACAGTTCATTTAATGATTAACATTTAAACAGATAATATTACACAAGTAGATTCAATAGAAGTGAATATACATACATATTATCCAAATTTTTAATAGTCTAAAGAATATATTACAGACTAGGCATAGAGGCTCATGCCTGTAATTTCAGCACTTTGGGAAGCAAAGGCAGGAGGATTGCTTGAGGTCGGGAGATTGAGACCAGCCTGGGCAACTTAGTGAGATCCTGTATCTACAAAACTAAAAAAAAAAAAAAAAAAAAAAACATAGCCACCCCTAACTGTGTGTGCCTGTAGTCCCAGATCCTTTGGAGCCCAGGAGGTTGAGGCTGCAGCACACCATGGTCATGCCACCATGCTCCAGTCTGCACACAGAGATCCTGTCCAAAAAAAAAGAATATATTACAGCATTAAAAATATGGAAGGAAGTATTTTGTTTTAGTTTTAAATTAAAAATTCTTCTGATTGTTCTACACAGAGAGGCTTAAAGGTGAAAAGGCAATCAGGTTACCACCAAATGAAATGTGTCTGGTATGTTCTTGATGTCTCCTCTCCAGCTAAATGAATTAACAAGGTGGCATTCCGTAATGAGATTTTTATTACCAAATAGAACTGACTGAGAAATGTTAGTTTGTGAAATGTTATTTTGTCATAGTGTAATTTTTTCAGAGCTACCCATTAGAACATTCTGAGGTGTAATTGGAAAATTTACTTTCCTTCTTACCACAACATGTGAAATTTCTTCTTTTCTGTCAGTATTAACTGCTACTCCATCAGCAAGAAGAGGTAAACTCATTATTTCACTGGATAAACAATCCATCTCGACATTTATTATATTTACATCATGGTTTACTTCAATTAAGTGTGGTAATCCAGGGCACTGAGTATCTCCTATTGTGCTGTTCCTGCATTCAGGAGTATTTGATAACAAGTCTAAAAGTTGATTTTAAAAAGTCTTTATAACATCTGGGACTAAATAAATTGATTAATTTACAAATTATTGGTATTACTGTGGGGGAATAGAGATAAAAGTTATAGAAAACGTTTTTAAGGAAGTAATAGATGTAAACTTTTCAAGTTCAGCAAGAGAGTTAGGCATTGAGGTAGAGAAACCCAGTGCTACTCAGGCAAACACATTGCAAAAATTACTTTACCATCAAATATTGTATTCAGAATGTTTCAAGTTCAAGTAAAAGAAATAATTTTAAAATTAACAAGAAAAATGCATCTAGTAAGCTATGAAGGAAACTCCATTAGATTAACATTGAACTTTCCAGCAGAAAACCTTACAGGCCATAAGAGAATGAAACCGCATTTTTAAGGTGCTAAAAGAAAAACACTGTCTGCGAAGAATTTTATTTGGAATAAGCCTCACAAATGAAGGAGAAATAAAGTTTATTCATATAAGCAAATGCTAAGTGAATTTGCCACTAGACTAGCAATACAGGAAATGCTCAAAGAAGCCTTAAATATGGAAATGAAAGGTTGACATTCACCATCATAAAAACCCATAGAAGTACAAAACACACAGTTCTCAGACAACAAGCACACAAAGGAGGAAGAGAAAAAATGAAATGGCAACATGACAGAATTTTCTGAAACCACAAAGACAAAAAGAGAAAAAAAGGGAAACAAAAATTTGTAAAAAACAATTAGAAAACAATTAACAATATTACCAGGATAATGAATCACATATTAATATTACCCCTGAATACAAATGGACTAAATGCTGAACTTAAAAAATACAGATTGATGGAATGGACTTAAAAAATGATCCAACTATATCCTGCTGAAAAGAAACTTATCTAACCAATAAAGGTACATACACACTGAAAGTAAAGGGGTGGAAAAAGATATTTCACACAAATGGAAACAAAAAGTGAGTAGGAGTAGCTATACTTATATCAGCTAAAGTAGACTTTAAATCAGAAACAATTTAAAAAAGACAATGAATGTCATTCTATGATAAAGGGATCAATTTGGCAAGAGGATATAACAGTTCTAAATATACATGTACCTAACACTGAAGTATCTAAATTTACAAAACAAATATTACTGAACCTAAAAAAAAAAAAAAATCACAGAAAGCAAAACAATAATAGTCGGGGACTTCAACACCCTACTAACAGCTCAAAATAGATCATTGAGACAGAAAACTAACAAAGAAACATTGGACTTAAATTAGACCTTAGATCAAATGGACTAAACAGACATTTACATGACAATCTACCAAGAATTACAGACTACAAATTATTTTTATCAGTACATATAACACTTTCTAAGATAGATCACATATTAGGCTACAAAACAAGTCAATATATTTTAAAAATTAAAACCCCATCAAATATCTTCTCACACCACAGTGGAATAAAGCTAGAAATGAATACCAAGAGAAACTTTGTGAATTAAACAAATACATAGAAATTAAATAGCATGCTCCTGCACAATCATTGTGTCAGAGGCTTTCAAACCAGAGTGACTCCATTTTGAGTGAGTACTAGGAAAATGAGACTGAGACTCACTTGGCTGCATTCCCAGAAAATTAGAAATTCCTAGCCTCTAGAGGTTTACTGTTAAGGGAACAAATTAATGAGGTTTACTGAAACAGAACCAGACTTGGGCATGTCCAGATACCCCCATATCTGGAGAACAGGGGCATTCCTAATTTTGCTTTAAAGATAATAATATTGATTCTTGCAAAATGTGGTAATTAAGAAAATTAATCCTTTATCACAAACCCTTGCATCAGAACACATCTCCCCAAGATCTATTTGTATCATACACACACACACACACACACACACACACACACACACACAAGCATTGTAACTACGGTGGATGTGTTCCTCCTCTTACTTTCGGGAACGTCCTACTTTCTCTACGGCGTAGCTGTCCTTTCACCACTTTACTCTCTTAATAAAGTTGCATTTACTTTGCACTGCAGACTCACCCTGAATTATTTCCTGTTTAAGATCCAAGAACCATCTCTTGGGGTCTGGATCGGGACCCCTTTCCAGTAACAACTGGGTCAATGAAGAAATGAAAAACATTAGAGAAACATTTGAAATAAATGAAAAAAATGACTTATCAAAACTTTTGGGATACAGAAAAAGCAATAATATAAGGGAGGTTTATAGCATTAAATATCTACATCAAAAAGGTAAAAAAATTACAAATTAATCTAACATCACACCTCAAGGAACTAGAAAAACAAGAAAAAAAAACAACACAAAAGTTAGCAGAAGAAAAGAAATAACAAAGGTCAGAGATGAACTAAATCAAATTGAGACAAAAAAATACAAAAGATGATTGAAATGAAAAATTGGTTCTTCAATAACATAAACAAAATTGATAAACCCATTACCAGATTAACCAAGAAAAGAGAGTAGATCCAAATAAACACAATCAGAAATATGAAAGAAGACATTACAACTGATACCACAGAAATACAAAAGTTCTTCAGAGACTATTATGAGCAACTATAGGCTCACAAACTAGAAAACCTAAAGGAAATGGATACGTTCCTGGAACATAGAACCTTTTCATATGATTGTACCACAAATAAATAGATCTCTTGAACAGATCAATAATGAGTAGTGAGATTTAATCTGTAATAAAAAAAAAACTCTTCCACAAAAAAAAAACTCACAACCAAATGGATTCAGAACTGAATTCTACCAAAGATACAAAGAAAAACTAAAACCAAAACTCTTGAAACTATTTCAAAAAATTGACAAGGAGGGAATACACCCTAACTCATTCCATGAGGCCAATATCACCTTGATACCAAAACCAAAGACACATTTAAAAAAATACAGACAGGCAGGGTGTGGTGGCTCATGCCTGTAATCCCAGCACTTTGGGAGACTGAGGTGAGAGGATCACAAGGGCAGGAGTTTGAGACCAGCCTGGCCAACATGGTGAAACCCTGTCTCTACTAACAATACAAAAATTAGCTGGGTGTGGTGGTGGGTGCCTGTAGTCCCATCTACTTGGGAAGCTGAGGCAGGAGAATTGTTTGAACCTGGGAGGTGGAGGTTGCAGTGAGCCAAGATCCCGCCACTGCACTCCAGTCTGGGTGACAGAGTGAGACTCCATCCCAAAATAAATAAATAAATAAATAAATAAATAAATAAATAAATAAATCCCAATCATATAGATGCAAAAATCCACAACTAGCAATTCAATTCTATTGTCAAATGAATGAATAAGACCTACTATTTGATAGTACAACAAGGTGACTAAAATCAACAATAACTTAATTGTACATTTTTCAATAACTTCACGAGTGTAATTGGATTGTTTGTAACTCAAAGGATAATGCTTGAGGAAATGGATACCCCATTCTCTTTGAAGTGGTTAATTATTTCATATTGCATGCCTCTATCAAAACATTTTATATGCCCCATAAATATATACACCCATTATGTACTCATAAAAATTAAAAATAAAAAAGCTATAAAAATAAAATAATAAAAATCTTCCAGTATTCAGCCTGCTTCCGGATGGGCGAGGAGACTCGTGGTCTGGTTCTAGGACTTCCCTAACAACATGGCCCCTAAACGGCAGTCTCCACTCCTGCCTCAAAAGAAGAAACCAAGACCACCGCCTGCTCTGGGACCGGAGGAGACACCGGCCTCTGCAGGCTTGCCGACGAAGGAAGAAAAAGAACAGCAAGAAGCCATGGAACACATTGATGAAGTATAAAATGAAATAGACAGACTTAATGAACAAGCCAGTGAGGAGATTTTGAAAGCAGAACAGAATATAACATACTCCACCAACCATTTTTTCAGAAGAGGTCAGAATTGGTCGCCAAAATCCCAAATATTTGGGTAACAACATTTGTCAGCCATCCACAAGCGTCTGCACTGTTTGGGGAGGAAGACGAAGAGGCACTGCATTATTTGACCAGAGTTGACAGAATTTGAAGATATTAAATCAGGTTACAGAATAGATTTTTATTTTGATGAAAATCCTTACTTTGAAAATAAAGTTCTCTCCAAAGAATTTCATCTGAATGAGAGTGGTTATCCATCTTCAAAGTCCACCGAAATCAAATGGAAATCTGGAAAGGATTTGACGAAATGTTCAAGTCAAACGCAGAATAAAGCCAGCAGGAAGAGGCAGCATGAGGAACCAGAGAGCTTCTTTACCTGGTTTACTGACCATTCTGATGCAGGTCCTGATGAGTTAGGAGAGGTCATCAAAGATGATATTTGGTCAAACCCATTACAGTACGACTTGGTTCCTGTTATGGATGATGAAGAAGGAGAAGGAGAAGAAGATGATGATGATGATGAAGAGGAGGAAGGATTAGAAGATATTGATGAAGAAGGGGATGAGGATGTAGGTGAAGAAGATGAGATGATGATGAAGGGGAGGAAGGATAGGAGGATGAAGGAGAAGATGACTAATAGAACACTGATGAATTCCAACCTTCCTTTTTTAAAATTTTCTCCAGTCCCTGGGAGCAAGTTGCAGTCTTTTTTTTTTTTTTTTTTTTTTTTTTTTTCTCTTGTGCTCAGTCGCCTTGTTCTTGAGGTCTGTTTTCTGTACTCCATGGTTCTCAACTTATTTGGGGGGAAATACCTTGAGCAGAATACAATGGAAAAGAGTCTCTACCCCTTTCTGTTCGAAGTTCATTTTTATCCCTTCCTGTCTCAACAAAAACTGTATGGAATCAACACCACCGAGCTCTGTGGGATAAAAGAAAAACCTGCTCCCTTCGCTCTGCTGGAAGCTGGAGGGTGCTAAGCACCTGTGTAGTAGTGCATAGAATTCTAGTTTTTTTCCTCCTTTCTCTGTATATTGGGCTCAGAGAGTACAGCATATCTATGTGAATATGGACAGTTAGCATTTACCAACTTGTATCTGTCTACTTTCTCTTGTTTAAAAAAAGAAAAAAAAAACTTTAAAAAATGGGGTTATAGAAGGTCAGCAAAGGGTGGGTTTGAGATGTTTGGGTAGGTTAAGTGGGCATTTTGACAACATGGCTTCTCCTCTGGCATGTTTAATTGTGATATTGACAGACATCCTTGCAGTTTAAGATGACACTTTTAAAAATAAATTCTCTCCTAATGATGACTTGAGCCCTGCCACTCAATGGGAGAATCAGCAGAACCTGTAGGAACTTATTTGGAATTGACATTCTCTATTGTAATTTTGTTCCTGTTTAGTTTTAAATTTTCTTTTTGTTTCACTGGAAAGGAAACATAATGCTCAGTTTTAAATGTTAAAAGTGTACAAGTTGCTTTGTTACAATAAAACTAAATGTGTACACAAAGGATTTGATGCCTTTCTCTCAGCATAGGTATGCTTACTATGACCTTCCAAGTTTGACTTGTAAAACATCACTGTCAAACTTTGTCACCGTAACTTCTTATTTTTTGATACGCACTTTGCAGGATGACCTCAGGGCTATGTGGATTGAGTAACGGGATTTGAATCACTGTATTAATATCTCCATAGCTGGGAAACGTGGGTTCAATTTACCATTGGTTTCTGAAAGTGTTCACATCATTTGGGATACCAGATTGCTCAATACTTTTCTGGGTATATTGTGCCCTTGATTTTTATCTTCAAGTGGCAGTTTTTAAAATTGGCCTTTTACCTGGGTATAAAGTAATAGTGCCTGCCACCACCATCCAACAGACCTGGTGCTCTAATGCAAAGTTATACATGGGACAGTTGCTGGCATGTCTTCATTAGCTATATAAAATGTGGCCAAGAAGATAGGCTCTCAGAGTAAGAAGTCTGTGATGGTTAGCAGTAACTGTCCCTGCTCTCTGGTATAAGGCTCTCAAACGTTACTGTGAATCTGGGTGGGATAATGGAATCGACTCTGTCTGCTCAGTGCCATTGTGCAGAGAAGCACCCTAATGAATAAGCTTTTTAATGCTGTAAAATATAGTTGCTAAAATTAAATGCCACTTTTTCAGAGGTGAATTAATGGACAGTCTGGTGAAATTCAAAAGCTTTTTGATGTATAAAACTTGATAAATGGAACTATTCCATCAATAGGCAAAAGTGTAACAACCTATCTAGATGGATAGTATGTAATTACTGCACAGGTCTCTGTTTAGTAAATACATCACTGTATACCAATCGGGAATCTTGCTCCAATAAAGCAACATAAAGAGTTAAAAAAAAAATCTTCCACTTAAAAAATAAAATGTAAAAGAGGCTGAATAATTCTCTTTTAAAATTACTGATGCTTTTTTATATATAATTATTTGACAAATTTGCCATTCTTTAAAAAATTGTGGGTTTTTTTGGTTTTGTTTTGTTTTGTTTTGTTTGTCAGTATAGACAGATAGGGAATTATGTCACTCAGATCTTTTGCTCTGGGAAGTATAGTTGGCTGAAAATTCTAGCCACTGCTCCTCTAGATATATTTCTGCCTTGTGCTGAGTCCACATTTCTTCTGGAATACCTCAGTCAATAACAGAGTATGAGCATTCTCTGTGGGACATAGCACTATTTTATGGCCTGACCAAATCTTTTTCAAAGCTGTGCTGCAGTCTGAAACTTTTCATATTCAATCCATCTCCCTATGGTTTGTTCTTTCACAGGTTTCAATATTCCTGTATGAAGATTATCTCTGCTTTTTCTGTTTATCTTCCATAAACATTACTTTAAACATATGTCTTGAATATCTAATCTCACATTGACATCTGCTCTCAAGAAATCAAAAATAGCAATCAAGTTTCTAAACTTGTTCAAGACAATAGCAATCCTATCCCTAACTTGACTTGCTGGGAAATAATATAGCTTTCACAATTAACTGGTAAATAAGAAGGGTTATAAATCAGGTACTTATTAGTAAGCACGACTTGAAATTTAGCATTACTGTCTTAGCAAATTTGAGTAGAAAGAGGCAATATCTATGCAAAATTGTTTGAAGAATGCTTAGTCCATCAAATTTTTCATATCAGAGGGTGGCAAACTTATGGATCTGTTTTGTATGGCCCGGGAGGTAAGAAAGGCTTTTACAGCTTTTAAGGGCTGTAAAACAAACTAATATAAAACAAACAGAAAACAAAAAAAAAGCAAAGATATGAGTTTGAGACCATATGGCTCGCAATATTTAAACTCTTCACTATTTAAAGAAAGTGTTTTCTAATCCCAGATTTATATGCTTTTAAATATATTCTTGGATTAAGCAATATCAGAAAATAATGCTTTACATTTTTGTGAAAGGGGAAAAGTCAAGCTGCAAACTGCTTAGGGCCAACCTGCCTCCCATGCTTTTCAAAGTCACCCCTCTGCTCACTGAGATAAATGCATATCTGATTCCCTCCCTGGGAGAGGCTAATCAGAATGCAAAAGAATGCAACTATTTGTCTCTAACTTACCTATGACCTGGAAGTCCTCTCCCTGCTTTCAGTCTTCCCACCTTTGCTTTGAGTTGTCCCTTTCTAGACCAAACCAATGTTCATCTTGGATATATTGATCAATATCTCATGTCTCCCTAGAATCTGTAAAATCCAACAGTGCTCTGACCACTTTGGAAATATACCGTCAGGACCTCAGGAGGCTGTGTCACAGGCCCACATCCTCAACCCTGGCAAAATAAATTTTTTAAATTAACTGAAACTTGTCTCAGATTTTCGGGCTTCACATTTTCTACTTGAAAGCTTAAGTCACATTTGCATCCTGGTATGGAAGATATACTACGTAATTTTAACATGCATCTTTAAGCCATCATCACTCCTGACCTTATTTATCTTCTATCACTATTTCAACTATATACTAATTTCAACTTTCATTTTATCTTAACATATTTATTTGCTATATACTTTTAACATTTTAGCTTGGATCTCCTACTCTCCACCTCTGAAAGGGTATAGATTAAGAGCATTGTGAAATTTAATGACCTATGAAAAAGTATGAGTTTGTTCAAATTACTTGATGCTTTCTGTAGCTAAATAATATATACAGGATATATTATATCTGTACCAAATGGAAGTACAACATAGAAGAAATAAACAAGGGCTGAGATACAAGCCTCTTCACAGAACCCCAATTTTTTGCTATACATAAAATCCAAAGGATTTCATAGTTGCTTCTATACATAGATATTATTATCTATAATAGGTGTTGTTAACCAGGGTTTATGACTGCTTTGGGGTACAGTAATAAATGTTGGGTAATTTGTGATGATCTCAGGGTTGTATATAAAATTTGTTCTATACATATATGACTATGTTTATAAGAAAATGAACAATAGCTTATTTCACATTTCTAAAGGATCTGAAACTCCTAGAAGTTGATTTTGTTCTCAGAATAGGATAGAGTCAACAGTCAAACCAAAAGGTCATCTCAAGCTGGAATCTAGAGCATTCTTGAGGTTCTTAGTCTGAACTCGTTTCATAGGCCTGATTAAAAAAAGAAGAAGACTTTTATTTTATACCCAAAGACAGTTTAAAAGATCTTCAAGTTCGTGTTATTATTTTTATTTTCTCCAGTGTGAATCCTTCTATTTGTTACATATGCTAACTTTGCCTTGTAGTGGTGAAATTTGGGAGGTATTTTGTAATTTTTATTAATAAGATCATCCTCATAGGATTTATTGTCTTAATTTTTTGGCTGAAAATTTTTACATAAGTTGGTAGTTTTAGCCCTCAAACATACATGGTTGAAACACATAATGATATTGGTTTATTGCAGATGAATTCCTTAGACTCATATTTCAGGACAAAAAATTCACTGGTAATCCATTATTTTGAGGCCGGGAAAAAGAGTCTTCCTTATCCACATTTAGGGTCACACATGTCACAGTCATTTTCAGACTTCTGGATATATAGAGGGGATGACTTTCAGGAACCCAACACACAAATAGACTACAGGCTCAGTTCCAATTATCACATGTGTGTAAATATCCATTTTCCTGAAAACACTGTTTCTCAACTGAGAATGTATCTGTCCCTCCTTCCCTAGCCTGATGGAGTTTGAAAATGTTTAAGAGTCAGGGTAAAATCTAGAACTGGGGGGTCTGAAGTTTTATACAACTGTTAATGCCTTTTAAGGAATAATACTAATTTACAAATACAAAATTAGGTACAGGGCTCTGGGAGGAGTTCATGTAATGGCGAACCCTTAAATTTGAGCTTAATTAACCTCATAATAAATTTTTTCTAGTTGATGCATTATTACTTGTTGCAGTGAGTATTGGATCTTATTGGCATTTAGTGTGAATGGGTCCAGAAAAGCCAAATATCCTGAAATTTATGAGATATTTGCACAAAAAATAACTATCCTGGGAATATGTCAATTATCTCAGAGTTTCTTTTTTTTTTTTTTTTTTTTCTCTTTTTTTTTTTTTTTTATTATACTTTAAGTTCTAGGGTACATGTGCATGATGTTTATATCATGTATAACTCCCCAATGCAATCCCTCCCTATCTCAGAGTTTCATAAAGGATTACTTTGCTCTAATTAATGGCTATGAGTTTCTTATTAGATTATGTATGGTACCTGAAAATAGTGTCTTCTTGCTTTCAAGCTTACCTATTAATTTTTAAAAAACATAAAGGATTTTTTAGCCTCAGTTTTTTTTTTTTTTTTTTTTTTTTTTTTTAATTTCAACTTTTACTTTGGTATAGGCGGTACTTGTGCAGGTTTGTTACAGGGGTGTATTGCACCCAGGTATTGGGCCTAGTACCTAATGGGTAGTTTTTCAACCCAAGCCCCACACTCTCTCCTGACTAGTAGTCTCTAGTATCTATTATTCCCATGTTTATATTCTTGTGTACACAATGCTGAGCTCCCACTTATAAGTGAGAACATGCAGTATTTGATTTTTGGTTCTTGTGTTAGTTCACTTAGAATTAGGTCCTCCAGCTTTATCCATGTTGCTGCAAAAGACATGATTTAATTCTTGTTATGGTTGCATAGTATTCTATGGTGTATATGTACCATATTGCTTTCATTTAACCTACCATTGATGGGCACTAGGTTGATTGCATGTCTTGCTATTGTGAAGAGCCTAGCAATGAACATATGAGTGCATGTGTCTTTTGATATAATAATCTATTTTCCTTTGTGTATATATTCAATAATGGTATTGATGGGTCAAATGGTAGCTCTGTGTTATTTAAGAAATAGCTCTAAGTTATTTAAGAAAGCTCTCAACTACTTTCCATAGTGGCTGAACTAATTTACATTCCCATCAACAGTGTATAAGCACTTCTTTTCTTCCACTACCTCATCAATATCTGCTATTTTTTATTTTTCAAGAACAGGCATTCTGACTGGTTTTGATTTACATTTCTCTAATGATTAGTATTTTTATATGTAATTGTTGGCTGCATGTATGTCTTTTGAAAAGGGTCTATGATTATACTTTGCCCATTTCTTAATATTTTTATTTGTTTTTTTAACTATTGAATTGTTTAAGTTCCTTATAGTTTCTGGATATTAGACCTTTTCAGATGTGTAGTTTGCAAATATTTTCCCCCATTGTGTAGGTAGTCTGTTTACTAACAGTTTCTTTTGCTGTGCAGAAGATTTTAATTATGTACCACTTACCAATTTTTGGCATATATTTGCAGCTTTTGAGAACTCAGCCAAAAATTATTTGCCAAGGCCTATGTTGAGAAATATATTTCCTAGGTTTTCTTCTAAGTTTTTTATAGATTGATATCTTAAATTTAATTAATTCATCTTGGAGTAATTTTTGTATATGATGAAAGGCAAGGGTACAGTTTCATTCTTCTGCATACAGCTAGCCAGTTATCCCAGCAGTATGTATTGAATAGGTAGTGTTCCCCATTGCTTGGTTTTGTCAGCCTTGTTGATGATCAGATAGTTGTAAATGTGTGGTTTTACTTCTGAGTTTACTACTCTTTTCCATTAATCTATGTGTCTATTTTTATACTAATATGGGTTTTGTTTACTGTAGCCTTATAATATAGTTTGAACTCTGTATGATGTGTCTGGCTTTGTTCTTTTTCCTTAGGCTACTTGGGCTCTTTTTTTGTTGTTGTTCCATATAAATGGCATTGGTAGTTTGATAGGACTAGCAGTGAATTTGTAAATTGCTTTGGGCAGTATGGCCATTTTTATTATATTGATTCTTCCAATCCATTAGCACAGAATGTTTTTTTTTAATTTATTTGTGTTGTCTCTGATTTATTTCAGCAGTGTTTTGTAGTTCTCCTGGTAGAGATCTTTCACTTCCTTGGTTAGTTGTATACCTAGATATTTCATTTTCTTTGCAGCTGTTGTAAGTGGGAGTCTGTTCTTGATTTGAGTCTCACCCTAAGCATTTTGGTCTATAAAAATGCCACTGATTTTTGTACAGTGATTTTTTTTGTCCTCTGAAACATTATCAAAATTATTTTTCAGATTTGGTTGTCTTTTTGTGGAGTCTTTAGTATTTTCTAGGTATAGAATCATAATGTCAGGAAAGATAGTTTGACTTATTCTTTTCCTATTTAGATGCTTTTTTATTTCTTTCTCTTCCTAATTGTTCTGGCTGGGGTTTTCAGTACTATGTTAAACAGGAGGGGTGAGAATGGGCATCCTTGCCTTGTTCAACTTTTCAAGAAAAATGCTTCCAATTTTGGTAAGTTTTGTCCCTATTTTCATTAATTTCAGTTATTTTTATTTCTGACATAAATTTGATGTCCACCCAGGAGTAATTTAGGAGCAAGTTGTTCAATTTCCAAGTTACTTGTGTGGTTTTGAGAGATTTTCTTGATATTCATTTGTATTTTTATTGCACTGTGGTCTGAGGTTGTTAAGAGGTATGATTTCAACTGTTTCAAATTTGTTGAGACTTGCTTTATGATCAAGCATGTGGTTGTCTTAGAATATGTTCCGTGTGCAGGTGAAAATAATGTATATTCTGTGGTTCTTTGATGGAGTGATCTGTAGATGTGTATTATGTCCATTGGTCAAGTGTACTGTTTAATGTTTCTTTCACAGTTGTCTGCCTCAGTGCTGTTTGGGGTGTTGAAGTCTCCCACTATTATTGTGTGGTTTTCTAAGTCTTCTCATAGGCCAAGAAGAACTTGTTTTATAAATTAGAGTGCATATTTATTTAGGTGCCTACCTATTTAGAATAGTTAAGTCTTCTTCTTGGTACTCTATGTTATTATGTCTGCCCTTCTTCGTACTTTTTAAATTTTATTTGTTTAAAATCTGTTTTATCTGGTATAAGAATGTCACCTCCTGCTTTTTGTTGTTGTTTTCTCCTTGTGTGGTAGATCTTTCTTCATCCCTTTACTTTGAGCCTGTGGGTTTCACTGCATGTGAGCTGGGTCTCTTGTAAACTGTAGATAGTTAGGTTTTATCATTTTTTCCAGTTTGCTACTCTATGTCTTTTATGTGGGGGGATTTAGCCCATTTGCATTCAGGGTTAGTATTGATAATGTAAGGTTTTGATTCTGTCATCATGTTGTAAGCTGGTTATTCTGTAGACTTGTTTGTGTGATTGTTTTACAGTGCCTGCGATCTTTGTACTTAAGTGTGTTTTTGTGCTAACCTTTTATTTCCCCCTTTGGTTCCATGTGTAGCACTCCCTTAAGAACCTTTTGTAAGGCTGGTCTAGTTGAAATAAATTCCCTTAGCATTTGCCTGTCTGAGAAGAATTTATTCCTTTTTTGCTTATGAATCTTAGTTTTGAAGAATATGAATTCTTGTTTGGAATTTCTTTTCTTTAAGGATCCTGAAAATAGGTCTGCAATCACTTCTGTTTATAATGTTTCTGCTGAGATGTCTGCTGCTAGCTGATGGAGTTTGCTTTGTATATGACTTTGTCCTTCTCTCTAGCTTCCTTTAAGCCTTTTTTATTTTGCATTGAGCTTGTTGAATCTGATGACTAGGTGCCTTAGTGGTTGGTCATCTTGTAAAATATCTAGCTGGAATTCTTTGTATTTCTTGGATTTGAATGTCCATCTCTCTAGTGAGATTAGAGAAATTTTCATGGGCTATATCCTCAAATGTATTTTCCAAGTTATTTTTCTCCATTCTTCTCTCTCCTAGGAATGCCAATGAGTCAAATATTTGGTCTCTTTACATAGCCCCATTATTTATTGGACTTTTTTTCATTTTTAACAACTTTTTTTCTTTATTTTTGTCTGACTGAGTTGATTCTCAGAACCATTTTTCAAGCTCTGAAATTCTATGCTCAGCATGGTCTATTCTGCTGTTATACTTTACATTGAACTATTAAATTCTTGTAGTGAGGTTTTCAGCTCTAAAAGTTCAGTTTGGTTATTTCTTAAAATAGCTATATTGTATTTCAGCTCTTGGATCATCTTACTGGATTCCTTGGATTGAGTTTCAACCTTCTCTTGCAACTCAATGTGCTTCCTTGCCATACAGATTCTGAATTCTGTATCTATTAGTTCCGACTTAAGAAACATTATTGGAGAGCTAGTGGACTCCCTTGGAGGTACATAGACACTTTGACTTTTTGAATTGCCAGAGTTCTTGTGCTAATTATTTCTCATCTGGAAGGGTTGATGTTCTTTTAATTGTGGTTATATGTTGAGTATAGTCAATTAGCTTTGTTTGTAGATGGTTTCAGAAAGCCAGTGCTCTGTGTAGAGTCTTTATTTTATTGGGACTGAATTACTGTCCTTGGTTCCATAGGGGGGTATATTAGCTAAGTAGTTTTGGTGTTTTAGGTTGGGTCGAGATGCAGTAGATGGTTCTTAAGAGTAATGGCAGTAGGTAGGTTCTTACTAAGCCACTGGCTTCTTTGTATTTCCTGGCAGCTGTGCTCTGTGTTGCAACAAGGAGAGAGATGACCTCATTGGCTACACATCTGGGCCTTAGGGAAGCCTCCTCACATCACTGGCACTGTGTCAGTTCCTCTTTTCTTAGCTGTTTTGGTTCATGGGGCTTCCTCAGGCAGAGGCTGGAGGCAGGAAGGAGATAGGCCTCACATTTTCTGGGCTGTCTTTGTGGAGGTAGGCATGCTCCAGTCCTGTGACAGCCCATGAGCCCTTGCAACTCACCCCTCTCAGTGCTCTGGGAGTGTAAACTCCCCTCCTTTTAGAGTGCTGGTCACAGATCTCAGTTCAACACTGCCAAGCTGTGCACTGCCACCCCGGAGTGTGGTGAAGCTTTTTCTTCCCTCCTTAGCTTGGAGGCAGCAGGGGTGGGAACCATGGCAGCAGCAATGGCAGAGGGCATGTCAGATGACTCTGGGGGTTCCACCTCAGCTAAATGAAAAACCATGGCTGATTAGTAATCAGCTGGGGGTATGGTATGTGTGCTATGACCCATGCTAGGGAACCCTGCCTTGTGAAGAGCAGTGGGGGCAAGGGCTAACAGGGAAGACAGTCTGGTCTTCCCTCTGTAGGGTGGCTATGGCATGCTGGTGATATGAACACAGCAAACAGGTGAATTGTTCCCTTTCCATCACTAGGGCAGCAAGGCAGGGTACCACAGTGGCGGCAGTGGCAGAAAGGCTGTTAGTTGCCTCTGGGAACTCCAGCCCAGAGAAATGCAGAGCCATTGCTGATTGTGATGATCAGCCAGGCGTGGGGCTGCTGTACTGTAGGACCAAGCTGAGGGTGGGGAGTGGGGGACTGCCTGGCAAAGAACAGGGTGCTCAGTTCACATTAAAGACAGTCTAAACTCTTCTACATAAAATGGCTGTGGCATACTGTAGGCATGTGGAAACAATCAAGCTCTTTGTTTCCTCCTAGCCTGGGGGGAGCAGGGGTGGGTATCATGGTGGCAGCAATGGCAGAGGGTCTGTCAGTTGTCTCTGGGAGCTCCATCCTGGAGAAATACAGAGCTGCCATGGACCGATGTGATTAAGCAGGTGTGAGGTGGCTGCAGTATGGGCCAAAGCCAAGAGTCTCTGCCCAGTGAGGAGCAGCAGAAACAGAGTCAGATGTGGAAAACAATCTGGATACCTTTTTGTAGGGCAGCTGTGGCTTGCTGGAGGTCCACTATATTTCTTGGATTCTTTGCTCCCTCCCCAGCCTGAGAGAAGCAGCAGTGGGGTCCACAACAATAACAATTGCAGCAGACCTGTAAGTTATTTCTGGTAGCTGTGTTTCAGAGAAATGCAGAGCCACAACCAGCTAGAGTGCTCAGGCATGGGTTGGGTGGCTGTTCCGGGGACCCCAGCCAATGGACCTTGCTTGATGAGGTACAGCCGAGGTGGGGCTTGTGATCTCTCTGCTCCTCACCATCATGAATATGGCCCCTATCTTAGGGAAATGTGAGAGAGCCTGGCCTCCCTTGTTGGCAGGGCTATGAAAGCTGGCACAAGGAAACAAGACCAATGGGGCTGAACATGAGCTTGAGCTGTGGCTCTGCTGAGACTCCAGGAAGCTCTCTGTGTTAGACTATAAGCCCGGGGATGCCAATGGAGATCTTCAGTGGCTATAACCTCAAAGGTTTGTGGCATAAATTTGAGTCCCCAAGGGTTCTCCCTCACTCACCCTTTTCTCATGGTAGGGACCCTCCCCTGGCTCTGCACCAATCCCAGGTAGTCAACTGTCCTTCCTCAGTTTTTGCTGGTGTTCATGTGGCACCATTGCTTTTTTTATTAATCCCAATGTGGCTTCCTGGATTATCACTTGAAGAGATAGTGTTTACTCACCACTCTGTCTTTTCCCCATGAGAACAGCACACACCAGCTGCTTCTACTCAACCATCTTGTTGCTTCTTATAGACTGATGTCTTAAAAACAGGATTTTCTATTTAAGCTACATCATTAATGTTATTTAACATCCTAATTCCTGATGTGCTCCTTTTTTAATCCTTCACAGTAACAGTTGCCATAACTATATCTAACAATTATTTATTCTGCATTTTTATTGATTTGACATATTCTTCATAATTCATCATCTTGGGTAGAAGTCTATTTTATCTCCATGCCAAATAATAATGACAAATATCTTCAAAACAAAAATGGATGTTGGAATTCGGAATTCTATACAACTGGTTGGATAGTCCTTGTTACTGAGACTTTCTGCCTAATAGTTTTTGCTTAATTGTATCAACCAAACTCTTAGTTTTAGGTGTCACATAGGGATTAGTCACCCTGAACTCATAATGGTAGCTTAACGAGAGGAATCATCAATAATAATAATAATAATACATTGATATAATGCTTATAATGTGTCATGCATTAAGTAGTTTATACACATTAAATCTTTTAATTTTCATAAACCATCCTATGAGGCAGATCTGATTGTCATTACCCACATTTAATAAATGAGGTTATGGTGGCAAAGAGGAATCAAGTAGTTTTTTGAATGCTACGTAGCTAGTAGTAGTAGAGTTGACAATCAAACCCAAGTACTGAAGTGTCAGAATCCATATTGTTAACCACTGTGTTGTACTGCCTTTTATTTTTACTCATTTAGAAGTGAGTAACTAACATAGATCATCATCATGGAAATATGCATAAGAAACAAAAAGCAGAAGATAGCTCTGTTCCACAAGCTTATAATAAAGTGTGCAGGACAATTGAGCCAATACAATATAATTATCATTGGATCATAGCACATCATTTCTCAGGCACAGTGAAGTAGCAGAACATGTCACTACAGAAATCTAGATTTAAGGAACGTGTGACATACTGATGCTGACACTGAGAGAAGATAACGTAAGAATCTCCCACTCATAAGCCCACAAGAGAAAGGGTCTGGAAACTCCCTGAATTCCTGTGGAAGGATCGGGGGAAATTACTGTAAGAAGCCAGAGAAATATTGCATTTTACTGTTGTTGTGATTCTGAAATAAAAATAGATATACATTTAAAAGTTAGATAGTATGTGGGTTCGATATATCAGTTCAAGTTTTTTATATGATTATGAAGTTAAAATTTGCTTTTGGGACCAAATGCCGGAAATCATTTGTAACAATTACAATTCTATTTGGATAAGGTTAATAGAATAGATCTCACTTTAGTCACAATTTCAGCAGTCCTAGAATGTTCAGGGTCATTTTGGAATACACATTTTTTTAATCTTTGCTTCTAAAATGTCTTGCTAATAGACACTCTTTAAAAAAATTTTAAAAATGGAAAAATATAAAATGTCAAAATGTGTCCCTTTTTGTAAGTTATAAGATCTAGACATGATTTTGACACAGTTCTCTAAATGCTTTGTTGTGAGATGTTTTAAAGTATATATAAGATAAAATGCATTTTATAGTGTCTTTGATCTTTAACTACTCAGAGGTACTGACTACAAATATCAAAATTGATGAACCGCAGAGCCATTCCATCCAAGACAACTCTCAGGATAACATTGTGAAAAATTACCTTATTAGATCTTTCTCTCATGTCCTGAAAAATCTTTACAATGATTAGAACTGCACCACTCTTCAAGGATTTGAATAAAAGAAGTCTTTAACAACTTTGAGTGCAAAATTCCACTGGTAGTTGAAGAAATTATTTCCTAAGATTAACTCTGCAGTCATATCCTATTAGTTAGTTATAGACAATCAACACAACACTTTAAGATATACCAGGTGAATTTTTTTTACTATAAAATAGCCTAAAAGAAAAATTGTCAATGCAGCATACACTTATAGCTCCTTGCCAACCCAAGTTGTTTGTTGACAGTGATCAAAGACTGAATTGCAACTTTACTACTCATTAAATATGATGCATTGTCAGATGAAAGCTGTCATTCAGAAAAGTATTGTAGAATCACCTCTTAATAACCACAAGGCATAGCTTTTAAAAATCTGGTAAGAAATGATAGGCTATTGTAAAATAATCAAGATGGCCACAGGTGAAATATTTTAGCTGGAACTTTCTCCTGGCTGTTAAAAAAAAAAAATCAAACAGTATAATAAAGATGGCCTATAAAAAGTTGATTTATCCTGTTATCTCTACAACTTGGCCTCTATTAGTGTTTTTACTTCTTTACCCTCTATGCCTTCCAATACTTCTCACTATAACCCCCATTGTCCCCATTATGATCCTACCCTTTGTTCTGATTCCCTGGAATCTTGGCCTCCCACAACTTATCTGATTAAAAAAAATTGTATTGCAATGTGTTACATGGTTTAATTAATATCCTCCCAGGAATCATACATTCTAAAAGAGATCCTCTGAAAATAATAACTTAGTTCCAGAGTACTGGCCATATTTTTGTCAAAATCTGGACTAATCAGAGATTAGTTTTCAGCCTCACATACTAAGAGGAGTCTTAGGAGTCCATAAAATACATAAAAGAGGGCATAGGGGATAATAAAAGTCTTGAGTTGATACATTTCACCGCTTAAAACTAGTTATGTAAACTTGGGTAGTTTACCTAACTTTTTTGAGCTTCCTACTTGTAAAATCTTATTAGTAATGGTACTTAGTTATCTATCAAATTGTTGATTAATATTCCATGAGAGTGTTTATTTAGCTATCTGGTTGGGTCTCTTCTGCTACACTTGCAGGCAAGTAACAAGTGCTCAATCTTCTTCATTTCCTTTTCCATATTACTGTAAATGCTCAGGGAAAAGTTGAATGACTGTTAAGACAGCAAGCATACTCAAGACCAAAGGGAAAACATGGACTTCTTAAAAAGTAAGAATCATCACTAAGAAGGTTATACAAGGGGGTCAGTTACATTAGTTACATTGTTTAACAGGATGGCAAGAGCCAGCATGATTTTTAGAAGCACTCACCTCTCTAGTACAATTAACTGTTTAGCTGATCTTTTAGTCTTCATTGTAATGAATCTCAGCTTCCTGATTACCTACTAACCACTAATTTGTTTGCCTGGTTGTCAGCTGTGGCCTTTCTCATTGTTCTTCTTTGTTTCAACATGAGTTACTGCAGTTATTGCTTTAGTTGTTTGTTTGTTTGTTTGCTTTTGCTTTGAATGTTTGGCCTCTGTCCGCCAAAACCAACTTATTCTGCCTTAGCTCCAATTGTCTCTGGCAACTTGGCCCACTATTGGTGTGTATTTTTAAAACATTACAGTCATTACTGCTGTAACCAAAATGCAAGTTCAGTCACTCACCACTTGCAGAGTTCAATTAACAAGAGCAAGGTCTGGTATAAAGGAAGTGACTGTTTCAAAGCTTAGCAAAGGGGAAGAGGTACAGGCTCCTGCCTTTAAGAGAATTGCTTTACTTTAGGGGCAGAGAGCAGGAGCTTTTAAAGGGCGGCTTTCATTAAAAGGCATGAAGAGACGGGAATGAGCAGGTGTGGGAGTTACATGACTTACTTTGAGTTATCTACCAGGTGGTTGAGCTGGTGCCATTATGGCAGAGTGAGATTGTAAAGTGGCTGATGTCGCAAGATGCTTTCCAGGTGACAGAGAGAGTTCCATCATGGGCATAATTTAGGTTGTAAATTGACTTTTGTCTCTCAAGGAAATCTCCTGGTGGGAGAGAGTTCTGGCTCTGGAGCTTCCAAATAAACAAATAGATAAACTTCCTGTGTAGGGAGTGTCTGGTAAAGGGAAGGTAAAGATTGTGATTGTGTTTCTAAAGAGCTAAGTAGAAAGTAGAGAACAAGAGGAATGAAGGAAAGAGAAAAGAAATAATAACAATAATAATTTTAAAATAACATTATCTTTCTCTTGGGAAAATTGGGTCACTCAGCTACACTGACTTCTCTATTCTAGTCTCTGCTCTAAAACAGTTAATTAGCTGTTGTCAGGTATTCTGTTAGGAATTCATTGTTATGGGATTAGTTTTGACAAGATAATTTCTAGACCTGGCTTGTACATCTTTCATATTCTATGTACATATATTCATTTGTACTATGGTAGGTGGGTGAGAGAGAAAAAAACAGAGGTAGAAAGACCATCTTGTGCCTCTCCTATCATTCCACATGAATAGCAACTTTCCTTCCTATAAATATGTACAGCCACATACTGGAAAGATATCGTGTACTGCTTTCTGAATATGGGTACAATCTGTTGGACAAGGTAGTAGTTTTCAAAAATTTCAAGTGGTACAGATCTTTATGCAAATAAGTTAAGTGAAAAATTAATTTACTAAATACACAAAAGCATGCTCTTTTTTGAAGGTATAGGAGTAGAATGTAGTGGAAAGTACATATCCTCAATCACTTGGCTTTCACCTTACACTCCCTCTAAAATCCAGTGGCCAGCTCTGAGAAACTTCAGGATTTCATCATATTTTGTTTAATTAGTGGGAGGTGAAAAATCTGAGGGCTTGGGAGGTAATTTAACTTAAACCAGGGACATACTAGGCTTCTTTATGAATTTTTTCTGCTTAAAATTGATCTCTGTATCTGCTCCATGCAACACAGACACATGTATTTACTTAAATAGAAAGTAGTCAAAATAAAAACAAAAAATTTACTTTCTCAGTCACACTGGCTGCTTTTCAGTTGCTAACAATCACATGTAGCTAGTAGGTACTCTATTGTCAGTACCAGTAAAGAATGGCACCATCATTGCAGGATGTTCCACTGGACAGCATTGCTCTCACCATTGTGTCTCTGGAAAAACTCTAAAATCTCCTTGTCTTTTTCAAATAATTATCACATAAATCCTAGGACAGGGATAATTAATATTAAATGTGTTACACAAATACAAGAATACTTACAGAATTCTCTTTTCTTTGTGTGTGTGTGTGTGTGTGTGTGTGTGTTCTCTCACTCTCTTTGTTTCTTTTATTAATTTATTTAGATTTACTGAAGATGTACTATATGTCAGTCACTGAAGTAGGTAATTGGGTAAGAAATAGTGGGAAAAATAGTCACTGCCTCTGTTTTCATGACCCGTAGCAGATAGTTGAGGAGATATATATTAATCAAATAATTACACAAAGAAAAGTAGCATACTCTGTGTTACATGCCATAAAGGAGAAGTACATGTTAATATGAAATTGTACAATAAAGGGATCTAATCTAGTCAAAAAGTTAAGAAAGATTTCAATGAGGAATTAATGATTAGATAGGGTAGGGTTGTATGTTAGTGAAAGAGGGACTGCTTAGGAGAGTTAATAGTAGGGAAAGAAGCAAATATGAAGGCCCTGGGGCATATATTAAAACAAAAAAAAAAACGGAAAGAAACCCATGACAGAAGCGCAGAGAACAAAAGAGAGAGTCATACAAGGAGATGTAAGGCCTAAAACTTAAAGAATCTACAGACTAATGTCGAGCTCTTTTGTTTTCCTAAGAGAATTGGGAAGTCATTGCAAGTTTTCAAACAACTGAGTGACTTGATAAAATTTGTATTTGTACCACTCTTTCTGGATGCAGAGGAGAGCATAGATGGATAAGGGCAAAGAATAGAGGCGTAGATGCATTACTTCACTCATAAGACTAATGTAGTAGTAGTCCAGATGTAAAAGGATGATAGCTTAGAAATCTTTTATTATTGAAAATGGGTATATGTAAACGGATGATAGCTTAGAAATCTTTTATTATTGAAAATGGGTATAAAGCGGCCTATTTGAGATGTTTAGCATGTAAAATCTACAGAACTAGTGGTATATTGGAGAGGAAGAAAGAAGAGTGGGAGGTGGTCAAGGATGATTCCATACTTTATCATTTTTCCCATTGAAGGTCCAGTGCATTGAGATAAGAAAAAACAAGTATACCTCAGAACAGTTTGGGTCCAGAGCACCTCCATAAAACAAGTCATGCAATTTTTGTAGTAAATAAAAGTTATATTGGCAATATACAAGTGTGAAATAGCATTATGTCCAAAAAGCAATGTACATACCTTTATTAAAAATTGTATTGCTGAAAAATGCTGACAATCATTGTAGCCATCAGTGAGTCATAACATTTTTGCTGATAGAGGGTTTTGCATTGATGTTTTTGGCTGCTGACTGATCTGGGTTGTGATTACTGAAAGTTGGGGTTGGCCGTGGCAATTTCTTAAAACAGCATTAAAATTTGCTACATCAATTGACTCTCCCTTTCATAAAAGTTTTCTCCATAGCAAGTGATGCTCTTTCATAGAATTTTACCCATAGGAGAACTTCATTCAAAATTGGAATCAGAGAAGGAGGCAAGATGGCTGATTAGATGCAACCACGACGAACATCTCCCACCAAGAAAATGGGACTTCGGTAAGACTGGCACACTCTCAGCAGATCTTCAGAGAGAAGGCATTGAGAGCAGATGGAGAAAAAAACACAGATGCTGAACTCAAAGAGCGGGGAAGCTAGGAAGCTTGCACGGGGCTACTGTTCATCAGGACTTGTTCCTGGCCCTTAAGAGCCCTGAGGAAAGGGTGAGTGGAATAAGCAATCAACAACTTGTTCTCACCACGGGTCTCTGATATACTAGCAGAAGGAGACTCCTCGACCACCATGGACACATGAGTTGACAGGGAGAACTGCTTAGAGATGTGGTAGGGGCAGAATTCCAGCCAGTGTAGAGTCCAGAGGGTTTAGTGTGAGAGTGCCTATACAGGAGCATGGCCAGGGATTGCCATCTCCCTAGGCTCAACTTGATTCCATAGGAGATGTTAGCCCTAGGGGAACTGTGGAACCTAAACTCTGCATGCCAGTCTTGTCCATGAGAGGAAGCCCATTAAACCTGAGCACCCCAGTCTGCTGGCCTTTACCCATGACACTAGCCTGGCACTCACTCTAGCCATGCTGCCACCACTGCTGCTGTGAACATCTGCTTGGAGGTTGGCACCTTAACACCTGCTAATACCCTGCCACAGCCAATGAATATGCACCCCACCATGCTCCCATTGCTGCTACTGCTGGCATGTGTGACAAGGATGGATTCCATTACCACTGCCATATAAAGTACTTGGCTGGCACCACACATTGGAGTGTTGTGACCAGCAGTCTGAAAGCACATAGGCCTCTCTCCCACTCAGGTTCCTAACCTTGAGAAGACAGAGAACAAAGTCAGGGCCTGATGCCATTCTCCCAGAGTTACAGGATGCAGTCAAGGAGTCCTGAGCTGAGCCTTGTCCCCCTAAAACCTTTAAGAAATGAAGCCAGGAGACTAAACCTATATTATTTCATAATCAAACCCTCAAGGATATCAAATAGGACAAAAGGAAAAAAAATCCAAGAGACAATAACTCCAAAGATTGAAGGAATATCAACCCATACAGATGAGAAAGAACAAGAACAAGAACTCTGACAACTCAAAAAGACAGAATGCATTCTTGCCTTTAAATGTCCACACTATTTCTCCAGCAAGAATTCTTAACCAGGCTGAGTTGGCTGATATGACAGAAATAGCATTCAGAATGTGCATGGGAATGAAGATTATCAAGATCCAGGAGAATGTTGAAACCCAATCTAAGGAAGCTAAGAATCACAGTAAAATGATACAGGAGCTGACAAACAAAGTAGCCAGTATAGAAAAGTAACTGAACTGATCAAGCTGAAAAACACACTACAAAAATTTTATAATGTAATCACACATATTAATAGAAAAATAGACCAAGCTTTGAAAAGAATCTCCGAACCTGAAGATTGGCATTCTGAAATAAGACAGTCAGACAAGAATTTTAAAATGACAAAGAACAAACAAAATCTCTGAGACATATGGAATTAAGAGACTGAATTTATGACCCATTGGTATCCCTGAAGGAGAAGGGGAGAATGAAAGCAGCTTATAAAACATATTTCAGAATATCATACATGAGTACCTCCCCAGACTAGCTAGTAAGGTAAACAGTTAAATTCAGGAAATGCAGAGAATTCCTGTAAGATACTTCACACAAAGATTCTTCCTAAGACACATAACCGTTATATTCTTCAGGGTCAAAAACAATGTTACAAGCAGCTAGAGAAAAGAGCAAGTCACCTACAAAGGGAAGCCCGTTAGACTAGCAGCAGATCTCAAAGCAGAAAACCTGCAAGACAGAAGAGATTAGGGTCCTATATTCAACATTCTTATAGAAAAGAAATTCCTACTAAGAATTTTATATCCGGCCAAACTAAGATTCCTAAGTGAAGGGGTACTTAGATTATTTTCAGACAAACAAATGCTGAGGATATTAGTTACCACTAGACCTACCTTACAAGTGCTTCTGAAAGAAACACTAAATATGAGAAAGATTGTTACAAGCCACTGAAATACACACTAAATACACAAACCAGTGACACTATAAAGCAACCACACAAACAAGTCTGCATAACAATAACCTTATAACATTGTAACATGATCAAATACACATATATCAATATTAATCTTGAATGTAAATGGGCTAAATGCCCCAATTAAAAGCTACAGAGTGTCAAGCTGGATAAAGAAACAGAACCCAATACTATGCTGTCTTCACAAGACCCACTTCACATGCAGTGACAAACATAGGCTCAAAATAAAGGGATGAAGAAGGAAAAAGCAGGGGTTGCAATCCTAATTTCAGACAAAACAGTCTTGAAACCAACAAAAATCAAAAAGGACAAAGAAAGGCATTACATAATGGTAAAGAGTTCATTTCAACAAGAAGACCTAACTGTCCCTAATATATATGCACTTAACACAGGAGCACACAGATTCATAAAGAAAGTTCTTAGAGACCTTTAGAGAGACTTAGTTTCCCACACAATAATAGTGAGAGACTTCAATACCCCACTAACAGTGTTAGACAGATCATCACGACAGAAAATTAACAAACATACATAGGACCTGACCTCAATACTGGACCAAACAAACCTGATAGACACCTACAAAACTGTCCACTGAACAACAGTAGAATATATCATCACAAGGTACATACACTAAAATTGATCACACAATCCAAAATAAAATAATTCTTAGCAAATTCAAAAGAACCAAAATCATAAAAATAGAAGCCAAGACTACAAAAATAACTGAAAATCATGCAATTGCGTAGAACCTAAACAACCTGCTCCTGAATGACTTTTTGGTAAATAATGAAATTAAGGCAGAAATCAAGAAGTTATTTGAAACTAATGAGAGCTAATATACAACAAAGCAGACTCTCTGAGATTCAGCTAAGGTAGTGTCCAGAGAGAAATTCATAGCACTAAATGCTCACATCAAAAGTTAGAAAGATCTTGATTTAGCAACCTAGCATCACAACTGAAAGTAAGGGAGGAGAACACACCTCATATTGTCTTATGCCCAATTTCTGCCTCCAAAAAAGGAAGTGAAAACTAAAAGGCAGAAATGGAATCCACAAGCAGATAGCCCAGCACCATGCCCTGGGCCTGGTAGTTAAAAATCATCCCCTGGCCTAACTGTTTGTATTATCTATAGATTTCCGACATTATATGGAAAAGCATTGTGAAAATCCCTGTCCCGTTCTGTTCTGTTCTAATTACCAGAACATGCAGCCCCCAGTCACATGCCCACTGCTTGCTCAGTCGATTATGACCTTCTTGTGTGGACCCCCTTAGCGTTGTAAGCCCTTAAAAGGGACAGGAATTGCTCACTGAGGGAGCTTGGTTTTTCAGATGTGTCTTGCTGACGCTCCTGGCCGAATAAAGCCCTTCCTTCTTTAACTCGGTGTCTGAGGGGTTTTGTCTACGGCTCATCCTGCTACAAAAGAAATAGATAAGCAAGAGCAAAGCAATCCCAAAGTTTGCAGAAGACAAGAAATAAGCAAAAGCAGAGCTGAACCTGACAAGATTAAGACATGAAAAAGATAATTAAATACAGGAGTTGCTTTTTTGAAGAAAATTAATAAGATGGATAGACCACTAGTTAAACTAATAAAAAAGAAAAGAGAGAAGATACAAATAAAAACAATTAGAAACAACAAAGGGGATGTCACTAGTAACATGACAGAAATATAAATAACTATCAGAGACTAGTATGAACACCACTATGAACACAAACTAAAATGTCTAGAAGTAAATAAATTCCTGACACATACACCCTCCCAAGACTGAACCAGGAAGAAATTGAATCCCTGAGCATACTAATTGATATGGTTAGACTGTGTCCTCACCCAAATCTCATGTCAAATTATAGTTCCCATAGTCCCCATGTGTCATGGGAGGGACCTGGTCAGAAGTAATTTAATCATGTGGGTGGTTTCCCCATGCTACTTTCGTGATAGTAAGTTCTCATGAAATCTGATGGATTTATAAGGGTCTTCCTCTTTCACTCGGCTCTCACTCATTCTCTTCCTTGACACCCTGTGAAGAGGTGCCTTCCACCATGATTGTAAATTTCCTGAGGCCTCCCCAGCCATGCAGAGCTGTGAGTCAATTAAACCTCTTTTCTTTATAAATCAGTCTCAGTATTTCTTCACAGCAGCATGAGAATGAAATAATACAGTAAATTGGTACTGCAGAGAGTGGGGTACTGCTATAAAGACACCCCAAAATGTAGAAGCAACTTTAGAACTGGGTAATAGGCAGAGGTTGGAACAGTTTGGAGGGCTCAGAAGAAGACAGAAAAATGTGGTAAAGTTTGGAACTTCCTAAAGACTTGGAGAACTCAGAAATGAAAGTTTGGAACTTCATAGAGACCTGTTGAATGGCTTTGACCAAAATGCTGATAGTGATATGAAAAATGATGTTCAGACTGAAGTGGTCTCAGATAGAGATGAGGAACTTCTTGTGAACTGGAGTAAAAGTTGCTCTTGTTATGCAAAGAGACTGGTGGCATTTTGCCCCTGCCCTAGTGATCTGTGGAAGTTTGAACTTGAAAGAGATGAGTTAGGGTATCTGGTGGAAGAAATTTCTAAGCAGCAAACATTCAAGAGTAAACAGAGCATAAGAGTTTGGGAAAATTTGCAGCCTGATGATGTGATAGAAAATAAAAACCGATTTTCTCAGGAGATATTTAAGCCCACTGCAGAAATTTGCATAAGTAACAAGGAGCCAAATGTTAATCACCAAGACAATGGGGAAAATGTCTCCAGGGCATGTCAGAGACCTTCACAGCAGAGGCCCAGAGGCCTAGGAGGAAAAAATGGTTTCCTGGGCTGGACCCAGGGCCCACCTGCTCCACACTGCCTTGACACATGGTGCCTTGTGTCCCAGTTGCTTCAGCTCCAGACATGGCTGAAAGGGGTCAAGGTTCAGCTCAGGCCATTGCTTTAGAGGGTGCAAGGCATAAGGCTTGGAAACTTCCATGTGGTATTTATCCTGAAAGTGCACAGAAGAAAAGGATTGAGTTTTGGGAACCTCCACCTAGATTTCAGAGGATGTATGGAAATGCTTGGATGTCCAGGCAGAAATTTGCTGCAGGGGCAGAGACCTCATGGAGAACCTCTGCTAGGGTAGTGCAGAAGGCAAATGTTGGGTCAAAGCCCCTACACACAGTCCCCACTGGGGCACTGTTTAAAAGAGTTGTGAGAAGAAGACCAGCATCCTATACACCCTAGAATGGTAGATTCACTGACAGCTTCTGCCGTACACCTGGAAAAGCCACAGACTCTCAATGCCAGCCTGTGAAAGCGGTCAGTACAGGGGCTGTGACCTCCAAAGACACAAGGGCAAAGCTGTCCAAGGTTGTGAGAGTCCACCTCTTGCATCACCATGCCCTGGATGTGAGACATGGGATCAAAGAAACATTAAGGTTTAATGACTGCCCTGTTGGAGTTCTGACTTGAGTGGGGACTGTAGCTCCTTTGTTTTGGCCAATTTCTCTCATTTGAATCATTCATATTTACCCAATATCTGAACTTCCATTGTATCTAGGAAGTAACTAACTTGCTTTTTATTTTACAGGCTTATAGACAGAATCATCTTGCCTTGCCTCAGATGAGACTATGGACTTGGAACTTTGAGTTAATGCAGGAATAAATTAAGACTTTGGGAGACTGTTGGAAGAACATGATTGTGTTTTGAAATATGAGGACATGAGATTTGGAATAGGTCAGGGTAGAATGATATGGTTTAGCTGTGTCCCCACCCAAATCTCATGTTGAATTATAATTCCCATAATCTCCACGTGTTGTGGGAGGGACCTGGTGAGAGGTAATTGATTAACGTGGGTGGTTTCCCCAGTGCTATTCTCATGACAATGAGTAACTTCTCATGAGATCTGATGGTTTTATAAGGTGCTTTCCCCTTCTTTCAGCCCTCACTCATTATCTTCCCTGCCACCCTGTGAACAAGTGTCTTTTGCCATGACTTTAAGTATCCTGTGGTCTCCCCAGCCATGCAGAACTGTGAGTCAATTAAACCACTTTTCATAAATTACCCAGTCTCAGGTATTTCTTTAAAGCAGCATGAGAGCAAACTAGTACAGCAATAAAGAGCTCTGAAATTGAATCAGTAATAAATAACCAACCAAAAATAAAAAGCCCAGGACCAGATGGAGTCACAGTCAAATTCTATCAGATGTATATAGAAGAGCTGATTCTATTTCTACTGAAACCATCCCCAAAAATTGAGGAAAAAGGTTTCCTCCCTAACTCATTCTATGAGGCCAGAATCAACCTGATACCAAAACCTGGCAGAATCACAACAACAAAAAAGAAAACTTTAGCCAATATTCTTGGTGAATATTGATGCTAAAGTCCTCAAAAAATACTAGCAAATCAAATCAAGTGACACATCAAAAAGCTAAGCCACCATCATCAAGTAGGCTATCAGAGTGATGCAAGACTGGTTCAACATATGCAAATAAATAAACGTAATTCAACACACAAACAGAACTAAAGACAAAAAAACACATGGTTAACTCAACAGATGCAGAAAAAGCTTTTGACAAAATTTAGCATCTCTTTATGTTAAACATTCCCATAGCTTGGTATTGAAGGGACACATCTTAAAATAATAAAAGTCATCTATTCCAAACCCACAGCCAGCATTATACTGAATAGACAAATGCTGAAAGACTTCCGCTTGAAAACTGGCAAAAGACAATGATGCTCTCTCTCATCATTGCTATTCAACATTGTATTAGTCCATTCTCACATTCCTATAAGGAAATACCTGAGATTGGTTAATTTACCAAAAAAAAAAAAAAAAAAAAAAGTTTAATTAGCTCACAGTCCTGCAGTCTGCACAGGAAACATGATAGCATCTGCTTCTGGGATGACTTCAGAGAGCTCTTACTCAAGGCAAAAGGCAAAGCAGGCATAGGATCTTGCATGGAAGGAGCAAGGCCAGAGAGAGAGGAGGGAGGTTCCACACACTTTCAAACAACTAGATGTCATGAGAACTCACTATTGCAATTACAGCACCAAGGGGGATGGTGTTAAATCATGAGAAACCACCACCATGAACTAATAGCCCCCCATGAGGCTCCACCTCCAGCATCAGGGATTACATTTCAACATGAGATTTGGGCAAGGACACAGACCCAAACCATCTCAAACATAGTATTGGAAGTCCTGGCCAGACCAAGCTGGCAAGATAAATAAAGCATGTCCAAATAGGAAGAGAGGAAGTTGAACTATCCTCTCTTCCTACAATTGTCAATGACATGATTATATATCTATATTTATAGATATATTTTATATATCTGTAAAAACTATTGTCTTGGCCCCAAAACTCTTTGCACTAATAAGCAGCTTCAGCAAAGATTGAGGATATAAAATCAACATACAAAAACACTAGCACTCCTGTACACCAACAACAGCCAAGCCACAAGCAAAATCTGGAACACAATTCCATTTCCACTACCACAAAAATAATAAAATACCTATGAATATAGCTAATCAGGAAGGTGAAAGATCTCCACAATGTGTATTACAAAACCTGCTCGAAGAAATCAGAGATGACACAAACAAATAGAAAAACCTTTTATGTTTGTGAATGAAGAATTTGTATCATTAATATGGCCACATGGTCAAAAACAATTTAAAGGTTCAATGCCACGGCTGTCAAAGTACCAGTGACATTCTTCAAAGAACTAGAAAAAGCTATTTAAAAATGTTTATGAAACTAAAAACTAGCCCAAATAGCCAAGGCAATCCAAAGGAAAGAGAACAAAGCAAGAAACATCATGCTACCTGACTTCAAACTGAGACAGGACATTTTCTTGACCCCCTCAAGGGACTTGCAACAGGATGTGGCTGGGCTCAAAACCCTTGTGGAAGGGGGAGCACGTAGGTGAGCTGATGCAGGAGCTGAGGCAAGTGCCTTTAGGAACTGGCAAGAACAAACCCTGTATCAGCCCACGGTCATCTAGTGGTTGCCCATGACTTCTGGAGCCCCAGAAGCTGTGTGTTACAAACAATGCTCTTTTAGTGTTTGTCATCTGCAGATGGCTAAGTGTTAACCAGCTCAGTGAAGACTGAGGGTGAAAGCCTCTTATACCCCGCCATCTTGGTACCCGGTTTCTTGTTCAGCATCCAGGAAGAATCAGGTCACATGGACTTGAAGGATGGTGAATGTGGAGATATTATTAAGTGGTGAAAGTGGCTCTCAGCAGAAGGGGAGCTGGAAGGGGGAAGATGCAGAAGGTGATTATTTCCTGAAGCCTGGCTGGCTCTGGCTGAGCTCCTCTCCAAAGTCATGCTGTCTGAAGTTAAGCCACGTCTGTCTGTAGTCTCTGACTCTCAGTTGCTTCTTCTCTTTTCTTCTCTGCCACACTGCTCTACTCTTCTACCAGTGGAGTTTGGGGTTTTTATGGGTACACGATGGGGGGCATGATGGGCCAGGTTGGTTTTGGAAAAAGCAACATTCAGGTGGGAAAACAGGTATAACTGTTCTCATTTAAGAATGCGGTTTCTGGGCTTGAGGGTGGGGCCTTTGTTGGTTCCTTCTACCCAGTATTTCCCTCCCTCCTGTATCAAAACAGGATTTTGTAACTACAGGTTTACAGTAATCAAAATCAGCATGGTACTGGCACAAAAAAAAAAAAAAAAAAAAAAAAAGACCCATGGACTAATAGAACAGAATAGATAGCCCAGAAATAAGGCCACATACTTACAACGATATAATCTTTGACAAAGCTGACAAAAAAAAAAAAAAAACAAGCAGTAGAGAAAGCACGCTTCATTCAATAAATGGTGCTGGGATAACTGGCTAACCATATGCAGAAAATTGAAACTGGACCCCTTCCTTACACCATATACAAAATCAATTCAAGAAGGATTAAACACTTAAATGTAAAACCCATAACTATAAGAACTCTGGGTGACAACCTAGGTGGTAACATACTGAGCATAAGAACTGGAAAAGATTTTATGACAAAGTAGCCAAAAGCAATTGCAACAAAAATAAAATTGACAACTAGGATCTAATTAAACTACAGAGCTTCTGCACAGCAAAAGAAACTATCAACAGGGTAAACAGACAATGTATAGAATGGGAAAACATTTGCAAGCTAAAAATTTGTTGGATATCTGACAAAGGCCTGATATCCAACATCTATAAGGAAATTAAACAAATTTACAAGTAAAAACAAATCCCATTAAAAAGTGGGCAATGGATAGACACTTTTCAAAAGAAGATATACATGTGGCCAACAAGCATATACCTTTTAACCTAAAAAATAAAAAATAAAAAAAACTGGAGTCAATCCTCTCAAACCTCGTCTCTGGTTTATCAACTTCATTTATGAAATAATCTTAATCCATTCTGTCATTTCAGCAAAGTCTTCAACATCTTCACCAGGCGTAGGAGTAGATTTCATCTTACAAAACTATGTTCTTTGCTCATTCATAAGAAATAACTCCTCATCTTTTCAATTTTCATTATGAGATTGCAATAATTCAGTCACTTCTTCAGGCTCCACTTCTAATTATAGTATTTTTGCTATTTTCACAATATCTACAGTTACTTCCTCCACTGAAGTCTTGAACCACTAAAAGTTATCTATGAAAATTGGAACGAATGTCTCTCAAACTCCTGTAAATATTAATAATTTAACCTCCTTTCATGAATTACAAATATTTTTAATGGCATCTTTCTGGTAAATTTTTCCCAAAGGTTCTCAATTTACTTTTCCCAGATGCATCAGAGAAATCACTATCTATGGTAGCTATAGCATTAAAAAATATTTGTACCAAATAATAAGACTTGAAAGTCCCAATGACTCTTTGATCCATGTGTTATAGAATGGATGTTGTATTAGCAAGTATCAAAAGAATAGTAATGATCTTGTACATCTCCAGCAGAGCTTTGAAATGACTAGCTGCATTTTCAATGAGAGTAACATTTTGGATTTTTTTTTTTTTTTTTTCTGAGCAGTAGGTCTCAACTGTGAGCTTAAAATATTTAGTAAACCACACTGAAAACAGACGTGTTCTCATCAAGGCTGTGTTGCTCCATTTTTAGAGCACAGGCAGAGTGCATTTTACATAATTTGTAAGGGTCTTTGAATTTTCAGAATAGTAAATGAACACTGGCTTCAAGTTAGCCACCAAATGCATTAACCCCTAACAGAAAGTCAGCTTGTCCTTTGAAGATTTGAAGACAGTCATTGACTTCTCTCTAACTATGAAAGTCCTAGATGACATTTTCTTCCAATGTATGGCTTTTTTATCAACACTAAAAATCTGTTATTTAGTGTAGACACCTTCATCAATTATCTTAGCTATATCTCCTGGATAAATTGCTGCAGCTTCTCCATTAGCATTTACTTCACCTTGCACTTCTATGTTATGGAGATGGCTTATTTCCTTAAACCTCATGAGCCAACCCCAGCTAGATTCAAATTTTTTGTCCGCAGCTCCCTCACCTCTGTCAGCCTTCAGAGAATTGAAGAGAGTTTGGGCCTTGCTGTGAATGAGGCTTTGACTTAATAAAATATTGTGTGATTTGATCTCATATCCAGACCACTAAAATTTTCTCTGTATCAGCAAAAGAGTGTTTTGCTTTTTTATCATTTGTGTGTTCAGTGGAACGGTAATTTTAATTTTTTTCAAAGAATTTTTCTTTGCCTTCACAACTTGCCTAACTGGCACAGAGGCCTAGCTTTTAACCTATTTTGGCCTTAGACCTGCCTCCTCACTAAGCTTCATCATTCCTAGTTTTTGAGCTAAAGTGAGAGATTTGCTTCTCTTCATTTCACTTGAACACTTAGAGGACATTATAGGGTTATTAGCTGGCCCAATTTTAATAGCACTGTGTCTCAGGAAATAGGGAGACCCAAGGAGAAGCAGAGAGGTATGGAATGGCTGGTAGCTGGAGCAGTCAAAACGTCCACAAAACTGAAAAATTATATTTTCTTTCTTATGTGGGAGTGATTCATCATGCCTCTCAGACACTTACAATGGTAACATCAAAGACTGCTGATTAAAAATCACCATAACAGGTATAATAATAATAATAATGAACTTTGAGATATTGTTAGAATAACAAAAATATGATACATAGATACTATGTGAACACTTGCTATTGAACAAATAGTACTAATAGACTTGCTCAACACAGCATTGTTACAAACCTCCCATTTGTAAAAGAGAAAAAAAAAATCACTGCAAGCCACAATAAAGTGAAGTGCAATAAATAAGATATTCCTGTACTATATATGCATTGCAGGGAAATTGATATCAGTTCAGTTTGGGACATTATGAATTCAGTTGATTTTGAGACACTTAACAAGTATCCAATAGTCAATTGACACCTAATATTTCTTTTTCATCCTGAACCAACATGAATGTAAGGCTACTTACAAGAACATTTAAAATATTATAAATTATATGACAAAGAAAAAACATAACAAGAGTGAAATATAAAACATATCTGAGAATGAAGCTAGTATGAAAAATACGTATCATTAAATCTCATACACTTACTAGAGAAATCAAATCATAGTTTTAGGGCCTATCAGATGAAAACAGGTGACTGGCTCAGAAAAATGCACAAATATTATTGATGTTAAGACTAGGAAGAAATTTATATAGAAAATCCTCAAGGAAATTAGTCAAGTAATATAAAGACTAATTTCCTTAAGGACATCATTAGACTAAACGTAAGTTTTATAGAATAGCATCTTATTGAATTATTTAATATAGAACCATTTATCTTTCATAGTTTATACAAAAATTTGTTTTTTGTTTTTAAATCAATCACATTGATACAGTTACTTTTTCATTTTGCTGTGAGCTCTTTGCAGAAGCTTTTAGCTCTATGATATCATCTTATTCCATTTGGGCAACTATTACAAAATATTATAGACTTGGTGGCTTAAAAACAACAGAAATTTATTGCTCACAGTTTTGGAGACTGAGAGGTTCAAGATCAAGGCACTATCAAATTTAATGTTTGGTTAGGGCCTGCTTTCTGATTCAGAGACAGCTGTCTTCTCAGTGTGACCTCACTTAATTGGGGAGGCAAGGGAGAAGGAAGCTCTCTAAGCTTTCTTTTATAAGGACGCTAATGCAATTCATGAGGGATCTGATGCCATAAGGTAATCACCTACAACAGGCTATAATTCCTAATACTATCACATTGTGGGTTAGGATTCAACATAAATTTAAGGGCAGAGACACAGATACTCAACAGCACTTGAAAAATGCAGAAACTCATCAGTTACTCTCGTCAGCTTACTACCAAAAATCTGTTTGTCTGATATTTTATACAGTTTATTTTCAAATTCAAGCACATAAAATTACATAGCATTTGCTTTCTTTATTATTTTTTCAAAATAATTGTAGAATTTGTTTTGGAAATGTTTCTGTTTGATAACCATAACAATTCTAACATTCCTAGCCATAAAGAAAGAAAGTAGGCAAAAAGTTGATAGCTTCTGAGTGTGCATTTTAAATTGAATCATCATATGATACATATTTTAATTATTTGATAAGATTAAAAAGATTTGACTAATTTTGAAAAACTCAGCTCTGTTTACTTACCTTGTTTATATTTCTTATATTTTCTTCTATATCTCTACACAGTTTTCTCAGCTGGAGATATTGTTGCTTAATAATTATATAGCACATACATATTTTCCTTCTGAATGATGTGCTATTTATTTCCAAAAAATATGTTATTAACACAATAATATCAGAATAAAAATAAATTTAATACTGCACTTATTAAAGGTTCACGTAGACATCCAAATTAATATAGAAAGTAAATTTAACCTGGAAGTTTTCTAAAATAAAAATAACTATGTTCTGTGCTTTTGCATTGTATGCCCTGAACTTAGTGTAACATCAGTCTTCATCTAGTATTCTTTGTTAGAAATGGTTGCAATCTTACTCTCTTGCACTCTGATATAAATAAATTTATATCTCCAAGAGCAAATACTCCAGTCAATAACAATGAAATGCTACTGCTATCACTACTACTACAACTACTAATGATGATGGCTGTAAAAGTTGAAAGAGATCACACTATTTTTGACTGTCAATTTATTTATTTATTCATTTTTAGTATTAGCACTCCATTTCTTTTTTTATACTAGCTTTATTGAGATATAATTAACAGGACATAAAATTAACCCTTTTAGATTGTACAAATCACTGGTGTTTAGTATAGGTTAGGTTGATGCAAAAACAATTGTGGCTTTTGCCATTACTTTTAATGGAGAAACCACAATTACTTTTGCACCATCCTAATATATTCACAAATAAGCTGTGATAATTGTGAAACCATCGCTACAATACATTTTTAGAGTATTTTAGTCATTCTGTATCTATTAGCAATCACTCCTCATTCTTCTCTCCTGCAAGGCCCTGGCAACAACTAATTCCCTTTCTGTCTCTGTGGATTAACCTATTCTGGATATCTTATATAATAGATTCATGCAATACATGCCCTATTGTGTCTAACTGCTTTCACTTAGCATGTTTCTAAGATTCACCAATGTTGTAGCATATGACAGTAATTCATAGATTTTATTGCCAAATATTATTCTATTTTATGAATATACCACCTTTTGGTTAACCGTTTAGCATCAGATGGACATTTGGGTCATTGCCATATTGTAGTTATTATGAATAATGATGTTGTGAATGTTTGTGTACAAGTTAATATGTAAATACATGTTTGAAATTCTCTTGCATATATAGCAAAGTGTGAAATTGTGGGTCATATAGTAACTTATGTTTAACATTTTGAGGAATTGTCAGAATGTCTCCCAAGAGATACACACCTAGACACATAATTATAATCAAGCTGTTGAAGGACAAGCAGAAAATTTTGAAAGGAGCAAAAGATAGGCAACAAATTATCTGAAAGTAATCCTAAATGATATTAACAGCTGACTTATCAGAAATCATACAGTCAGAAGTTAGTGGGATGATATATTCAAAGTACAAAGAGAAAGGCCTTTCAAACAAGAGTTTTGATTGGAAAAAATAAAGGAGAATTTAAAATATTCTCAGATAAAAGTGAAGAGCATTCACAACTAGCCAGTCTAGCCTATAAGAAATACTAATGGTAGTTCTTCTTCCGTTTTCATGCTGCTGATAAAGATATACTTGAGACTGGGCAATTTACAAAAGAAAGAAGTTTAATGAATTTACAGGTCCATGTGGCTGGGGAACCCTCACAATCATGGCAGAAGGCAAGGAGTAAATTATGTTTTACATGGATGGCAGCAGGCAAAGAGAGAGTTTGGCAGGGACACTCTTATTTTTAAAACCGTCAGATCTCAGGAGACCACTCACTATCATGAGAACAGTTCAGGAAAGACCTGCTTCCATAATTCAATCACCTCCCACCACGTTTCTCCAACAACAGGTGGGAATTGTGGAAGTTATAATTCAAATTGAGATCATTTTGACACAGCCAAACCATATCATTCAGCCCCTGGCCTCTCCCAAATCTCATGTCTCAAATTGCAAAACCAATCGTACCTTCCCAATAGTCTCCCAAAATCTTAAATCATTTCAGCTTTAACTCATAAGTCCACAGTCCAGGTTAGTTACTTCCTGTCTACAATGAGGGTACAGGCATTGGGTAAATGCAGCCATTCCAAATGGGAGAAATTGACCAAAACAAAGGGGCTACAGGCCCCATGCAAGTCCGAAATCCAGCAGGGCAGTCAAATGTTAAAGCTCCAAAATGATCTCTTTTGATTCCATGTCTTGCATGCAAGAGGTGGGTTCCCATGGTCTTGGGCAGCTCCGTTCCTGTGGCTTTGCAAGGTATAGCCTCCCTTCTGGCTGCTTTCATGGGCTGGTGTTGAGTGTCTGCGACTTTTCCAGCCACACTGTGCAAACTGTCGGTGGATCTACAATTCTGGGTTCTGGAGGACAGTGGCCCTTTGCTCACAGCTCCACCAAGTGGTGCCCCAGTAGGGACCCTGTGTGGGGGCTCTGACCCCACATTTCCCTTCTGCACTGCCCTAGCAACGGTTCTCCATAAGAACCCCACCCCTACAGGAAACTTCAGCCTGGTCATCTAGGCATTTTTGCACATCTTAAATCTAGGAGGAGGTTTCTAAACCTCAATTCTTGACTTCTGTGCACTCACAGGCTCAACACTATGTGAAAGCTGTCAAAGCTTGGAGTTTGCATCCTCTGAAGCCACAGTCCAAGCTCTATGTTGGTACATTTCAGCCATGGCTGGAGTGGCTGGGATGCAGGGTACCCAGTCCCTAGGCTGCACACAGCATGGGGACCCTGGGCCCGGCCAGTGAAACCACTTTTCCTCCTAGGCCTACAGGCCTATAATGGGAGAGGCTGTCATCCTCTGATATGCCCTGGAGACATTTTCCCTGTTGTCTTGGAGATTAACATTTGGCTCCTCATTACTTATGCAAATTTCTGCAGCCTGCTTGAATTTCTACTCAGAAAATGGGTTTTTCTTTTCTATCGCATTGTCAGGCTCCACATTTTCTGAACTTTTATGCTCTGCTTCCCTTATAAAATTGAATGCCTTTAACAGCACCCGAGTCACCTTTTGAATGCTTTGCTGCTTAGGAATTTCTTCCACCAGATATCCTAAATCATCTCTCTGAAGTTTAGAGTTCCGCACATCTCTAGGGCAGGGGCAAAATGTTGCCAGTCTCTTTGCTAAAACATAACAAGAGTCACCTTTGTTCCAATTCCCAATAAGTTTCTCATCTCCGTCTGAGACCACCTCAGCCTGAACCTTATTGTTCATATCACTATTAGCATTTTGGACAAAGCTATTCAGCAAGTGTCTAGGGAGTTCCAAACTTTCCCATATTTTCCTGTTTTCTTCTGAGCCCTCCAAACTGTCCCAACCTCTGCCCATTACCCAGTTCCAAAGTCACTTCCACATTTGTGGGTATCTTTTCAGCAATGCCCCATTCTACTGACACCAACTTACTGTATTAGTCCATTTTCATGCTGCTGATAGAGCCATACCTGAGACCAGGCAATTTACAAAAGAAAGAGGTTTAATGGACTTACACTTCCACATGGCTCAAGAGGCCTCACAAATGGTGGAAAGCAAGGAGAAGTAAATCATGTCTTACATGGATGGCAGCAGGTAAAGAGAGAGCTTGTGTGGGGAAACTCCCATTTTTAAAACCATCAGTTCTTGAGAGACCATTCACCGTCATGAGAACAGTGCAGAAAAGACCTGTCCCCATAATTCAATCATCTCCCACCGGGTTCCTCCCACAACATGTGGGAATTATGGGAGTTACAATTCAATGTGAGATTTGGATGGGGACACAACCAAATCATATCAAGGCAGAAATGAAAAGATACTAGACAGTAACTCAAATTGACTTGAAGATATGAGTATCAGTAATGGTAACTATATAAATAAATAAAAAAGATAGTATACATTTGTTTTTTTACTTATAACTTGTATTTTTACCCCATGTTTAAAAAAAAAAAACAATTGCACAAAACAATAATTATAGATCAATACTTAATACTAAACAATATATTAAGATGTAATTTGTGACAATAACAGCAGAAAGAAGGAAGAATAGAGTAATGTAGGATCACATATTTTATATACAGGCGTACTCCACTTTGCGTGGCTAATTTTTGTATTATTTAGTAAAGATTGGATTTTCCCATGTTGCCCAGGCTGGTCTCGAACTCCAGAGCTCAAGTGATCCACCCACCTCAGCCTCCCATAATTCTGAGATTACAGGCCTGAGCCACAGCACCAGGCCAAAGTTTGAGTTCCTGACTTGAGAACTTTATTTATTTATTTTACTAAACTTTTATTATATGTTCAGGGGATTCATGTGCAGGTTTTTTATGTGAGTAAATTGCATGTTGCTGAAGTTTGGTATACAAATGACCCTGTTACCCAGGTAGTGAGCATTGCACACTATAGTTAATTTTACAGCCCTCTCCTCCCTAAAACCCTCCCTTCTCTAGTAGTCCTCAGTGCCCGCTGTCTATTGTACCCATCTTTATGTCCATGTGTATGCAAAGTTTAGCTCCAACTTGTAAGTGAGAATGTACAGTATTTGGTTTTTGCTCCTGTGTTAATTTGCTTAGAATAATGACCTCCAACCACATCCATGTTGCTGACGAGGATATAATTTTCTTCTTTTATATAGCTGTGTGGCATCTCATGATGTATAGGTACCACATTTTCTTTATCCAGTCCAGAACTGATGGGCCTGTAGGGTAATTCATGTCTTTGCAATTGTGAATAATGCTGCAATTAACACACAAGTGCATGTGTATTTTTGTTACAATGATTTACTTTCCTTTGTGTATATAATGAGTAATGGGAATGCTGGGTTGAATGGCAATGTTGGAAGTTCTTTGAGAAATCTTCAAACTGCTTTCCACAGCAGCTGATCTAATTTACGTTGCCACCAAAGCAGTGTGTAAGCGCTCCTTGTTTTCCACAACCTCACCATCATCTGGTATATTTTGTCAATTTAATAATGGCTGTTCTGAATGGTGTGAGATGCTATCTCCGTGTGCTTTTGATTTCCATTTCAGCAATTATCAATGATGTTGAGCAATTTCAGTAGGTTTGTTGGCCACATGTATATCTTATTTGAAAAATGTCTGTTCATGTCATTTTCCCACTTTTTAATGGGGTTGTTTGTCTTTTCTTGAAAATTTGTATAATTTCCATATAGATGCTGAATATCAGACCTTTGTCAGATGCATAGTTTGCAATTTTTTTTTTCTCCCATTCTGTTGGTCGTCTGTTTACTCTACTGGCAGTTTCTTTTGCTGTTCAGAAGCTATCTAGTTTACTAGGTCCCACTTATCAATTTTGTTTTTGTTGTGATTGCTTTTGGAACTCAGCCAAAAATTATTTGCCAAGGCTGATGCCTGGAATGGAATTCCATAGGTTTTCTTTTAGGATTTTTATACTTTGAGGTCTCAAGTTTAAATTTTTAATCCATCTTGAGTTATTGTTTGAAATGTTGGCTAGCCAGTTATTCCAGCACCATTTATTGAACAGGAGTTTTTTTCCCTATTGTTTGTTATTGTCTCTGTACTGAGGATACAATTTTTAAATCTATTTTCCCATTTACTAAATTATGGTTGGAGTGTTTGGTCCACTTACATTTAACACAATTACTGAAAATACAACATCAAAATATGTGAATAGTTCTAAAGCAGTGTAGATATAAAAAATTATAGCATCGAATTCTTTCATCAACAACAAGAAAATGTCTTAAATTAATAACTTAAGCTCTTATTAAGGAGAAAAATCAAATTAAATCAAGCAAGAGGATGGCTATATTAAAGACAAACACAGTTATCAATAAATTTGAAAGAAGGAAAACAACAGAGAAAATCAATAAAATAAAATGTACATCTTTGAGAAAATAAATAAAATTAATTAATATCTCACAAGCCTGATAAAACATAAATGAGACACAAATCACCAACATCATGAATTTAGTAGGAGCTTTTACTAGAGATTGTATAATCATTAAATAATAATAGGTGAAGCACTACGAAAACTCCATGGTCATAAATTAACATCTTAGGAGAAATAGATCCTTTTCTTAAAATTCACAAACTGCTAGAACTCAACCAAGATTAAGTAGATAATATGAATAGTTCTGGAACATTTAAAAGATGGAATTAGTTAAAATTCAGGTTGAAAATTTCTTAAAAAAAAAATAGAAAAATAAACCCAGCAATGTATAAAAGATGTGTATGCCATGACAACATGAGCTTTATTCTAGATATGCAAAGCTGTCACTGTGATTGATATCAATTGTGTTTCAATCAAAATAATTCAACCTATCAAAAGACTAGCAAGGACAAATTACATGATCATATTAATTGATGAAGAAAAAGGATTTGACAAAATCCAATACGAGAGAGAGAGAGAGAGAGAGAGTGACTAAAGCTAACATTATTCTTAATGCTGACATTCAGAATGTTTTTGCCTTAAGATCATCAGAAACAGAGGTAAAATTGCTTATTCTCATCACTCTTATTCAATATAGTCCTGGGAGTTCTAGCTACTTCAATGAGTCAAGAAAAGATTATCAAAATCATGTAGATTGGAAATAGAGATAAAACTGTTCCTATCTGCATATGATATTATTTACATAGAAAATCTGAAGAAATAGGCAATAAAAACAAACAAATCTGGAACTTATAAGTGAGTTCCGCAAGGTTGCAGGATACAGGATCAATACACAAAAATCAATCCCATACTTGTGTACTAACAATGAACTTGTGGAAACAGAAAGTTAAGACATAATACCATTTGCAATCTCTCCAAAATATAACATATTTAGATATAAAACTTAACAAAACATGTTAAAAACCGTATGCTAAAACTCATTAAAGGCCAATGAATAAAATAAGATCCAGATAAATGAAGAGACATATCTGATTCATGGATTGGCAGTCTCAACATAGTAAAGATGTTATTTCCTACCAAACTGACTTCAAATATACTTAGGTCAGTACATACAATATACTTTCTTTATTTTAAGCATTGCAGATTATTTTATAATTGGAGTTATCATTTAATTATCATTTTTCTTTTTTCTTGTCAGTAAACATGTAAGGAGTTTTCATATTTCTGCTGAATTAAGCAATGCTGTTTTGATCCCTCCTTATACAGATATATTTTCATATATGCACAAGTATACATTTACAAGTGCTATCTATTCTTGAAATTGCTTGCCCAGTGAGTGTGTGCATTTAAAATTCTGATACACACTGAATTATGTTCCAGAAAAGTAGTACCTGTAAGAGTGCATGTTAGTTCATGCCATACTGGACTTTGATATTAATTTTCAAATTGTTGTTTTATTATTTTAATTATTTCCAAATGATAGACTTGAAATTGTGTCTCATTACTTTGATTGGCACTCCCCTAATTACTGCATGGTTGAGTATCTTTCATGTTTACTGGCCTTTTGTATTTTCTCTTATCTGAAATGTTTGTTGATTTTTAGACCATTACCTAAATTTTAGATGTTCTGTAAAAATTCTTTAAGTATTTGTGTATAGTATCTTTTGACATACAGAATATTTTGTATTGTTCATTTAAATTTTATGCAGTCAACCTTGCCCATCATCCCTTTTATATCTCACAAAGATTTATCCAAAATACTGTTCTAATAATTGTATAGACTTTTAAATAAAGTTCAGATCTTTATTTTATCTCCAATTAACTTTTTTGAATTCTGGAATGTAGGCTCTGTTGTAAAGCCTGCTAAATTGGGATTGTATTGGTCCATTCTTGCATTGCTAGAAAGAACTACCTGAGACTAAGTAATTTATAAGGAAAAAAAAGTGTAATTGGCTCACAGTTCCACAGGCTGTACGGGAAGCATGGCTGGGGAGGCCTCAGAAAACTTATAGTCTTGACAGAAGGCATAGGGGAAGCAGGTACATCCTACGTGACTGGACCAGGAGGAGAGAGCCAAGTGGGAGGAGCTACAGACTTTTAAACAAACAGATCTCATGATAACTTACTATCACAACAATAGCAAGAGGGAAATACGCCCCCATGATCCAATCACCTCCCAGCAGGCCCCTCCTCCAACACTGGAGATTACAATTTGACATGAGATATAGTCGGGGACACAAATCCAAACCATATCAGGGACTATTTAATATTTATTTTTTAATATGTAAATACACAGAATCCTGATTATATTCCAGAAGAATATAAGCAAGAGCAAAGGATTGTTTTATCCAATCCCTCTTGCATCTAAGGATGGCCAATTATAAATAAGTGGAAGTCATTGGTTGGGGTTTCTTTAAAATCTCCTCAAAAAGCACTGACTTTGCTCATATATATATATACACACACACACACATACATTTCCCCCCCCCTTTCTTTTCCTACTTCCTTTTATCTGTCTTGAAGTCCATGTGATAACTGCATCTCCTGCAGTCACTTGGGAATATGAAACATGCTGGAGGATCAGTGCTAGATTGAAAGCTAGTGGAGTAGAATGGTAGCAGGAGTAAAGCTACCATTTCAGCCAAGGGCAGCCTGTCTCTGAGCCCTTAATTGAGAAAAAATATTTTATTTAAGCCACTGTTATTTTATATATATGCAAATCAAAGTAATGAGATACAATTTCAATTTATAACACAACACATATATATTTTATACATATATACCTTTATATACATGAATCAATTCTGTCTGATACAGATTTTATACTTGTAAGTGTGATGCTGAAATTAATAGAATCTATTTATAGAATTGGCTAAATGGAAGAAATCTGGAGCTGCGTATTAATAATTCAGATATAGATAGCAGGCTGGAAAGCCTTGTTAGACAGTGACAAAGCATTTAGTTAAATAATTGCCTGTTTTACATTAGAAAATAGACTGTGTGTCAACTGACATTGTAGTATTAAAGGAGATAGTAAGAAAAATTCATGATGTTTACATATGCTAGGCTCTTGCTTGCTATTTTTAGCAAAGTTCTTGCCTGACATAGTTGAACTCGGACTAGAACTAGCCACTCAAGTAGCTCTGTTAAGAAAGAAGCTGGACAGCGGTGGCTCATGCCTGTAGTCCCAGTACTTTGGGAAGCCGAGGTAAGTGGATCATGAGGTCAGGAGTTCGAGACCAGCCTGGCTAATATGGGAAAAACCCATCTCTACTAAAAATACAAAAATTAAAAATACAAAAATTAGCTGGGCGTGGTGGTGCAGGCCTGTAGTCTCAGCTACTTGGGAGGCTGAGGCAGGAGAATTGCTTGAACCTGGGAGGCAGAGGCTGCACTGAGCCGAGATGTCACCACTGCACTCCAGCCTGGGGCAGCAGAGAGAGTCTCTGAAAAAAAAAAAAAAGAAAGAAAGAAAGAAGAAAGAAAGAGAGAGAGAGACAGACAGAAAGCAGGAAAGAAAGAAAAGAAAGAAAGAAAAAGAAAGAAGAAAGAAAGAAAGAAAGAAAGAAAGAGAGAGAGAGAGAGAGAAAGGAAGGAAGGAAGGAAAGAAGGAAGGAAGGAAGGAAGGAAGGAAAGAAGAAAGAAAAAGAAAGAAAGAAGAGAGAGAGAGAGAAAGAAAGAAAGAAAGAAAAGAAAGAAAGAAAGAAAGAAAGAAAGAAGAAAAAGAAAGAAAAGAGAAGAAAGAAAGAAATTGCAAGCTCTGCTAAAGGAAAAACTCTTGCTGATGCTTATGTGTAATTTGACAAAAAGTCTTGAGATTTGAAACTCTGCAGGTTGAAATGCCAATTGTGTCTGAAAATTTCTAAATGATAGCTGCAACACAGCTGCTTTAGCAGGAGATAAGACTGAGGCACCAATTTTTTAGAGCACCTTCCATCAAGTGTTCTCGAGGAGAAAGTGGGAACTAGCTGGGCAGTGAATATCAGAATAAAGATTCTTTCTAATGTAAACGAGATTTTGTATTGCAGTGAATTTTCTGGTTGGTAACTACAGGTAAATTGAAAGCTATTTCCGGTATGCTAATTTTACATTTGGCCAGCTTATATCTTTCTCTTTTTCTTTCCTTACTGTCTTCGTATTCACTTTTGTTACTTCTTTAACCAAGAGTAGCTTAAAATAATTATTGTTAATTTCTAAGTGTGTATGTATGTGTGTTAAATATATCTTGTTGGTCATTCAAATGCTGTAATTTTGCGTACCTTCCAGATTTACTGGGTATTGGTTAGAGAACGTGATCTGTGAGATATTTTACCTTTGGGAATTTGCTGAGATTTTCTTTGTTGCTTTATACACTCTTTAAAAAGTCTGTTGAGGCCGGGCGCGGTGGCTCAAGCCTGTAATCCTAGCACTTTGGGAGGCCGAGACGGGCGGATCACGAGGTCAGGAGATCGAGACCATCCTGACTAACACGGTGAAACCCCGTCTCTACTAAAAACTACAAAAAACTAGCCGGGCGAGGTGGCGGCGCCTGTAGTCCCAGCTACTCGGGAGGCTGAGGCAGGAGAATGGCGTGAACCCGGGAGGCGGAGCTTGCAGTGAGCTGAGATCCGGCCACAGCACTCCAGCCTGGGTGACAGCGCGAGACTCCGTCTCAAAAAAAAAAAAAAAAAAAAAAAAAAAAAAAAGTCTGTTGAGATATTAGCTTGTGCCAGGTATTGTGTGAGATGCTACAGAAAGGAGGATGAAAATTATATGGTTGCCAATGATGTTTTATTTGCCTCTTCATGTGGCCTAAATTTTCACCTTTCCCGTATGTCTATGAGGGGCACTCCTCTTCATTCTTCAAAATCTGTGTAATCTCTGCTCTCATTCTTCCAGGTGAAAACCAATAATAATGTTTCAACCTTTGAGGTCTCCATCACACCTTATCCATATATTTGTTACAATGTCATATTCGTTTTCAAATCTTGAGAGTTTCGTACATACTTCTGAAAAGATGACTAACTATGATTTAAAATGGATCAGATTGAAGTTTAGCAAGAGAAGAAATACGTAAACAACCAATGAAAATGTGAGTTTATTGCATGCCAAAACCAAGGTAGATACAAAGTGCTACGTAAATATAGATAAAAGAAAATAGGGTAATGGATACAGAACCTCTCTTTCCAGAGGAAGCAGTATCTAAGCTGGCATTTCCTAGGTGAAGGAGAGGTATATCCTCTGCCAAAGGAATGGAATGAGAAAGATTAGGGTCATGCTCCAGTGTTCAAAGGAGATAGGGTAGTTGGGAAAAGCTGTGTTTTAGGGATATTTTAAAGGGTACCAAACCATGTTTCAAAAGGTATCTCTAAGGAATTTGGAGTTTATCCCATAAACCAAATAGTTCCATAAAAATTGTTTAAGATTAGTTGTTAAACTACATAGGCAAATGAATACTCAAGATTTAATGTACCTGATTTACTGTACCTGATTTTACATTGATGCTTTTACAGGGTGTAACACTGTTATATTTTTCCTTCAGTGTGTAGCAGGATTCTGTTTTTGTGTTTAAAAAGTATTAATTTACTGTTAGGCATGGGAATCTGAGTTTCAAACCAGAGCTTAGCTTTAGTGATGATAGAAAATAAGAAGACACATACTGAAAAATGACAAGTTTATGTAGTAAAGAATATTGTCCTGCACTCTAGTACATATAGTGAAGAAGAAAGCCCCTTGTTTTTATTTTAATTTAGTAAAACACTTCAGCTTGTGTCATGTAACTTCACTAAAGTGGATTTGAGTGTGGTGTGTACTTTCCCCTGGGAATCCATCCATAAAATGCATGCTTAATGCTTCTTTCCTAGTTTTACAATATTAACTAGAGAAGTGCATTTTAAAAATCGAAAACATATTATTGCAAAGGATATTTGTTCTGAAACAAATGTACATGAGGGAGACAATTAAAAACATCCCTTCTCTGCCATCTGGGGTGACTTCCTGCCAAAACACAAAATATATGACTTCTTAATGGTTCTCTATCGCAACTACTGATATTTCAGAGCTTTCAAAAGAGCCTCCATATTGTCGATTTTTGCTAATTTATCTTCCATCTTCCATCTTTCCTCATAAATGAAAATCTCCTTTCCCTATGTTTCATTCTCTTACATTGTACTTTGTGAGAGTGGATGTTGCTGATAATGTGACGATTATTATATCAGGATGCATTCAATTGCAAGAACAGACAATTTGACTTAAATAATAAGGTAACTTGCAATATCTCATAACCAGAATTTCAGAGTTTCAAAGTGTGCTCAGCATCAACAGAGACCTAGGTTCTAATTCTCAGTGGACTCTGCTATGCTATGGATAGCATGTGTAGTAGAGTTGTATTGTCAACTTAGCTGCTAAGTTAGAATTGTGTTTCTCAGAATTTCATTCCCTGTGTAGCTCTGAGTTATCAAGGGTCACAAGAGTCATTTTGTGTGAGATTTGGAAGGCAGGAATGAAATAGCAGCCAAATTACTTTCATACTTGGAAGGCTGGTTCAGGGGCACCAGGTTCACACATGTCATCACATAGGACTAATCATTTTGGCATGGAGGCAGGAACGAGCCTTCAGGTGTTTCTCCTCCCCATGGATCCTCAAGGTTCTCTGGCTCCTGGTCAGATGTTTTTAACTCCTTGATGAAAAATACCGTCTTCTGCATGGCGCCAACATCACTGAATTTAGAAGCAGTGAGAGGCCAACAGGTAATCCAGTCCATCTTCATAACTTCTGGCTTATTCTTTTTATTTCCCACTTCACATTTATCCCCTTCCCAACTGCCTATTCTGCAGACTTCAAGCTCCAGCACCAGATGCGAAATCAATAGACTTAAAAGAAACTGTTCAACAAGGTCCTCCCACAATTGCATATAGGAGAGTGTCAAATACCTATTTAAATTATATGCATATATATGATATATGTTTATCTTATCAAACTCAAATACAGCTTTTCTTTCAACTTAAAATCATTGTAATTATAATTGCAATTATAATATAATAACATGTATCCATGATTATGTTGGCTTAAGCAACCTGGAATGTAAGGTTATTGGGAGGACTTCCCAGTATTATTTTAAACATTAAATTGAGAAAAGTTAAAACTATAATTCAAATAAGTAAAAAATTAGAATATAAATTTACTATTTAAAAAAATATTACTTTAGGCTGAATTCATGCTCATGAAGAAGGTAGGTTCTTAATCCTGTAAAAAATAATAATATTTATTTAATAAAAAGCACAGCAATCCAAGTTGAATGTGGATAGTCTGAGAGTTTAGATAAAAGAAATCTCTAAAACTTGAAGGTAAGCTTCATATAGTTACAAAATACATTGTTTAATGTTGAATTTAGGCCAGATAAAGTTACATTTTTGTCACCCACATTTTCATGAGTATAAAGCATTTCAAAATAGATACTAGCTCCTTGCATTTTAGAGAGATCAGAACCTATGTGAACTGTAGAAGAAAAGAGCAAGAAACTTCATGCCAGCTGTTTTTTGTCTCAAGATCAGGCTCGGACACTTGCTACCAATAACATCGAAGAGAATCATTTAGTATTTCCAGGCCACTTTTTGCTTCACTGTGGAATAAAAAGATAATAGATTCTTCACAAGGTTGATGAGAGGACCACATGAACAAGTGTATGTGAACTGTAAACACTACAATTATGTAAACTGCAAAGTTAAATTAATATTGTCTACCTATATCTCTCCCACAAGCTGTTGCTACTGAGACAACCTTCTACACATAGACTTGTCTGTGGAAGTGGCACAAATAAACGGATCCAAGATGTAATTCTAAAACAGTGGAGGCACAAACAAAAGGTGCTTTATCCAAATATAAAACAAACAAAATGACCTTGAATGTTTGTTTATATATTTATTTATTATTTTTTATTTTTTTGAAATGGAGTCTGGCTCTGTCACCCAGGCTGGAGTGCAGTGGCACAATCTCAGCTCACTGCAACCTCCACCTCCCAGGTTCAAGTGATTCTCCTGCCTCAGCCTCCCGAGTAGCTGGGACTACAGGCATGTGCCACCATGCCCAGCTAATTTTTGTACTTTTAGTAGAGACGGGGTTTCACCATTTTGACAAGGATGGTTTCCATCTGTTGACCTCGTGATCCACCCCGCTCGGCCTCCCAAAGTGAATGTTTGTTTTTCAAGAGACAATGGGTTTCTGTGAAGTTTTTATCGCATGCTTTCCCATGTTGCCCTTGGGATCAGTTCATGAGACTTGATTTGAGTAAAGAATATGGACTATCTTCATGAAGAGATGTTTCTCTGTGGAAACCCATTGGACTTAAGGGGTTCAGAGTTGCAAGCTTGGTCTTACTAACTTTATGCTGGAACCAGTAGAGGAAAACTACAGGTTGCAGAAAGAATATAAGACAAGTGTGCTTGGATTTCTGTGGAATAAAAAAAAAATAGCTCCTTATTGATTACACTTCACTCTAGGAACTTTGAAGCCTACGTCTTTTGTCCAAATTGTAACAGTAGGAAATAAATAGCTGATGCTTTCTTCTGTACTAATAAAGATAGTGATCTGTTCCTAAAGTACACCTAAATTTCAGTTAAAAAAAAAAAATAAAAAACTTCTCTACCACTCTCGTAAGGAAGAAGGCACCTGGTATATAGAAAAAGCTCCTGTTGAGGCTTTCTTTGCTGATTGAATGTGCAAATTAATAAATGTAATTGGGGAGATGACAGATGTACAAAAAGAAGTTTGGCTAGAAAGATGAAGAAGAGATTTTGGGGTTTTAGGAAGAATGTACTGGTGGGCTGTTTCTTTCTTTTCCTAAACTTGGCCTCAATTTCTCTTTTAATTTCTTCTTTGAACCATGTGCCATTTAGTAGTCTGTAGCTTAATATACAAACATTTGGGAATTTTCCAGGTAAATGTTTATTATACATCAGTTTGGATGATTTCTATTGAGGTACATTTTATTCTTTTATTCTGTTACCTATAATCTGTTATTAAATCCAGCCAGTTTTGTTTTGTTTTGTTTTTTACAGTCAGATATTGAATACTTTGTCCCTGGAAGCTTCAACCGGTACTTTTTATAGTTTTATGTGAAATCTCCTGTTTGCATCCTTGTTATACCTACATTTTCCTTTAAAAAGTCAACAAATTCATAATGGCTATTTTAAAGTCCACATCTGCTAATTGCATTATCACTTTCATTTCTGGATCAGTTTCTTTTGATTATTTTCTTCTTCAGGTCACATTTTTTGCTGCCTCTTTGTTATTTTTTTATTGTAAGTGAAAGACATTATGGTTGTTATATTGTTGAGCGTTTGGGTTGTAGTCATTGATCGAGTATTAAGTTTGTTTTGGCAGAAGGTTAAATTACTTGCATACCCCTGTACCCTTTAGAGGCTTTGTTTGTTTGTTTGTTTGTTTGTTTTTTGAGATGGAATCTCGCTCTGTCGCCCAGGCTGGAGTGCAGTGGCACCATCTAGGCTCACTGCAACCTCTATTGAGGCTTATTTTTAAGATACATATGGTGAGTCTAGGGTGGCCTTTACTCTAGGGCTAAATTAACTCTACTCATAAGTTGTGGCCTTTTGAGGTATCTACTGAAATCTCAAAGTGTTTAAAAAAAAAAAAAGTCTCTCGATTCTTACTGGTCAAAAATCAACCACTTCCCAACCCTTTGGGAGCTCTAGCGATTGCTTACTTTATAGCTCCCTGGTAGTTATTCCCAAATATCTCTTTTTTCCTCAGTTGAAGTTCTTACTCGCCTTGAGGACTCTGTGAACATGCAAATGCACAACTATGTATTTGTACGAAGTAAAAAGTGAAAAAAAAAAGACTCAAAAAGGTCTTCTGTACAGGTTTCTAGAGCTCCTTATGTGCACAACTCTCCTCTCTGACAAACTGCCCTGAGGTTTCTAGACAATTTTAATAGACTAGAGCTCCAATCTCTGTCTCTTGGGTGATAACTGGATTGCCATCTAAAGAAAAGTTGAACTGTATCTCTACCTCAATTCTTTTAAATTTATTTTTATTTTTGGGGGGGTACCTAGTAGGGGTATATATTTATGGGGTACATGAGGTGTTTTGATATAGGCACACAATGTGTAATAAATACATTATGAATAATGGGGTATCCAACTCCTCAAGCATTTATCTTTTCTGTTACAAACAATATCTTTATACTGTTTTAGTTATTTTAAAATGTACATTTAAATTACTATTGACTATAGTCACCTTGTGGTGTTGTCAAATAGTATGTCTTTTTCATTCTTTCTAACTACTTTTTGTACCCATTAACCATACCCATGTTTTCCTGACCCTTCCTCCTCTATCTTTCTCAGCCTCTGGTACCCATCTTTGTATTCTCTGTGTTCATAAGTTCAGTTGTTTTGATTTTAAATCCTAAAAATAATTGAAAACGTGATGTTTGTCTTTCTGTGCCTGGCTTATTTTACTTAACATAATGATCTCCAGTTCCATCTCTGTTGTTGCAAATGACAGGATTTCTTTTTTAATGGCTAAATTGTACCTCAATTCTAACACTAAGTAAATTTCAGATGAATACAAATTCAAATGCAAATATATATAAATGCAAATATATACACTTTTAAAAGTAGCAAAAATGAAAGAAAAATACTTCATACTGTGAAATGCTTTTATTTTGAAACACGTTTTAATATGGAAATTTTTAATATACACAAAGGTAGAGAGAATAGAATAATAAACCACTGTGTGTCTACATCTCAGCTTCAACACTTTGCAACCTATAGCCAATCTTGTTTGAGGTATATTATCCATCAACTTCCAACCCCCATCATGTCTCCCACCGCACAGAGAACAGATTATTTTCAAGCAAAATCAGAAACCATATAATTTCACCCACAAAAGAGTTCAGTTTATAGGTGTAAAATATGAGTATTTATTTAAAATATCAACTCTGAAACTTTAATGTACTTAAAAAATTAAATGCATTTATTTTACAGTTTATTTGCTCAAATCAGGATCCAGGCAATGTCATTTGGTTCACATGTCTCTAGTTTCCCCCTCCCTATTTTTTCTCTTAGAATTTACTTACTGAAACAGCGAGGTAATTCACCCTAAAGTGTTTCCTTTTATTTTACAATTTATTGATTACGTTCCTGTGACGTTTTTTGACTAATCTTCAGTGCTTTGTATTTTCTGTAAACAGGTAACTACTTCTAGAGTCTTAATCAGTTTCAGACTGGAATTTTTGGCAAGAAGAGGATATAGTTGGTGTACTTCACCAGAATGCAAAGAATTCCTGATGTTAAGATTGATACATAGGTTGAACTGCTATTGGTCTAATCCATCCAATATGAAGTCCCTCATCAGCTTTTTACTCAATGGTTTTAATAGCCATAAATCATAATTATCTAGATTTATTATTTTATTAAAGATTGAAGAATGGTGGTATTCTATTTCTATCATTCCTCAACTTATTATCTGTAAAACTTCTATGAAAAAAAGTTTCCATCCTCAGCTATTTGTTAAGGCGGAGGGACTCTTTATATCATAGATATGGGATAAAAGCTTGATTTTTCCACCCTTGTACATCATATTTGATTAGAGTAAATGGATTTGATATATTCATTATTTATGAAACTATATTTTTGTTATTAATTCATATATTTTTGATTTACAAATCATAATTGTATATATATGCAAGGTACAATCTGATGCTTTGATCTATTTATAGAATGCAGAATGATTAAATCAAGCAAATTAACATATCTGTCTTCTCACTTATCATTATTTGTGATGAGATATTTACTCTTAGTTACTTTGAAATATACATTATTATTGCAATAAAAATAAAAACTTACGCCTTCTGTCTAACTGAAACCTTGTGTTCCCTGACCATCAACTCCCAATTCCCTTCCATTATTCCCCAGCCTCTGGTAACCATAATTCTACTCCCTACTTCTATGAGTTCAAATTTTACAGATTCTTTTTTTTTATTTTATTTTTTTAATTTTATTATTATTATACTTTCAGTTCTAGGGCACATGTGCATAACGTGCAGGTCTGTTACATATGTATACTTGTGCCATGTTGGTGTGCTGCACCCATCAACTCGTCAGCACCCATCAACTCATCATTTACATCAGGTATAACTCCCAATGCAATCCCTCCCCCCTCCCCCTACCCATGACAGGCCCTGGTGTGTGATGTTCCACTTCCCGAATCCAAGTGATCTCATTGTTCAGTTCCTACCTATGAGTGAGAACATGGGGTGTTGGGTTTTCTGTTCTTGTGATAGTTTGCTGAGAATGATGGTTTCTAGCTGCATCCATGTCCCTACAAAGGACACAAACTCATCCTTTTTTATGGCTGCATAGTATTCCATGGTGTATATGTGCCACATTTTCTTAATCCAGTCTGTCACTGATGGACATTTGGGTTGATTCCAAGTCTTTGCTATTGTGAATAGTGCCACAATAAACATACATGTGCATGTGTCGTTATAGCAGCATGGTTTGTAATCCTTTGGGTATATACCCAGTAATGGGATGGCTGCGTCATATGGTACTTCTAGTTCTAGATCCTTGAGGAATCGCCATACTGTTTTCCATAATGGTTGAACTAGTTTACAATCCCACCAACAGTGTAAAAGTGTTCCTGTTTCTCCACATCCTCTCCAGCACCTGTTGTTTCCTCACTTTTTAATGATTGCCATTCCAACTGGTGTGACATGGTATCTCATTGTGGTTTTGATTTGCATTTCTCTGATGGCGAGTGATGATGAGCATTTTTTCATGTGTCTGTTGGTTGTATGAATGTCTTCTTTTGAGAAATGTCTGTTCATATCCTTTGCCCACTTTTTGATGGGGTTGTTTTTTTTTTTTTTTTTCTTGTAAATTTGTTTGAGTTCTTTGTAGGTTCTGGATATAAGCCCTTTGTCAGATGAGTAGATTGCAAAAATTTTCTCCCGTTCTATAGGCTGCCTGTTCACTCTGATGGTAGTTTCTTTTGCTGTGCAGAAGCTCTTTAGTTTAATTAGACCCCATTTGTCAATTTTGGCTTTTGTTGCCGTTGCTTTTGGTGTTTTAGACATGAAGTCCTTGCCCATGCCTATGTCCTGAATGGTATTCCCTAGATTTTCTTCTAGGGTTTTTATGGTATTAGGTCTAACATTTAAGTCTCTAATCCATCTTGAATTAATTTTCATACAAGGAGTAAGGAAAGGATCCAGTTTCAGCTTTCTACTTATGGCTAGCCAATTTTCCCAGCACCATTTATTAAATAGGGAATCCTTTCCCCATTTCTTGTTTTTCTCAGGTTTATCAAAGATCAGATGGCTGTAGATGTGTGGTATTATTTCAGAGGACTCTGTTCTGTTCCATTGGTATATATCTCTGTTTTGGTACCAGTACCATGCTGTTTTGGTTACTGCAGCCTTGTAGTATACCTTGAAGTCAGGTATCATGATGCCTCCAGCTTTGTTCTTTTGACTTAGGATTGTCTTGGCAATGTGGGCTCTTTTTTGGTTCCATATAAACTTTAAAGCAGTTTTTTCCAATTCTGTGAAGAAACTCATTGGTAGCTTGATGGGGATGGCATTGAATCTATAAATAACTTTGGGCAGTATGGCCATTTTTCACAATATTGATTCTATCCATGAGCATGGTATGTTCTTCCATTTGTTTGTGTCCTCTTTTATTTCACTGAGCAGTGGTTTGTAGTTCTCCTTGAAGAGGTCCTTTACATCCCTTGTAAGTTGGATTCCTAAGTATTTTATTCTCTTTGAAGCAATTGTGAATGGAAATTCATTCCTGATTTGGCTCTCTGTTTGTCTGTTACTGGTGTACAAGAATGCTTGTGATTTTTGCATATTAATTTTGTATCCTGAGACTGCTGAAGTTTCTTATCAGCTCAAGGAGATTTTGGGCTGAGACAATGGGTTTTCTAAATATACAATCATATCATCTGCAAACAGGGACAATTTGACTTCTTCTTTTCCTAACTGAATACCCTTTATTTCTTTCTCTTGCCTGATTGCCCTAGCCAGAACTTCCAACACTATGTTGAATAGGAGTGGTGAGAGAGGGCATCTCTGTCTTGTGCCAGTTTTCAAAGGGAATTTTTCCAGTTTTTGCCCATTCAGTATGATATTGGCTGTGGGTTTGTCATAAATAGCTCTTATTATTTTGAGATACGTTCCATCAATACCGAATTTATTGAGCGTTTTTAGCATGAAGGGCTGTTGAATTTTGTCAAAAGCCTTTTCTGCATCTATTGAGATAATCAGGTGGTTCTTGTCTTTGGTTCTGTTTATATGCTGGATTACGTTTACTGATTTGCGTATGTTGAACCACCCTTGCATCCCAGGGATGAAGCCCACTTGATCATGGTGGATAAGCTTTTTGATCTGCTGCTGGATCCAGTTTGCCAGTATTTTATTGAGGATTTTTGCATCGATGTTCATCAGGGATATTGGTCTAAAATTCTCTTTTTTTGTGTGTCTCTGCCAGGCTTTGGTATCAAGATGATGTTGGCCTCATAAAATGAGTTAGGGAGGATTCCTTCTGTTTCTATTGATTGGAATAGTTTCAGAAGGAATGGCACCAGCTCCTCCTTGTACCTCTGGTAGAATTCAGCTGTGAATCCATCTGGTCCTGGACTTTTTTTGGTTGGTAGGCTATTAATTATTGCCTCAATTTCAGAGCCTGCTATTGGTCTATTCAGGGATTCAGCTTCTTCCTGGTTTAGTCTTGGGAGAGTGTAAGTGTCCAGGAAATTATCCATTTCTTCTAGATTTTCTAGTTTTTTTTCCGTAGAGGCGTTTATAGTATTCTCTGATGGTAGTTTGTATTTCTGTGGGGTCGGTGGTGATATCCCCTTTATCATTTTTTATTGCATCTATTTGATTCTTCTCTCTTTTCTTCTTTATTAGTCTTGCTAGCGGTCTATCAATTTTGTTGATCTTTTCAAAAAATCAACTCCTGGATTCACTGATTTTTTGGAGGGTTTTTTGTGTCTCTATCTCCTTCAGTTCTGCTCTGATCTTAGTTATTTCTTGCCTTCTGCTAGCTTTTGAATGTGTTTGCTCTTGCTTCTCTAGTTCTTTTAATTGTGATGTTAGAGTGTCCATTTTAGATCTTTCCTGCTTTCTCTTGTGGGCATTTAGTGCTATAAATTTCCCTCTACACACTGCTTTAAATGTGTCCCAGAGATTCTGGTATGTTGTATCTTTGTTCTCATTGGTTTCAAAGAACTTCTTTATTTCTGCCTTCATTTCGTTATGTACCCAGTAGTCATTCAGGAGCAGGTTATTCACTTTCCATGTAGTTGAGTGCTTTTGATTGAGTTTCTTAGTCCTGAGTTCTACTTTGATTGCATTGTGGTCTGAGAGACAGTTTGTTATAATTTCTGTTCTTGTACATTTGCTGAGGAGTGCTTTACTTCCAATTATGTGGTCAATTTTGGAATAAGTGTGATGTGGTGCTGAGAAGAATGTATATTCTGTTGATTTGGGGTGGAGAGTTCTATAGATGTCTACTAGGTATGCTTGCTGCAGAGATGAGTTCAATTCCTGAATATCCTTGTTAACTTTCTGTCTTATTGATCTGTCTAATGTTGACAGTGGTGTCTTGAAGTCTCCCATTATTATTGTATGGGAGTCTAAGTCTCTTTGTAAGTCTCTAAGGACTTGCTTTATGAATCTGGGTGCTCCTGTATTGGGTGCATATATATTTAGGAGAGTTAGCTCTTCCTGTTGAATTGATCCCTTTACCATTATGTAATGGCCTTCTTTGTCTCTTTTGATCTTTGATGGTTTAAAGTCTATTTTATCAGAGACTAGTATTGCAACCCCTGCTTTTTTTGTTCTCCATTTGCTTGGTAGATCTTTCTCCATCCCTTTATTTTGAGCCTATGTATGTCTCTGCATGTGAGATGGGTCTCCTGAATACAGCAGACTGATGGGTCTTGACTCTTTATCCAGTTTGCCAGTCTGTGTCTTTTAATTGGAGCATTTAGTCCATTTACATTTAAGGTTAATATTGTTATGTGTGAACTTGATCCTGCCATTATGATATTAACTGGTTATTTTGCTCGTTAGCTGATGCAGTTTCTTCCTAGCCTCGATGGTCTTTACATTTTGGCATGTTTTTGCAATGGCTGGTACCCGTTGTTCCTTTCCATGTTTAGGGCTTCCTTCTGGGTCTCTTGTAAGGCAGGCCTGGTAGTGACAAAATCTCTAAGCATTTGCTTATCTGTAAAGGATTTTATTTCTCCTTCACTTTTGAAACTTAGTTTGGCTGGATATGAAATTCTGGGTTGAAAATTATTTTCCTTAAGGATGTTGAATATTGGCCCCCACTCTCTTCTGGCTTGTAGAATTTCTGCCGAGAGATCTGCTGTTAGTCTGATGGGCTTCCCTTTGTGGGTAACCCGACCTTTCTCTCTGGCTGTCCTTAAGATTTTTTCCTTCATTTCAACTTTGGTGAATCTGGCAATTATGTGTCTTGGAGTTGCTCTTCTCGAGGAGTATCTCTGTATTTCCTGAATTGGATGTTGGCCTGCCCTACTAGGTTGGGGAAGTTCTCCTGGATGATATCCTGAAGAGTGTTTTCCAACTTGGTTCTATTTTCCCCCTCACTTTCAGGCACCCCAATCAGACGTAGATTTGGTCTTTTTACATAATCCCATACTTCTTGCAGGCTTTGTTCATTTCTTTTTCTTCTTTTTTCTTTAGACTTCTCTTCTTGCTATATTTCATTCATTTGATCCTCAATCGCTGATACTCTTTCTTCCAGTTGATCGAGTCAGTTACTGAAGCTTGTGCATTTGTCACGTATTTCTCGTGTCATGGTTTTCATCTCTGTTCGTTCGTTTATGGCCTTCTCTGCATTAATTATTCTGATTATCAATTCTTCCACTCTTTTTCAAGATTTTTAGTTTCTTTGCGCTGGGTACGTAATTCCTCCTTTAGCTCTGAGAAGTTTGATGGACTGAAGCCTTCTTCTCTCATTTCGTCAAAGTCATTCTCCGTCCAGCTTTGATCCGTTGCTGGCAATGAGCTGCATTCCTTTGGAGGGGGAGATGTGCTCTTATTTTTTGAATTTCCAGCTTTTCTGCCCTGCTTTTTCCCCATCTTTGTGGTTTTATCTGCCTCTGGTGACATACTGATGGGGTTTTGGTGTGGGTGTCCTTCCTGTTTGTTAGTTTTCCTTCTAACAGTCAGGACCCTCAGCTGTAGGTCTGTTGGTGATTGCTTGAGGTCCACTCCAGATCCTGTTTGCCTGGGTGTCAGCAGCAGAGGCTGCAGAAGATAGAATACTGCTGAACAGCGAGTGTACCTGTCTGATTCTTCCTTTGGAAGCTTCCTCTGAGGGGTGTACTCCACCGTGTGAGGTGTGGGGTATCGGTCTGCCCCTAGTGGAGGATGTCTCCCAGTTAGGCAACTCAGGGTTCAGGGACCCACTTGAGCAGACAATCTGTCCGTTCTCAGATCTCAACCTCCGTGTTGGGAGATCCACTGCTCTCTTCAAAGCTGTCAGAGAGGGTCCTTTGCGTCTGCAGAGGTTTCTGCTGCTTTTTGTTGTTGTTATTGTTGTTGTTGTTGTTGTTTAACTGTGCCCTGTCCCCAGAGATGGAGTCTACAGAGACTGGCAGGCCTCCTTGAGCTGCTGTGAGCTCCACCCAGTTCGATCTTCCCAGGGCTTTGTTTACCTACTTAAGCCTGAGCAATGGCAGGTGCCCCTCCCCCAGCCTCGCTGCTGCCTTGCAGTTAGATCGCAGACTGCTGTGCTAGCAATGAGGAAGGCTCCGTGGGCATGGGACCCTCCCAGCCAGGTGTGGGATATAATCTCCTGGTGTGCCCGTTTGCTTAAAGCGCAGTATTGGGGTGGGAGTTACCCGATTTTCCAGGTGTTGTGTGTCTCAGTTTCCCTGGCTAGGAAAAGGGATTCCCTTCCCCCTTGCGCTTCCCAGTGAGGCGATGCCTCCCCCGCTTTAGCTCTCGCTGGTCGGGCTGCAACAGCTGGTATCCGGCACTCCCTAGTGAGATAAACCCAGTACCTCAGTTGAAAATGCAGAAATCACCTGTCTTCAGTGTCACTCGTGCTGGGAGCTGGAGACTGAAGCTGTTCCTATTCAGCCATCTTGCTCCGCCCCCCCCCCCAAGTTTTACAGATTCTATATATAAGTGAGATAATTCAGTATTTGTCTTTATGCGACCGGCTTATTTCACTTAGCAAAATGTCTTCCAGGTTCAAGCATAATGTCTTAAATTACAAGACTGCTTTCTTTTTTTAAGGCTGAGTAGCATTCTTTTGCGTACTTATACCACATTTTCTTTATCCATTCTTCCATCAATTGACACTTAGGTGGATCCCATATCTTGTCTGCTGTGAATAATACTGCAGTGAATATGGGAATCCACATAACCCTTCAAAATACTGATTTCAATTCATTTGCATAAATACCCAGCAGTGGGATTGCTGGATCATATGGTAGTTCTACTTTTAGTTTATTAAGGAATCTTCATACTTTTCATAGTAGCTGGACCATTGCCGATTTTGGTCACTATAAACATGCAGTATAATTTGAAGCCGGGTAATGTGATGATTCCAGGTTGTTCTTTTTGTCTAGGATTGCTCTGGCTATTTGCAATCTTTTCTGTTCTATATAAATTTTAGAATTTTTTTTCCTAATTCTGTGAAAAAGTGACATTGGTAATTTGATAAGTGTTGCTTTGAATCTGTAAATTACATTAGGCAGTACGGTCATTTTAATAACATTGATTTATCCAATCCATGAGCAATTGATGTTTTTTTCATTTGTTTGTTTCATTTCTGATTTCTTTCATTAGTGTTTTGTATTTTTCCTTTTAAATACCTTTCATTTCCTTGGTTACATTTCTTTAGGTATTTAGTTGTTGTCATGTGACTATTGTAACTGAAATTGACTTATTGACTTGGTTCTTAGCATAAATATTATTGGTGTATAAAAATGTTACTAGAGTTTGTAAAGTCAAAATACAGCAGATGTTGGTGAGAATGTGGTGAAAAAGAAACACAAATACACTGTTGGTGGGAATGTAAAGTAATATATTTATGGAAAAAAAATTTCTCATAGAACTAAAAATAGAATTACCATTAATTCCAACCATCCCACTGCCGAGCACACAAGTAAAATAAAATCATATCAAAGACACCTGTACTCATATGTTTATCACAGCATTAGTCACAGCAGCAAAGTAATGAAAGTGACCTAAGTATCCATCAATGATTGATTCATGTAATAAACGTGCACATGTACTCTTTGAATCTACAAAAATAAATTTTATGTGTGTGTGTGTGTGTATGTGTATATATGCATCAAAAAATAGAGCTCCAAAATATGTGATGCAAACATTGGCAGAAAGAAAAGGGGAGACAGAAAGCTCTACACTAATAGTAGGAAAGTTAAATAACCCACTTACAATAATTGATAGAAAAATAAGACAGAAGATCAGGAAGGAAGGTCCAGAACTTGATCAACACTACAATGCATGTAGGTGTAAAAAGCATTTACCAAACACTCCTCCAAACAACAGTAGAATATGCATTTTTCTTAATTACTCATGAAACACTCTTCAGGACATACCATATGTTAAGCCACCAAACAAGTCTTGATAAATTCTAAAAGACTGAAATTACACAAATTATCTTTTCAAATCACAATGGAGTGAATATAGAAATCAATAATAGAAGAAGAACTGTAAAATTGGCAATTAGGTAAAAACTAAGTGGCATATCCTTAAACAACCAATAAATCAAGGAATAAATCAGAGGAAAAATTAGAAAATATTTTGAAACAAATTAAATCCAAAACACAGCATACCAAAACATATGAATGCAGCAAAAGTAGTGCTCAGAATGAAAATTAATAGCTGGAAACCCATCAAAAAAAAAAAAAAAAAAGAAAAAGGTTAACTAAAATAATTAATTATACCACTTAAAATGTTTTAAAAAGAACAAATTAAACCTACTGCTAGCAAAAAGAAGCAAATAATAAAGATTACAGCAGAGCTAACTAAAACAGAGAATACAAAAAATCAAAAGTTGGATCTTCAAAATGAACTACAAACTTTTAAAATTATAACCAAAGGCTACATTGACTAAAACAAGAACAAAAACAAATGACTTGATTTACTAAAATCAGAAAAAAAACTGGGAATATTTCTAACAATCTTACAGAACTAATAGGATCATAAGAGAGTACTATGAGCAAGTGTGCACCTAAAATTGGATTACCTCGATGAAATAAACAAATTCCTTGAAACACACAACTTGCCAAGACTGAATCATGAAGAAACAGAAAATCTGAACAGATTCATAAATAATGCGGAGAAGAATCAGTATTCAAAAATCTCACAACAAAAAAGCCCTGGAGCAGATGGCTTCATTAATGATTTTTTTAAAATATTGGTAAATGAATAAATCACAATTCTTTTAAAACCTTTCCAAAATAATAGAGAGAATGAACACTTCTTAACTCATTCTATGAGGCCAACATTTTCCTGATGCCAAACCCAAAAACACTACATAAAAGAAAACTACAGGCTACTATAACTAATGAATGTTGATGCAAAAAATTTCAACAACATACTAGTAAATGAAATTCTGACTTATAATAAAAGGATTATACACTATGACAAAGTGCAATTTTTCTTGGAATGCTATCATGTTTTCACATATGAAAATCAACCAATATAATACATCATGTTTAAGAAAATGAAGGAGAAGAAATGGTTATCTTGATGCAGAAAAACTTTTCACAAAATTAAACATTCCTTATAATAAAAACACAGCAAACTAGGAATAGAAGGAAACAACCTCCATATATAATGGCCATACATGAAATATCTTGAAATATCCACATTTAGCATCATACTCAATAATGAAAGACTGAAAGCTTTTCATCTAAATTCTGAAAGATTATCCTTAGCAAACTAACATAGGAACAGAAAACCAAACACCTCATGTTCTAACTTGTAAGTGGGAGCTAAATGATGAAAACACAAGGACACTAAGAGTAGAACAACAGACACTGGAGCCTACGTAAGGGTGGAGAAGTGGGGAAGAGAGAGGATTAGAAAAAATAACTATTGAGTGCTAGGTTTAGTGTCTAGGTGATGAAATAAACTGTACAACAAACCCCAATGACATGAATTTACCTATATGACAAACTTGCACATGAAACTTGTACTTAAAATTTTTAAAACAGAATGCTCCATTTCACTGGGTATATTCAACATAGAACTGGAAGTTCTAGCCAGAGCAATTGGGTAAGAAAAAGAATTAAATGTAATTGAAATTGAAGAAGCAAAATTATTTCTGTTTGTATAAGACAGGATCTTTTTAATAGAAAACATTGAGGGTGCTATAAAATACTATTGGATCAAATAAGAGACTTAAGCAAAGTTGCACAATACAAAATTAACACAAAAGTATGTTTTGTTTCTACACATTCACAATAAATATTATGAAAACAAAATTAGAAAAACAATTCAGTTTATAATAGCACCAAAAAGAATACAGTATTTAGGATTAACTATATAAAGGAGACAAAAACATATACACTGAAAACTGCAAAAATCACTGAAAGAAATTAAAGAATTTCTAAGTATATGAAGAGACCTTTTGTGTTCATGGGTTGTCAGATTTAATATTGCTAAGATGTCGATACCACCAAAGAGATGTACAGATTCAGTGCAAACCCTATCAAAAATCCAAATTACATTCTATGGCAAAATTAGAAAAAACTACCCCAAAATTCGTGTGGAATTTCAAAGGACTCTGAATAGCCAAAAAAATCTTTTTAAAGAGAGAGAAATTTGGAGATGTCACGCCTCCTGATTTCAAAATTTATTACACAGCTACGGTAATGAAAATAGTGTCATCCTATCCTAAAGACGGACACATAAATGCATAGAATAGACAGTCCAGAAATAAATCCTCACATTCATAGTCAAATGATTTTTGACAAGATTCTAAGACAATTTAGTAAGAAATAAATAGTCTTTTCAATAAATGGTCCTGGGAAAAATGGATATAAATGTGCAAAAAAATGAAGTCAGATTAATGAATTACTATGTAAAGAATTAATTCAAAGTGGATCAAAGTCCTAAAAATAAGAGCTAAAAGTATTAAACTCTTAGACAAAAATACATGGAGATATTTTCATTACATTGGATTAGGCAAGATTTTCTTGAATATGAGACCAAATATAGGCAATAAAAGAAAAAAATAGATGAAATGGACTTCACCAAAATTTAAAAACTGTTACACACCCAAGGATAATAACATAAGTGTGAAAAGGGAGAATATATTTGCAAATCATATATCTGATAAGGGATATGAGTATATAAAAACCTCTACAACTGAACTACAACAAAAACAATTGAAAAAATGGGCAAAGCATTCGAATAGACATTTCTCCAATGTAGATATACAAATGGCCAATGAGTACATGAAAAGATACCTGACATCACTAATCATTAGGGAAATTCAAATCAAAACTATTTTCAGGGCTGTCATGGTGGCTCACGCCTGTAATCCCAGTACTTTGGGAGGCTGAGGTGGGTGGATCACGAGGTCAGGAGATTGAGACCATCCTGGCTAACACAGGGAAACCCCATCTCTACTAAAAATACAAAAAATTAGCCGGGCGTGGTGGCGGGTGCCTGTAATCCGAACTACTCGGGAGGCTGAGGCAGGAGAATGGCATGAACCTGGGAGGCAGAGCTGGCAGTGAGCTGAGATCGCGCCACTGCACTCCAGCCTGGGCAACAGTGCGAGACTCTATCTCAAAAAAGAACAAACCAAACAAACCAAAAAAACGACTATCTCTTCACACACAGTAGGATGGTTCCCAAAACAAAACAAACAAAAACAACCAAACAAACACACAAGAATACTAAGTAAGTAACAACTGTTGATAAGTATGCACAGAAATTGAAAGCCTGTGCACCGTTGGTGGAAATGTAAAATGGTGCAGCAGCTTTGGAAAACAGTGTGGCAGCTCCTTAAAAACTTAATGTACCATTGCTATATGATTTAGAAATTCCACTTCTTGGCATATACCCAAAATAATTGAAAGCAGATATTTGGAGAGACATTTGTATATCAATGTTCATAGCGACATTATTTATAATAGTCAAATGTTGTTACAACCCAAATGTCCATTACCAATGAATGGATAATCAAAATTAGTATACACCTGCAGTGGAATATCATTCAGATTTGAAAAATTGAAATGTTGAAATATGCTACAACACAAATGAACCTTGAAAATAGTATGCTAAGTGAAATAAATTATACAGAAAAGGACAAATATTGTATGATTTCACTTATATTAAGTATCTGGAATAATCAAATTCATAAAGACAGAAAGTACACAATAGTGGTTAGCAAGGGTTGAGGGAAGGGGAAAATGAGAAGTTATTTTTTAATAGGTATGTTGCTTCACTTTGGGATGATGAGAAAATCTCGAGATGGATATTTGCAATGTTTTCATAGCAATGTGAATACAATTCTTGCTCCTAAAGTGAATTTTTATATTACGTATATTTTACCACAAGTAAAAAAATATTAAGCACTTTCTATACCTGTTACCATATATTGTATTGGACAATAGGGCCAAAGAGATTACAGTCTTTGCAATAAAATAGAAATATATGCCTCTCATATACTTTCATGTATTATTTTTATGGTATCATCTTAAGAAATTGATGTTTAGAAAAGGATAAAAATGGTATGAAATGGTATGTATCAATTTGATGATTTCCTATTTTTTTCTGCTATTTATATTTTCTTGCTGAAAGAGTTTTATGATAGAGCTACCTTTTGTTTACCATCAGGTTTATAGTTATTAGGTGCTCAGTCGGCTTTTTGTTTTCATTGGAAATATTCTTACTCTGAATTTTGTGTAGATGTTTCTTTAGGGAACTGTGCTGAAGGCAAAACATAAAAAAATTATTGTCAAGCAATTAAAAATATAGATGTTTTTACTGCACACAGACCCTGCATATTTATACAGGTATATGAGACTATATTAAAGCAATACTTTCTCCAAAGTATTTGGCACTAATCAAACTAATGTAAACATATTGTGAAACTGTAACATTTACCATTCAAGATAGAACACTTATAAGCTGACATAGTCACACTATCTCAATAATTAAATATTTTAGTAGATAATTGCATCTTAACAACTTAAATAGTACATTAATTAGAGCTAAAAATGTTGTCAGATACAGAAAGGGCAGGTCTTAGGAAAAGCAATTATTTGAATAATACCTGATTAATTTGATAAATTTAGACAGTCTTCCCAAATTTGTGCAAATCAACACCTTTGAAGTATGAATTAGCTGGTCTGGCTATCTACATTGATCAAATTAATCACTATAGTCAGTGTAGACAAAGTCAATCACTCCTGCTCCAAGAGGAAGAATGTAATTTTTAAACGACACTAAAATTAAATTCAACCAAATCCAGCAGATAAGGAGCAGAACAACGAAAGAAAATATATTACCAACCCGTTATACCATGAAAGTAATCATAGAAGGATTTCAAAACTTGCCTTAGAGGCTTTTTGAAATATAAGTTTCTGCTTTCTGCTTAACAACTACAAGTAGGCTCACAATACTATAGTAATCAAGTTTTCCCCATAGTTTTATATTTTATTTTTTGAGACGGAGTCTCACTTTGTCGCCCAGGCTGGAGTGCAGTGGCCGGATCTCAGCTCACTGCAAGCTCCGCCTCCTGGGTTCACGCCATGCTCCTGCCTCAGCCTCCCGAGTAGCTGGGACTACAGGCGCCCGCTCCCACACCTGGCAAGTTTTTTGTATTTTTTAGTAGAGACGGAGTTTCATCGGGTTAGCCAGGATGGTCTCGATCTCCTGACTTTGTGATCCGCCCATCTCGGCCTCCCAAAGTGCTGGGATTACAGGCTTGAGCCACCGCGTCCGGCCCATAGTTTTATATTTTATAAATTAAATGATGCACTCTTATTCAGCAATTATAAATATTGTAAATAAATAATGAATTTCATGAGTGAGAATATGCAGCAGCATATTTTACTTTGCAAATCTTAGTGCTGCACATTCATAACTTCTACTTGTGATTTCATAAATATGTATAGCTCCACAGGAATTGAGTTAACAGATGACACCAGGTCCTGGCATATTCATAAACATATGACATCATCTCTCTGTTGAACATTCAACTTGATTTTTTTATGAGTCGCAGGTGGGAAGTACTTTGTAACTTATACTCTACAATTTAAATTATCCTTCAAGTGATAGTATACACATATTATTATACATAAAATTGTTACAAAAAGTTTTTATTTGATGAAGTATATTCCTCAACCCAGTAGTTTTTAAATTTTTAAAAACCTTTCTTGCCTCAAATGTTATTCCTAGCCTAAAAAATTCTTACCATTAGGAGAAAAGTACGTTGTCATCATGCCATAGGACTTTTTCTTTTAATACATATGGTTAAAAAAAAATCCAAACTTTATAAAAGTTATTCAACAAAAATAAAATCAGTTCCTTGGTTGGTTTCTTATATATTTATCTGGAGGTAGCCTATGTATACACAAACATATTAGAACATAGATTTTTCATCTATTTTACACAAATTGCAGTATATTACATATATTACACTCATTGCCCTACGTTTGGCTTTTAAATTGATCCCAAATGTATTGAAAGTCTTTCTATGTCAGTAAATATAGATCTCCCTCATTCCTTTCAAGAGCAAATTAGAACCCTATTGTGTACTAGAGTTTAGTTAACGAGTCCTATAACCCTATTTGACACTGGTTAGATGAGTTTGTTCAGTCATATCAGCAGAGGAGAACATAAAACAATGTCAAGAGTACAGAACTTACTATTAAAATAGTTGTGTTCAAACCTTTGCTAGATTACTTAATACCATGTCACTTTGAAAGTTCACGTACTATATAGTTACAGAGATGAGGAATTGCTTGACATAATCCCTGTCTTAAATGACCTCTTCCAAACTACTTAGAAGAAAAAATAGTAGATAAATATAATGGAAAATAATACAATGTTGTATTGCTAAGTAATAAATACATAAAAGCATATTTACTATGTAGATAAAACAATACGGGTACTATGTGTGGTTAACAACGATGATCACTGTTGGTTGAATTTATTTTTCCTGAGGGAGATAAAGTTTGAAATGGTATTTAAAACGAACCTGAAGAAAGAGGGGCTTTAAATAGATATGGAAGAGGAGAAAGACACTGACTCTGGGAAAGATAATAATTTACCATATTACATATTACAATCTTTAAATAGTTTACATTGTGAAATGTAGCTTCTTTCCCCTCTTTTTTAAGACTTTCACTTTAACATTTTTATTTGCAAGTAAGATATATTTCCAGTGTTTGACTCAGAAACTGATAGGCTGTTACCAAAATCCTCTCCCTCTCTGTTTATTAATCATTGCAAATGTCTTTACTTGGGACAGGAATCAAGTAACAATTCTAAAGTACAATTGGAAATGTTTACAAACTTTCTTTATTATTATACAAATCACACAGTTCTACCCATAATGTCATTATAATAAAACTCCCTGAATAACAAAACTATTAAAACAGTCTGAGTAACATGATACATGCATATAAGGTTAAACAAAACATTTATGACAGATTAATTGTAATGTAGCTATCTATTTATATTCAATTGTTGGTGATATTATATAGAGCACTTTCAGTACTATATACTATTTCTAAAAATCACAGCCTTTCTCTAAGTCCTACAAAATCTCGGTTGTCTATATAGTGACTCAAAAATTAATCTAGGCATGATCAGGTCTGCATATTATGTATGGTTATTTTTGGCAATGGTCTTTGCTTTCTAGACTTTATTCCATTTTTATTATCTACTTTTGAAGAAGTGAATATAAAATGTAGCTTTTTAAAAAATAGTATGAACTACAGGAAATTAGTTATGTGGAATGTTTATATGACCATACCAGAAAAACAGGTTTTGTTGTTGTTGTTAGCTAAAGAAATTTTGGAAATTATGGATTAGAAAATTACGGGTTAGAAAGTTAGAGTATTTATTACTTTTAATTAAACTTTTCATTATGAGATACTTATAAATTGCATGCAGTCTTAAAATATAACACAGAGCTCCCATGCACTCTTTATCCTACCCTGGTGATAATATTTACAAAACTACAGTACAATATCAACCAGAGTATTAACTTTGACACAGTCAAGATACATAACAGTTCATTCACTACAAGGCTTCCTCTTGTTGATCCTTGATAGCGAACCCCCCTCCCTTTTGTCTGTCTCACCCCTTATCATCCCTGACTTTTGACAACCACTAATCCGTTCTTCATTTCTATAATCATATTTCAAGAAAGTTGTATAAATGGAACCATAGAGCATGTGACCTTTTAGGATTGCCTTTTTTCCCCCACTCAGTGTAATTTCCTGGAGATTCATCCAAGTTATTGTGTGAATAAATAGTTTGTTTATTTTCGTTGCTGAAGAGCATTCCACAGTATGGATGTACTACAATTTGTGTAAGCATTCACCCATTGAAAGAAATATATTTTATTGCTTCAAAGCTGGCAAGGATGCAATCCCATTACTGGGTATATACCCAAAGGAATATAAATCATTCTATTATAAAGATACACGCACATGTATGTTCATTGCAGCACTATTCACAATCACAAAGACAAGGAATCAACCTAAATGTCCATCAATGATAGACTGGATAAAGAAAATATGGTACAAATACACCATGGAATACTATGCAGCCATAAAATGGAATGAAATCATCTCCTTTGCACGGACATGGATGGAGCTAGAGGCCATTATCCCCAGCAAACTAACACAGGAACAGAAAATCAAATACCCCATGTTCTCACTTATAAGTGGGAGCTGAATGATGAGAACACATGGACACATGGTGGGGAATAACACATACTGGGGCCTGTCAGAGGGTTGGCATGGGGGAGGGAGCGCATCAGGAAGAATAGCTAATGGATGCAGGGCTTAATACCTACGTGATGGGATGATCTGTGCAGCAAACCACCATGACACACATGTTTACCTGTGTAACAAACCCTGAGAGTGTAAATTAGTTCAACCATTATGGAAGACAATGTGATGATTCGTCAAAGACCTAAAGACAGAAAGTCCATTTGACCCAGCAATCCCATTACTGGGTATATGCCCAAATGAATATAAATCATTCTATTATAAAAACACACACACACATATGTCTATTACAGCACTTTTACAATAGCAAAGACACGCAATCAACCTAAATGTCCATCAATGATAGAGTGGATAAAGGAAATATTGTACATATACACCATGGAGTACTATGCAACCATATACGAAAACAAGATCATGTCATTTGCAGGGATATGGATGGAGCTGAAGACCATTATCTTTAGCAAACTAACGCAGAAACAGAAACCCAAATACATATTTTTGGTTATAAATTGGAGCTAAATTATGAGAACACATGGAAACATAGAAGAGAACAACACACACTGGAGCCTATTGGATGGTGGAGGATGGGAGGAGAAGAGGTTTGGGAAAAATAAGTAATGGGTACTAGGCTTAATACCTGGGTGATGAAATAATCTGTACAACAAACCCCCATGACACACTTTTACCTATGCAACAAACCTGCACATGTAACCGGAACTTAAAATAAAAGTTAAACAAAAAAGAAGAGAAAGAAAAGAGGAAAGACATCTAGATTGATTTTAGTGTTGGGTTATAATGAATAAAGCAGAAATAAACATTAATGTACAGGCATTTGTGTGAACATGGTCTTCACTTTGGGGTAAATGCTCTGGAGTGCAATTACTGAGTAACATAGTACTTGCAAAATTAGTTTAAAAGAAACTACCATATCCCTTACCAGTGACTGTACCATACTACATTTATGCCAGCCATATATGAATGGTCCAGATGCTCTGCATCTTTGCTAGCACTTGGTGTTGTCATTATTTTCTACTTTAACTTTTGTGATAGGACTGAAGAGATGTCTCATGGTGGTTTCAATTTACATTTTCATAATGTGAAATTATGCTGAATATATTTTCATGCACTTATCTGCCATCTGATTATTCTCTTTAGTAAAATGTATGTATTTTTTCAATTTTCTATTTGATGGTTTCTTCACTGTTGGATTATGAGGGTTTTGATAAGGGGCTTTTTTCTTAGAAATTCTAGATACAAATTTTTGGTAGATACATGGGTTGCAAATATTGTGTCTCAATTTGTAGTTTGTATTTTCATCCTATTCAAGAGTCCTTTTTTTGTAAAGCAATAACGTGGGAAAGTTCCTTGCTAGCCTGTAAGAATGACATTCATTTTGTGTGTTGATCTTGTGTCCTGCACTTGATGAAAACTGGAAAAAGTTAAAAAAAAATTAACACTTTCTATGTAGATAATCACACCATCTTCAAATAGGGATGGCATATTAGCTGTAATAGGTTTTGCTGAATTCTTAGGATTTTCTATGTACTAGATCATGTCATCGCCATGAAGAGTTTTTTTCTTCCTTTCCAATATGGATGTCTTTTACTTCTTTCTTCTTGCTTTATTGCAGTGGTTAGAAATTCCGGTAGTATGTTGAATAAGAGTGGCAAAAGTGGACAGCATGTTCTTCCTGATCTTAGGGGTAAAAAGCACTACATTTTTCACCATTGAATGTCATGTAACCTCTAGATGTTTTTTAGATACTCTTTATCAAGTTGAAGAAGTTCCCTTGGTATTCCTAGTTTTCTGAGAATCCTTATCATAAACGGGTATTAGGTTTTGTCAAATGATTTTTGTGCATCAATTGATATAATAATATAATATTCTTTTATAACCTATTCATTACATGGATAGATTTTCATATGTTGAAACAGTCTTGACACCTAGAATAAATTCCATTTGGCTATAGTGTATAAATATTTTGTACATTACTGTGTTCAATTTGGTAAATTTTTATTGAAGATTTTGCATTTGTGTTTATAACAGATATTGGTCTGTAGTTTTCTTCTTGTTTATACTGTCTTTGTTTGATTTTGGTAGCAGGGTAATAACAGCCTCTTAAAGTGAGTGAGAAAATGTTCCCTCCTCTTCTATTTTCTAGAAGATATTCTTTACAATTACTGATTAATGCCATGCCCTTGATTCATAGCTGTGGAAGTTGTAGCAACTACACTTGGCTTCATGACCTTAGAAACAGCAAGAGCCAGCAGGCGCAGTGGCTCACGTCTGTAATCCCAGCACTTTGGGAGGCCGAGGCGGGTGGATCACGAGGTCAGGAAATCGAGACCATCCTGGCTAATGCGGTGAAACCCGTCTCTACTAAAAATACAAAACATTAGGCGTGGTGGCGGGCGCCTGTAGTCCCACCTACTCCAGAGGCTGAGGCAAGAGAATGGCGTGAACCCGAGAGGCGGAGCTTGCAATGAGCCGAGATCGCGTCACTGCACTCCAGCCTGGGCTACAGAGCAAAAGGCGGTCTCAAGAAAAGAAAAAAGAAAAAGAAGAAGAAGAAACAGCAGGAGCCATTGCTAAGACTGCCAGTCAAATAGCAAGACAAATTCATGGCTTTGAGATAATGCTTGAACTGAATGTGTAACATGCGGTTTGTAAGGTTTTAACTGATTTGATCTCTGCCTTTTTCTTGACCCTCATTACAACTATTCACCTCACACAGAATATTTTGGCTACATGGTTCCTCAAAGCAGTAAAGTTTTTAACTTCTTTAGAATACTTCCATTTCTTTTTTTCTCTGCATAAAATATTTGCCAAATATGTGCATATCTAGCTCCTTTTGGTCACTTATAACTCAGCTCACCTATCACCTCCTTGGAGATCATCTCTGATTCTATTAATAAAAAGAGATTACAGGTAACTCTCCAAAATGTTGCCTTGGTTTGTTTTATCTGAAGCACTTATCATAATCTTGCTTACTTATTGATGCTTTTTTCTTTCCAACTCTAGAACGTAACTGCATAAATGTAGTGATATTATTTTTCTTTCTTACTACTGCATTTATACTACCTATAATGGATCTGGCACATTGTAATTATTATCATAAACGTCTTATTTTAAAATACTGCTAATATATTTCCTAGTGGACATGTGGTGAGCAATTTAGATTTCCCTTCAAGACCATGACACTCAGGCTTTCAGCTGCTGGACTTTCTCTGTGTCCCTCTCTGGGGAATTGCCCTCTGCTAAAAGAAGATACCTCACCAAAGTCATGTCCCTTCCTTAGAGGTAGCTTGCATCCTCTCACAGGTCAATGTAGGAATGAAAAGGCCTGGCTCTATTGCCCCAATGCAGCACATTTCTGAGGGGTCACACCAAGGTCAGAGCTCCTTTTAAGATGGGCTGAGGTCACTGTTGTAAAAGCATTGCAGTTTTATTTCACCTTCTACCCAGTCCTGCTTCCTTCAGCGCCTTACAGGGTTGATTCCAAGAGCTTTCCTCAATAATCTTTTGAATCCAAATTTCTGTCTTAGAGACTGTTTCCTAGGGTACTTGACAGAAAGCAGCTCCTTCAGAAATATTTCTCAAATCTAACCTTTTCATCCAACTACCACTGACATATTATCAGCCTTATTACTTCCTATTTGGATTATTTCAACAGTCTTCTTTAGCCTCTCCTCTCTACCAGTTTTAGAATTCTTAGTTCTGAATCCCTTAAACATATTGAGTCATGGCTCCCTCTGGAAATCTAATAAAGATTTGTCTTCTTCCTCTACCTCCCATCAAATACCTGTACTTTTGCACCTATATACAAATTGTTGCATATTATTTTCATGGGCTAGGACTTCTTGAAACTCATCTATAGAACCTAGTTTAAGAAGTTCTGTTTGAAAGAATTGGAACAACTGAGTAGGCAAAATATAAAATTATTTACACACTTATTTTAAGAAAAAATAGAATATAATTTTTTATGTATCTTTATTGGCTCTTACAAACTCTTAGAGGCTCTTTCTCTTTGAAGGGGATTGGCTGTACAGTAGTAGTTCTAATATGAAATAGTAAGTAGTTCTTATTTCATATGAGTAAGTAATTTGTCCCCATTAATTTTGTATAATATAAAATGAAGAGAATTTTTTGAATGCAAATGGACTACTAATATGCATCATTTTAAATTGCTGATTAAATTAGTTAAAATCAAGAGAGTCACGATAAACAGCAAGCCACATGTGCTTTCCAGAAATGTGAATGCAGAATAATTTATCTATTAAAGTTAAAATAATAATATTTAAAACACTGAAATATATGTCTGATTGACTCATGGTCATTAACTCAACACAAATGAAAATCTTCTAATTATTTTATAATGATATTGAGGCTCAATTTGTTATTTTTCTATGAAGAGGAATTTTTTAGATGAAGAATTTCATTACAAAATCATTCATTTCATTACACACAGTCATAACAAAAAACATTTTGTTAACATTCTGTGAAATTTTATAGGGAATGCATATCTTAATAACTTCATGTTTATTCAATATTTTTTAGTATCAGACAGTTTGTTACACACTTTAAATGAAGTAGTCCATTTAACTTTCAAAACTACCTTAAAAAATGATTTTGAACCCCATATTACAAATGAAGAAAGACAGAGCAAGCTTGTTTCACCTAGGGCCTGCTGGCTGGACGCAGCCCAGGACAGCTTTGAATGTGGCCCAACACAAATTTGTAAACTTTCTTAAAACATTTTTTTTTAGCTCATAAACTATCATTAGTGTTAGTGTATTTTATATGTGGTCCAAGACAATTCTTCTTTCAATGTGGCCCAGGGAAGCCAAAAAATTGGACATCCCTGACTTAGAGGTTCTGCAATTAGCCCAAGGTCACACAGGTAGTGAGTGAAGAACCAAATCTCAAACTCATGACTATAGTATCTTTATAATGTAAAAAGTCCTTTAAAAGGTTCTATATTTAAGTTCATCCCCAGTAGTATAACAATATATATTTCTATTATCCCTATATTAGATAACTATTGCTGTATAGAAAACCACCTCAAAATTTAATGGCTTTAAATAGTAATCATTCATTTGCTTGCAACTCTGTGGGCCATCAATTTGAGGTAGTCTCAGCCAGGATGGTCCATCTCTACTCTGTGAGGTGTTGGCTGGGGTCAGTGCTCAGTCTAAGGCCACAATTTGCATAAATGGAATGGCCGGGATTACCAGTCCTCTCTCACTACATGATCTCTCATCTCCCAACAGACTAACATGGTCTTGGTCAAATGGTGACAGCATTTCTAGAAGGAGAGAATGGAGCTATTAGGCCTGCTGAGGCCTAAGTTTAGAAAGTGCACCACATCGGCCGGGTGCGGTGGCTCAAGTCTGTAATCCCAGCACTTTGGGAGGCCGAGATGGGCAGATCACGAGATCAGGAGATCGAGACCATCCTGGCCAACACGGTGAAACCCCGTCTCTACTAAAAAAATACAAAAAACTAGCCGGGCGAGGTGGCGGGCGCCTGTAGTCCCAGCTACTCGGGAGCTGAGGCAGGAGAATGGCGGGAACCCGGGAGGCGGAGCTTGCAGTGAGCTGAAATCCGGCCACTGCACTCCAGCCTGGGTGACAGAGCGAGACTCCGTCTCAAAAAAAAAAAAAAAAAAAGAAAGTGCACCACATCAATTCTGTTTCATTCGGTTGATCAAAGCAAGTCAAAAGCCCGTCAGCTACACAGACTTTAAAACTAGATTCCATCTTTTGATAAAGGGAGATGAAACTAATTTTTGATAATTTGAGATTTTGCATATTCCCATTAATAGTAATAATAAAGGCCTATTATGTATTACTTGATTGCTATTATTTAATAACTATCATATTTAATGTAGTAATCAAAACAAAGATTCTTGAAATTATCAAGATAAAAGTGAAAATACTGAAAAAATGGTATTATTATTGGTAAATTAAGATGGTAGATTCAAATGTAATTAGTTTGTTCAGTAGAAGCAATAGAGGTTTCTTTAGAATATACTGTAAAGTAAGATTCTAAGTTTAGTATCTTATTTTTGAAGCAACTCAGGAGCATACATCTTTTGGCATTTTTTATTAATATAAATAGTTTTTTTTTATTATACTTAAGTTCTAGGGTACATGTGCATAACGTGCAGGTTTGTTACATATGTATACTTGTGCCATGTTGGTATGCTGCACCCATCAACTCGTCAGCACCCATCAATTCATCATTTACATCAGGTATAACTTCCAATGCCATCCCTCCCCCCTCCACCCTCCCGGTGATAGGCCCCGGTGTGTGATGTTCCCCTTCTCGAGTCCAAGCGATCTCATTGTTCAGTTCCCACCTATGAGTGAGAACATGCGGTGTTTGGTTTTCTGTTCTTGTGATAGTTTGCTGAGAATGATGGTTTCCAGCTGCATCCATGTCCCTACAAAGGACACAAACTCATCCTTTTTTATGGCTGCATAGTATTCCATGGTGTATATGTGCCACATTTTCTTAATCCAGTCTGTCACTGATGGACATTTGGGTTGATTCCAAGTCTTTGCTATTGTGAATAGTGCCACAATAAACGTACATGTGCATGTGTCTTTATAGTAGCATGCTTTATAATCCTTTGGGTATATACCCAGTAATGGGATGGCTGGGTCATATGGTACTTCTAGTTCTAGGTCCTTGAGGAATCACCATACTGTTTTCCATAATGGCTGAACTAGTTTACAATCCCACCAACAGTGTAAAAGTGCTCCTATTTCTCCACATCCTCTCCAGCACCTGTTGTTCCTGACTTTTTAATGATTGCCATTCTAACTGGTGTGAGATGGTATCTCATTGTGGTTTTGATTTGCATGTCTCTGATGGCCAGTGATGATGAGCATTTTTTCATGTGTCTGTTGGCTGTATGAATGTCTTCTTTTGAGAAATGTCTGTTCATATCCTTTGCCCACTTTTTGATGGGGTTGTTTGTCTTTTTTCTTGTAAATTTGTTTGAGTTCTTTGTAGGTTCTGGATATTAGCCCTTTGTCTGATGAGTAGATTGCAAAAATTTTCTCCCATTCTATAGGCTGCCTGTTCACTCTGATGGTAGTTTCATATATAAGTAGTTTCTAATAGTTTAAAAGTCATAGAATTTAAATTTATCATTGTTTTCTGATAAAATCAAAGTTATTTAAAAATATTTTATCTTTGGAACACCTAAATGAATACATTGAAATATTCAGATAACAGAAGCAAAAAGATTCAACAACTGATGCAATTATCTTGTCAACAAGTTGCAGAAAATTATGCCTTTAGCTAAACATATTAATGCTTGGAAATTCATTTTTCTTTTAAACTTTCTGGTAGGTTAAAAATAGCAGTTGATGAAAATGCATTAAAAGAAGTATAACTCATAATTATTAGCAGAATTATAAAATGGTTAAAATGTTGGTGCAAAAATATTATCAGCCTTTTTTTCTGTTTTAGAATAATTTTCTCCTAAAATAAATGAAAACATTAGGTACTAAGTACTTTAGCAGTTGGCAAGCCAATATTGCTTTGTGTGTTTTCCAATGATTAAGACTAATCATTCAGATGATTTCTATTAGAATTTCTCTTTCTCTGTTAAAAAATAACTTTGTTGTAAAGTCAAATACTGAGCTTTCTTTTCAACCTGAGTATTGACTTATTCCTTTGTCTAATGGAGAGCAGTAACTTCCACATTCCGGGAAGAATACCAAGCATAGGATACCCAAACTGATAAACTGCTGTACTATTCCTTATTATTGACTATCAAAGTCCAGTTAAGATCCAATTAAAGTCCAAGATAAAAGAAGAGGAAAAAATTAACAGTAGATCAACAAACACACAAAACTTCTTGTGGAGTAAAAGTAGAAATATTTGGCTCATGAGCTTAACTATTCGTGAAAAATATACAAGGTTCCTTCCCACCTCACCTAATGAACAGGTTTTACTCTGTGGAATGATTATATCCTAAACTCGATTAACATTGGTGATTTCTGACTAAAATCATCTGTGCCCACAATACACATCCTCTCAGGTGGCAGACACCCTGATGATTTACCTTGTTTTTGCTATCTGGTATAGTTGGCACGAATGACATGAGAAAGCTAAATAAAGACTTGATGTAAACATTGTTTTCAGGGAATATAGCTTACCAAAAACCATCAGACATTTTCCAAACTTGGTCTGGGTAATAATCTTAGTAAATGCAATGCAATTAATACTCATAGAATACCAGGTCTATAAAATTACATTTGATTTAATGTTTACAACTCTCTCTCTTATACATTACTATTTCTATTCCCCAGACAAGTAAATTGAGGTCCCAAGAATTTAGTGGAGGATAGAGATAAGATTTAATTCAATTCTTTTTCAAAACTTAGGAGTTCTGTGAACAGTAAATGAGATCAGAGTCTAGGAGATCTGAATTCACAAGGGGGCTTTATCCATAGAAAACATCATAAAGCAGGCTATGCCTATTCATATCCACCTAAGTCTCAAAAGGGAATTGAGTTAAATGTAAGCTCCATGCCTCACTGAGTTCTCAAAACTGACCAGCACACCGTCTAATTTTGGATGCACATTTCTATATATGTCTTTGTCTGCATATGTTGATTTCTTTTGATGGAGCAAAGTACTTCATTATCTAGGTCTGAAGCATGCACAAAGAAAATGAAATGACTGGGATAAGAATCAGATCGTATTTTTGAATTCAATTCATTTAAGTTAATTAAAGATGTCATATCTTCGTATGAATTGGATTTAATTCATGTATTAAGTTCAAACAGTTTCTTAAGGGAAAAAATTATTCCTGAAGTATTCAGATAATAGTAGCAAAGGTCTTTTAAAAGTTATAATGATCTAATTTTTTGTGTTCACTGTTGTTTACATACATTAATATATATTAAACTTAGGCACACAAATCCATTTATAAAGTATTATTTTATAACTTTTCTCAACACATATAATTCTAAATGCTGACTTTGCATGTAGAACTTGCTTCCATACTAGTTATACTTTGATATTTTAAATGTCAGCAGCTCATCTTTGATGAGCAGCTTAACAATTCTAAAATAGCATGTATATTATTTTAATAAAGGAGAACCAGTTTGCAAACTCATGTCAATATTTTCTTCTACTACATACAAAGTGTCTATTGTTAAAAATGATGAGTTGAAAATCAGCTAGCTGGTGTCCTTTTCAAACCCATAATGTCGTAGTAAATTTGACTGTAATATATTTAAGCTACTAAAGACTCACTTACACCCAAACGTGAAAAGAATATTAATGTAGCACTGGAAGTTTGAATATGAGCATCAGAATGTTGTTCTTTTCCTGTAGACATTATATCATATTAACAGATGGCTTGCTTTTTTGCAAAGGAGATTTTTTTACTGCTAGAAAAAACACTCATGGTATAACTGAAAAGACAGTTGGACAGGGAGTGAGAAGATTGAGTTTTAGTCTAAGTTTTTTTATAATTCCACTTACACAATCTGAGGTAAGTCAGTTTTAGAAACTGAAAAAATTTTTTAGAAGTTTATGTTAACATTGTGGATATTAAAGAGGAAATTTGAAATAGATATTTAGTATCAACCTTAAAGAAGAGGAAGAGAGGATCACAAAATACCACTTTCTTTAAAATACCATTAGAGGATCACAATCCATTGGAGAATTTTTAAATAAATTAAGTGAACCAGAATTAGCATCTTAAAGAAATAATTAAGAATACAGTAGAGTAGAAAATATTTGTGTCTCACAGATAGCAAGTGTACATACTCTGTGAGAGTTCTTTCAGTTAAATAAATGTCTTGTGGTTTGCCATTAAATGTTAGATCAACTTTTCCCTAAATAAACTTAGTTTAAATATTGAGACACCAAGAGGTATAGGAAAAGGCATATTGTTAACATAAAGAGGCTTCCTATGAAGAGCAAGGAAGACACAAAAGTTGGTTCAAATGATTTGAGTGAAGGGAGGGGCCAGTGGCTTCATTTTTTATTGTGATTTGGAAGTAGGGCTGGCTGGATGAGGGTTTTTAGGGTTTGAGTGGTTCGCACTACTCTCTGACACCAAAAAAGCAAACTAGAGAATGTATATGTTGTTTCATTAATTTTCTCAGCTTTGAGAAAAAGAGGAAAACGGAGTGGTTGAGCTTTGAAGCTTTCGTGGTCAAACATCACAAATGAATTCAGAATCTTTGTTATGAGAGATATCCATGTGTATAACTGGTCACTTCTTATTGAGAAGTGCTATCAAAAAAATTAAAGTTTCTATTATCATGCAGTTTTACCACTTAAAATTGAGGAAAATTTCAAATATTCAACACATTTCAAAATATTAGAAATCTGTAAGTTATCTTGTGAAGGGAGAGTTCCAGTTTATATGGTTTCTATCTACTTATTTATCCCCAGTGCAAGGGGATTTCTGCAAGTGGAAAGAGACCTTCTTTGCTAATAGATATAGAAGTTGTACTTATACAAGAATCATGGTGCATTAGCCATCACTCAAATTACAACCGATGATCGGGAAACCATGTCCATTGGTAGGCCGGTAGGATTCTATCCACTAGTATCACAGGACAATCGACTTATCAGAGAATATGCCAATATCTCTCAGCCAGGTATTAGAGTCTCCTTAGAAATTTATACTCCTAGCCCTGGTGGATATCATTTTCCAGAAATATATTCCTGACTTGGAGCAACCCCAGTTGTTTAGCACCTCACTCGTGCCATGGATAACTGCTTTGAAGTAAGTGGTATTTTGTGGCGCTCTCCTTCATTTTTCTTAAAGTTAATACTAAATACATATTTCATATTTCCTCTTTAATATTCACAGCATTAATATAAACAACCCATATCTCAGACTTTTAGCATTATTGTGTAATATGCCTTACCATATAAGCTATAATTTTACTGATAAAATCATGTTTTATTTTTAATTTCTCTGTTTTGTGAAAGATTCTCCTTCCTAAAATATTTCTATACCCTAACTTAATGCATCCCAAATATTAACTAAGGATTCATTGACCAGTAAAATCTGATTAGAATGAACTTGAATCCCTTTCTAGGTCTCATGAAAGTGTCAAAATGTTTCCAGAGTTCTGTGAATTTCTAGAAAACCTAGGTTCTCATAGTCACCAAAACTCTAGGCTGCTACTTCTGATGAATTGCTTCCATTTATAAATAATATCTCAAAGCTATATTTTTTCCATTCCTGTTTGTCTTGCATTATGTGAAGAAAGAAACAATTTGTGTGTGTGTATGTGTGTGTGTGTGCGTGCACGCGTGTGTGTGTCTGGAGTCGAAGTCCCACTCTGTCATTCAGGATGGAGTGCTGTGCCATGATTATAGCTCACTGCAGCCTCAAACACCAGGACTCAAGTGATTCTCCTACCTCAGCCTCCTGATTAGCTGGCAGTACAGGTGCATGTCACCATGCCTGGCTAATTGTTTTTGTAGAAATGAGGTCACAGTATATTGTCCAGATTGGTCTTGCATTCATGGCCTCAAGCCCTCCTCCTGCCTTAGTCTCCCAAAGTGCTGCAATTACAGGTATGATCCACTTTACCTGGTGTGATTAGCATGATTTACTTAAATTTTTAATTTTAATTTTTATGGGTACATAGTAGATATATACATTTATGGGGTGAATATATATATATATATATTGAGATGTATATATATATATATAATGAGATGTTTTGATACAGGAATGCAATGCATAATAATCATATCAAGTGAATGGAGTATCTATACCTCAAACATTTATCCTTTTTATTGCAAGCAATCCAATTATATTATTTAAGTTATTTTAAAATGTAAAATTAAATTATTATATGGTTTGTGGAAAAGTGTTTTTTTTCAAATGTATTAAAACATTGCAAATATACATTAGCATTATCATTAACTAAACTCCATGATTTATTCAGGTTTCTTTGGTTTATTTTCCAGAGTTCCATCCTGTATACATCCCTAATTTAGTCATCATGTCTCCTTAGGATCCTCTGGAATATGACAGTTTCTCAGATTTACCTTGGTTTTTTTCTAACCTTAACAGTTTTAAGGCATACTGGCCAGGTGTTTTATAGAATTTCTCTCAATTTTGGGGTGTCTTCTGTTTATCTCATAGTTAGATTGTGGTTATGAGTTTTGGGAGGTAAAGTGCTATTTTAATCATATCATATCAAGGGTAAATCCTACCAACATGACTTAATACTGATGATGTTAACCTTATTCAACTGGTTGAGGTAGTTTTTGAAAATTTCTCCACTATAAAGTTACTTTTCTCTCCTTTCTTGTCCAGTCAAAAAGCCAGTTCCACACTTTAAGGGAAGGGGAGCTATGCTTCAACTTCTTGACGGATATTTTATTGCTTAAGTTACCCCAACTTTGGCCATTAGGAGCTCTTTCATTTGGTTCTGGTGTCTCCTTGACAAATCTTCATCATCATGGGCTTGATATTTTTTTAATCTCTCTCATTTTCCTGCCCTATAAACTGCTCCAGGCCCATCCTATATATTTTCTGCCTCAGGCCTAGTTCTATCCTTTTCTCAAAGGATCCTTGGTTCTTTTTGTTGGAGAATGGAGTTAGACAACATCCCTGAGCACTAGATAGTTTGTTGTTACTGGCATCTCACTGTTTCTAAGGCCTTTCAACAGATAGTGCTAGTATATACTAACCCCAGTATATACACAGGCTTATAATTCCATAATATATATATATATATACACACACACATATATATACACACACACACATATATTTATATTGAAATAAAAATGAATTGATACTTATGTCTTCAACTTTAATCAGTACTAAAAGGTTCATTCTGGCCTCTCTCCTTGCTTATCTGTAATCTCTAACTCCCACAGTGAAAAAACCTCATCCCCACCATCCATGAATCATTTTTCTTATTTGTTCAATTTTATTATACCCACATAGGAAATGACTTTTCCAATCAGAGTACAGTGCTCATGTATCACTTCTTTGTATTTAGTCTTCAAGATTCTGTTCATTTGCAAAGTTACTCAGGTCAGCATCTCTATTGCCTTTCCTGCTTCGGTGAGGTTATATTATACATTTATAATACAGTTAGATTCTGTTGTCATAATCTGCATTTTATTCTTGGATACCTTGTCCTTCTAGTTGATGTTTTAAATTTTCCATACTTAAAGGTTTATTCTTCTGTTGTAAAGTTCTGTGGATTTGACAAAAGTATAGTGTAATATATTCACCACTAGAGTACCATACGAAACTGCTTTACCTTCCTGGAAAAAAAAAAATCTCCTGTGCATCATCTAGACCCCCCTTCCCTTTCTCAAACCCTTGACAATTCTTGATCTGTTTCCCATCTTTACTGTTTATTGTTTTCCAGATTGTTATATAAATGGAATCATACAGTATGTAGCCTCCTCATACTGGCTTCTTTCAATGAGCAATAGACATTTAAAATTTGTCCGTATTGGCAAGTGAATTAATAGTTTTCTCCTTTTAATCAGTGAAAATAGTATTATAACTGTGGATGTACAAGTTTATTTATCTGCTCATCTGTTGATGACATCTTTGCTACTCCTAGTTTTTAGTGATCATGAATAAAAACTATAAGCATTCACATGCGGGGTTTTCTATGGACATAAATTTTCAAGTCACTTGTGTAAATACTTAAGAGTTTGAATGCTGAATAGTATGGTAAGGCTATGATTAGTTTTGAAGAAACTGCCAAACTCCACCTCTGGGGACAGGGCATAGCTGAACAAAAGGCAGCAGAAACCTCTGCAGTCTTAAATATCCCTGTCTGACAGCTTTGAAGAGAGCAGTGGTTCTCCCAGCATGGAGTTTGACATCTGAGAACAGACAGATTGTCTCCTCAAGTGATCCCTGACCCCCAAGTAGCCTAACTGGGAGGCACCTCCCAGTAGGGGCCGACTGACACCTCACTTGGTTGGGTACGCCTCTGAGACGAAGCTTCCAGAGGAACGATCAGGCAGCAGCACTTGCTGTTCAGCAATATTCGCTGTTCTGCAGCCGCTGCTGCTGTTACCCAGGCAAACAGGGTCTGGAGTGGACCTCCAGCAAATGCCAACAGATCTGCAGCTGAGGGTCCTGACTGTTAAAAGGAAAAATAACAAACAGAAAGGACATCCACACCAAAACCCCATCTGTATGTCACCATCATCAAAGACCAAAGGTAGATAAAACCACAAAGATGGGGAAAAAACAGAGCAGAAAAGCTGAAAATCCTAACACTCCAAGTGCCTCTCCCCCTCCAAAGGAATGCAGCTCCTCACCAGCAATGGAACAAAGCTGGAGGGAGAATGACTTTGATGAGTTGAGAGAAGAAGGTTTCAGATGATCAAACTTCTCTGAGCTAAAGAAGAACCCATCACAAAGAAGCTAAAAACCTTGAAAAAAGATTAGATGAATGGCTAACTAGAATAACTAGTGCAAAGAAGTCCTTAAATGACCTGATGGAACTGAAAACCATGGCACGAGAACTACATAACTCATGAACGAGCTTCAGTAGCTGATTTGATCAAGTGGAAGAAAGGGTATAAGTGATTGAAGATCAAATGAATGAAATGAAGTGAGAAGAAAAGTTTAGAGAAAAAAGAGCAAAAATAAATGAACAAAGCCTCCAAGAAATATGGGACTAGGTGAAAAGACTAAATCTACATCTGATTGCTGTACCTGAAAGTGACAGAGAGAATGAAACCAAGTTGGAAAACACTCTTCAGGATATTATCCAGGAGAACTTCCCCAACCTAGCAAGGCAGGCCAACATGCAATTCAAGAAATACAGAGAACGTCACAAAGATACTCCTCGAGAAGAGCAACTCCAAGACATGAAATTGTCAGATTCACCAAAGTTGAAATGAAGGAAAAAAAATGTTAAGGGCAGCCAGAGAGAAAGGTCAGTTACCCACAAAGGGAAGCCCATCAAACTGACAGCAGATCTCTTGGCAGACACTCTATAAGCCAGAAGAGAGTGGGGGCCAATACTCAACATTCTTGAAGAAAAGAATTTTCAACCCAGAATTTCATATCCACCCAAATTAAGTTTCATAAGTCATAAGTGAAGGAGAAATAAAATCTTTTACAGACAAGCAAATGCTGAGAGATTTTGTTACCACCAGGCCTACCCTACAAGATATCTTGAAGGAAGCACTAAACATGGAAAGGAACAACCGTTACCAGCCACTGCAAAAACATGCCAAATTGTAAAGACCATCGATGCTAGGAAGAAATTGCATCAGCTCACAAGCAAAATAACCAGCTAACATCATAATGACAGGATCAAATTCACACATAACAATATTAACTCTGAATGTAAATGGGCTAAATGCTCAATTAAAAGACACAGACTGGCAAATTGGATAAAGAGTCAAGACTCATCACTATGCTGTATTCAGGAGACCCATCTCACATGCAGAGACACACATAGGCTCAAAATAAAGGGATGGAGGAAGATCTACCAAGCAAATGGAAAACAAGAAAAAGGCAGGGGTTGCAATCCTGGTCTCTGATAAAACAGACTTTAAACCAACAAAGATCAAAAAAGACAAAGAGGCCATTACATAATAGTAAAGGGATCAATTCAACAGAAGAGCTAACTATCCTAAATATATATGCACCCTATACAGGAGCACCCAGATTCATAAAGCAAGTCCTTAGAGACCTACAAAGAGACTTAGACTCCCATACAATAATAATGGGAGACTTCAAGACCCCACTGTCAACATTAGACAGATCAACGAGACAGAAAGTTAAAAAGGATATCCAGGAATTGAACTCAGCTCTGCACCAAGCAGACCTAATAGACATCTACAGAACTCTCCAACCCAAATCAACAGAATGCACATTCTTCTCAGCAGCACATCACACTTGTTCCAAAATTGACCACATAGCTAGAAATAAAGCACTCCTCAGCAAATGTAAAAGAACAAAAATTATAACAAACTGTCTCTCAGACAACAGTGCAATCAAACTAGAACTTAGGGTTAAGAAACTCACTCAAAACCACTCACCACACGGAAACTGCACAACCTGCTCCTGAATGACTACTGGGTACATAACAAAATGAAGGCAGAAATAAATATGTTCTTTGAAACCGATGAGAACAAAGATGCAATATACCAGAATCTCTGGGACACATTAAAGCAGTGTGTAGAGGGAAATTTATAGCACTAAATGCCCACTAGAGAAAGTAGGAAAGATCTAAAATTGACACCCTAATATCACAATTAAAAGAACTAGAGAAGCAAGAGCAAACACTCAAAAGCTAGCAGAAGGCAAGAAATAACTAAGATCAGAGCAGAATTGAAGGAGATAGAGACAAAAAAACCCTTCAAAAATCAATGAATCCCGGAGCTGGTTTTTTGAAAAGATCAATGAAATTGATAGACCATAGCAAGACTAATAAAGAAGTAAAGAGAGAAGAATCAAATAGATGCAATAAAAAATGATAAAGGGGATATCACCACCGGTCACAGAGAAATACAAACTACCATCAGAGAATACTATAAACACCTCTGCGCAAATAAACTAGAAAATCTAGAAGAAATGGATAATTTCCTGGACACATACACCCTCCCAAGACTAAACCAGGAAGAAGTTGAATCCCTTAATAGTCCAATAACAGACTATGAAATTGAGGCAATAATTAATAGCCTACCCACCAAAAAAAGTCCAGGACCAGATGGATTCACAGACGAATTCTACCAGAGGTACAAGGAGGAGCTGGTACCATTCCTTCTGAAATTATTCCAATCAATAGAAAAAGAAGGAATCCTCCCTAACTCATTGTATGAGGGCAGCATCATCTTGATACCAAAGCCTGGCAGAGACACAACAAAAAAGATAATTTTAGACCATATCCCTGATAAGCATCGATGCAAAAATCCTCTATAAAATACTGGCAAACCAAATCCAGCAGCACATCAAAAAGCTGATCTACCATGATAAGTGTGATTCATCCCTGGGATGCAAGGCTGGTTCAACATTCGCAAATCAATAAACATAAACCATCATATAAACAGAACCAAAGACAAAAACCACATGATTATCTCAATAGATGCAGAAAAGGTCTTTGACAAAATTCAACAGCCTTCATGCTAAAGACTGTCAGTAAATTAGTATTGATGGGATGTATCTCAAAATTAGAGCTATTTATGACAAATCCACAGCTAATATCATACTGAATGGGCAAAAACTTGAAGCATTCCCTTTGAAAACTGGTACAAGACAGGGATGCCTTCTCTCACCATTCCTATTCAGCATAGTGTTGTAAGTTCTGGCCAGGGCAATCAGGCAGGGGAAAAAAATAAAGGGCATTCAATTAGGAAAAGAGAAAGTCAAATTGTCCCTGTTTGCAGATGACATGATTGTATATTTAGAAAACCCCATTGTCTCAGCCCAAAATCTCCTTAAGCTGATAAGCAACTTCAGCAAAGTCTCAGGTATAAAATCAAAGTGCAAAAATCACAAGCATTCTTATACACCAAAAACAAACAGAGAGCCAAATCATGAGTTAACTCCCATTCACAATTGCTTCAAAGAAAATAAAATACCTAGGCATCCAACTTACAAGGGATGTTAAAGACCTCTTCATGGAGAACTACAAACCACTGCTCAATGAAATAAAAGAGGACACAAACAAATGGGAGAACATTCCATGTTCATGGATAGGAAGAATCAATATCGTGAAAACAGCCATACGCCCAAGGTAATTTGTAGATTCAATGCCATCCCATCAAGCTACCAATGACTTTCTTTGCAGAATTGGAAAAAAATTACTTTAAAGTTCATATGGAACCAAAAAGGAGCCCGCATTGCCAAGACAATCCTAAGCCAAAAGAACAAAGCTGGAGGCATCACGCTACCTGACTTCAAACTATACTACAAGGCTACAGTAACCAAAACAGCATGGTACTGGTACCAAAACAGAGATATAGACCAATGGAACAGAACAGAGTCCTCAGAAATAATACCACACATCTACAACCATCTGATCTTTGACAAACCTGACAAAAACAAGAAATGGGGAAAGGAGTCCCTATTTAATAAATGGTGCTGGGAAAACTGGCTAGTCATATGTAGAAAGCTGAAACTGGATCCCTTCCTTACACCTTACACAAAAATTAATTCAAGATGGATTAAATACTTAAATGTTAGACCTAAAACCATAAAAACCCTAGAAGAAAACCTAGGCAATAACATTCAGGACATAGGCATGGACAAGGACTTAATGTCTAAAACATTAAAAGCAATGGCAACAAAAGCCAACATTGAGAAATGGGATCTAATTAAACTAAAGAGCTTCTGCACAGCAAAAGAAACTACCATCAGAGTGAACAGGCAACCTACAGAATGGGAGAAAATTTTTGCAGTCTACTCATCTGACAAAGGGCTAATATCCAGAATTTATGAAGAACTCAAACAAATTTACAAGAAAAAATCAAACAACCCCGTCAAAAAGTGGGTGAGGGATATGAACAGACACTTCTCAAAAGAAGACATTTATGCAGCCAACAGACACATGAAAAAATGCTCATTATCACTGGCCATCAGAGAAATGCAAATCAAAACCACAATGAGATATCATCTCACACCAGTTAGAATGGCAATCATTAAAAAAGTCAGGAAACAACAGATGCTGGAGATGATGTGGAGAAATAGGAACACTTTTACACTGTTCATGGGACTGTAAACTAGTTTAACCATTGCGAAAGACAGTGTGGCTGGCCGGGCGCGGTGGCTCAAGCCTGTAATCCCAGCACTTTGGGAGGCCAAGACGGGCGGATCACTAGGTCAAGAGATCGAGACCATCCTGGCTAACACAGTGAAACCCCGTCTCTACTAAAAAAAAAAAAAAAAGACAGTGTGGCGATTCCTCAAGGATCTAGAACTAGAAATACCATTTGACCCAGCCATCCCATTATTTGGTATATACCCAAAGATTATAAATCATGCTGCTATAAAGACACATGAACATGTATGTTTATTGCAGCACTACTCACAATAGCAAAGACTTGGAATCAACTCAAATGTCCATCAATGATAGACTGGATTAAGGAAATGTGGCACATATACACCATGGAATACTATGCAGCCATGAAAAAGGATGAGTTCATGTCCTTTGTAGGTGCATGGATGAAGCTGGAAACCATCATTTTCAGCAAACTATTATGAGGACAAAAAACCAAACACCACATGTTCTCACTCATAGGTGGGAATTGAACAATGAGGACACTTGGACACAGGAAGGGGAACATCACACACCGGGACCTGTTGTGGGGTGGGGGGAGAGGAGAGAGATCGCATTAGGAGATATACCTAATGCAAATAATGAGTTAATGGGTGCCACACACCAACATGGCACATGTATGCATATGTAACAAACCTGCATGTTGTGAACATGTACCCCAGAACTTAAAGTATAAAAAAAATTTTTGATTCACCTAAAGCCTTGTGAACAGGCAAATGGGTGTCTATTTTGTTAGACCTATTCTACAGTTACAATTACTAAAAAGAACAAGACTTGAAAAGATGTTCTTACATATTAGTAAGTTTTTCAAAGCACATTTCAGAGTAATATGTGTAATGTCAGTTTTATAAATTAAAAGGAACAAGTTTTCTGCAAAAAAAAAAAAGAAAATAATGTTAAGCATCTTTCTGTGTCTTTGTTTACTATCTATAAATCTTCTTTTGTGAGGTTTAAAATTATTTTCCCAGATCTTAGAGGAAAGGCTGTAAGTTTTTCCCACTTTTAAATGGATTGTTTTCCAATTGTTGACTTTTACGAGTTCATTGTATATTTTTGATACAATTTCTTTTATCAGATATGTATCTTCCAAATATTTTCTCCCAGTCTGTGATTTGTCTTTCCACCTGAGGAGAGGAGAGGGAAGAGTGGTGAGGATGTTTTATCATGGATACCAGCTCAGACACTGCAGGATAGAGCATCGGTCAGAATCATAAGACCCTCTTTCCAGGCTCCCAACTAACATTGCTGGACACACCCTGGGCCAGAAGGGAACCTGCTTCTTTGAAGAAAAAAACAAAAAATACAGTCCTGGAAGGATTAATTATCTGCTAATTGAAGAGCTTTTGGGCCTTGAATTACCAGCGATACAAAGGTATGACATTGAGGGCCTTGGGTGAGACTCTGAGACTTGCTGACTTCAAGTATCAGCTCAGCCATGAGGAGGATGGAGTAACAATTGAGGTTGGCAATTTCAGGACTTGACTCTTGTATGGAATTTCTGGAGATTTCCCGGAACAGAGGGGAGGCCACTTCCCTGAAAGGTAAGTCCCAGGCCAGATAGCATCTACCACAAGCTGACTGAAGAGCCCTTGGGCATTAAGGGAACATTTGGGGTAGTCTGGCAGTACTCCCCATGGGCCTGTTATAGCAGTGATCACAGAGTGAGGTGCCTCTGCCTTTGAAAAGGGGAGGGAAGAGTGGAAAGGACAGCATATTGTGGTTTGAGTGTCACCTTAGCCACAGTGCAATAGAATAACAGGTAGACAGATTTCCAAGGTATTTTACTGTAGACCCTGGCTCCTTAACAGCAACTCTGGACCCAACGAGAGCTTGGGGGAACTCACTGTCCCGAAGGAAAAGAGACAGACTTGACTGGCTTTGTGTACTGCTGATTATAGAGTCCCAAGGCTTAGAACAAACATAGGCAGTAGGCAGTAGCCAGGGAGTGGTTACAGGAGGCCTTTGATGAGACAGAACACTATGCTGGCTTCAGGTCTGACCCAGTGCAGTCTTAGTTGTGGTGGCCATAGGGGTGCTTGTGTCACTCTACCCCAAGCTTCAGATGGCTCAGAAAACAGAGAGACTCCATTTGTTTGAGAGACAGAGAAGAGAACTAGAGTCTCAGCCTGGTAACCCAGAGAATTGTCTCAGATCTTGCCCAACACCATCTAGAGGATACCTCTAAAATTCTGGAAGAACTACGGTGTTAATAGGCTTGGGGCATACCTTAAAGCAGATACAGCTTAGATAACAATACCCAAGTCCTTCCTAATATCTGAAAAGCCTTCCCAAGATGGATGAGTACAAACAATCCCAGATGAAGAAGACTACAGTTACCTAAGTCTTCAATGTCCAGATACAGGTGAAGATCTGTAAGTATCCAGATAACCCAGGAAAACACAACCTCACTGTGTGAAAGAAATAAGGCACTAAGGACTAATCCTGGAGAGACAGTAATATGTGAACTTTTGAGACAGAGAATTTAAAATAGCTGTTTTGAGGAAATGCAAAGATATTCAATATAATACAAAGAAATAATTCAGAATTACATCAGAAAAAAATTAACAAAGGGATTAAAATGATTACAAAGACTCAGGAAGAAACCCTGGAGCAAAAGAAATGCAATTGCAATACTGAAGAATGCATCAGATAATTTTTTTTTTTTTTTTTGAGACGGAGTCTCACTCTGTCGCCCAGGCTGGAGTGCAGTGGCATGATCTTCGCTCACTGCAAGCTCCGCCTCCCAGATTCATGCCATTCTTCTGCCTCAGCCTCCTAAGTAGCTGGGATTACAGGCATGTGCCACCACGCCTGGCTAATTTTGTATTTTTAGTAGAGATGGGGATTCTCCATGTTGCTAAGGCTGGTCTTGAACTTCTGACCTCAGGTGATCAGCCCACCTCGGCCTCTCAAAGTGCTGGGATTACTGGAGTGAGCCACCGTGCCCGGCAGCATTAGATAGTTTTAATAGCAGAATTCATCAAGCAGAAGTATTAGTGATCTTGAAGACATGCTATTTGAAAATAGAAGAGAGAAATGAAAAAATAACAAAAAACAATGAAGCACACCTGCAGGACTTAAAAAACGACCTCAAAAGAGCAAATCTAAGAGTCCTTGTTCTTACAGAGGAGGTAGAGAAACGGATAAGAGTAGAAAGTTTACCAAAGGAATAAAGCAGAGAACTTCTCAAACCTAGAAAAATTAATCAGTATCAAAGTGCAAGAAGTTTACAGAACATGAAGCATATTTAGCACAAAGAAGACTGCATCAAGACATTTCATAACCAAACCCCTCAAGTTCAAGAATAGAGAAAATATCTCAAACACAGCAAGAGAAAAGAAATAACATACAATGGACCTTAAATAATCAAACTTCCAAAAGTCGAGGATAAAGAAAAGTTCTAAAAGCAGCAAGAGAAAAAACAAACAAACTACAAATAACAAGCAGCAGAGCTTCAAAATGTCCAACAGCAGACTTTTTACTGGAAACTTTACAGGCTAGGAGAGAGTGCAATGACCTATGTAAAGTGCTGAAGGGAAAAACAAACAAACAAATAAAAAACTTCTACCCTAGAATCGTATATCTGGTGAAAATATCCTTCAAACATGAAGGAGAAATAAATACTTTGCCAGACAATCAAAAGCTGAGGGATTTCATCAACACTAGACTTGTCCTAAAAGAAATGGTAAAGGGAGTACTTCAATCAAAAATAAAAGGATGTTAATGAGCAATAAGTAATCACATGCAAGTACAAAACTCACTGATAATAGTAAGTACACAGAAAAACAGAATATTATAACACTATAATTGTAGTGTGTTAATTGCTCTTTTACTAAGCAGAAAACTAAACAATGAACCAATGAAAAATAACTACAACAACTTTTCAATATAAAAACAGTAAAATGATTTATAAATAGAAACAGAAAAAGGTTAAAAAAAGGTTGGACAAAGTTAAGATAGTCATTTTGTTAGTTTTATTTTTGCTTTTTGGTTTTTATGAAGTAGTTATTAGGTTAAAATAATGGGTTATAAAATAGTATTTGCAAGTCTCCTGGCAACCTCAAACTAAAAACTATACAAGAGATACAAAAATAAAATAAAATTCAAGAAACAAAATCTTACCACCAAAGAAAATCATTTTACCAAAAGGAAGAAAGAAATGAAAGAAGGAAGACCAGAAAACAAACAGAAAACAAATTAAAAAGTGGCAGAAATTGGTCCTTATCAATAATAGCATTTAAAGTAAATAAGATAAACTCTCCAATCAAAAGACACAGACAGGCTGAATAAATTATGAAACAAGACCCATTAATGCTTTGCCTGCAAGAAGGACACTTCACCTATAAAGACACAAATAGATTGAAATTAAAGAGATGGAAAAAGATGTCTCATGAAAATGTAAACCAAAAAAGAGCAGAAGTCACTCTACTTATATAAGACAAAACAGATTTCAATGGCCGGACGTGGTGGCTCACACTGTAATCCTAACACTTTGCAAAGCCAAAGTGGGCAGATTGCCAGAAGTTTGAGACATGCCTGGGCAATATGGTGAAACCCTGTCTCTACTAAAAATAAAAAATAATAAAAATTCAAAATAGATTTCAAGACAAAAACTATAAACAGAGACAAAGAAGCTCACTATGTAATGAAAAAGGAGTCAATTCAGCAAAAGGATATAACAATTTAAATATATATGTACCCGACAATGGAGCACCCAGATATATAGTGCAAATATTATTAGAGCTAAAGTGAGAGATAGACCCCATTACCATAATGTCCCACTTTCAGTATTGGACAGATCTTTCAAACAGAAATCAACCAAGAAACATTGGATTTAATCTGCGCTATAGACCAATTGATATTTACAAGATTGAATACATATTTACAATTTTTTTTTTTTTTTTTTTTTTTGAGACGGAGTCTTGCTCTGTTACCCAGGATGGAGTGACGGGCACGATCTTGGCTCACTGCAAGCTCTGCCTCCCAGGTTCATATCATTCTCCTGCCTCAGCCTCCCAAGCAGCTGGGACTACAGGCACCTGCCACCACGCCTGACTAATTTTTGTATTCTTTTTTTTAGTAGAGACAGGGTTTCACCATGTTAGCCAGGATGATCTCGATCTCCAGACCTCGTGATCCACCCTCCTCGGCCTCCCAAAATGCTGGGATTACAGGTGTGAGCCACCATGCCCGGCCCAAAATGTTTTATCTAACAGCTGCAAAATATACATTCTTTTCTCCGCACTTAGATAATTCTGAAGAATAGGCCATACATTAGGTCACAGAACAAATCTTAAAACTTTCAAAACAAATTAAAATAATATCAAGCATCTTCTCTGACCACATGAAATAAAACTAGCAATTAATACCAAGAAGAATTCAGAAAATATACAAATAAATTGACATTTTAAAAGATGTCCCTGAATGACCAGTGGGTCAATGAAGAAAATAAGCACAAAATAGAAAAATTTCTAGAAACAAAGGATAATGGAACCACAGCATACCAAACCCTATGGGATGCAGGAAAAGCAGTACTATGAGGGCAGTTTATAACTATCAGTGCAAACATCAAAAAAGAAAAAAAACTTTAAATAAACAACTTAATGATGCATCTTTAAAAACTAAAAAAGCAAGAGCAAACCAAACCAAACCCAAAATTAGGGGAAGAAAGGAAATAATAAAGATCAAAGCAGAAATAAATGAATTTAAAATGAAGGAAACAATACAAAAGATCAATGAAACAAGAAGCTGATTTTTGGAAAAGTTAAACAAAATTGACAAACCTTTAGCCAGACAAAGACAAAAAAGATAAGATTCAAATAAACAAAATAATATATAAAAAAGAAGACATTACAACTGATACTGTAGAAATTCAAAGGATAATTTGTGGCTACTATGAGCAACTATATGCCAATGAACTGGGAAATCAAGAAGAAATGCACTAATTCCTAGACACATAAAACCTACCCAGATTGAACCACAAAGAAATAAAAAATCTAAGCAGACCAATGACATGGTACAAGGTTGAAGCCATAATAAGAAGTCTTTTAGTAAAGAAAAGCTTGAAACCCAATGGCTTCACTGCTGAATTCTACCAAACATTTAGAAAATAATACCAATTCTACTCAAACTATTCTGAAAAATAGAGGAGGAAGAAATACTTCCAAACTCATTATAAGAGGTCAGTATTACCCTGATACAAAAACCAGACAAAGATACATAAAAGAAGAAAACTGTAGGCCAATATCTCTGATGAATATTGATGCAAATATCTTAACGAAATGCTAGGAAATCAAATTCAACAATACATTAAAATGATAGTTCATCATGACCAAGTCCAATTTATCCCTGGAATGCAAGGATGGTTCCACAAAAGCAAATCAATCAATGTGATACATCATATCAATATAATGAAGGACAGAAACTACAGTAGCATTTACATTGATACTGAAAAAGCATTTGATAAAATTTAGCATCTCTTCATGATAAACACTCTCAAAAAGCTGGGGATAGAAGGAATATACATCAACACAATAAAATTCATGTATTACAGAACCATAGTCATGCTTCTGTAACCATAACTAATGATATGGTTTGGGTCTGTGTAGGGAAAAATTGCACGTCTTTCCTTCAAGATTGATATGGTTTAAGTCTGAATGGGGAAAAACTGAAAGCCTTTAATCTGAGATTGGAAACACAATAAGGATGCCCACTTTCACCATTGTTATTGAACATAGTACTGGAACCCCTAGCTAGAGCAATCAGACAAGAGAAAGATATAAATGGCATCGAAATTGCAAAGGATGAAGTCAATTTTTTCTTATTTGCGGATGATATGATTTTATATTTGGAAAAACCCAAAGACTAAACAAAAACAATGATTATAACTAATAAATTCAGTTAAGTTTCAGGATACAAAATCAATGTACAAAAATTAGTAGCATTTTATATGCCAGTGATAAAAATTGTGAAAGAGAAAATAAAAAGTAATCCCATTTACAATAGTGACAAATAAAATTAAATACCTAGGAATTAACAAGAGATGTGAATGATCTCTATAATAATAACAATTATAAAACACCAATGAAAGAAATTGAATAGGAAACCAAAGACATGAAAAAATATTCCATTTTCCTGGATTGGAAGAATCAACATTAGTACAATGTCCATGCTATCAAAAAACGTCTACAGACTTAAAGCAACCCCTATCAAAATATCAAATGCATTCTTCACAGAAAAAGAAAACATTATCCTAAAATTTATATGCAGTCACAAAATATTCAGCATAGTCACAGCTAAGTAAGTATAAAACAACGGCAACAACAAACCAGAGGAATCAAATTACCTGATTTTAAATTATACTACATAGCTTACAGTAACCAAAACAGAATGATACTGGCATAAAAACAGACACATAGATCAATGGAACAGAATAGATAACCCAAAAACAAATCTACAAACTTGCAGTAAACTAATTTTTTACAAAGGTGCCAAGAACATGTGCCGGAGAAAAGACAATCTCTTCAGTAAATATGCTGAGAAAATTGGACATACATATGGAGAAGAAGGAAGCTTGAACCCTGTCTCTCATGGTATACAAAAATAAAATTAAAATAGATTAAATACTTTAAGATCTCAAACTTTGAATCTACTGCAAGAAAACTTTTGAAAAATTCCTCAAGACATTAGTCTGTGCAAAGATTTACTGAGTAATACACCACAAGCACAGGCAACCAAAGCAAGTGTAGACAAATTGGATGACATCAAGTTAACACACTTCTGCATAGCAAAGGAAATAATCGACAAAGTGAAGAGACAACTCATAGAAAGGGAAAAAATATTTGCAAACTTCCCAACTGGCAATGGATTAATAACCAGTATATATGTATACTGGTTTTATACTATACATATATATACACATACATGTATATAAAAGGAACTCAGACAACTTTATAGGAAAATATCTAATAATTCAATCAAAAATGAGGAAAAGATTTAAATACACATTTCTCAAAAGAAGACATACAAATGGCATGCAAGCATATGAAAACGTGCTCACCATCCCTGATCATCAGAAAAATGCAAATCAAAACTACAATGAGGTATCATTTCACCCCAGGTAAAATGGCTTATATTCAAAAGACAGGCAATAACAAATGCTGGCAAGGATGTGGAGAAAAGAGAATCCTCATACACTGTTGATTGGAATGTAAATTACCACAGCCATTATGAAGAAACAGCACGGAGGTTCCATAAAAAAACTAAAAATAGAGCTACCATATGATCCAGCAGTCTTACTGCTGGGCATACATCCAAAAATAAGGAAAGTCAGTATGTAAAGAGATATCTGCATTCCCATGTTTGTTGCAGTACCATTCACAATAGCCAAGATTTGGAATCAACCTAAGTGCCATCAAAGGATTAATGGATAAAAAAATGGGGGAACTTATAAAAAAAGGTGCATAAAAGTGAGATTCAGGCATTTGTGAGAACATGGATGGATCTAGAGATAATTATGTTGAGTGAAATAAGACAGGCACGGAAAGAAAATTGTCTCATGTTCTCACTTATTTGTGGGATTTAAAAATAAAAATAATTGTACTCATGGACAGAGAGGGTAGAAGGATGGTTACCAGATGCTAGAAAGAGTGGCTAATGGATTTGATATTAGGTGTGTGGCATGGTTTGAGTCTAGGTCTCCATCCAAATCTCATGTAGATTTGTAATCCTAAAGTTGGTAGAGGGGCCTAGTGGGAGGTGATTGAATCATTGGGAACTCTTTTCTCCTTGCTGTTCTCATGACAGTGAGTGAGTTTTCATGAGATCTGGTTGTTTAAAAGTTTGTAGCACCTCCTCCTGCTCCCTCTTTCTCCTGCTCTGGCCATGTAAGACATGTCTCCTTCATCTTCACCTTCTGCCATGATTTTAAGTTCCCTGAGGCATCCCAAGCCATGCTTCCTGCACAGCCTAAAGAACCATGAGCCAATTAAATCTCTTTTCTTTGTAAATTACCTGGTCTCAGTTTCTTATAGCAAAGCAAGAATGGACTTCCATTGCTCAATACAGAAAATCAGAGTTAGAAAGTCAGGCATTCCTATAAAGATACCTGAAAATGTGGAGGCCACTTTGGAACCTAGTAATGGGTAGAGGTTGGAACAGTTTGGAGGGCTCAGAAGAAGACAGGAAAATGAGAGAAAATTTGGAACTTCCTTTAGACTTATTAAATTGTGACCAAAATGCTGATAGTGATATGGACAAAGAAGTCCAGACTGAGACGGTCTCAGATGAAGATGAGGATCGTGTTGGGAACTGGAGCAAAAGTCATCCTTTCTATGCTTTAGCAAAGAGCCTGGAAGCATCGTGTCCCTGCTCTAGGTATCTGTGGAACTTTGAAGTTGACAGAGATGATTTATAATATCTGGCAGAGGAAATTTTCAAGCTGCAAAGTGTTCAAGAAGTGACTGGCAGCTTCTAACAACATGTGCTCATATGCGTTAGCAATGAAATGATCTGAAACTGGAACATGTATTTAAAAGGGAAGTACAGCATAAAAGTTTGGAAAATTAGAAATCTGAACAAATTGTCAGAAAGGAAAATTCATTTTCTGGGAAATAATTTAAGCCTGCTAGAGAAATTTGCATAAGTAAAGAGGAGCTGAAAGAATAGCGAAGACAATGGGGAAAATACCTTGAAGGAACTTCAGAAACCTTCGTGGCAGCCCCTGCCATCTCAGGCCCAGAGGCCTAAGAGGAAACATTGGTTTTGTGGGCCAGGCCCAATGCTCTGCTGCACTGCACAACCTTGGGGCACTGCTGCCTCTATCCCCATTCCTTCAGCTCCCACTGTGGCTCAAAGGGCTCCAGGTCCATGCAGACCACTGCTTTAAAGGGTGCAAGCCATAAGCCTTGATGGCTTTCACATGGTGTTAAACCTGTGGGTTCACAGAGGACAAGAGTTAAGGCTTGGAAGCCACTGCCTAGATTTCAGAGGATATATAGAAATGCCTGGATGTTCAGGCAGAAGTCTGCTGAAGGGGCAGAGCCCTCATGGAGAACTTCTACTAGAGCAGTGTGAAGAGGAAATGTGGGATTGGAGCCCACACATAGAGTCTCCACTGGAGCACTGCCTAGTGGAGCTATGAGAAGAGGGCAACCATCTTCCAGACCTCAGAATGGTAGAACTGCCAACAGCTTACACTGTGCACCTGAAAAAGCCACAGACACTCAAGACCAGCCCAAGAAGTAGCCAAGGTGTCTTTACCTGAAGAGCAACAGGAGTGGAGATGTCCAAGGCTTTGGGAGCCCACCCCTTGAATTAGTGTGGCCTGGATGTGAGACGTGGAGTTAAGAGAGATCATTTTGGAGTTTTAAGATTTGATGATTGCCCTGCTGGGTTTCAGACTTGCATGGAACCTGTAGTCCCTTTGTTTGGGCTGATTTGTCCCTTTTGGAATAGGTGTATTTACCCAATGCCTGTACCCCCATTGTATCTAAGAAGTAGCTAACTTGCTTTTGATTTTACAGGTTCATAGGCTGAAGGGACTTTCTTTGTCTTAGATAAGACTTTAGACTTTGGACTTTTGAGTTAATGCTGGAATGAGTTAAGACTTGGAAAGGCATAATTGTGTTTTGAAAAGTGAGAAGGACATGAGATTTGGGGAGAACCAGGGGTGGAATGATAGGGTTTGTGTCTGTGTTCCTGTCCAAATCTCATGTCAAATTTTAATCATAATGTTGAAGGAAGGGCTCAGTGAAAGGTGATTGGATCATGGGGGTGGATATACCCCTTGCTGTTTTTTTATAATGAATGAGTTTTCACAATATCTGTCTGTTTAAAGATGTATATCCCTGTTCTACCCCTCCTCCTGTTTTGACCATGTATGATGTATCTCTTTCATCTTCACCTTCCACCATGATGGTAAGTTTCGGGGGGACTTCCAAGCCATGCTTCCTGCCTGCAGAACTGTGAGCCAATTAAACCTCTTTTCTTCATAAATTACCCAGTTTCATTTTTTATAGCAATGAGAGAATGGACTAATACAATGTTACAGAGAGGCAGCAAGAATGACTTTGAGGATTTTGGCCTGAACAGATGGGTGATTAGATGTTATATACTATGCTGGACAATGCTTCAGGGTAAGAAAGTTTTATTGTTGTTTTTTGTTTTTGTGTGTGTGTGTGTTTGTGGTGGTGGAATAACAAATTTACAAGGAGACTCTTCCAATCCTTCTAAAATCTTTGTAAGTATTTTCCCATATTACATCTCATATTTTTAAACAAAAAGAAAAAAATGAAAAGAGTATTTACATTCCAAAAGTGCTAAGATAATCATATAGATCTGCTTTCCTATTAAAATACTGTATGAAAACAAAACTCTATTTACCAAATTCTGGAATGGAAATTAAAAACAAATTAAGACCTAAAAAATATACACTAAAATCATACTACATAAATATGTAAAGTATATATATTTATGTCAGGCTCCCTAAAAGCATATGCTGGAATGGGAGATTCTTTTTTAAGGAGTGCTTATAGGGGATACCTATAAGGAAGTGAGGGAGGCAGGATAGGAAAATAAAAGAGGTTATGCAAAGATGTGTTTTCTAGATGAAGTCCAGCCTCAATCTGATCCCACAGGGAAATCTGAAATGCAAATTTTACCTCACGTTTGGCCCCATTGTCTTTTGAGGGGAGGGAGTGAGCTTTTATACTCCTGTTCCACCAATTAAGTGTCGACCTGGGTGGAAGACACAACTCAGTCACTTCTGCTGGAGTTGGGTCCAATCTTTCAAAGACAATCTTCCAGTTAGGGTTGTATATAAGAGTTGTTAGCAGCACAGGCAGTAGCTGTGAAAAGGTATTTCCAGACTGTCAACAAAGGCTGCTACACAAGCTAAAGATAATTCAGTAAAGAGAAAATATATGGAAAAAATAACTCTACTAGAAAAGAAAAAAGTTAATTAAAATGATAATGTAGTATCTTTACTTTTCACCAATTACATTAGCATATATTTGAAAATGTTTATTTGCATTACTGAAATGTGGCAAAGCAGGTTCACTTATACATTGCTAATATCATTGTAAATTATTAGAAACATTTTGGAACTACGTATATCTGGAATCTTAGAATGCTTAATGTTTTCAATCTGACAGTACAACCTATGGCGTTGTTTACCTTAGTCAATAATTCAAAATATAAAAATTATCATGTGGATGAGGTTGTTCATCACAGTATTATTTATAGTAAGACCAATTGGAAAGCAATTTGCGTCTTTAACAACATAGAGTATCACTACATAAATTATCTGTACATTCACTGGACACACTATTTTTAATTATGAAAAACACAGTTTTGTAGGTTATATTGCAAAACAGAATAGTGCTTATTATACAAAATAAAATTAGAAAAAAGCAGCATATGAAAGCACAAGTGCACTATGATTTCCATAATATCAGCGGCTATGTTTGGGTGATTTTATTATGAGTGACTTATTTTGTTTCTCAAATTGTCTGTTATGCATTTCTATTTCTATGATATAAATAAGTCTATTTTAAAAGGAAAAAAAGAATTATCTTTTAAAAATAATATATGGTTCTTAGATGTTTAACCCCCAGATCTATTAGTGAGCAATTAAAGATTTGTTTATAAAACCTTTCCAAAATGGGTGGCTCAAACTAGCTTTATTTTTATAAGCACTGCACTGAGTGATGATGAAAAATAGGATGCTTTCTAGGTTCAATCTAGCATTTAGGGAGTTCTCACTTCTCTGAATGTTCACATTACTCTGTTAATGCACCTTCGTTCATTTAACCATTCAAAAACACTTCCACAGGTCTACCGTGTGCAATATATTGTAGTCACTGTTAAAAACATAAAGCAAAATATGAGGGACTTTACCTTGAGGAGCTCATAGATCAGTGGAGGGAAAACAACTAAAATGGGGTAAGTGCTAGAGGAGAAATAAGACCAGATATTACTGGAACAAAGGAAAAAGAGCAAGGATGCTTAGGTATCATATCTTTGAATCGCTACAATTCTATTATCCAATGTCTCTATCATTGCATGTGTCTGATATAGCAGTTCTTTCAGTACTCTCACTTGACAACTTTCTGGGTGCATGATTCCATAAACAAGTTTTGTAATCAGAGAATATTCTAATTCTTTAACTTCATAATTTTCAGGTTAACAAGTACGTTTTTTCTAATATTCTATAACTGCTACCAGATAATTCTGATTCTTTATTTGTGTTTCTTGAAAATACTGTTGGCTTTCTATTAATATTATCTAAAGATACGTGAAATGGCATTAAAATACTGTTAGATTAATAGCAAGTGAAAGACTGAGACACAAAGAGAAGGGTAGGTTCTTTGGTTTGCAAGTCATAAAAGTACAATTCAAAATGATTTTAAAAGTAATTATTATATTATTTAGATGGTTTAGGGTTTAGAGTTAGGATGGGATTCAGGGTTGGTTGGATGCAGAGATGTGTGATACTACCAGGATTGCAGCTAGGTTTTTCTATAATTCTCTTGGCTCCTCCCTTCTCTCATGTGGGCTTTTTCTCAGGCTGATGACTCTCATTGCCGTGAGGTATCAGACTGCAGCCCCCAGGTCTACACTCTTTCTTATGAGAGATGAGGGCAGCTCTCTTCCAAATATTGAACAAAAAGTCTTATGATTAGACTTTCTCAGTCATGTTGTGATATGCTTAGGCTTTGTGTCTTCACCCAAATGATATCTCGAATTATAATCTCCATAATCCCCATATGTCAAGGGTGAAACCAGGTGGAGGTAATTGAATCATGTGGGCAGTTTCCCCCATGCTGTTCTCATGATAGTGAGTGAGTTCTTATGAGATCTGATGGTTTTATAAGGGGCTCTTCCTCCTTCGCTCAGTACTTCTCCTTCCTACTGCCTTGTGAAGAAGGTGCCTTGCTTCTCCTTCACCTCCCACCATGATTATAAGTTTCCTGAGGCCTCCCCAGCCATGCTGAACTGTGAGTCAATTAAACCTCTTTGCTTTATGAATTACTCAGTCTCAGCCAGTTCTTTATAGCAGTATGAAAATGAACTAATACATATTGCAATCACCCAATGGGCTTACCTTGCCAGCTGCTCAGATAAAGCTGATTAACCAAGAAAGGGAAATTGCAATAGACAAAGAGTTGAGCTAGCTAACTGAGAGACCAGAGTTTTATTATTACTCAAATAATCTTCCCAAAACATTCAGAGGCTAGGGTTACTTAAGAATAGTTTGGTGGGCAGGGGGCTAGGAAGTGGAGAATCCTAATTGGTTGGGTTGGGGATGAAATCATAGGGTGTTGAAACTGTCCTCTTGCACTGAGTTGGTTCCTGAGGGTGGGGAGCATAAGACAAAAAATCAAATGAGCCAGTTTACCATTCTGAGTGACACCAACTTATCCAACAAAATTCTAGGTTTGAAAACTACCTTAAACAGCAATCTTAGATTTTATAATAGTAATGTTATCTATAAGGTCAATCGTGAGGTTAGGAATCTTCTGGCGTCTGACTGCATGACTCCTGAGCCGTAATTTCTAGTCTTCTGGGTAATTTGTTGGTTTCATAAAGGCAATTTTGTCCCTAAGCAAGGAGGGGATGTGTTTTGGGCAGGGACCATTATATTTGTTTTAAAGTTAAACTATAAACTAAATTCCTCCCAAACTTAAGTTGGCCTACACACAGGTATGAACAAGGTACGTTTGGAGGCTGGAAGCCAGATGGAGTTGGATAGTCCAGACTTCTTTCACTGCTATAATTTTTTCACTGTTATAATCTTTGCAAAGACAGTTTCTATGTGGCCACACTGCACAAGTAATATTGACAAAATAAATTACTTGAAAAAGTAAGTTCCCACTGTTGTTACTGGTTATAGCGTTAATCCAATCTATATTAAATGGCTATGACAAAATGGAAAGGGATGAAACAAATAATAGAGTGATGCGCAATCTGCCCAAGAGAAGCTGACCTAATATATGATACATACTATGTGCTCAATAAATATTTGTTTTACTTTACTTAGTTTCCCTTACACAGGTAATGCTTACAATTATAAGGGGTAAAAAATCTATACAAAGGTTTTGATGCAAGTGGAAAAGAAAAGATATCCAAGGCAATAACATTCTTTATACAGTGATGCATAAATGCAAAATATTAGTTACAACACTATGACTTGATTTATAAATTTTATGTTCACCTTGTATTTTAAAGCCAATACATTTTAAGTACAGAAGAAAAAGATTCTGAAAGAAGTGTGGGAAAAGGGTGGGTGGCATAGTGTTTCCTAAGTGGAATATATTTTTAACCTGTTCTATCTACCATGTGTGGAAATTATATTTCTGACTAGAATTTCTCAATTTGCTTTTCAATTCATGCATTTAAACAATATTCTTTCTACCTTTCTACATCAAATTGAAATTTGACATATTGAATTTCCTTTGTTAAGTTTTTTTATATTATATAACGGTCAATAGAGTTGTGAAGTCTATTCAACCATAGAAATGCCTGGCAACTCTCTGTATGTGTGAGAATGCTTTTAATACCACATTATTACTCAACATTCATTTCCCTGGAGTTTCCTGCTAATTGACTCTCAAATCATTAAGAAAAGAGTAGTCATTAGTTGATTGTATTTTTATTTTCTCGATATAATTGCTTGAATGTGTCATTTATTATTTGCTTAAGGGTAAGAACAAATAAAATATTTTTTCACTCTTCCTGATGACCCAGTTCTGAAAACTTCAAGTCTATGCAAATGTAGTATTTATAACAAATTCTTTTAGACAAGCACCTTCTGAGAAAGATGCAATCAATTGCAGCCTTTAGGAATTTTGAGCTATTAGGAAGTCTGGCATAGCACTAATAAAATAGAACTACTTATAGTCAAATCTTATTTCTGATGCTGCTAAATGAGAACTTAAAGCTTAACATAATAGACAATTTAGCATATAAATGTTTCACATAAAAGCAAGATGCTGGCAGTTCAAAGCAGTAAATGCTAACCTTCAGGCAAGCTGTTAGTGAAGTGTTAAAGGCCCCTGAAATTGTAATGAATTAGCTTATACTAAGAATTTCCTATACTGACTATCTTTTCTGATTTTATCCATTCCTGCTCTAATGCCCAACTACAGAAGGAGAAATTTAAAAAGTTCATCCTGAATAATTGAACCTTTCATTGAATCATTTTCACAAGAGATTGAATGCATTCTTTTCCCCTTAATGTTTGTGTTTGCACCTGTCATCTATTCTGATAACTCTCTAAGTTCTCGTGGCAATCTATTCCCTAGGACCAAGAGAAGGAATGAATTATCTTTCTGAACTTGGAGCGCCACTTTCAGTACAAGCATAACACAGCATTTTTATAATCCAAATAATACAAAGATGGCTGTATTTCTTCCTCATTTTTGTAAGCAGATATATATCATGGTCACATCTACCCAGGAGAACTTTGCTAGCTGCTGTAACCCTCAGGGGAGATAAAAATGTCTTGGTAGTGAACTTCATTGAAATGGAAACCCAGTTTAAAGTAGACTTCATCGGGTCTCCAGAGGAGATTCTTGCATGTGGATAGAAGCTCTGAAAACTCAAGGGCTTCCAAAATATAAAGAAAAAAAAAAAGTCCATGCTCTCGGCAGCCATTCATGCTATTGTCTGACCCTTTCTTGTAAAACTTTTCTCTTGTTTTTCTGAGTCTTAGCCATCCTATTAGTTTCTTAACAATTTTACTGAACTTTGTGTCTTCTTCTCCATTGTCTTCGACTTCATAAATTTAAATACTCTCTCAACTTTACCCTTTTCCCACTTTACCCCTCTTTACTTTTTCTTTCTTTTCCTGTGTCTATTCCATTCACTCCCAGAGTGCTTCAGTTATACCTATAAAATTGACTCCAAATTGTATGTCAAGCCCTCCTTATAATTTGAGCTTTGGAAACCATTTTTAACTCCTCATACCTGATTAATTAATAAACTCAACGTTTTAAAATTTAGCATGTCATCTTTTATTTTTCTCTTTTTTTTAAAATATTTTTCAACTTTTATTTTCTATTCAGGGGGTATATGTGTAGGTTTGTTACTCTGGTATATTGCCTATATTGCATAATGCTGAGTTGTGATTATGTATGATCCCACCACCCAGGTACTGAACATCGTACCCAATAGACAGTTTTTCAACCCTTGTCCCCTGCCTTGTAATCCCCATTTTTATTGTTGCCATCTTTATATCCATGAGTACTCAATGTTTACCTCCCACTTATAAGTAAGAACATGTGGTATCTGGTTTTCTCTTCCTGTACTTAATATAACAGCCTCCAACTGCATCCATGCTTCTGCAAAGGACATGATTTTACTATTTTTATGGCTGCATAGCATTCCATGGTGTATATGTACCACATTTTCTTTATCCAATCCACCATCATGGACAGGTTGATTGTACGTGTTTGCTTTTGTGAAAAGTGTGATAATGAACATGCGAGTAAGTGTGTGCTTTTTGTAGAAAGATTTGTTTTCTTATGGATGTATACCCAATAATGGGATTGCTGGACTGAATGGTAGGTCTGTTTTAAGTTCTTAGAGAAATATCCAAATTGCTTTTCACAGTGATTTAACTAATTTACATTTTCACTAACAGCATAAAAGCATTCCCTTTTCTCTGCAGTCTTACCAACGTCTGTTTGTTGTTGTTGTTGCTGTTGTTGTTGTTGAAATGGAGACTCACTCTGTTGCCCAGGCTGGAGTGCAGTGGCATGATCTCAGCTTGCTGTAACCTCCACCTCCCAGGTTCAAGTGATTCGCCTGCCTCAGCCCCCAATTATCTGGGATTACATACGTGTGCAGCCACACCTGGCAAATTTTTGCATTTTTAGTAGAGACAGGGTTTCACCATGTTGGCCAGGCTGGTCTCGAACTCCCGACCTCAAGCTATCTGCCCACCTCGGCATCCCGAAGTGCTGTGATTACAAGCATGAGCCACCGTGCCTGGCCCTGTTGTTTTTTGACTTTTAATAGTAGCCATTCTGACTGGTGTGAGATAGTACCTTACTGTGGTTTTGATTTACATATCAATAATATTATTGATATTGAGCATTTTTTATGTCTGTTGGATGCTCGTATGTCTTATTTTGAGAAATGTCGGTTCATGTCATTTCCACAGTTCTTTTTTTTGTCTTTTGCTTGTTCAATTGTATAAGTTCCTTATAAATTTTAGATATTAGATCATTGTCAGATACATAGTTTTAAAATATTTTCCCCATTTTGTAGGTTGTCTGTTTACTCTGTTGGTAGTTTCTTTTGCTGTGCAGAAGCTGTTTAGTTTAATTGCATTCCATTTGTCATTGCTTGTTTTGGTTGCAAATACTTTACAGAACTTAATAACAAATTATTTCCCAAGGCTGGTCCAGAATGGTGTTTCTTTTTTTTTTTTTTTTTTGAGACCAAGTCTCGCTGTCACCCGGGCTGGAGTGCAGTGGCCGGATCTCAGCTCACTGCAAGCTCCGCCTCCCGGGTTTATGCCATTCTCCTGCCTCAGCCTCCCGAGTAGCTGGGACTACAGGCGCCCGCCACCTCGCCTGGCTAGCTTTTTGTGTTTTTTTAGTAGAGACGGGGTTTCACCGTGTTAGCCAGGATGGTCTCGAACTCCTGACCTCGTGATCCGCCCGTCTCGGCCTCCCAAAGTGCCGGGATTACAGGCTTGAGCCACTGTGCCCGGCCCAAGAATGGTGTTTCTTAAGCTTCCTTTTAGGATTCTTACAGTTGCAGGTCTTACATTTAAATATTTAATCCATCTTGAATTTTTTTTTTGTATATGGTATAAGGAAGGGGTTGAGTCTTATTCTTCTGCATATGGCTAGCTGGTTATACCAGCACAATTTATTGAATAGGGAGTCCTTATTCATCATTTATTCTCGTGGACTTTGTCAAACATCAGATGGCTGTAGGTGTGGAGCTTTATTTCTAGGTTCTCTATTCTGTCATGGTCTATGTATCTGCTTTTGTAGCAGTAGCATGCTGGTTTGTTTACTGTAACCTTATAGTATAATTTGGTAATGTAAAGTCTGGTAATGTAATGCCTCTGGCTTCGTTTTTTTTTTTTTTTTTTCTTTTTTTTTTTGCTCAGGGTTCCTTTGGCTATACAGGATTTTCTTGTTTGTTTGTTTGTTTGTTTCATATAAATTTTAGAATAGTTTTTCCCTAATTCTAGTTCTATGAAAAATGACTTTGGTAGTTTGATAGAAACAGTGTTGAATCTGTGCATTGCTTTGGGCAGTATGGCCATTTTAATGATATTGATTTTTCTTATCCATGAGCATGAAATATTTTTCCATTCATTTGCATCATCTATGTTTAGTAGTTCTCCTTGTAGAGATCTTTCACCTTAGATTGCAAGGGACTTAATAAGATCCAGCAAAAGTTTGAAAACCAACACAAAAAAGTTCTAAAGCAATCAGGGAAATGAAGGAAAAGATAGACATTTTAAAAAGGAATTCATCAGAGCTTCTGGAATTGAAAAAACGAATGAAGAAATTTCAAAATACAATCGAAAGCTTTACCAATAGACTACATTTTTTAGAGTTTTAGGTTCACAGCAAAATTAAGTGGAAGGTACAGAGAGTTCCCATATACTCTGTGTACCATATATGCACTCTCTCTACCCTTATCAATATTCTCCATCACAGTGGTACATTTGTTACAATTGGTGAACATGCATTAAAACATCATTATCACCAGAATACATAGTTTAAATTAGGGTTAACTCTTGGTGTTGGGTGTTCTATGGGTTTGGGCAAGTTTATTATGACATAGTTTTACCATCATAGTATTATATCGACCAGTTTTACTGCCCTGAAAATTATCTGTGCTCTACCTATTGATCCCTCCCTGCCCTCTAACTCCCTGAAACCACTAGTATTTTTGCCATCTCAGTAGTATTGCCTTTTCCACATGTTAGAATCATAAAATACGTGGGAATCATAGAATATGTAGCCTTTTCAGGTTGGCCTCTTTCACTTAGTATTACACATTTAAGTTTCCTCCATGTCTTCTCATGGCTTGATAGCTCATTTATTTTTAGCCTTGGACAATATTCCAGTGTATGCATGTGTGGCAGTTTATTTATTCATCCATCTATGGAAGAGCATTTTGGTTGCATCTAAGTTCTGGTAATCATGAAAAAATCTACTTCTAAACATCCATGGGCAGGTTTTTGTGTGGATGTACATTTCCAACTCTTTGGGTAAATACCAAGGAGTGTGAGTGATAGATCATATGATAAGAGTATGTTTACTTTGGTAAGAAACTGCTAAACTGTCTTCCTAAGTGGTTGCACCATTTTGCATTCCCATCAGCAATGAATGAGAGTTCCTGTTGGTCTCCATCCTCACTAGTGGTGCTGTCAGTGTTCTGCATTTTGTCCAATCTAATAGGTGTGTAGTGGTATCTCATTATTGTTTTACTTTGCATTTCCCTGATGACATGGGATGGGGAATATCTTTTCATGTGTTTATGTGTCATCTGTGTATTTTTTATGGAGGTATCTGTTAAGATTTTCATCAGTTTTCAGTGAGGTCATCTTTCTTTAAAAACCAGTAAACAATAGTAAAGTGCCAAGCAGTGCTCTAGGTGCTTCTTTTTTTTTTTTTTTTTTTGAGGGAGAGTCTTGCTCTGTCGCCCGGACTGGAGTGCAGTGGCCAGATCTCAGCTCACTGCAAGCTCCGCCTCCCGGGTTTACGCCATTCTCCTGCCTCAGCCTCCCGAGTAGCTGGGACTACAGGCGCCCGCCACCTCTCCCGGCTAGTTTTTGTATTTTTAGTAGAGACGGGGTTTCACCGTGTTAGCCAGGATGGTCTCGATCTCCTGACCTCGTGATCCGCCCGTCTCGGCCTCCCAAAGTGCTGGGATTACAGGCTTGAGCCACCGCGCCCGGCCTTTTTTTTTTTTTTTTGAGAAGGAGTCTCGCTCTGTCGCCCAGGCTGGAGTGAGGTGGCCAGATCTCAGCTCACTGCAAGCTCCGCCTCCCAGGTTTACGCCATTCTCCTGCCTCAGCCTCTTGAGTAGCTGGGACTACATCTAGGTGCTTTACATAAATTAAGGTGTACATTCTTGCAACAACCTTCTGAAGGCATTATTTTTTAACGTCATTCCTATTTTAGAGATGGAGAAACAGAGCTACAGAAAGTTTTAGTGGCTATCACAGCTGGCAAATAGTAGAGCCAGGATTTTAGATTGAGCATCAAGTGCTACAGTTAAGACTACTTTGCTTTGCTGTATCTCATGATTTCCCTTACCACCTTTTTTTTTTTTAATGATTTTATTGTCATTGTCCTCACACCAACCCTTATAATCAATTTTGATTTTTTTCACACCTCACCCCACTTCTCACATCAAATCAGTTGCAAGTAAACAAGTTTTGTACTTCTACCACTTCAGATTTGTTTTCCTTTTTTTTATTAGTAGCAGGACTCCTTTCCTGACTCCAATTTAGGACTAAAGAGATTAATGTTTCTATAGTACAATTCTAATGCACTTTCTGATTTTTATTTACCATAGGGTGGAAAAAGACTTTCAATCTTGAATTTATAGCTCTCCACAATATGGGCCCTAACTACTTTTCTAAGATTATTTATTATATTTCTAATACACTAGCTCCATATATCAGCCATACTGAACTGAACTATTCATTCCTGTGTGGAAACCTCCTCATTGAAGTCTATCCCTAATCTCAGAGCTCTTCATTTTCTGGTCCTCATGCACATAAGTGTAATCTGTTTGTTAATTCTTGACTTTGCTAATTACAACTCAGCCACTAGCACTGTTGGTCACCAATATGCAGGGTCAATCATGATCATTTCAGGTGTCAAAATTAACAAACTAACTGATACATAAAGAGTGTTATTTTGTGGTAAGAAACATAAATAATTAATAAAAAGAAATATAAATGGTCATAAACCAATGAACTATTCAACATTGTTTATAATAAAATAAATTTATGTTAAAACAATTGGCAAGGGTATTTGAGATAGTAAGCCCCATAAATGTATGATAGTACTCACCATCTAAATTGCTTCAGCCTTTTGGAAATCAGTTTATGAATCTGAAACAAAGATTATAATAACAAACAAAGAGGAAATGTGTAAATATCCGTCACTATGACAGTCATCAAATTAAACACGGTATATATGTTTTATTCAGTGTTATCCAATATTTTAAAATAACAAACTACATTTATATGTACTGAAATTGAAAGGTATCTAAGATAGATTGTCAAGTGGAAAAGCCAAGTTGCAGAATGATACACATCATATTTGTTTCAATATATACAGACAAAATACTTAGTACCCTGTTACTATTGCCCTCTTGTATATATTCTTTTGAGAAACATCTATTCAAATATTTTGCCCATATTTTAATCTGATTATTTGTCTTTTTATTATTAAGTTATAAGAGTTATGATTTGCAAATATCTTCTCCCACACTTTTTCCCATTCTGTGGTCTATATTTTACTTACTTGATGGTATCATTTGTAACACAAAAGTTTAATTTTGATGAAGTCCAGTTTATCTATTTTTTCTATGCTCATTCACAATAGGTACAGAAGTGTTGAGGCCTTGCTCTAATGTGCAAATACTTTTAAAGTCTATGCTTGTATTGTATTTAATAATATTCAAATAGCCAAAACAATTCACATGACCAAGGTGAAATTCAAAGGGTACAAATACAGATTTAACTTCTTCATGGGAGGAGCTACTTAATTTTGTGACTGATTGTAATAATCTATCACATCCTTTAAAAAGTGAGACTTCCACTGTGATTTTTCATACCATAACTGACAACCAGGAAACTGATGCTTCTTTTAGCCCAGTTCACTATGCCTTTTTGGAAACTAGAAATCATACTTTTGGCTTTTCACTCTCAAGAGTCAAAAGAACAGTTATATTGCCTTTGGCTCATCTGTAACTAGCTTGGCCTATTACCTACCACTAAGAATTCAACATGCTTTTAGAATGAACCACTTCAGATATAACATTTTCCTGTTACTATACCTTTTAAAGGATACCTATTTAGCTTGTCTTATAGTCATACATACTTTCCTCTGCTATTAGATTATAAGTAACTTTGAGGGAGGAGATGATATATTATTTCTCTATCTATGACACTCTTTCACAAGATTCTTTCTCTTGTACTTTTCCAATATTTGTGGAAACCACTTGTCTTTTTATTCAGGTATATGGTTTGGGTATGCAGATGTTTAATAATTATTTATTCACCACAATTACAGTTTAGATTAGGCTTGTGGGTGTTACTATAGATTTCTCATACCTGTGCAAACTCCATTAATTACTAGCTTCATTCAACAGACTGGTCTAGTAGGAAGATCTGACCACTGACCTTGAATTGTATATACAGCTCTTCTGTAGGTTTACTTGAAGCTATCAACTCATTGTAACTATATTCAGATGAAGGGCATATGAAAAACATTAATGGGTTTCTAGTTCCTCTTTTCTAAAAGGAAATTTCTCCATTATTTGTTACTGATGATTCTCTCTTTCTCTTTCTCTCTCTACACAGTCATCCTCTGATATCCATCAGAGATTGCTTCTATAACCAATCCCCACAGATATGTTCCACAGGTACAAATATCCACAGTGCTCACATCCCATATAAAATGATGAAATACTTGCATATAATCTATGAACATACTTCCATGGGCTTTGAACATACTTCCACAAAGACCAGGATGATCTATTCAATCTGTGCTTCTCTGTCATGGTTGCACACAGAGATAAAACTGCAGAGAAGGCAATTTTTCTTGCTCCCTCCATCTGTCTACCTGGAAGATTTCCTTCAGGCTATAGCCATTTCACTGGGGTCCAAATCAAGCAAAGAATCATGAACTGAAGTTACAACATGAGAAGAAAACAAAGAAGGTCCAAATAAGGAATTTGCTTCAAAACTGTTCTTTCACACTTTTACAAATAACCCCAAATAAGGAACTATTTTTTCCCCCTAGGGCAGAAATATCATTAATTCACAATGTAGGCAAAAAGCAAGATTCTAACTGTATCAGGGTAGATAACCCTAACCTCAGATTTAGGTTTCAACAAAAGGGTAAAAAAATCTAAATCTAATATTTCTGGATCTCTCAGGCTTTGCGAGACATTTTTCTGCCGAATTTGACTTCTGTGTGCTTTCTTAAGTTTAAGAATCTATTTTCCCTTAATATTGTGTATGTCTTACTCGGTGTCATTATTACCCAGATTCTCTTATGATCTATTTCTCTAATCCTAACAAATATGTTCTTAATTAATTACCTCATTTGAAGATAAATTTATTGATAACTACTTGATGTGTTTCCAACCCAAGTGTATCTGCATGTTAATAAAAATCAACATTCAATGCTTACAGGCAAATTATAAAATTTCAAGTGTTAGCCTCTCTGTAATCATTAGTCCTCTTTCTGACCCTCAAATTGCATCATTTAACTGCATCACTTACAAAATTTACTGACAAGACTATTCCATCATAACACACATAGCATTTTTAGTTGCTCTTATATTTGTTATTTTTTGCACATACAAAGATTCTTACCATTTGATCACCAGAGATTAATTAACATAGTTTTCTTTCATTATCTGTTTCATAGACATATTTATCTTTATAGAATGAACAGCTTTGCTCCAGGGCTAGTGGAAAATAAAGTTTTGTATGTATTAATTTTTGATGAGTCTCTGTTATCACTATTTCTTCATGGAAAATGTAGGAAAGCCTCTTAGGAAACTGAGAATGAGATGCAGTCTAGTTTAGTAAACATACACTTGGGCACTGAAATCAGGTAAAGATTGAAATTTTATCACTCGTTCTCATTAGATGTATGACACTGAATAAGTCAATTAAACTCTCCTATTCTCATACGATAGGTTAATAAAGTAATGTATGTACAGTGCTTGGCACACAATAAAAACTCAGTAATTGCTCACCAAAACCAAGCAAAAACAGCCACAATGAAAATTTAGAGGGCACATGGATTTCATACCCTTGTTGAAAACCAGATTGTGTCATCAACCAATTAAACTTCACTGTCCACAGCTAAAATTATATCTGTACATTAATTGTATTTTATGAAAGTAAAAATTGAGATAGTTATTAGAACAATTCAGATTCTAGATATAAGTTCTGTTGATTTTAAGGGTTTAATTTTTCATATAAAATTTGTGTCATAACTTTGCCAATGTTTGTGTAAATCACAAACTCACCTTCATGGTTCAGTTTTCCATTCTTGATCATTCATTCAATAAATATTTATATACCATTTACTATGCACCATGACTGTATCAGTTACAAGTAGTACAAGGTTGCACAGTACATTGCTCCTTCCTTCAAGGAATGCAAGGTTTAGTAGAAGAGACACATATGTAAACAACTAATAAGAAAAAAGTTGCATGTATTCAAATTACTTATTACAGAAAGTGCAAATGACAAATGTCATAAAACAGGTTGACCTGATTCACGATAATGATTGTTGTAAAATAGTAAGATTCATAAAATTAGAGGTGGAGCAAGATGGTTGAAAAGAAAGCTCCATAGATTGTCCCCCTCTGCAAAGAACACTATTTAACAAATATCTACACTGAAAAACCACCTTCACAAGAACCAAATGTCAGGTGAGCACTTATAGTGACTGGTTTTAACTTCATATAGCTGAAAGAGACACTGAAGAGATAGAAAAAACAGTCCTGAGTGGCTGGAAACACCCCCACCCCCAGCAGCTTCAGCATGGTATGGAGAGCATCTCTGGGCACTAGGGGAGAGAGAACACAATTGTGAGGCGTGGAATTCAGTGGTGTCCTATTAGAACAGAAAGGAAAATCAGACCAAACTCAGATGATGCCTGGCTACCAAGAGAGAATTTAAATCAGCCTTAGCCACAGGGGAATTGCTGATGTCTGAGGTCTGAACTTGTGTGCCTGCAAACCTCGCCATCAAGGGCTACAGCACTCTGTTTCTCCAAGTAAACTTGAAAGGTAGTCTAGGCCGTAAGGACTGCAATTCTTAGGTGAGTCCTAGTGCTGAACTAAGCCCAGAGACAGTAAACTGGGGGGAAACATGACCTACTGAGACACAAGTTGGGGCAGCCCAAGGAGTTCTGACATCACCCTTCCCCTAACCCCAGGCTGTACATCTAACAGCTCCAAAAGATACTCATTCCTTATGCTTGAGGAGAGAAGAGAGAAGAATGGGGAGAACTTTGTCTTGCATCTTGGATACCAACTCAGCCACTGCAGAACAGGGCACTGGTCAGAGTCATGAGGCCCCTGTTGAAGGCCCTAGTTCCCAAATGCCATTTCTAGACACATCCTGGGCCAAAAGGAAACCCACTGCCTTGAAAGAAATGACTCATTCCTAGCAGCATTCATCATCTGCTAACTGAAGAGCCCTTGGACTCTGAGTAACCACAGGTTTTACCTTTGTATTACATCAAGGTCCTTGGATGAACCTCCAAGACTTGCTGGCTTCAGGTGAGACTCAGCACATTACCAGTATTGGTGGTTATGGGCCAAAATTCCTTCTACTTGAGAAAAGCAGAGGGAAAAGTAAAGGGGGCTTTGTCTTGCACCTTAGGTACCAGCAGAACCACAGATGGTAGAGAAATAAGCAGGCTCTTTGGATCTCTGATTCTAAGATGTGACACTTGGATGGCATTTCTCAACATGCCCTGGGTCAGAAGGGAGCCTACGACCATGCAGAAGAGTCCCAGTTCAGGCAAAATTCACCACAAGCTGACTTAAGAGACCTTGGACCTTAAGATAATATCCAGGGTAGTCTGAGAGTATTCCACATGGCCTGAGGTGGAGATGGCTTCAGGGTGAGGCTCCTCTGCCTTTGGAAAGGGGAGAAAAGTGTGGAAGAACTAAATCATATGGTTTGAGTGCTAGCTCAGCTGAGATACAATAGAATACCAGGTAGACTCCTAACATTTTTTACTCTAGCCCCTGATGCCGGGATGGTGCTTCTGGACTCACCTGGGGCCTGGGGGACCTCACTTCCCAGAAGGGAGAGATACAGGTCTGGCTGGCTTTGCTGCCTGCTGATTATAAAGCCTCAGGGCCTTGAGGAAACATATGCAGTAGCTAGGGAGTGGTTACCGCTGGCCTTGGGAGAGACTCAGTGCTGTGCTGGTTTCAGCTCTGATCCAGTACAGTCATAGTGTTGGTGGGCATAAGGGTACATGAGTAAGTTCACCATCTTTAGGAGATGCGTGAGGTTTAGGAGGTTCAGAACAGAGAAAGACTATATGTTTGGGAGAAAGTAAGGGAAGAGAATAAGTTTCTTCTTGGTAATCCAGAGAATTCTCTTGGATATTGTCTAACACCATCAAAGTTGTACCTCTATGAGTCTGCAAGAACCACAGCATTACTGTGCTTGATGTGTCCCCCAAAGGAAATAGAGCTTAGATCACAACATCCAAGTCCTTTTAAACATCTGGAAAATCCTTCCGAAGAAGGAGGAGTACAAACATGTCTAGTAGTGAAGACTACAATAAATGCATATCTCTTCAATGCCCAGATATTGAAGAACATCTATCAACATTATCACCATCCAGGAAAACATGATCTCACCAAATGAACAAAGAAGGAATTCAGAATCCTATAAGACACACTAACAAAAAGCTAGAAACAATTAAAAATAATCAAGCAGAAATTCTAGAGCTGAAAAATGCAATTGGCATACTGAAGAATTCTTCAGCATCCTTTAGTAGCAGAATTGATCAAGCAGAAGAAAGAATTACTGGACCTAAAGACAGGCTGTTTGAAAACACACAGTAAGCAGAGATAAAAGAAAAAAATGAAGCATGGCTACAGGATCTGGAAAGTAGCCTTAAAACTGCAAACTTGAGAGCCATTGGCCCTGTAGAGGAAGTGGAGGAGATGATGGGGGAAGAAAGTTTGTTCAAAAAGATAACAACAGAGAACTTCCCTAACCTAGAGAAAGATATCCGAGTAGAAAAACATTATAGAACACCTAGCAGATTTAACACAAAAAGGACTACATTAAGACATTTGATAAACAAACTCAAATCTGAGTTAATTTTTGTATAAGGGTAAGGAAGGGGTCCAGTTTCTGTTTTCTGCATATGGCTAGCCAGTTTTCCCAACACCATTTATTAAATAGGGAATCCTTTCCCTATTGCTTATTTTTGTCAAGTTTGTCAAATATCAGATGGTTGTAGATGTGTGGTGTTATTTCTGAGGCCTCTGTTCTGTTCCATTGGTCTATAGATCTGTTTTGGTACCAGTGCCATGCTGTTTTGGTTACTGTAGCCTTGTAGTATTGTTTGAAGTCACATAGCTTTATGCCTCCAGCTTTGTTCCTTTTGCTTAGGATTGTCTTGGTTATATGGGTGCTTTTTTGATTCCACATGAAATTTGAAGTAGTTATTTCCAGTTCTGCAAAGAAAGTCAATGGTAGCTTCATGGGAATTGCATTGAATCTATAAATTACTTTGGGCATTATGGCCATTTTCATGATATTGATTCTTCTTATCCATGAGTATGGATGTTTTTCCAATTTTGGGGTCTTATTTCCTTGAAGAGTGGTTTTGTAGTTCTGCTTGAAGAGGTCCTTCATGTCCCTTGTAAGTTGTGTTTTATTCTCTTTGTAGCACTTGTGAATGGGAGTTCACTCATGACTTGGCTCTTTGCTTATTGATTATTGGTGTGTAGGAATGCTTATGATCTTTGTGCATTGATTTTGTATCCTGAGACTTTGCTGAAGTTGCTTATCAGCTTAAAGATTTTTTGGACTGAGACGATGGGGTTTTCTAAATATACAATCATGTCATCTGCAAAGAGGGACAATTTGACTTCCCGTCTTCCTATTTCAATACCCTTTATTTCTTTCTCTTGCTGGATTGCCCAGGCCAGAACTCTCAATATTATGTTGAACAGGAGTGGTGAGAGAGGGCATCCTTGTCTTGTGCCAGCTCTCAAAGGGAATGCTTCCAGCTTGTGCCCATTCAGTATGATATTGGCTATGGGTTTTTCATAAATAGCTCTTATTATTTTGAGATATGCTCCATCAATACCTAGTTTATTGAGAGTTTTGAGCATGAAAGGATTTTGAATTTTATTGAAGGCCTTTTCTGCATCTATTGAGATAATCATGTGTTTGTCGTTGGTTCTGTTCACGTGATGGATTATGTTTATCAATTTGCATATGGTGAACCATGCTTGCATCCCAGGGATGAAGTCAACTTGATCGTGGTGGATACGCTTTTTGATATGCTGCTGGATTCCATTCTCTTGTATTTTATTAAGAATTTATGCACTGATGTTCATTAGGGATATCGGCCTGAATTTTCTTTCTTTTTTTGGTTGTGTCTCTGCCAGATTTTCGTATCAGGATGATGTTTCCCAGAACTTAAAGTAAAATAAAAATAAATACATAAAATAAATAAATAAACAAATTCACAAACATCAAAGATAAAGAAAGGATCCTAAAAGCAGCAGGAAAAAAAAAAAAAAAAAAAGAAGTAACAAACAATGGAGCTCCCATATGTCTGGCAGCATTTCAGTGGAAACTTCGCAGGCCAGAAGACAGTAGCATGACATATTTAAAGCACTAAAGAAAAAAAAATAACTTTTACTCTAGAGTAGTATATCTGGTGACATTATTCTTCAAACATGAAAGAGAAATAAAGCATTTCCCAGACAAACAAAAGGTGAGGGATTTCGTCAATAACAGATCTGTTCTACAAGAAATGCTAACGGGAATATTTCAATCAGAAATACAAGGACATTAATGAGCAATAAATAATTACCTGATGGTACAAAAATTCTGGTCATAGTAAGTACACCAAAAAAACATAGAATGTGATAACACTGCAAGCATTGTGGTATGTAAACTACTCTTATCCTAAGCAGAAAGAGTAAACAATGAAAAAATAATGACTAAAAAATATTTCAAGATATAGTACAATGGGATATAAATAGAAACAACAAAAAGTTAAAAAGCAGGGGGATGAAGTTAAGGCATAGAGTTATTATTAGTTTTTGTTTTTCTTGTTAATTTATTTGCTTTTGCAAATAGTGCTAAGTTGTTATCAGTTTAAAATACCGGGATTATAAAATAGCATTTGCAACCCTTGTGGTAATCTCAAAGCAAAAAACAAACAATGGATACAAAAAATAAAAAGCAAGAAACTAAATCAGATTACCAGATAAAATTATCTACACTAGAGGAAGACAGAAAGGAAAGTAAGAAGAAAGAGAAGACCACAAAAGAACCAGAATACAAATAACAAAATGGCAGGAGTAAATGTTCATTCATCAACAATAACATTGAATGTAAATGGGGAAAACTCTCCAATCAAAAGCCATAGGCTGGCTGAATGAATGAAAAACAAGAAGCATTTATCTGTTGCCTACAATAAACACACTTCACCTATAAAGACACACAGACTGAAATTAAAGGGATAGAAAAAGTTATTCCATACCATTGGAAACCAGAAATCAGCAGGACTCATGACACTTAGACAAAATAGATTTCAAAACAAAAACTATAAGAAGGGACAAAAATAGTCACTATATAATAAGAAAGGAGTCAATTCAGCAAGACTATATAAAAAATTTAAATTTATATACACCCAACCCTGGAACACCCAGATACATAAAATAAATGTTATTAGAGCTTAGGGGAAAGGCAGACCTGAATACAATAATAGATGGAGATTTCAACAATCAACTTTCAGCATTTGATAGATCTTCCAGAGAAAAAAATCAACAAACATCAGACTTAATTCATACTATAGACCAAGTGACTTGAATAAATATTTATAGAATATTCCATCCAAGAGCTTCAAAATATACATTCAACATCATTTGATTATAAGCTCTCATTATGTCTTCCATAATTTTGGGTAAAAAAATTTACACTTCAATACTTGTTTTGCTAACTTGTATAATCCAACAACTATTTATTAAATTTTTAATCTGCCAGGCAATGTGGTAGGTACTGGATTGAATAAGACAATGTAAATGATGCATTTGATACATGGCTGGTCCTCAATATAAGACAGCTATTTAAATGAGCCTCCTGTGTTAATACTAAAGTAACAACAATAGTTAAAATGTATTAAATATTTTCTATTTGAGATATGTTATATTACTTTGAATACTTACAATGGGCCAAAGGATATGGTTAATAGATATATTTGATGTGCTAATCAAGCATTTATCTTTATTACCTCGAAACATTTCCCACAGCTTCCAATAAAGGGACAGATTTATGTAGGACCCTTTGTATGAGGTGACCCTGGTCTCTAGTTACCACCGAGTGAACAAGTAACAGATACTTAACTCAAAATAAGCCAATCAGATTATCTCTGTCATTAATTGAAATAAAAGTCAAAATCTATAAAGAATTTGGTAAATACTGGAGGTGTAAGCTTATGAAGACTGAACTGTCAGTTATGTTAGCTATATGCATCCAAAAAGTCAATTCAGTATAGAGTAGCAGGAAAAACAATAGCTGCAGAGAGGGAATCAGTGAGAACAGAATATGTGGCAGTTGGAAGACAGAATAGTGGTGAGGGAAGCTGGGAGAGGTGTTCAGTGAAATTGGGTTGTGAAAATTCCTTATAGATTCCTATGATATTGTTTTTTCAATTTAAGCTAGTTTGGTACCTGTAACCAAACATGCTCTATTATAGGTAGGTTTACCTTGGTTTTTATAGATAAAGAAAAAGGATAACAAAATTTAAGTCAAATTTCTCTCAGTCACAAAGCTAGCATATGGCATAGATATGACTCAAAGCAAGATTTGCCTGGCCCCAAGACTTTTTTTTCTTCTAACTCAATTGTACTGTCATCTACCTTTTCTGTATTGTATTTTGTTATAAGCAAAATAAGAATACTTTCTATTTTGCATGTCTCTTTTCAGGATTAGATGACATAATGTTATAAAATGCATAGAAAATGCCTGGCATTTAGTAGCTGCTTAATAAATGTTATTTCTCTTCTCAGCTTTGAGTTGGGTAAAACAGATATGGATATTCTCCTTATACAAGTAAGCTAACTGAAAGATGAAAGTGTCTCCCTAAAGTAACATAAGGCTCAAACACTTGTTTGTTTAAGTTGAACTGAATGTTTCCCCTAATGAAGCACGCTGCTTTTGATTAATAAAATGTTTAGCCTCCTAATTAAAAACAGAGACACAAGTATAAAGTTTAATTTCATGTTTAGAAGCATAAAACTTGGAATATTGTTTGTTGTAATGCTTACTTATCTCTCCTTGAATTTATCATTTAAATGGATGATCTAGAGGAAAAGTAACTGAAAAATATTTTTACCCTATCAAATATTTCACTGTTTTTAGTGATTACTATCTTGTTCCTTGCCTTTATATTTTAAATATTTAATGGATGAATAAAGATTGTATTTGTTCAAGGTAAACAACATGATAATTTGATACAAATGCATTGTATGATTACCACCCTCAAATTAATTAATGCATCTATTATGCTGTTCCTTAGACCCTCAGAACTTGTTCATCTTATAACTGAAAGTCTGTACCCTTGGACCAACATCTCACCATTTTTCCTTAATCTCCAGGCCCTGGAAATTACCATTCTTTCTGCTTCTGTAAGTTATATTCTTTTAGATTCCACATTTAAGTGAGGTCATATAGCATTTGCCTTTCTGTGTCTGGCTAATTTCACTTAGAATAATGTCTTCCAGGTTCATCCATGTTGTTGCAAATGGCAGGATTTCCTTCGTTTCCATGGCTGAATAATATTCTATTATGTATATGTACCATGATTTCTTCATTGATTCATTTGGCAGTGGATACTTAGGTTGTTTCCATATGTTGGCTGTTGCAAACAATTCTGCAATGAACATGAGGGTGCAGAAATCTCTTTGAGATACTGACTGCTTTTCCTTTGGGTATATACTCAGAAGTGGAATTGCTATATTATATGGTAGTTCTATTTTTGATTTTTTGAGAAACATCCGTACTGTTTTCCATGACTGTATCAATTTACATTCCCATCAACAGTATACAAAGGTTCTCTTTCTCCACACCCTCACCAACAGGTGAGGTATCTCTTGTCTTTTTGATAATGGATATAATACTAATTGTGAGGTGATACTGTGGATTTGATTTGCATTTCCTTTTATAATTTTTAAAAATTTATTATTTGTTGAGGTAAATATATATAGATAGATAATTTGCAATGTTTACATTTTTAAGTGTAAAGTTCAGTGGTGATAAATACATTTATGTTCCTCTGTTTCCCTTCATTCATCCCTCACCTTTCCCCTTCCAACCTCTAGTAACCACCAATCTACTTTATCTTTATGAGATACAGGTTTTTAGATTCCACATGAGTGATAACATGCAATATTTGTTTTCTGTGCTTGGCTTATTTCACTTCCACTTAATAGAATGACCCCTAGTTCCATACATGTTGCTGCAAATGGCAGGATTTCCTTTATTTTATCACTGAATATTATTTTTTATTGTGTGTGTATATATACATGTAAATATACATGTGTATAAAGATTAATATATACACATATGTATATGTGTATACATACATATACATATGTAAGATATGCACATATGTATATGTATATTATGTATATACACATATATGCGTATATATGTGTATATATACATTTATATATTTTATATTGAGGACCTGCCGTGTATCAAATGCATCATTTACATTGTCTTATTTAATCCAGTACCTACCACATTGCCTGGCAGATTAAAAATTTAATAAATAGCTGTTAGATTACACAAGGTATCAAAACAAGTATTGAAGTGTAAACTTTATTACCCAAATGTATATATGTATACATATACATATATTACATATACATATACATATATGTATACATGTATATATATTACATATATATACACACATCTATATGCCCTGATTATTTATTCATTTATTTGTTGATGGAAACAGGTTGTTTCTATATCTTCGTTATTGCAAACAGTGCTGCAATGAATGCATTTCCTTTGGACACATACCAATAAGTGGGATTGCTGTATGGAACAGTAGTTTTATTTCTCATTTTTGAGAAACTTCCACACTGTTTTCAATGACTGTACTAATTTACATTCTCACCTACAGTGTACAAGGGTTCCCTTTTTTCACACCCTCATCAACACATCATCTCTTGTCTTTTTAATAGTCATTCTAACAGGCATGTTGTGATATCTCTGTGGTTTTGATTTGAGTTTCCCTGATAATTAGTGATAGTAGGCACCTTGTCATTTACCTGTTGTCGTCTGTATGTCTTCTCAATTAGGTTATTTGATTTTTTTTTTTTTTGCTATTGAGTTACTTGAGTTATTTATGTACTTTGGATATTAAATGCTTATCGGATATATGGTTTGCAAAAGTTTTCTCTCATTCTGTAGGTTTCTGTTTCATTTTGCTGACTGTTTGCTTTGCTGCATAGAAGCTTTTTAGTTTGTTGTAGGACTACTCGCTTATTTTTGCTTTTGCTTCCTGTGCTTCTGATGTCACTTTAAAGAAATCCGTTGCTGAGAAAAATGTGAAGGAACTTTTCTCTATGCTTTCTTCTAGGAGTTTTACAGTTTCTGACATTACACTTAAACCTTTAATCAGTTTCTAGTTAAATTTTGTATATGGTGTAAAAAATCACCCAATGGGAAAATAAGTAATTAACTTCTGTTTGCAGATGAATGATGTTCTATATAGAAAACCCTAAACACTCCACCACAGAACTATCAGAACTAATAAGTGAATTCAGTAAAGTTGAAAAATACAAAACTAACACACAAATATTCGTTATGTGTCTATACACTAACAAGAAACTGTCTGAAAATAAAACCAAAAAAATCCCATTTATAACAGCATCACCAAAGAAGTGAAAGATCTGTACATTGAAAACCATAAAGCATTGATAAAATAAATGGAAGAAGGCACGAATAAATGGAAAGATAGTCTGCGTTCATGAATTGGAAGAATTAATATTGTTTAAAAATCCATACTACTAAAAGCGATCTACAGATTCAACACAATCCCTATCAAAATTCCAGTGTCATTTTTTGCAGAAGTAGAAAAACAATTTTAAAACTTGTATGGAACCACAACAGATCCTGAAAAGGCAAAGCAAATTTGAGAATAAAACACAGCTGGAGGCATCACACTTCATTTTTTCAAACTACATTAAACTATATTACAAGTAATCAAAGAGTATTGTACAGGCGTAAAAACAGACGCATAGACCAATAGAAGAGAATAGAGAGCCCAGAATTAAACCCAAAAAGCCATGTTTAACCATCTTTCACAAGGTTGTCAAGGATACACAGTGAGGAAGGGAATTTTCTTCAATAAATGGTGTTGGAAAAACTCGATATCCACATGCAAAAAGATAAAAGTGAACCCTTGTTTTATGCCATATACAAAAATTAAATCATTTGCTTTCCCACATACTTTTCAAGAAAGAAATTTAAACCAATTTTCAAACAGAATAGAGGCTATTTAGCATTAGAATGAATTATCTATGTTTGCTGTTCTCAACTTCAAATATATTACTACTAATTTTTTTCTTTTTTTTGCATGTAGGCAAATCAAGGCCTTACACAATATGTTCAATTTAAAAAAATAATTAAAATGCTACTCTTGCAATATATTCACATTGAGTTGTATAAGATAATTTAATGCAATTAAAATTTGAAAATAAGTGGCCGGGCGTGGTGGCTTACACCTGTAATCCCAGCACTATGGGAGGCCAAGATGGGCAGATCACAAGGTCAGGAGATTGAGACCATCCTGGCTAACACGGTGAAACTCCATCTTTACTAAAAGTACAAAAAAAATTAGCCATGCGTGGTGGTGGATACCTGTAGTCCCAGCTACTCAGGAGCCTGAGGCAGGAGAATGGCGTGAACCCGGGAGGCAGAGCTTGCAGTGAGCTGAGATCATGCTACTGCACTCCATCCTGGGGAACAGAGCAAAACTCTGTCTGGAAAAAAAAAAAAAAATTCAAAATAAGTGAAAGAGAACACAAATTTCAAATATTTACACAAGCAAAATTAAAGACTTCTAGGCTCTGGGGATTTCCTTCTTAATATTAAAACACTCTTTGCTGGAAATATAGTAATATCAAAGACAATTTTATTATGGTTCCTCTAAAATCCACGGTTGCTGATTGTTTGTTATACTTAAGGAATCAAAGTTAAATGGTGATACAAGATTAATTTTAAATCCCAATTATTACAAAAAAAACAGATATCAGCAATCAAATTCTAGCTTTAAAAATAAAATGTCATCACAAAATATTCAGTTTATTTGATTAAGATCAGTGAAAACATTCGTCTTTTAGAGCAGGAGTTGGCAAACATTTTCTGTAAAGGGGATGATAGTAACTGTTTTCAATTTTATAGACCACACTGTCTCTGTTGCAAACTATTATTCATCTCTGTCATTGTATTGTGAAAATAACCAGAGACAATACATAAATGAATGGACATGGATATGTTCTAATAAAATTGTATTTTTTTACATAAAATTTGAATTTCATATAATGTTAATGTGTCAAAAAATATTCTTTAAGAGCTTTTTCTTCAACAACTTAAAGATGTAACAGTCATTCTTAGATTGAAGACTGCAGAAAAATAAGTAGAAGGCCAGATTTAGTCTGTGGCTATAGTTTTCTGGCCCTTTCTTTAGGTAACTTTTGCTGTCCGTAGCTGGACACCCTCTATTAAGTGAAACAGCAGCTGATGAAATTAATATAATCTCATACAATTAACCATAAAGAATAATTTATAAGGATGCTAGCATCTCATTAAGTTATAATAGTGAATAAAGTGGACTATAGTCCCAGGGCTAGCAACAGCTCCCTAATAAGAACACAAGAAACCTAATTGTAAACTTCTGTTTTTCTATGAAATAGCATGGGTAATAGAAATTTCTAGACCTTTTATATTTTTACTACAGCCAAAATTTAAAATCTTTTCCTGAAGACATTTTAGAGAAGCTGCCAACATATACAAAAATTAACTAATTCACACACCATTTCTTCTTCCCAACTTTCATGAAAATGCTAATAAGTGATATACGTACAGAGAAAAATTGAAATAAATGTCCAGATATATTTATCATAAGGTCACTCAACTGATCAAAAGTGAGCTATGTATAAATATATCTGTAGCAAAACATTAAACCATTATGCAACACTTTTAGAAGATTTTTTTTTTATGCTGTGTGCTGGTCAGGAATGACTAATTTTTGTTCCAGTACCAAGCAATCTTATGACCTCATTTACTTAAAGCAATGAAAGTTTATATTTTTCCTCATAATAGTACATGTGTTTCACAAGTTGGCTAGAAGCTGTGTTACATTTTATCTACCTGAGACCTAGGCTTAAAAGAGGAGTTACCATTCAGGATGCTGCAAGCAATTGAGATGAAGGTAAAGAGAACATGGAAAAATGCACTACCTCCCAAAGATTTCACTAAGAGGTAAAATGCAACATGTCTCCTCACATTTCATTGGTTACAGTCAGTCTAGTGGCCCTGATGAACTTTGTGGGGTTGGAGAAGTACAATCTCATTGTGTGACTGAACCTAATGAGGAGAGCCAAAGGTAGTGAATAACAATAATGACTACCACAGTCTGCCCTTTTGGTTACAGAAAATTCAGCTCACTCTCTTTATTCACACAGAATATCATCACTACTTGCCCAGGGAGAGCAACACAGAAATCTCATCTGGTGACTGTGTGGAGCTCAAAATCCAAGATCTCTGAGTCAGGCACAGGATTCCCGATATCAGATCCAGATGTGACTCTTCCTTATCTGAAGATCTATGGAATATTTAAAAAAAATTATCTACCTCCCACAGATATACAATATACAGTGTTCAAAGAGACAAAATAATCCAAATAAATACCTTCATTAGGAAGTGGAAAGGTTGGGAAACACACATACTGGATGTTAAAGCTTCCACCTATAACTGATATCCATCAGTTCTGCTCATAGTTCATTGCCCAAGCCAAGTCACATGGCTTTACATAACTTAAAAATATTTGATAAAATGCATTTCTAACACAACCCTGGAAGTAAAAAAGTATGAAATAGAGTAGAACACTCATGATTACCATAAATGTACACATAGGATTGTCTGAAACCACAATATCCATATTTTAAAAAGTGACTATTTTCTTCTATGCTCTGAAATGCAGGCTTTACTTGTCAAACTATGAGTATATCCAATATTTTGTTCAGGCCACAGGGAGAGGTGTCAAGTTTACTTTATTACTTAAGGGCAGACGCAAATCAATTTTTACATCTTGTATTAGAGGTAGTATTTACAAAAGATGAAATGTTGTGATAATTACAACAAAGGAAACATCAAGTAAGTTCAAGGTGTACCATAAATTTACTTTTGTGTTTACAAGAACATCATATTATTCTGTATTTGATACATCTTGTTTTTAACATGTCAGAGTTTTCAAATTTCGTAAAGCATATAATTTCACTGTGCATAAAAATTACCATGAATCTTTAAAATGAAAGGGAGAGGGTAAGAAGAAAAAAAAATTACCATGGGTCCTTGTTAAATATTCAGTTAGCCCTGTTCCTTATTAGGTCTGTGGTGAATTTAAAGAATCTACATGTTTAATAAGCATTTCTGATTCTTCTGAAGTAGGTGGTCTCTGAAAATGTCATTTAAAAATGTATGAAATAGAGTAACAAGAAGGTAATCAGGAATTTCTGAACACTTTGCAATGAAAATCTATATCAATAATATAATTTATATCTCATATACCTAAATAAATAACTTACAGAACATAGTACACTTCACGCTAAAATAGATAAATCAGTTATGAGTAATATTAATTACTTACTGGAAAAAATGAATCACATTTGATTCTGATATATTAGCTATTGAATTAAATATATCACCTTCTATATCAGATTCATCATGCACTGAGTAAGGTATATCATCTGCTGAATTAAGTCTCCTGCATAAATCTGATACATCACCTCTTGAACCAAAATCTAACCCTCTAAATTAGATACATAACTTGCTGAATCTAATATACTATCAATGAAATCAAAATTACTACCTACTAAGTCATGAGTTTTGAAATGACTATTTTAGGTTGCATATACCTTTAAAGAAGTAGTACAACGCCCTGCATCACTCTTAGTTTAGATTTTACTTGAGTAAGCCCCTAGAGAACTTCATTTTGTTCTACAGAGTTTGATCAACTTTCTTCTACTTAGTGTGTCTAAGGCCACCAGTTACCAGGAGAAAAGGGAATATATCTCTGCATAAACTATGAAAATATACATACAATATATGTATATATAATATACATAATAAAAGTATAAGTATATATATTAGCTAAGTAATCTAAACAAATATAATATTCACTGAGTTGTATTTACTGTTGCTACTCCTGTGTTATGCAAACGCCGTGCCTAAAATGAAGAGTTAGCAACTTGTCAGTTACCTGTTTATCAAGATCCGTAGTGACATTCTAGTGGTCCGTAAAGATCTTCTCGGTAAGCTCGAGGTGGGTTTAAAACTCAAATTGAGTGAAACCGTTGTTATTATCTGATGAATATATTTAAATTTATAAATACAATTTTAATGTGGTAAAAGTCATAAATGTAAAAATAAATATGGTTGTAAACAAAGGCCTACAACATAGAGGCAGAATACAACATATGAAATCATACCTCATGGCCTTTGTATATCACACTTAATTATTTTCCCATTATGTAAACTATTTAGGCTTAGCATGCAGATCAGTAACATCTTGTTACTCTTGTGTGATCTTTGGTTATGTATAAAATTAGTGTATTTAAATAAAGTTATCATTCTAAGTATTTTCCAACTATATCACCTGCTATATAATTATTCTGTTATAGTCAATGTTTCCATGATTTTTAAATTTGTGAACTATTTTCAAATATCACTTTAAATAAGAAACACGATCAACATTTTTATAAAAAATTAACTCAAGTGCAGTAATTTAATCATTACTTACTCCCTTTTATTTTGAAAAAATGTTTTATAGAAAAATAAAAATACAAGTAAGAAACTTTAAAATTACTAAAAATCAAATGACTCTGACATTACCATTGTCATTACTCAGATATTCCCTATACAAATATATACACTGAACTCACATTCTTAAAGTCATTTTAACCGACATAGCAGTGTGAGGCTGATTTGAAGCATTAAAACTCAGCATATTTATATTTTGTTTGCTTAATTACTTCTCTTAGCAGTCTTGTGAGATAGGACGGAAAGGTCTCTTATTGTCTTTTCCATTTTATAGATGAAGTAGAAATAGAGACACATTTTCATGTTGGCACATTGACAACATTTTAAATAGGCTGTTTGATCTGTTAAAATAAACTTTTATACATGATTAAAGTATAAAAAGTCAAAATGAATCATTTATAATTGTATGCCAAGCCCAATATTCTTTGCCCTTCACCAGGTTTTGTGGGTTTAAAAATATTCTGTTTAGCTTATTTCTTTATGATAAGTGTAAGAATACTGACCTTCACTTCATCTTTCGTGAATTAACTCCATAGGCCAACCTTAATGCTACCATAGCTTTATGTCACTTTGTAGCCATTTTCTTCTAGTCTATGGGTTCTCTGAACCCCTCTTGTATTACTCGAGAAATGTAGCACTGGGTCTATATCACGATCAGTGGAAACCAGTGGCATGAGATATTAGAATCCAAAGCACTAGGGGAAATATTCATCAACTCCTGTAAGATTTTTTTTCAGGAATGGCAAGAAAAGGTAGTACATAATCTACCTATATAGAAAATAAATTACAGAGAGGGCTGACGTAGACAGACATGGATCAAAGTGAAGACAACCAAAGTCAAATCCATACTAGCAATGACCTCTCTCCGTTAACCATTTCCCTGGACAAAAATAACCTGTTTCAATTGAATCAATTTGCTTTCTTATCCCATTTTTTAGTCCTCAAGGTTAACATTGAAATTGCACATCAGCTGAGTGTTTCAAATGTCCCTGGATTCCCAGAAGATAAAATGCTATAGAATATTTAAACATAATGCTGAGTCAGCTGAGAAGGTCAATAGAATGAGTTAGAATACTTGGTTCCCTTTTTAACATGAAGGGATGTTAAATTTTACTGAAAGCATTTTCTGCATCTATTGAGATAATCTTTTTGTTGCTGTTGTTTTAGGTTTTGTGCGTTTTGTTTTTTGGGTTTTGGTAGGCTTTTTTGAGACAGGGTCTTACTCTGTCGCCCAGGCTGGAGTGCTATGGCACAGTCTCACGTCACTGTAGCCTCAACCTCCTGGGCTCAAGTGATCCTCCCACCTCAGTCTTTGGAGTAGCTGGGATGATAGGCTCACACCACCACACCAAGCTAATTTTTGCATTTTTGTAGAGACAGAGATTTGTCATGTTGCCCAGGGCGGTCTCTAATTGGCTGAGCTCAAGCTATATGCCCACCTTGGCTTCTCAAAGTGCTGGGATTACAGGCATGAACCAACATGGCTGGCCTGAACATGTGGTTTTGTCTTTGGTTCTGTTTATGTGATGAGTCACATTTATTGATTTGTGTATATTGAATGAGCCTTGCATTCCAAGGATAGAGCCTACTCGATTATGGTGGATTAGCTTTTTAATTTGCTGCTGAATTCCCTTTGCTAGTATTTTGTTAAAGATTTTCACATCGATGTTCATCAAGGATATGGCCTGAATTTTTCCTTGTTGTTGTGTTTCTGCCAGATACTGGTATCAGGATGATGCTGGACTCATAGAAGGAATTGGAGAGGAGTCTCTCCTCAGTTTTTTTGGAATGGTTTCAGTAGGAATGATACTAGCTCTTCTTTTTATGTCTGGTAGAATTCAGCTGTGAATCTATCTGGTCCTGGGCTGTTTTTTGTTGTTGTTGTTGTTTTCGGTTGGTAGGCTATTTATTACTGATTCAATTTGAGAGTTTGTTGTTGGTCTGTTTAGAGAATCAATTTCTTTCTGGTTCAGTCTTGGAAGGATGTATGTTTCAAGGAATGTATCCATTTCTTCTAGATTTTCTAGTGTGTGTGCATAGAGGTGTTCATAGCAGTATCTGATAGTTATTTGTATTTCTGTGAGGTCAGTGGTAATATTCCCTTTGTCATTTCTAATTGTATTTATTGGGATCCTCTCTCTTTTCTCCTTTATCAGTAGAGCTAGCAGTCTATCTATCTTATTAATTTTTTTCAAAAAGCCAAATCCTGGTTTTGTTGATCTTTGAATGTATTTTGTGTCTCAGTCTCCTTCAGTTGAGCTCTAATTTAGTTATTTCTTGTCTTCTGTTAGATTGGGTTAGTTTGCTCTTGTTTCTCTACTTCTTTTAGTTGTGATGTTAGGCGGTTAATTTGATTTTTTTTTTAATTTTGATGTGGGTGCTCAGTGCTGTACATTTCCCTCTTAAAACTGCTATAGCAGTGTCCCTGAGAATCTGTTATCTTTACCTTGTTCTCATTAGCTACAATAACTTCTTGATTTCTGCCTTAATTTCATCAATTATCCAAAAGACATTCAGGAGGAGGTTGCATAATTTCCAAGTAGTTGTACAGTTTTGAGCTTTTTCCTTAATGTTAATTGCCAACTGATTACACTATGGTTCAAAAGAGTGGTTGGTGTGATTTTGGTTCTTTTGCATTTTCTGAGGATTGTTCCATGTCTGAATGATTGGTTAATTTTAGAGTATGTGTCATGTGGTGATGAGAAAAATGTATATTCTGTGTTTTGTGGTGGGGAGTTCTACAGATGTCTATCAGTACCATTTGTCCAGGGTAGAGTTTAGATCTTTAATATCTACGTTAATTTTATGCCTCAATGATCTAATACTCAGAAAACTAGGTATTGAAGGAACATACATGAAAATGATAAGAGCCATCTATGACAGACCTACAACCAACATCATACTGAATGGACAAAGCTGGAAGCATTCCTCTTGAAAACTAGCACAAGTCAAGGATGCCCTCTCTCACCAATCCTATTCAATGTAATATTGGAAGACCTGACCAGAGTAATCAGGCAAGAGAAAGAAATAAAGGGCCTCCAAATAGAAAGAGAGAAAGTAAAAATATCCCTGTTTGTGGATGGTATGATTCCATGTCTAGAAACCCCATAGTTTCTGTCCAATAGCTCCTTGAGCAGGTAAGCAACATCAGCAAAATTTTATGATACAGAATCAATGTACAAAAATCAGTAGCATTTCTATATACCTACAACCAAACCAAGAGCCAAATCAGAACCATAAATCCATTCACAATTACCAAATAAATAAATAAAATAATAATAAATGCCTAAGCATACAGCTAACCAGGAGGTGAAATCTCTGACGTAAGAATTACAATCACTGCTGAAATAAATAAGAGATGACACAAACAAATAGAAACATATTCTATGCTTATGGATAGGAAGAATCAATATAATTAAAATGGCCATATTAAAGCAATTTACAGGTTCAATGCTATTCCTATCAAACTACCAATAACATTCTTTATAGAACTAGTAAAAAAAAATATATATATATATATATATATTTTCAAATTAACATTGAACCAAAAAGAGCTTGAATAGCCAAGGCAATTTTAAGCAAAAAGAACAAAACAGGAAGCATCATGTTACCTGACTTCAAACTATATGACAGGACTATGGTAACCAAAAGAACATGGGTACTCGTACAAAAACAGACACATAGACCAATGGAACAGAATATAGAGCTTAGAAATAAGGCTGCACAGCTACAACCATCTGATCTTCAATAAAATTGACTAAAACAACAATGGAGAAAGGATCCCTATTCAATAAATGGTGCTGGGATAACTGACTAACCATATGCAGAAGATTGAAACTGGATGCCTTCCTTATACCATATACAAAAATCAACTCAAGATGAATTACGGACCTACATGTTAAATCCAAAACTATAAATCCCTGGAAGACAACCTAGGCAATACTATTCAGGACATAGAAACAAGAAAGGATTTTATGACAAAGATGCCAAAAGTAATTGCAACAAAAGCAAAATGACAAATAGGTTCTAATTAAATGAAAGAACTTCTGTACAGAAAAAAAAAAAAAACTATGCATAGAAGAAACAGATGAACAACAGAATGTGAGAAAACTTTTGTAATTCATACATCTGAAAAATGTCTAATATCCAGCATCTGTAAGGAATTTAGACAAATTTACAAGAAAGAAACTAACAACCTCATTAAAAAGTGGACAAAGGACTTGAACACTTTTTTAAAGAAGACACATGTGTGGCCGAACAAGCATATGAAAGAAACTCAATATCACTAATCATTAGAGAATTGCAAATCAAAACCAAAATGAGATACCATCTCACACCAGGCAGAATGGCTATTACTGAAATATCAAAAAATAACAGATGCTTGTGAGGTTGCAGAGAAAAGGGAATGCTTATACACCATTGGTGGGAGTGTAAATTAGTTCAACCCTTGTGGAAGACGATGTGGTGATTTCTCAAGGACATAAAGACAGAAATACCATTTGACCCAGCAATCCCATTACTGGATATATATCCAAAGGAATAGAAATTGTTCTATCATAAGGACACATGCACACAGATGTTGATTGCAGCACTATTCACAATAGCAAAGACATGGATTAAATCTAAATGCTAATCAACGGGAGACTGGATAAAGAAAATGTAGTACTTATATCCCCTGGAATACTATGCAGCCATAAAAAACAGAGAGTTCATATCCCTTGCAGGAAGATGGAAGAAGCTGGAGGCCATTATCCTCAGAAAACTTATGCAGTAACAGAAAATCAAACACTACATGTTCTCCCTTATAAATGGAAGCTAAATGGTGAGAACACATGGACACAGAGAGAGGAACAACAGACACTGGGGCATACCTGATCGCGGAGGATGGGAAGAGGCAGAGGATCAGATAAAATAACTACTCGGTACTAGTATTGATACCTGGGTAACAAAGTAATCTGTACAACCAACATGAGTTTACCTAAATAACAACCTGTGCATGTACCACTGAACCTAATACAAAAGCTTTTCTAAGAAAGAATATTTCGTTCCTAATGTGGAACCCATAACTATATAGTCTTAAGGACATCATGTCACTTTTCCTGGCCTCATCTATTAAATACTATTACACATCTATTCATATCAAACATTATAGAATGTTATGAACGTTAATTATTTTCCATTAGGTAAAGATTTTGGAGTTCTTATAAAGAAAGGGAGGAGACAAGGATCTAGAACTAGAAGTACCATATGACCCAGCCATCCCATTACTGGGTATATACCCAAAGGATTATAAATCATGTTTCTGTAAAGACACATGCACACGTATGTTTATTGTGGCACTATTCACAATAGCAAAGACTTGGAATCAACCCAAATGTCCATCAGTGACAGACTGGATTAAGAAAATGTGGCACATATACACCATGGAATACTATGAAGCCATAAAAAAGGATGAGTTTGTGTCCTTTGTAGGGACATGGATGCAACTGGAAACCATCATTCTCAGCAAACTATGCAAGAACAGAAAACCAAACACCGCATGTTCTCACTCATAGGTGGGAACTGAACAATAAGATCACTCGGACTCGGGAAGGGGAATGTCACACACTGGGGCCTATCATGGGGAGGGTGGAGTGGGGAGGGATTGCATTGGGAGTTATACCTGATGTAAATGACGAGTTGATGGGTGCTGACAAGTTGATGGGTGCAGCACACCAACATAGCACAAGTATACATATGTAACAACCCTGCACGTTATGCACATGTACCCTAGAACTTAAAGTATAATAATAATAATAATAATAAAGGGAGGAGATATATAAGAACAAAGACTACTTTTATTGTATTTATATTTTTAATTTTGTTTCAAAACAGGGTCTTGCTCTATTATCCACGCTGGAGTTCAGTGGTGCATTGGTAGCTCACTGCAACGTCAAACTCCTGGGCTCCTGGCAGTACTTCCACCTCAGCTCCTCAAGTAGTTAGGGCTATACTCATGCACCACCATGTGTGGCTATTCTTTTTCACCTTTTGTAGATATAGAGTCTTGCCTTTTGTAGAGGCTTGTCTTAAATTTGAGCCTCAAGCAAACCTCCCACCTTGGCCTCCCTAGTACTAGGATTACAGAAGTGAGGCATCGTGTTTGACCCCAAGAACAAGGACTACCTTTAAAATAACATGACAGAAAAGATAAAACAGCCTGACAAAGCTTCAGTTGAAAATCAAATTTTTATAAATTATATTCTTCTATTTTTCTGAACTTCTATAAAATTTCTCATCATAGTTTGTAATGGGAGGGAGCATTAATTGAGAGAATGAAAAAACACCCGTGTGACTAGTGCTCAAAAAAAAGTATGTGTAAAAGACAAGGCTGGACAAATAGAGAGGAACAAATCAAACAAGGTGTTGGGAGCCATGCTAAAGATACTGTTCTTTAGCCTAAGACACAATTGGAAGTAATGAGAAGTTTTAACCAGAAAAATAAAATGATCAGACTTGTATTAGGTTGGTTACCATAATTTTTAATGGCAAAAACCGTGATCACTTTTACACCAACCTAATATTTTATGAAACTCACTCTGTTTGCAGTGTGGAAAGTTGATTTGCAGTGGACGAAAAGCAGATATAGTAAAACTAACGAGAAAATTACTACATTAGTCCAGGTAAGAGATGATAGGGAATTTGTCTTAGATGCTATTAATGGAAATGATACAAAGTGGGCCAAATCATAGTTTCTTTGAATCCAGGGAGTCGGCAATGAGATATAGGAGAAATACAAAGAGATACATGAAATATCAATGTTCTTGGATTAGGGAGGTAGCTGATTTATGTGTATTTATTATTTTATGAATTAGCAAATAAATTAAAATAGAACAATACATAAACAAGGCTGACAAGTTTTCATGAAGGAAAGATTGTGACTAATCTTATACTAAGCAACTGACACCTATGATAAATAAGAAAGGAAACACCAAAAACTTTACTAAGTAGAAAATGTGAATTTAATTGACAAACATGTCCTAATGTAACAGTCATTTCAATGCATGTAAATGGATTATAGTGATTACTGAAACAAAGAAAATATAGTTTTGAAAAAAAGAGAAAGAATAACCAGATGCTCTTTTAAAGTACACAGAATAATCAGAAATAGAGGAGAAGAAAAATAAATACTAAGCAGTATGAATCAAGGAAAGCTAGGAGTGAGGCAGATATAATTTAGGGAAAAATAATGTTATGTTATGGTAAAAGGAACCATTGCACAAGGAGATACATCTATTATAAATATATATTCCTAAGAGTGCCAACTCTAAATGTGTTAATTAAAAAGCGACAGAACTTTAAGGAAACATAAACAATTTTAATTAGAGACTTTAGTACACTCTTCTAGAGAACCAAAAATAAAGATTTTTTAATATATGCTCTCTGCGTGTACGCACATATAACTCTACAAACAGCTGAAAATTATTTTCAACCACACATAGAACTTTTAAAATAATAGACCATACATTTTGTCATACGGAAATTCTCTGTAAATTCCAAAAGATCATTAAAATGAAATAACGTTGGACATCAATAGTAATGAAAGAATAGCTTAAAATCACAAGTTAGAAAATAAAATATTTATAAATAACCCATAGTTTTAAAAAAGAATCATACAAAATTACAATAAATAAATTTTTATGTGAGTGATAAGATACCAATTGAGAGAAATTGCGGGTCACAGAGAAGCAATAATTAGTGGAGAATGTGTACTCTTTGTGTTTTATAAACAAATAAGGATAATTTTTAAATTACTAAGAATTTAGTTCAATATTTTGGAAAAATTGAAACTAAAAGCAATGAAACTAATAGAATAAAAATGATAATGGGCAGAAATAATAGTAATAGTAATAATGATAATAAAATCAGAAACAACTTTCTTCAAATTACAATATTTTCTTAAAAGGAGTAATAAAATTATTAGACTTCTCTCAAAAGTGTTTAATAAATTAGAAAAAAATACAAAAATAAATACAATCATATAAAAAAGAAAATAGCTACAGACCCAACAGAATTCTAATAAATAATAAGGAACAAAATTAGTGGCTATAACATCAATTTGAAAACTAGATTCAATGAATACATTTACAAAATATATAAAATGGCAAAATTGGAAGAAGAAAAAAAGGGACTTGAGTATATCTAGAAGCATCAAAAAATAGACATAGTAGTCAAAACCTTTGTTCCTCAAATCACATGCCCAATGATTTTACAAGTGAGTTCTATCCAACTTTCAAGTAACAGTTAATCTATATTTTAACATATTTTCCTGAAAATACTTCAAAAAACTATACTTTCTCAGCTCTTTTCGTAATGCAAGTGTAGTATTTATTCCTAAAACAGATGTGAACAATTCAAGATTGAAAGCATATTGACCATTTAACTTATGAAAGTAAATGCAGTTAGCCAGGCTTGGTGGCACTTGCCTATAGTCTCAGCTACTCAGGAGGTGGAGGCAGGAGGGTCCCTTGAGCCCAGGAGCTCCCAGCTGCAGTGAGTTACAATCCCACCACTGTACTCCAGTCTAGGTAACAGAGCAAGACCCTCTCTCTAAAAATTAAATAATTCATTAAAATAAAAATAAAGTAAATACAAACATTCAAAAATAACCTACTGAATCGTACAATAGATTTTAAGAACTTATGATTAATTATCATAAACACAAGGATATAGCTACAGTAGAAAATTAATAAATGTTGAGGATGGCAGAATAACAACATAGGCTGCCCTGGGCCTCCGGGAGAATGCAACCACTACTCTGAACTGCTTTTGCTCAGATTGTTATTGGAGAGAAAACAAAGCTCTGTCTTGTTAAGCCACTACATTTTTGTTGTTTGTTATGGAATCTAAACCTGTACCCTAACAATAGCCCCACTGTCTCCCAGATTCTGTTTAAACTGCCCTCATTGCCAGCTGGCTGAAAAGTGACACAGTACCAGAATCCCATTTTAGAGTTTGCGTCCTAGGCTTACACCTGCCACCAATTATGTTAATTATTTTCCCTAGCGGACTGAGATGGGAATTAGCAAGCAGAAAATGTATTGAAAAGTGTTTCACTTGTAGTGAATTGAGATATCCAGGATTGAGTAGTGGGAGAAACTTAGCAAAATTCCCTCATAACTGAGTTCTCAACGGATATTCAGGTAGTATATTCAGCAGATAGTAACTCTGGAGATGAGATGGCCCTTCAGGGTTGCTCCAGTTGAAACAAAGGCCTGGGCTTCTGTGTCCCTGCATTGGCCAGTCATTGACTTCAGACTGCTTCCTTATAGAAGGCATAATTTTAAGGGAAGCAGTTCTCTAAGGGCAATTGCAATTTCCCATGAGAAATGCAGCTGTGGCAAGCAGGTAGGGGATGGATGCAGCAGCCCTGAAGAGGGAATCTGCTCAGGGGATCATAATATTCACTGTAATGCTCTATCATAATACCGGGCTTCCATTTAATCATTTAATTATCTTCTCAACTACAAAATTTCTTACTTTGCTGGTGCAGAATTTAAAATGACCTGCAGATTTTTTTTTTTTTTTTTTTTTGAGACGGAGTCTCGCTCTGTCGCCCAGGCTGGAGTACAGTGGCCAGATCTCAGCTCACTGCAAGCTCCGCCTCCCGGGGAATTTACGCCATTCTCCTGCCTCAGCCTCCCGAGTAGCTGGGACTACAGGCAACGGCCACCTCGCCTGGCTAGTTTTTTGTATTTTTAGTAGAGATGGGGTTTCACCGTGTTAGCCAGGATGGTCTCGATCTCCTGACCTCGTGATCCGCTCGTCTCGGCCTCCCAAAGTGCTGGGATTACAGGCTTGAGCCACCGCACCGGCCGACCTGCAGAATTTAATGGAAACTTTTGCTTTTAAACATGTAAAAAAAAATCAAGTTCACTTATAATAAGATAAATGCAATAGAAATTACAATGAGCTATTTTCGGAACTTTCGATAACCTACGGCACTGGGTAGTAGGTAGAGGTAATTTTACTCTAATATTCTGTGGAGGCTAAAGCAACTCCATTTTGGATGTAATTTTACCATGTTGGCTTCTGATTAACCCCTGTTCTTGGAAGGTCTCTAAGATGTTCAAGTTATCTATTGTTTCTTGTGTAAGAGTGGAAACTTACCGTAAATCCTGCCCTTAGGCCAAACAACCTTAATGTTATCATACTTTAAATTGCCCTACACATGCTTTCTGAACCACCCCTCCCTTATGGTATACAAACCCTGGGTCTGGGGGTCAATGCTGCAGGAATCCACCATCTTGTCTCTCTGTCACCCAAGACACAGACATAGCTTCTATTTGTAAGTCCCTATTAAATGTCTCTTTCTAAGAAATTGCATTTGTCATTCTCTTTCTTCAGCCTCTCAGCTTCCTCAAACTTTGGGGTAGGTTTGCATAGAACTGCCTACCATGAAACACTATTTTGCTGGGACTATAAAATTTTACAGTTCCCTAGGCAGAATATCTGCCTTGCTTTTACTCAGTAATTCATATAAAAATGTATTTAATAACTAAATCATGATGTTAGACTCAGCAATGATTTATTGGATATCACATCAAAAACACAGGCAACAAAAGAAAAACAAAATTAAATTTCATCAAATATAAAAACTTTTGTGCCTCAGAACAACAGGTGGAAAGGCAACTCACAGAATGGGAAAAGTATTTTCAAATCATATACTTCATGAGGAATTAATATCTAGAATATGTAAAGAGCTCTTATAACTCCACAACAGAAAAACAAACAATTCAATTAAAAGTGGTTTGAATAGATATTTCTCCAAAGAATATACATAAATAGGCATACAGATTGCCATCAAAAACAAAAAGATGTTCAACATCACTGATTATTAGGGAAATGCAGATCAAAACTAGTATGAGATTCCCTTTCACACCCATTAGGTTAACTATTATCAAAAAAACAGAAAATAGCAAGTGTTGTTGAGGATATGGAGAAATTAGAAGTCCTGTACATTTCTGGTGGTAATGTGTGGCTGTTGCGTAAAACAGTATGGTAGGTCCTCAAAAAGTTGAATTAGAATTACAATAAGATGAAGCAATTTTAATTATAGGTATGTACCTACAAAATTTGGAAGCGAGGACTAGAACAGATATTTGTACACCCATGGGCACCATTGCTGTTCACATTACAAATTATCCCTAAAATATGGTTAATATATTTTATTTCTTACTATGTCACTTAGTATTTCTTTTTCTTTTATTCAGTGAATTGTTATTTATATTGATTCATATATTATCTATTTTTTCTTTTTTTTGTTTTTTTTTTTGTTGTTGTTGTTGTTGTTGTTTTTTTGAGATGAAGTCTTGCTCTGTCGCCCAGGCTGGAGTACAGTGGCCAGATCTCAGCTCACTGAAAGCTCCGCCTCCCAGGTTCACGCCATTCTCCTGCCTCAGCCTCCCGAGTAGCTGGGACTACAGGCGCCCGCCACCTCGCCCGGCTAGTTTTTTGTATTTTTTAGTAGAGATGGGGTTTCACCGTGTTAACCAGGATGGTCTCGATCTCCTGACCTCGTGATCCGCCCGTCTCAGCCTCCCAAAGTGCTAGGATTACAGGCTTGAGCCACCACGCCCAGCCTTATTTTTTCTTAATATTCTTTCTCATATCCTTTTTACTTTCCGAGTTCAACTTCATTCTTTCTGAGGTATATTTATCAGTAGGACTTTACCAAGGGTCTGTCTCGGTTTTTCTTTAGCTGCGTTTGTAATTCTAAGTTAAAATAATTTTACCTGGAGATTTTTTGTGTGTGTGTTTTGCTTTTGCTATTGAAAATGTTATTTTTGTTATAATTCTTCCTGTGGAGGCAATCTTTTATCTATATTTGCTGTTAAGATTTCCATTTTTTCTTTGATGTTCCGTAATTTCACTTTGCCATAATATTAAATTGTTATGTTAAATTATGTTCTTTTCCACAGAAATTTTTATGCTTTTTTAACCAGATTTGTGTCCTTTATCAGATCTTGAAAAAATTTAAAGTCACTATATCTATAAATCTTACTGTTGCTCAAAAATCTATTCTAAGTGATCTGTTTATTTGATTTCCCTTTGATTAACTGGTCTTTGAATTTCTCTGTCCTGCCTTATGAGTAATTTCTTCAAAACCATATTTCAATTTACTAATATCTCTTTAGATGTGGCTAATACACTGTTTAGATCACCATTAATTTTTTAATTTCAACAACTTTATTTTTTTAAAGTAGGCCGGGTGCGCTGGCTCACACCTGTAATCCCAGCACTTTGGGAGGCTGAGTCAGGTGGATCATCTGGGTCAGGAATTCAAGACCGGCCTGGCCAACATGGTGAAACCCTGTCTCTACTAAAAATACAAAAACTTAGCTGGGCATGGTGGCGTGTGTCTGAAATCCCAACTACTCGGGAGTCTGAGGCAGGAGAATTACTTGAACCAGGGAGGCAGAGGTTGCAGTGAGCCGAGACTGCTTTGCTGCCCTCTAACCTGGGCAACAGAGTGAGACTCCATCTCAAAAAATAATAATAATTTAAAAAGTAATGTTTCATTTCAGTCTTTACTTTTGTTTTCTTTTACATACAGTGAAATTCACATTTTATGGCCTATAGTTTTATGAGTTCCAACAATTGCATAGAGTCATGTAGCCATCACAATAATCAAGGTACAGATCAGTCCCATAGCTCCATGTTTTCATTTCACTGCTTCATTTGCTCATTAATTTGTTCATGTTTCCTAAAGATTCTGAATATTAGACTATTGTCAGATACATAGGTTGCAAACACTTTCTCCAACTCTGCAGGTTGTCTGTTTACTCTGTTGATAGTTTCGTCTACTATGCAGAAGCTCTTTAGTTTAATTAGGTTTAGTTTGTCAATTTTTGCTTTGGTTGCCATTGCTTTTGGCATCTTTGGCATGAAATCTTTGCTGGTTCCTGTGTTCAGAATGGTATTGCTTAAGTTGTCTTCTAGAGTTTTCATAGTTTTGGGTTTACATTTAAATCTTTCATCCATCCTAAGTTGATTTTTGCAGATGATGAAAGAAAATGTTCTAGTTTTATTCTTCTGCATATGGCTAGCACCGTTTATTGACTAGGGAGTCCTCTCCTCACTGATGTTTTTGTCCACTTTGTTGAAGACCACATGGTTGTACGTGTGCAGCCTTATTTCAAAGCTCTATACTCTGTTCCATTGGTCTGTGTGTCTGTTTTTGTACCAATATGATGCTGTTTTTGTTACTGTAGCCTTGTAGCATAGCTTGATATCAGGTAGTATGATATCTCTGGCTTTCTTCATTTTGTCTAGAATTGTTTTGACTATGTAGGCTCTTTTTGGGTTCCATGTGAATTTTTAAATTGTTTTTTTCAAATTCTATGAAATGTGTCACTTGTAGTTTGATAGGAATAGTATTGAATCTGTAAATTGCGTTGGACAATATGGCCATTTTAATAATATTGCTTCTTTCTATCCATGAGCATGGAATGTCTTTCCATTTGTTTGTGTTGTCTGATTTATTTGAGCAGTATTTTGTAATTCTTCTAGAGATCTTTCACCTCTCTGGTTAGTTGTATTCCTGAGTATTTTATTCTCCTTGTGACTATTGTGAAAGTGAGTTCATTCTTATTTTGGCTCTCAGCTTCGACATAGTTGTTGTATAGAAATGCTACTAACTTTTGTACATTGATTTTGTTTCCTGAAACTTTGCTGAAGTTATTGATCAGATCTAGGGCTTTTGTACAGGACCTGTGGGATTTTCTAGGTATAAAATCACATTATCTACGAAGAGAGACAGTTTGATTTCCTCTCTTCTTATTTGGATGCCTTTTATTTCTTGCTCTGACCTGATTGCTCTGGCTAAGACTTCCAACACTATGTTGAATAGGAGTGGTGAGAGAGGGCATTCTTATCTTGTTCAGGTTTTCAAGGGGAATGCTTCTAGATTTTGCTCATTCTGTATGATGTTGGCTTTGAGTTTGTCATAGATGACCCTTAATATTGTGAGTTATGTTGCTTCAATGCCTAGTTCATTGAGAGCTTTTAACAAAAAGGGATGTTGAATTTTATCAAAAGTCTTTTGTGTGTCTATTGAGATGGTCATGTGGCTTTTGTTTTTAGTTATATTTATGTGATTAATCAAATTTGATTTGCATGTGTTGAGCCAAACTTGCATCCCAGGAATAAAGTCTGCTTGATGGTGGTGGATTAGCTTTTCGATGTGTTTCTGGATTCAGTTTGCAAGTATTTTGTTAAGAATATTTGCATTTATTTTCATCAGGGATATTGGCCCAATTTTTTTTTTTTTGCTCTATCTTTCAGATTATGGTATCAGAATAATACTGACCTCATAGAATGAGTTAGGTAGGACTCCCTTCTTCTCGAGCTTTTGGAATAGTTCCTGTAGGATCCATGCCAGTTCTTCTTTTTACATCTGGTAGATTTCATTTATGAATGTGTTTGGTTGAGTGGTTTTTCTGATTGGTAAGCTTTTTATTACTGATTCCGTTTTGGAGGTTGCTATCGGTCTGCTCAGAGTTTCAATTTGTTCCTGGGAGATTGTATGCTTTCAGGAATTGATCCGTTACTTCTTGGTTTTCTAGTTTCTGTGCATAGAGGTGTTCATAATAGTCTCTGAGGGTTTTATATGCATGTATTTATATGTGGTTGTTGCTAATGTCACCTTTGTAATTTCTGATTGTCTTCATTTGAATCTTCTTACTTTTTTATCAGTCCAGCTAGCAGTCTATCAGTTCTATTAATTATTTCTAAGAACGAACTTTTGCTTTCATTGATCTTCTGTAAAGTTTATCACTTCTCAATTTCACTCAATTCAGCTCCTATTTGTTTTTTCTTCTTCTTCTTCCTCTCCTCCTCCTCCTCCTTCTTCTTCTTCATTTTCTTCTTCTAGCTTTGCCATTGGTTTTCTCTCATTTCCCTAGTTCCTCTAGGTGTAATATTAGGTTGCTAATTTTAGATCTTTCTAACTTTTTGATGTGGGCATTTAGTGCTATAAACTCTCCTCTTAACACTGTTTGAGCTGTATCCCAGAGATGCAAGTATGTTGTATATTTGTTTTCATTAGTTTCAAAGAGTTTCTTGATTTCCGCATTAATTTCATTGCTTGCCCAAAAGTGATTCATGGGCAGGTTGTTTAATTTCTATGTAGTTGTATGATTTTAAGAGACCTTTTAAATATTTATTTTTATTTTTATTGCATTGTGGTTCAAGAGTGTTGTTGGCATGATTTTTTTAAATTTGGTGAAAATTGTTATATGACTGTGCAGTCAATTACAGAGTATGTGCTGTTTACAAATGAGAATAATATATATTCTGTAGTTCTTGGGTGGTGTGTTCTATACTTGACTATTAGGTCCTTTTAGTCATGTGTCAAGTTTAGGTCCCAAATATCTTTGTTAGTTTTCTGCCCCGATGATCTGTCAAATATCATCAGTGGGGCATTGAAGTCTCCCATTATTATTGTGGGGTTATCTAAGTCTCTTTTTAGGACAAAACCTGCTTTATGAATCTGGTTGCTCTTGTCTTGGGTGCATATATATTCAGGATAATTAAGTTTTCTTATTGATTTGATCCCTATATCATTATGTAATTCCTATTTTTGTCTTTTTTGATCATTGTTGATTGAAAGTCTATTTTGTCTGAAATTAGAATTGGAATCTCTGCTTTTTATTTGTTTGTTTTCCATTGGCTTGATAGATTTTTTTCCATTTGTTTTTAAGCCTATGAGTGTCTTTTCATGTGAGATGAGTCACTTGAAGCATGCAATTGTGTTTGCTTCTTTATCTAACTTGTCAGTCTGTGCCTTTTTTTGTGGAGCTTTTAGCCAGTTTCTGTTCAATGTTAATATTGATATGTGTGGATTTGATCCTGTCATTGTGTCGTTAGCTAGCTGTTATGCACATTGTGTCATTGCTATATAGTGTCAATGATATATGTACTTAAGTGTGTTTTTTGTGTTGGCCAGTAAAGTTCTTTCATTTACATGTTTAATACTACTTTATTGATTTCTTGTAAGGCAGATCTGGTGGTAATGAATTCCCTTAGCATTTGTTTGTCTGAAAAGTATTTTATTTCTCATTTGCTTATGAAGCATAGTTTGGCTAGATATAAAATTCTTAGTTGGAATTTCTTTCCTTTAAGAATGTTGAATATAGGCCCTCAGTCTCTTCTGGCTCTTAGAGTTTGTGCTAAGAAAGGTATGCTGTTAGCCTGATAAGGTTCTCTTTGAAGGTGAACTGCCCCTTCTCTCTAGCTGCCTTTAATATTTTTTCGTTTATGATGACCTTATACAATCTGATAAGTATGTGTCTTGGGGAGGGTTATTTTGTATAGGATCTTACAGGGGTTCTTTACATTTCCTGAATTTGAATGTCAACCTCTTTAGCGAAGTTGAGGAAATTTTCATGGACAATATGCTCAAATATATTCTCCAAGTTGTGTGCTCTCTCTCTTTCTTTCAGGGACTCCAATGAGTTATACGTTGGTCTCTTTACATACTCTCGTATTTCTCAAAAGTTTTGTTCTTTCTTTACTTTTATTCTTTACATTTGTCTGACTGAGTTAACTTGAAGAATCAGTCTTCAAGTTCTCAGATTCTTTCTTCATCTTGGTCTATTATCCTGTTAATATTTTTTATTGTACTTAATATTATGAAATTATTGTAGTGAGTTTTTCAGCTCTGTCAGACTAGTTTGTTTTTTTCATACAATGGATAATTTATCTTTCAGCTCTTATATCATTTTGCTGGATTCCTCAGATTCCTAGAATTGGGTTTCAATTTTTTCCTGAATCTCAATGATTTTCATTCCTATCAAGATTCATAATTCTATGTCTGTCCTTTCAGCCACTTTAGCATGGTTAAGAACCATGGCTGGGGAGTTAGTGTAAACATTTGGAGGTAAGAAGACATTCTGGCTTCTTGAGTTGTCAGAGTTCTTGTGCTGATTCTTTCTCATCTCTGTGGGCTAATATTCCTGTAATCTTTGAAGCTGCTGTCCCTTGGAAGATTTTCTTTTGTCTACTTTTATGTTATTTGATACTCTTGAGGGTTTGATTGTGGTATAAACTAAGTTTAATCAACTGGCTTTATTTCTGGAAGATTTCAGGGTGCCACGACTCAGCTCAGCACTCCTGGGCTGCATGCTCTAACCCTGCGGGGCTGAAGCAGTCCCATGGCTTTGTTCTCTGACCCCTTGTGGTTAAGCACCTACTGCACTGGAGGGCCCAAGGTGCACCCGGTCCACTGACAAAAACACTCCAATGGGAGCTGATGGCCAAAGTGCTTCATTGGGGTAGTGGAAACAGGGTCCATGCTCATGTGCACATGCCAGCAGCAGTGATGCAGTGGTGTCCATGCCTGCGTGTGTATCAACAGTAGTGGTACAGCAGAGTACCTGAATGTCAGTAGGGTTTGGGTGCCAGCAGCAAGGTTCATTTTCACGTGAGCTTGTGGCAATGGTGTGGTGAGGTCCACATCCATGTGTGTACTGACGAAGTGTGGTGGGGGCTATGGACAAATATGTGATGGCAAAGTGATGGGGAAAAGCTATGGATGGGTGAGTACGGGTTGGTGGGGTCCCCTCTACTAAGTAAGGTTCTCTGATGATTAGGCATGGCCTGCTGGTGAAAAAGCTATTGTGGCGGCTTCCGTAAAGTGCCACAGTTGGGCATCCCAGGTTGCACTACAAGCTAGCGCAGTAAGGCAGGAACTCCAGGAAAATCTGGCATGCAGGGGTGTGCTCAGTTCAGACTGTCCCTATCCTATGAGCAAGACTGCCCTGCCCTGTCCAGATACAACAGTCAGCAAAGACCAAAGCCACATAGAGGATCATAGCAAGTCTTAGGGGATGGGTATTCCTGGACAAGCTCCACTGCATTCATTCCCATGCCAAACCCTCTGGGCTGGAGTTTTATCCCTGCCACCTCTCTGAGCAAGTCTCCCTGTAAGCTCAAGTGTCTGTGGGGGTCATGCAGTCTCCTGCACCTAGGATTCTCTAGTTTCATGATGAGAATGGGCCACTCCTTGCTTATTTAATTTACTCCTTCCCCTGGAGTTGCTGGAAGCCAGGAAAAAGTCTTGGTGCTCAGCAGCCCTGTGCTTGGTTCTTAGCTTCCTACCACTTCAGCCCAGGGTCTGCATCCTCCCCTAATCCATTTTCAATGCCTTTATTCTGAAGATCTGCTCAGAATGTGCCACTCTTATTGATGGTCTGGTCTCCCAGTGGGACATGCTTTTCCTAGCTGCATCTGCTTGACCATCTTGGCTCTCCTCCCAATAAATTTGTTAATGTTGTCATCTTAAAAATATTAACTTTCCAATTCAAGAACATGAAATGTCTTTCCATTTATATGTGTTAACGTAAATATTTTTTCAGGAATATTTTCTAGAATTTAGTGCACAAGTCTTTCACCTCCTTAGTTCAGTTTATTTTTCAATAGTTCATTTGATGTTATTTAGTAGTTCATTTGATGTTAATGCTTTCACTATTTCCTTTTTTAATTGTTCATCATTAGTTTATAAAAATACAGCTGCCTTTTAAGTGTTGATTTTGTATCCTGCAACTTTGCTGAATTTGTTTATTTGTTCTAACCATTTTTTTGTTTATTTTTGGTGAAATATTTAGGGTTTTCTACATATAAGATTATATTCTCTGTGGATAGATATAATTTTACTTCTTAATTTCTGACTTCAATTCCTTACTACCTTTTTTTGCTACCCAGTTTTGTGCTTGAAACCCGGGGCCCTGGTGGCATAAGCACCCGAGGAATCTCCTGGTCTGTGGGTTGTGAAGACCGTGGAAAAGCATAGTATCTGGGTTGGAGTGCACTGTTCCTCACAGCACAGTCCCTCATGGCTTTCCTTGGCTATGGCAGGGAGTTCCCTGACCCCTTGTGCTTCCTGGGTGAAGCAATGCCCCACCCTGCTTCAGCTCACCCTCTGTGGGCTGCACCCACTGTCTAACCAGTCCCAATGAGATGAGCCTGCTACCTCAGTTGGAAATGCAGAAGTCACCCACCCTCTGCACTGATGTCACTGGGAGATGCAGACCAGAGCTGTTCCTATTTGCCCATCTTGCCAGCCACCTAGAGGTTTCCATATATATCTTTTATATCCAATTGTTGTAGTGATATTTAAGTCCTCCCTTTTCTTATTGATCTTCTGTCTCATTTTCTATTACTGAAAGTTAAGTATTGAAGTCTCCTCCTATTCATATTTTTCTGTTTGATTCTGTCAACATTTGCATCACATATTTTGGAGTTATGATATTTGGTGCATATGATAATAATTGTTATATTTTCTAGGTGGATTGATTCATTTATCATGATTTAATGTCCTTCTTTGTCTCTTATAACTGTTTGTGACTTAAAGCCTATTTTGTCTGCTATTATTATAGCCACCCTGGTTTTCTTTCTCCTTTATTTGTTCACATGGAATACTTTTTTCTCTCCTTTTCTTTTTTTCTTTTTTTTTTTTTTTCAGAAACAAGGTCTTACCCTGTCACCCAAACTATAGTGTAGTGCCATGATCATAACTCACTGTAACCTCGAACTCCAAGGCTCAAGCAATCTCCACATCTCAGCCTCATATGTAGCTGGGATTACAGACATTTTCCACCTTGTCTGGTTTTTTGTTGCTGTTGTTTGTTTTTTAGAGACAGTGTCTAAAAAACTGTTGTTTGTTTTTTAGAGACAGTGTTGCTCAGGCTGCTCTCTAACTCCTGGCCTGGCCTCAAGTGATCCTCTTGCCTTGGTCTTGCAAAGTGCTGGAATTATAGGCATAAGCCACAACACATTATCTGGAATATATTTTTCTATCTTTTCACTTGTCTTAATGTAAGTCCTTAGACCTAAAGTGAATCTCCTGTAGACAGCATAGTGAAATGGATTCCGGGGTTTAGTTTATTATCCATTCTGGCAATCTGTCTTTTGATTGGCATTGAAAGTAATTTACATTCTTGTTTAATGTACATGTAATGTAATGACTAATAGGAAAGTACTTACATGCAAAATAATTACTAATAGAAAAAGACTTACTAATGCCATTTGGTAATGGTTTTCTATAGGCCTTATGGTTTTATTGTCCTTCACTTCCTCCCTTACTGTTTTTCTGAGTGTTTAGTTCATTTTTGTAGTGCCACATTTTGATTCCCTTCTTATTTCCCTTTGTGTATATTTTCTTTGTAGAAAAGTTTCTATTCTTTGCTTTTAGCATAGATATTACAGAAAATATTTCAGTTACAACAATTTTAAACATAACAACTTAACTTTAATTTCATATAGAATCTCTACTTGTTTACCACTCCACTTTCCATTTTGTTATTGATGTCTCAAATTACATCTTTATAGATTGTATACCAATTAACATAGGTTCATAAATGTTTCTGAGCTTGTGTTTTAAGTTCTATTAAAAAATAAAAGTGAAGTTATAAACCAAATCTTAATAATATAGGTTTTAATATTTGTTCATCTATTTATGTTTAGTGAGTTACTTTATATTTTTGTATTGCTTCAAGTTATCATCTAGTGTCCTTTCATTCCAACTTGAAGGATCCCCTTTAGCATTCATTGTAGAGTAGGTCTAATGATAACGAACGAATGAATGCTATTCTTTGTTTATCTAGGAATGTCTTAATTTCTCCCTCAATTATGATGGACAGTTTTTCGATATACAAAATTCTCCTTTGACTTTTTTTGTTCTTAATATCAGTACTTTAAAAATATAATCCAATTTCCTCCTAGCCTAAATTCTGCTGAGAAATCTACTGATAATCCTACTGAGGAAAACTTGTATGTGATGAGTCACTTCTCTCTATTTGCTTTAAGATTCTCTCTTCTTCTTTGACATTCAACTCTTTTACCATTATCTCTCAGTGTGGGTGTCTTTGAACTTTTCGTATTTTGAGTTTTTTAGCCTCTTGAATTTGTATGTCTTTCTTCAAATTTGGGAGATTGTGGTAATTATTCCATCAAATAACCTCTCTTTTTATTAATTTATATCTTTTTATTAATATTTTTATTATGTTAAGGTATTATTTTTCTAAATTCCTTAATTCTTTGTGTTCTGCTTTAGCTTTTTGAGCATATTTAAGACAATTGTTTTAAAAACCTTATCAAGTAACTTCTAAGACTGTTTGCTTATGGATGGTTTCTGAAGATTTAGTTTGTTCTTTGAAATGGGACATCATTTCCTGTGTCTTTTATGCATTGTGGTCTTTAGTTGAAAATTGGATTTGAAAAAACAATCACTTCTTACAGTGCTTGTAGATTAATTCCCTAGAGAAGACACCTTCACTAATCACTCCTGCATGAAAACTCAAGATCTTCTCTGGCCTTTTCTGAGAATACATGTTCATGGGGCCTGTGCATGTGCTCTATTACCCAATTCCCCATGTACATGGCTGATTTTTAAATATCCTCATTCCTTTAAAGGCCTCATCTCTGTTTCTTCTCTGGTCCTTAGATGTTCCATTATTCTGCTTGTAGTCTCTTGCCCTCAGGCATCCACAAGTCTGCAGGTTTCCTGTAGTTTTCACACACCACTGTGGCCACTATTGTTTTTGGTACCTTCCAATCTGGTATTACATCTATGCCACTGTCCCCATCAGCGCTCCAGTTAAGACAAGACAGAAACCATTACCTTGGGCAGGCCCAAGACAAGCCAAGTTATTGTAAACAAGTTCTACTGTTTTTCTTCTGTATTGAGAAACTAGGAATTAAGGAGGCTTCCTCCAACTATGCCACACCACAACAGGGAGGGTGTAGGGACATGGGCAAGAAAAAATGCCACAAAACATATCACCATTTTGAGTGTGGCTTTTTCTTGGCTGGGGGTTCTCTTAGATGCTGCAGCTTCGTAACTGATATCCAGAGTTGTCATAAAGCTACTTTGGTCCATATGTTGCGTACTTGGTGTTTCCATAGGGTAGTGAGCACTTGGCTCTTCCTAATTCACCATCTTGCTAACGTTGCTCATTTATGCTTGTTTCGAGTTATAAACATTTCATGATAGAAGTTGTCTTCTCTGTTTTGCTTTCTGAAGCAGAAATTATGTCTCTAATTTTATCATAGTTGTAAAATATAGTTGTAGTTCCTCAAGTAGCACAGTTGGATAATATTATGTAGGGTGAATATACCAATGCATATATATCCATTATACTATTACAACATTTATATCAGTCTATGTTGCCATACACATTGTATTCTAGAAATGTTGAAGAAATATCTCCCAGTGTAATCTTTTTATTTTTATTTAAATAGGTTTCGGGGGAACAGGTGTTGTTGGGTTTCATGGACAAGTTATTTAATGGTGACTTCTGAGATATTGGTGTACCCATCACTGGAACAGGGTACACTCTACCCAATGTGTAGCCTTTTATGTTATGTATACTTTATAGTAGAATTGCTGGATCAAAAACAATATCAATATTCAACTTAAAAAAAACACCAATTGTTTTCCAAAGTAAATTTGCTTGTTTAAACTATTATGAGCACAATATAACATTGGAGTTCCCACTGATCCACATTCTTGCTAACATTTCTTTACTTTTTACCAAATTAATGAAGTAAAATGGTAAAAATTCTTAGTTTTAAAATACATTTCTCTGGTTAGTAATGAAATTTAGCACATTTTTCTAATCACATTTGTTCCTGTGATGTTCAGGCTGGTCCTTTGTTTTATCCTCTCTATGTGTCATTGATTTGGTTTGCAAAAGCAACATCTCTTTCTTAATGTCAGTAATTTGTTCCTGCATATCGGATGTTCTATGTAAAAATGCTAATTGAAAACCATTCTTTAAAATCAAAAATTTTAGTTTGTTACAAATCAATCTCAAAACCTAAATTTAAAACAGTGAAATCTCTATTTATGGATAAAAATCTTTCTTCTTAAGACATAAAATACTTTAGATATTATGTCTCTTTTACCAACCAATTAATATAGTTTTTAGCAACAGTTGCTAAATATTGTCTCTCTTAGTTCTAAAAACAACCTCACCTATATATATGTTCAAAAAATTTTAATATTGATAAAACCAAGCCACATTCTCTTAGATAATGTTAAACAAAGAAGAACATTCTGCAGGCTGTATTTTAGTATTTTTGAAATATTTCTGTAGATTTTTATAGGAATATAGTATAATTGTATTTTAATTTTATTTAATTTATCTTTTTATTGTAGCTGCTTTCAAAACCTTATCTTTATCTTAGAACTTCAAAGCCTTACTACAGTGAGCTTATAAGTGAATTTATTTTTTGTGTGTGTTTACATTTCCTCTTATTTCTGAGGCTTTAGTCATTTATTCTGCAAATATTTATTAATGTTTATTACATATCTAATTTATCCCTGGAAACATTCTACATATTGACAGTAATGTAATAAATTAATAGACAAAAATCCTTGTTCTTGGGTCCTTGAGCATGGGGAACAAGGTCGTGAAAACAAGGTCTTGGTGAGGTGCCGCCATTTCATCCGTCCTCGGTCTCTGCGCCTTTCGCAGAGCTTCCAGCAGCGCTATGTTGGGCCACAGCATCCGGAGGTTCACAACCTCTGTGGTCCGTAGGAGCCACTATGAGGAGGACCCTGGGAAGAATTTGCCATTTTCAGTGAAAAACAAGTGGACGTTACTAGTTAAGACATGTTTGTACTTTGGATCTGCCTTTGCTGCACCCTTCCTTATAGTAAGACACCAACTGCTTAAATCATAAGGATGTTTCAGTTCGTCCATTTAACAGATATGAAGAGCATTTTAAGAGATACAGCCGCTGGAAATGGATCAAATTCTAACTCATGGCATACTAGATATGTTTGTCAATAAACTTATGACATGAAAAAAAAATCCTTGTTCTTTTGAAATTTAAGTTTTTCATCTCTCTCATAATTTCTGAAAAATCCTCAACTGTAGTATTTTTATAGATTGGTTCTCATTCATCCTCTCACTTTTCTCATTTTGAGACTCTGATTAGATATATTTTGGACCTTTTCATTCTATCTTGCACTTGTATTATCCTCTCATATTTTCCAATTCTTTGACTTTCTGTACTACATTCTGACTATTTATTCAGATCTACCTTTAGGTTTACAAATTTCTATGCAACTGTATTTAATCCAACTTTCATTAGTTCCTTAGAATTTGATATATTAAAAAGCATGTTATTGAGATAAAATTTACCTAAAATAAAATGTGTAAGACGTTATTTGTTTATTCAGATAAATTTTGACAATTGTTTACATTTGTGTAACCCCCTCTCAAGGTCAGTTATAAAACATTCCCATACCTCAGAAAGATTCTTTACACATCTTTCCAGTCAAGTTCTCCTTGAGAAGCATTATCACAGATTAGTCTTACCTATTCTTATATTTAACATAAATAGAATAAAACAGTGTGTATTTGAGGGAGGGGAGTTTGGGAGTGGTGAGTATACATTGAATATGGTGGGATATAAATAATTTATAATCAAAGAGCAGAATATGACAAATTAAAAATGGCCATTGATAAATTTTCACAACTTTCATCATGATATAAAGCCTAGTACAGCTCCATTTTAATATAGTATGGTCCTGCCACTTACTTGAACAATAAATTGCAGCAAAAAAGACATGGCATATCTTCAGAGGCCAAGGGTTAAGTAGCTTTTCTGACTTTTTGATGTATCAACTTGGCTAAGTGGAACTACAATTTCAATAATTTCCATTCTAATTTGATTTTATTTAGGGAAGATGACAAGGGATTTTTCTTTAGGAGATTTGGAGAACTAAGGGAAGGCAATGGTCATTTCTTAGCAAACACATAACTTCTAGTTCTTCCATCAAATATTAATCTAGATGTTGCTAGGTATGGATTTTTCAATCACAAATTTTTGTAGGGTGATAATGTTCCTAATATTTTGACTTTAATCTGTTGACTTTAAATTCATCAAAAGGGAGATTATCCAGGGTAGAATTTACTTAATCAGTCTGAAATACTTAAAGGTTGTCATAGACCTCCTGTTTGTGTGAGATTTTAGACACTGAGTCTAGAATTTCTCCCTTTCTCTAGAACTTTCTTTCCAGCTGCCATCTATGGACCAAAATCTTCAACCCATGCCTATGGAATTTCATCCTGAGTTTGATCTTCCCTTCTTGACTGCTTGTTCAATGGATTTCAGACATGCTTAGTCAATTCCCTCAATTGAATAAGATTCCTTGTAAGAAATAAATATGAATGCATACATAATCTACCAGTTCAGCTTCTCTGGTAACCTGAATAATACAGAATTAAGTAGCAATAGATAGCTAATACGAATTTTGTTATCTTTATTGTGGTGCTGCTTATGAAAAAAAGCAATGGGTAGAATCTGAAAGACATTTTAAGAGCATGACACAGAATAATTAAATCAGTCTTAATAGTTAGAAACTTGGACTTGTAGGACGCTAGGGGTGAGAGCTCAAAAAGTAGGGAAGGATATATTATGGAAATTGGAGGAAGAAGGACCATTGTTTTATAGTGTTGATGAACTTAACAGAAATGTGACTTTCAGTTATGCAGAAAAAAATTTAAATGATCACTTTAGATATGTAGATGAGATCTCCAAACAAAGTGTTTAATGCATGGCATAGTTTTGTTGCTTATTGGTAAAATGTGAGAGAAAAGATATAAATTGAAGGAAGAAGTGCTATATGAAAAGGAAGCAAGACTTGATAATTTTGAAAATTTCAGCTTATCAAGATGCCCAAAGAAACTAAATTAGGAGATTCACTGTTAGAAAATTGTGTTCTAGAGAAAAGGCTGAGGGTGACTCTACAACTGTTGGGAACAGGCCCCCAAAATTTAGCCATAACTGGCCACAAAACTGGCCATAAACAAAATCTCTGCAGCACTGTGACATGTTTGTGATGGCCATGACACCCACGCTGAAGGTTGTGGGTTTACTGAATTGAGGGCAAGGAGCACCTGGCCCACCCAGGGCAAAAAACCGCTTAAGGCATTCTTAAACCACAAACAATAGCATGAGCGATTTGCCCCTTAAGGACATGTTCCTGCTGCAGATATCTAGCCAGACGAATCCCTTTACATCAGCCTATCTGTTTGTTTCCCCGTAAGGAATACTTTTAGTTAATCTGTAATCTATAGAAACAATGTTTATCACTGGCTTGCTGTCAGTAAATATGTGGGTAAACCTCTGTTCAAGGCTCTTAGCTCTGAAGGCTGTGAGACCCCTGATTTCCCACTCCACATGCTATATTTCTACGTGTGTGTGTGTGTCTTTAATCCTCTAGCTCCACTGGGTTAGGGTCTCCACAACCGAGCTGGTCTCGGCATACAACCTCTAAAATATTACAGTATCAGTCACACAAAAGTTTACTTGAAGAGATTAAGGGTTTACCTCACTGATCCTCTCAACTAAATCAGAAAATTACTTGGAACTCTAAGGGCATTTTCCTTCATCCAACTTAGCAGGAGCCAGAAAGAATTAGAGAAGCAGTTATCTTGAAAAGATCAGTGGGTTTGTCTTTTGTCTAATGAAATAAATCCCTATGAAATACATGAAGGCTCACTAGCTTCTTGAGAAATGTATTTTAGCAGAAATGCTGTCATCTTGGACAAAAAAAAAGACACAGAACTGAAAACAAAACATGTTTCTTGGATTTCCAAAATTCTCCTGGCAGGAAACAGACTGAGCTGCAAACACAAGCTACTTCTATGAAAAAGGAAGAATGATTTGAAGGGCAGAAAAAAAAAAAAAAAAAAAACTCATAGGGCAGAGCTAAGTGTTCCAAAGATTATTCCTTATCATTGAAACCTGATCTAGGAGCTTTGGTTAGAGTTTGCCTGTCTAGATTTCATAACTTCCATGAACCAGTGACTCAATTTCACCTTTCATTTTGTCCCTCATTCAAACTGAGATGTCCGTAGCTATTATCTTGTATCTGTCATACTATAGTATGTTGAGCGTTGTATTAGTTTGGGTGGGCTCATGTGATTATGGAAGCTGAGAAATTCAAGATCTGCAGCTGGCACGCTAGAGATCCAGGAGAGTTGATGGAGTTGTTGTCTGAGTCCAAAGGCTTGAGAACCAGGAGAATTGATTGTGTAAGTTCCAGTCTGAGTTTGAGTCTGAAGGTAAGATAAGACCGATGTCCCAGTTTAAAGTCAATCAGACAGAGAGAAAGAATTCTTTTTAACTCTTATTTTTTTCTGTCCAGGCCTTCAGTGGATTGGATAGAGCCCACTCACACTGGGAGAGTAATCTGCTTTACTCAGTCTACTGATTCAAATGTTAATCTCGTCCAGAAACACCCTCACAGACACACCCAGAGATAATATTTAACCAAATTCCTGATTACCACGTGACCCAGTCAAATTAGTACATAAAATTAACTAGCATAGTACACTTTGCGTCCTATGCAGATAACTTGTCTCTTTACTTTCACAAATCCACAATACAAAGAAATATTTTGCCTCACAAGAAAAATTGATTAAATCCGTAAGTGTTACTTGTACCTGGTCCATATATAGTTGATGAGATTTTGAAATTTGAGCTGATGCTGTAATGGAATATGAGATTTGGGGGGTATTAGGGTGGTATGAGTATATAGTGCATATAAAAGAGACATAGATCACTGGGGAATCAGAGGGTAGCCTTTTGTGAGAATTTCCTAAGGAGACTCTCCCCACCAATGATTTATGCTTTTTATAATCCCTTCCCAGGAAGTGTGGCAAAACCTGAATTGCTTCTAGCCAATAGTATATGGCATAGTTGATGTGGCAGTCACTCCCATGATTATGTTATATAAGACTATCATAGCTGAGTGGAAAGAAATGTTCTCCTGCTGCCTTTTTAGTATAAGAGTTTGGTATATAGCAACATATTACTGATATTCAGATATACATAGATAAACACATACTTTTTAAAAAGTATTTTGCATTTATCCAGATAGTTAATTTTTCCACACTTCTTCTTGAAGATCTGGAATTCAATATGTTTCCATCTGGTAACTTTTGCCTGACAAATCTCTTAGAGTTTCCTATAGTGAACATCAGCTAGAGACAAATTGTCTTATATTTCATCTGTCTGAAAATGCCTTTATTTTTTCATTTTATAAAAGTTAACTATATTAAAGTATAATTTTATATTATAAAATGCACAATTTAGTTTATGGTTTGGCAATTTTAACATATGTATACAACCATGTAATGTATGCCCATAATCAAGATATATATTTTAATCATCTCAAAAGTTGCCCGTATGACCCTTCCCAGCATATCCCTGCTCCCTCTCCCAGGATGTAGGCAACATTGATCTGTTTTCCATCATTGGATTACAGTCATATTTCCTGGAGTTTAATAGAAATGAAATCTCATGGCATATTCTCTTTCGTGACTGGTCCATAGTGATCCTGAGCATCATACATGTTGTTGTGCATATCAGAGGTTTGCTGACTTTTATTACATGTAGTGTTCCTTCGTGTGGATATCTCACAATTTGTTTATTTATTCTTTCATTGAGGGATGTTTCGGTAGTTTCTAGCTTTCACTTATTATCAATAAAACTACTATTACCATTTGTGAACAAGTCCATTGTGGACATATGTTCTATATATCTTGGTTAAGCACATACGAATAACATTTCTGGGTCATTGGTAAGTGTATATTTGAAGCGTATATTGGTAAGCAGAAATCTTGGAGGAGGCATCTTAGAATTCTACCTATTACACATATGTATTGCAAAAAGTTCCCCCCCCCCCCGGTCTATGGCTTCTCTTTTCATTTTAAATTGGTATTTTTCTAAGAGAAGACACTTCTAATTTTCTAGAGTCCATCTTTTCTTCATTTATGGTTTCTGTTTATGTGTCCAATCTATAAAACCTTTACATATCTTTTGTCACAAATATTTTTTGTTTCCTTTTAGAGATCTTAGAATGTTAACACTTAGTTTAGATCTATGAATCATTTCAATTTGGCTTTTTCTGTGTGGTGTGAGGTAAGGATTGAATTATATACTTAAAAATATGAATAATCAGTTATCCAGGACTGACTGAAGAGATAATAATTTTCAATAGTTATTGAAGAGACAATAATTTTGTCATTGAATTATCTATACTTCTTTGTGGAAAATAAATTAATTTTTTAAATAAATCCTAAGCAAAAAACAACCAATCTGAAAAGGCTACATGTATTTCAACTATATGACATTCAATAAAAGGCAAAGATAGAGAGAAGAAAAAAAAAATGAATGCCATGGTTTAGGAAGAGGACAGAGTGAGAAACGAATAGGTTTTAGGACATTAAAACTATTCTGTATAATACTATAATGGTGAATACATGTATATTAACTATGTGTTTCTGATGCTTTCACATGTGGAGCCTTACTAACACTGGAGAGATTGCCCTTCCAGAGCCAGCCAATTACTAGAGGGAGTAAATATCTCACTTATAAGCATGCTTTCCATATGCCAACTAATTAATCCAGAGCCCATACCCTAACACCACCTTTGTCAGTCTTTTGCAAGATTTTCACACTCCAGGCAATTATTTATCTGCCCTAATCACACCAGAGTCAGGTACCAGACAACTAGGGAGAGCCACCATGTCTCAGAGCCAGCTGAAGTTATTCAAATTAGTCAATCCTAAATCTGTTTACCCTGCCTCATGTGTTTCTTCTCATGGAAACCATAATAAAGGCTCTTGTCTATGTTTTCCTCTACTCTTTCTGCCTCCTGACTGAATCTGGTGATTTTTTAATTTTTTAATTTTTATTTTATTTATTTATTTATTTGTTTATTTATTTTTTTGAGATGGAGTCTTGTTCTGTCACCCAGGCTGGAGTGCAGTGGCACCATCTCAGCTCACTACAAGCTCCACCTCCTGGGTTCACACCATTCTCCTGCTTCAGCCTCCCATGTAGCTGAGATTACAGGTGCCTGCCACCACACCGGCTAATTTTTTGTATTTTTTAGTAGAGATGGGATTTCACCATGTTAGCCAGGATGGTCTCGATCTCCTTATCTTGTGATCTTTTTGCCTTGACCTCCCAAAGTGCTGGGATTGCAGTCGTGACCAACCACACCTGGCCAAATCTGGTGCTTTTTAGGGTAGCTCCCCTGTGTACCCTCCTCTTGAAAACTCCTCTTCAGTGTACCCTCCTCTTCAGTGTACCCTCCTCTTTAGTGTACTCTCCTCTTGAAAACTGTGAGTTACAAACAACCTTTTCAGTGGCAGATAGTAACCTTGGAGACCTGTTGACCTCACCATACCTGCATAATAATTAAAAACTACATTTTGAAATATGTCATAATACATGTCATAATACATTTGTCAAAGCCAAATGTCAACACAGAGTGAACACTAAGGTAGAGACTTTAGTTAATAATATTGGGTCAATATTGGCTCATCAGTTGTAATAAATATATTACACTAATTCAACATGTAAATAACAGGAAACTGTGTGCAGGAAGAAAGTATGTAGGAACTCTATATTTTTACACTAAATTTTTCTGTAAACCTAAAACTGCTCCAAAAATAAATGCTATTAATATTTAAAAATAGGTTTATTTCAGCATTCTTGCATCTGTTCCATGGATATATATGTCTCTCCTTAATCTAATAACACATTATGTTAGTTAAAATAGTTTTTTAGTAATTTATGTAATTAGTTATTCCAAGTATTCTAACTTTGTTCTTCCTTTTCGAAATTGCTTGTGCTTTGTTGCTCCTTGTATTGAATTTTAGAATCAGTGTGATGATGATTTAGAAAAATGAAATATAAAATGTTGAATGCAATTGTATCACATAACTTGTTCAATATGGAAATAATTGGTACCATAAAAAACATTGCATCTTCCAATCAATGAATATGGCATACCTGACTATATATATAGGCCCCCGCACTTCCTGGATTTTTTTTAGATTTCTTTGTGTCCTCAGCAATTGATGGGTTGAAAAAGTAAAACTTTCATTTTGTAGCTTATTTGGATTTTTCTGTCTTTAGAAAGCAATAACTTCTCAACTTTCTACATAGTACCAGAAGTAGAAGAACTATTGAGTTCAAAATTTCAACAAATACATATGGGTGTTTATGTGTATATACCCACACTTCTAAACTTTTTATTTGGCTGTTTTTAAAATATCACTCTATTTTTCATAGACTTGAATTGCTTGTTCCTTTTTCAAAGTCCATATTTTATTTTGTTTAACATTTAACAAATAATTTACAGTCTTTTTAATAATTCCAATTTAAGTATTATGTATATAATCCCTTGTTGTTGTCATTTATTGCCTGCAGACTCTCACTTCTGTCAATTCATTTGCTTCACCGTTCAGTAAATTTATATCTCTGATTTTTGTCTGTGGTAATATAAAGACCTATATAGGACATATTTTGAATGCAGTTGTCTGAATGTCCTTGATAAAATGGTCTCAGGTTTATCTCCCTTCTTTGAGACTTTCTCGCGTTTCAATCCATAGACTGGAATACTGAATTTGGCAGTTGTTTCTAGAGTAACTACATTTTTTTTTTCTTTCAATGGCTGCTCAGAACTTGCTTTTCTGGTTTCATTTCAAACTCAGTACTTTGTCATTTTTGGTGATGGTGGTTGTGCTTAGAGATTTCTTTTTTCTTCTGCTAGTCTAGAAATGCACTAAAATGTGTATTTTATGAAAAAAGAGGTCTTTTGAAGTGTCTATTCTATATTACTGCTCAACAATACATTATTTTACCACCCTCTCCAAGAGGCTGCAGAAGCCTTATGCCAATAGGATAATAAGGCCCTTGGTGGCCAAGCATTGTCTTAGTACTTCCTGTTGTGTATAACAGAATACCAAAAATGGGAAATTTATATAGAAAAGATAACTTTTTTATTGCAGTTATGGAGGTGGAGAAGTCCAAGATTAAGGAGCTGCATCTGGTGAGAGTTTTCTTGCTAGTGGAGATTCTCTTAAGGGTTGTAAGGCATTACTTCTCTACGCAAGTTCACAGAAAGAAAGAAACAAAGTGAGTCCCATGGCAGTGCATGACATCATGATAAGGGGGCTGTGAATGCATACTTGCTCAAGTCTTTTTTCCTCTTCTTTTAAAGCCACTAGCCCACCACTTCCATGAAAACCCAGTAATCCATTAACCCATTAAGTTTTGAATGAATTAATATGTTCATGAGGACAGAACATTCATGAACCAATTACCTCTTTCAGGCCCTACCTCTCAATATTGCCACAGTGGGGATTACATTTCAACATGAGTTTTGGAGAGTACAAATATTCAAACCATAGTGCCCAGTTGTATTAATCCATTCTCATGCTGCTATAAAGAACTGCCTGAGATTGGGAAATTTACAAAGAAAAGAGGTTTAATTGACTCACAGTTCTGCATTACTGAGGAGGCCTCAAGAAACTTACAATCATGGTGGAAGGCAAAGGAGAAGCAGGCACCTTCTTCGCCAGATGGCAAAGTGGAGTGGGTGAAAGCAGGGGAAATGCCAGACTCTTGTAAACCATTAGATCTTGTGAGACTCATTCACTATTATCAGAACAGCATGGGGGAAACTGCCTCCATAATCCAATTACCTCCACCTGGTCCCACCCTGGACATGTGGGGATTATGGGGATTACACTTCAAAATGAGATTTTGAGTGGGGACACAGCCAGACCATATCACCAATACTCCATGGGTTTTCTGTGTGTATGCATATACTAGATCTTCTTCATAATCCCTGTTTATATATGTAAATGACAATGAATTTTATTAGATTTGAATCTTAAGTCATCATATTACACATTATCATTACCAACTTCTAGAAATGAAATGCTGCAGGAATAATTTGCTTACAGTTTTTGCCTCAATTTTTTAGCAATATAAACTAAACCATAAAAGGATGGAATACTCATATTTCAATTGTGTGTATTTAATGTAATTTAAGTGTGCTAAATTTGGCCCAAATATTTTTGAGAAACAAAACAGAATATAGTTCTTTAAGGGCTCACCACACTGCTTTTCACAACGCCTAAACTAATTGTCACTTGCCAGCAGTGTATAAGTGTTCTTTTTTCTCCTCAGCCTTGTCAGCATCAGTAATTTTTTTATTTTTTAATAATAGCCATTCTGACTGTTGTGAGACAGTATCGTGTACGTTTTCCTGGTTTCCTATGTATTATTAGTTAACTGATTGTATTATTAGTTATTTATGTTTTTTTATGACAGTTTCTTCTAAATCTCATTTATTTCTACCTGCTGTTGTTCACTGCTAAATCAAACACTGTATTAGGTTCCTAAATAAAATGATAAATGAATTAATAAATGATTACTCTGTAAAAAAAAGAATATAAATACAGAAAATTAAAAATAACTGTTATAATGGATGGAAAATTGAAAAATTCTCCCTACATATTTGTATAGCCTATTGAAAAAACAAAATGTAATTATATTAGTCTGTATGTCTCTGTAGTGCTCCATGAGTAACGTCAGAAGTAGCTCTACTGGCTCTTGTATCTACTGCAAAGATACGGAGAACCTGAATAAACTGGGCTTCAAAGGTTATCAACACCAAAAGTAATATATTTCCTCACCTGTACACTCTGTTGATTTTTGTTTTCTGTTTAGTTACTTTCTATACCCTTCTTTCACAAGAATTGTCACTGTTTCTTCACACAAATTTCTTTTTCAGAAAGGACAAATTCATATTAGAATTTTTAGAAACCAATGATTTCTGCCGCTGCTCTTCTACTCATTTCAAACTTCCGATAAATTGAAATTCAGAAATAATTTAAAGAGAAAGAAACTTATTTATTGCCATTTCCAACCTTATACGTCTCCTTTTCCCGGCAGTATAAATTTGTATTGAAGTAATTTTCCATTAGGTGAGATTGCACTTCGCAAAGTCTCCATGGAAGTTCTAAGATACTATAAATTTTGTGTACAAGGCATAAATTATAGAAAAATGTTAACGAAACTTTCTACAAATATGGAGTGTTCAGTGAAACTGAATATACAGAAATCAATTATTAGGAATGGTTGAGGCATAGTTCTGGTACAATGAGGATGAAGAAATATATTGTAATATCCAGGCAAATACTTCATCACCATGAAGTGATACACCTAACAAGACTAGAAAGAAAGGCATTACATTCTTTGGATAATTGTTCTTGTGAATAAATATTAATTATTGGTAAATGAAATTGCATTTTCTGGAAAAAAGTAAATAAGTATGGTTACTGAAGCACTGAAACAAAAAAATTATTGTATAACATTTGTTTAAGCCTGTTTTAAGGACATAAGATGCTATGTTAAATATATATTTATTAATAAGTTGAAATATGAGAACAATTTTTAGGTATGTGGACAGTTTGGAAATAAGATATAATAAACCTGGTTTACCACAGATTTCCTAACATGGAAATAGTACTAAATGAATAGGAGTCTTCTCTTTACACACCCAGATCCTGTCCTAGGTCAGAACTGAAGTTTGGGACAGAAATGTTGATCTGAGAACCAGCAATCTATTTGTTTGAAAGACACACTAGAAAAGCACACAGTAACTTGTCATTAGGGACAATTATTTTGTCCCAAAAGGGAAATACTACCCAGTATTAATTATAGGAAATGAGGCTGGAGAAGGTAAAAGGAGAAGACAAATTTATCTAACCCCTGTATTAGATCCATAGAGGAGTCTCTCTACACTTCTCTCAGTCTAATCTGATCATTGTAAAGACTAAATTTCTCCAAGGTATAAAATGTGATGATTTTATATACATACACATTGTGTGATAATTATTAAGAAGGGAAAGTTCTTTGAGGAGAGATGATAATAGAAAAGTTTCTAAAGGAGGACACATTAGACTGAGCCTTGTATAATGAGTAGGTATCTAAAAGATACCTAATTGATCGATGAAAATAAAAAGAAGACTGAGCAATAGTATGGATGTAATATATCAGTTAACTATTAACATAAAAATATGATGTGTAACAAAGCACCCCAAAACTCAGTGGCTTAAAACAGCAATAATTTATTCTCATTCAAGGATCCAGGGATCAGCTGGGAGTTGGCTGATTTTAGCTGAGCTTGATTGGACTTGGTTTGGCTTTACTTGCCTTGATCATAAGCTGCATCTTCCTTATACCAGCAGGAAAACTAAATTACCGTGGTATTGGTTGAAGCACAAGAAGAAATTCTCAATCTTGCAAGAACATTTGAAGTCTCTACTGATGTCAAGTCTGCTTAAGTCACATCTAACATCTCTTAGCCAAAGCAACTTATATGACCAAGTCTAAAGTCAAGTGGTAGGCAAGTATACTCTGAATGTAATGTGAGGAACTGCAAAAGTTACATGTTAAAGGATTCAGGGTGGGTAAAAAGTAGAGCCACTTAGTCAATCTACTACAGGTAAGAAACTTATTTGGAGGCTTTTGATTTTTTTTAGAACATTTTGTATGATGCCAAAGATTCTTACAAGGAAGTATTTGGAAAACCCTTTTGAATGATAAGTTGAAGCTGAACGGTGAAAATCTACGGATAGAAGGCTAAAGAATATGTATATTATAAATAATAGAAAACTAATGAAGATTTATGAGCACTGTAAGGGCTCTGTGGAAGTGATGTTTTATGGAGACTACCCCAGATGTGTTATTTATACATGTTTAGAATGGAAAGAGACAGTGACATTGGACATGAGATAGGAATCAGCAAACCTAATTGCTAGAAATCTGGAGTGGATATGTTGATATCTGAGAAAGTAGATTTCAGGACAATACACATGAAAATAAAGAAAGAGAAACATTTGACAATGATAAAACCATAAATCAGCAATAAAACAAACATCCTAAAAGTATATTTAACAAACAAAAGAGTTTCAAAATAGATGAAACAAAATGTAATTTAAGTAAGGCGAGACATAAACAAATCTGCAATTAAATTTCAAAATTCCCATATTCTTGTCTCAGAAAGTTATAGAACAAGTAGACAGAAAATCATAAACATATAGACTTGAACAACACAATCACCCATTTCAAACTAATTTTTATTTGTAGAACAATAATCCCAATTAAAGAAAATATGCATTATTTTCAAGGAAACATGGAATATTCATCAAGATAGACCATGAACTAGGTCACCATGAACTAGGTTAATTTTAAAGGTTTGAAATCATGAAGACTATGTTCTCTGAACAAAATTTAACTAAATTAAAAATCAAATCACAACAAAACGTCAGTAGAAAACATGAACATTTTGAAATTAAGTAGCATACCTTCAAATAACCCATGTATCAAATAAGAAATTACAAAACACATTAGAGAAAAATCTGAATTGAGTGATTATGAAAACACTACATACAAAAATGTATACAGTGCAGCTGGAGCAATAATTAGAGTTCTTCATGCTTACATTAGAAAAAAATGTTTTTTATTTCAATTGTTTTTGGGATACAGGTGATTTTTGATTATATGGAGAAGTTCGTTAATGGTTACTTCTGAGATTTTGGTGTACCCGTCACCAGAGCAGTCTACACCATACCAAATATCTAGAATTTTATAACTCATTCCCTCCCATCCTTACCCCCTGAGTCTCCAAAGTTTATTATATCATTCTTATGCCTTTGCATCCCCATAGCTTATATCTCACTTATAAGTGAGAACATACAATATTTGTTTTTCCATTCCTGATTTCACTTAGAATAATGACCTCCAGCTCCATCCAAGTTAGTGCAAAATACATTATTTTAGTCATTTTTATGGCTGAGTAGTATTCCATTGTGTATATATACCACATTTTCTTTATCAACTCATTGGTTGCTGGGCACTTAGCTTGGTTCTGTATTTTTTCAATTGAAAATTGTGCTGCTATAACATGCATGTGCATGTATTTTTTTTCATATAATGACTTATTTTTATTTGTGTAGATATCCAGTAGTGGGATTTCTCAATTGAATAGTAGTTCTACTTTTAGTACTTTAAGAAATATCCATACTGTTTTCCCTAATGGTTGTACTAGTTTATCTTCCCATCAGCAATGCAAAAGTGTTTCCTTTTTGCCACATCCATGCCAATATCTATTATTTTTTGAGTTTTAAAGTATAGCCTTTCTTGCAGGAGTAAAGTGGCATCTCATTGTGGTTTTAATTTGCATTTCCCTGATAATTAATGATATCGAGCATTTTTTCATAAGTTTGTTGGTCATTTGTATATTCTTTTTTGAGAATTGTCTATTCATATGATTGCTCACTTTTTGATGGGATTATTTGTTTTTTTCTTGCTGATTTGTTTGAGTTTCTTGTAGATTCTGGATATTAGTCCTTTGTCAGATGCATAGTTTGTGAATATTTTCTCCCACTCTGTTGGTTGTCTGTTTCCTCTGCTGATTACTTCTTTTGTTATTGTTTGAGCTTTTTAGTTTAATTAGGTCCTAGCAATTTATTCTGGTTTTTGTTGCATTTGCTTTTTGTTCTAGGACATGAAGTCATTGCCTAAGCCAATGTCTAGAAGAGTTTTTCTGATGTTATCTTCTAGTATTTGTTTGGTTTCAGGTCTTAGATTTAAGCCTTTCATCTTTAGTGGATTTTTGTATAAGGTGAGAGATGAGGATCCATTTTCATTCTTCCACATTTGGTTTGCCAGTTTTCTCAGTACCATTTATTGAATAGGATGTTCTTTCCTCACTTTAGGTTTTCATTTATTTTGTCAAAGATCAATTGGCTGTAAGTATTTGGCTTTCTTTCTGTGTTATCTATTCAGTTCCATTGGTCTATGTGCCTATTTTTTATACCAGCACCATGTTGTTTTGGTAACTATAGCCTTGTAGTATAATTTGAAGTTGGGTAAGGTGTTGTCTCCAGTTTTGTTCTTTTTGCTTAGTATTGATTTTGCCTATGTGGGCTCTTTTTTGTTCCATATGAATTTTAGGATTGTTTTTTCTAGTTCTGTGAAGAATGATGATGGTATTTTGATAAAAATTACTTTCAATCTGTACATTGCTTTGGGCAATGTGGTCATTTTTACAATGTTGATTCTACTGATTCATGAGTATGGGATGTGTTTCCATTTGTTTAGGTCATCTATGATTTCTTTCAGCAGTGTTTTGTTGTTTTCCTTGTGGAGATTTTCACCTCCTTGGTTAAATACACTCCTAGTTTTTTCTTTCTTTCTTTCTTTCTTTCTTTCTTTCTTTCATTCTTTCTTTCTTTCTTTCATTCTTTCTTTCTTTCTTTCTTTTTTCAGCTGTTGTAAAAGGAATTGAGTTCTTGATTTAATTTTCAGCTTAGTTGTTATTGGTGTATAGCAGTGCTACTGATTTGTGTAGATTGATTTTATAACCTGAGACTTTACTGAATTCACTTTTCAGATCTAGGAGCTTTTTGAATATGTCTTTAAGGTTTTCTAAGTACACAATAATATTATTCGTGAACAGTGACAGTTTGACTTTTTCTTTTGCAATTTGGATGCCCTTTATTTTTTCTCTTCTCTGATAGCTCCGGCTAGGACTTCCAGTGCTATATTGAATAGAAGTGGTGAAAATGGGCATACTTGTCTTATTCCAATTCTCAGAGGAGGATGCATTCAACTTTTTCCCCTTCGATATGATGTTGGCTATGAGTTTGTCATGTATGGCTCTTATTGCTTTGAGGTAAATTTCTTCTATACATATTTTTTGAGGGTTTTTATAATAAAGGGATGCTGGATTTTATCAAATGTTTTGTCTGCATCTATTAAGATCATCATATGCTTTTTGCTTTTAATTCTATTTATGTGATTTATCACATTTATTGACTTGTGCATGTTAAATCATCACTATATCCCAGGAATGAAACCCACTTAATCATGTTGTATTATCTTTTTTATATGCTTTTATATTCAGTTAGCTAGTATATTTTTGAGGGTTTTTTAATTATTATACTTTAAGTTCTGGGATACATGTGCAGAACATGTAGGTTTGTTACATAGGTATACACGTATCATGGTGGTTTGCTGCACCCATCAACCCATCATCTACATTAGGTATTTCTCCTAATGCTATCTCTCCCCTAGCCCTCCACCCACCGACAGGCCCTGGTGTGTGATGTTCCCCTGCCTGTGTCCATGTGTTCTCATTGGTCAACTCCCACTTATGAGTGAGAACATACAGTGTTTAATTTTCTGTTCCTATGTTAGTTTGTTGAGAATGATGGTTTCCAGCTTCATTCATGTCCCTGCAAAGGACATGAACTCATCATTTTTATGGCTGCATAGTATTCCATGTTACATATGTGCAACATTTTCTTTATCCAGTCTATCATTGATGGGCATTTGGGTTGGTTCCAAGTCTTTGCTATTGTGAATAGTGCTACAATGAACATATGTGTGCATGTGTCTTTATAATAGAATGATTTATAATCCTTTGGGTATATACCCAGTAATGGGATTGCTGGGTCAATATTGGTCTGTAGTTTCCCTTTTTTATTAAGTCCTTTCCTGATTTTGGTATTAAGGTGATACTGGCTTCATAGAATGATCCAGGGAGGATTCCCTTTTTCTATATCTTCTGAAATAGTTTCAGTAGGATTGGCACCAGTTCTTTGAATATCTGATAGAATTCACTGTAACTCCATCTGGTCTTGAGCTTTTTTTTAGGCAATGTTATTATTACTGATTTAATCTTGTTGCTTGTTATTAGTCTTTTCAGGGTTTCTATTTCTTCCTGATTTAACCCAGAAGTGTTGTATATTTCTAGGAATTTATCTATCTCTTCTTGATTTTCTAGATTGTGTACATATAAGTATTCAAAGTAGCCATAAATTATCTTTTACTTATATGGTATTGGCTGTGTTATCTCCAGTTTTATTTCTATATGAGCTTTTTTGGATCTTCTCTCTTCTTTTTTTGGTTAATCTCAATAATGGTCTATCAATTTTGTTTATATTTTCAAAGAATTACCTTTTGATTTCATTTATCTTTCATACTGTCTTCTTTGTTTCCATTTCATTTAGTTCTGCTTTGATCTTTCTTATTTTTTTTTCTAATAGGTTTGGGTTTCATTTGTTCTTGTTTCTGTAGCTCATTGAGGTGTGACATCAGGTTGTCCTTTTGTGCTCTTTCATACTTTTTGATAAAGACATTTAATGCTATGAACTTTTCTCTTAGCATCACTTTTGCTGTATCCCAGAGCTTTTGATAATTTATGTCACTATTATTATTCTTTTCAAAGAATTTTCAAATTTCCATGTCGATTTCATTGTAAAACCCCAAATTATTCAAGAGCAGATTATTTTGTTTCCATGTATTTGTGTAGTTTTGAGAGTTCTTTTTGTAATTGGTTTCCACTTCTATTCCACTGTGGTGCAAGAAGATACTTGATATGATTTTGATTTTTTAAAATTTTTGGAGAAGTGTTTTGTGACCTATCAAGTCACAAAAGGTATCAAGTCTACCTTGCAGACTATACCATGTGCTGATGAGAATAATGTATATTCTGCAGTCATTGGGAAGAATGTTTTGGAAATATCTCTTAAGTCCATTTGTTCTAGGGTATAATTTAAGTCCATTGTTTATTTGTTGACTTTCTCCCTTGATGATCTGTCTAGTAGTATCAGTGGAGTATTAAAGTCCCCCACAATTATTGTGTTGCCATTTGTCTCATTTCTTAGGTGTAGTAGTAATTCTTCTGTAAATTTGGGAGCTCCAGTGTTAGATGCATATAAATTTAGGATTGTAATATCTTTCTTTTGAACTGATCCTTTTATCATGATACAATGGCCTTCTTTGTCTTTTTTTTTTTTTTTCTGCTGTTGCTTTAACGTCTCTTTTGTCTGAAATAAGAAATAGCTACCCTTGCTCATTTTTGGTTTCCATTTTCATGAAATATATTCTTCCACCACTTTACCTTAAGTTCATGTGAGCTCTTATGTGTTAAGTGAGTCTCTTGAAGACAGCAGATATTTTATTGGTGATTCTTTATCCATTCTGCCATTCTGTATGTTTTAAGTAAAGCATTTAGGCCACTGACATTCAACATTAATATTGAGATGCAAGACACTGTTCTATTCATCATGTTAGTTGTTACTTGGATACTTTATCTTTTCATTGTGTTATTGTTTTATAGGTCCTGTGAGATTTATGCTTTAAGAAGGTTCTATTTTGGTGCATATTGAGCTTTTGTGTCAAGATTTAGAACTCTTTTTAGCCTTTCTTGTAGGGCTGGTTTGGTAGTAGCTAGTTCACTCAGCATTTGCTTGCCTCAGCATTTGTTTGTTCTTCATTTATGAATCTTAGTTTTGCAGGATACCAAATTCTTTGGTGACAGTTATTGTTTATGGAGGCTAAAGATAGAACCCCAATCCCTTCTGACTTGTGAGGTTTCTGCTGAGAAATCTCATGTCAACCTGATTGGTTTTCTTTTATAGTTTACCTGATGCTTTTGTCTCTCTGCTCTTCAGATTCTTTCCTTCACCTTGACTTCAGATAGCCTAATGACTATGTGTCTTTGTGATGATCTTTTCGTGATGAATTTCTCAGAATTTTTTTTAGCTTCCTGTATTTGGGTGTCTAGGTATCTAGCAAGGCCAGGAAAGTTTCCCTTAATTATTCTCTGAAATAAGTTTTCTCAACATTTGTACTTGACTTCTCCCTCAGGAACACCAATTATTCTTAGGGTTGGCTGTTTTACATAACCCCACATTTCTTGGAGATTCTACATTTTTTAAAATTCTTTTTTTAAATTTTTTTTTCTGACTGGGTTCACTCAAAAGTCTTGTCTTCAAGCTCTGAAATTATTTCTTCTACTTCTTCTAGCCTATCGGTGAAACTTTCCACTGCATTTTGTATTCTCCTAAGTGTGTCTTTAATTTTCAGAAGTTCTGGTTATTTTTCTTTATAATGTCTCTTTCTCTGGAAAAAATTTTATGCATATCCTCGATTTTCTTTTAATTTAAGTGGCTTTTCACCTTTCTCTGGTACCTCTCTGAGTAGCTTCAAAATCAATCTTCTGAATTTTTCATCTGGCAATTCAGAGATTTATTCTTGGTGTGGATTTATTTCTGGAGAGCTGGTGTGAACTTTAGGGGGTGTTATAGAATCCTGTTTTGTCTTATTACCAGAATTACTTTTCTGGTTTCTTCTCATTTGGGTGGACCATTCCTTCAAATTATTCTTGAATTCATTTTTTATTGAACTGTGTCTTTTATATTTCTTTTTTTTCCTCTTAAGAACCAGTCTTTAATGTGCATATTTTATTTTAGCCTAATTTGATTTTTGGTGCTTTTAGTGGTGAAAATGAAGACTCTGTATGAGTTCCTCAATCATACAAAATATTTGTGCACTAGCTTTTCCAGATACTGGTTGTAGTATTTATGTACATAGTGTGTGGGCAAGTTCATTATCTCCTATGGGGCTGGAATGGCAGGGATCTCTTGAAGTGCATCTCATTCTCTCGTGGTATATACTTTATTTACTTATTTATTTTTTCCCCCAGTATTTTATTTATTGAGTTGATGATTTAAGCTTCAGACCAATATGGGAGGTATCCTTGAGCAGGCACTGGCTATAGCTAAGGCAGGTGGGTAGATATAATACCCAATGGTGGGCAGAGGTCCCAGGCTTGATAAAGTTTCCTGGAGGAGCTCTCAATTAGAATTGCTGAGCTTTTGTTGGGGTAAATAGTGGGAGCTACCTCAGCTCCCCTGCAAGGCCAGCAGAAAAGCTATCTACCTCACAGCCTCATTCCTGTCCAGGTGTTCTGACTATTCAGATGAGACAGGCAACTGTTTTCATCTGTAAGAAATGTGGGTGTTCTAAGAAGAGAGGAAATGTGGCTCTGCCTTTTATGCAGGCCTGAATCTGTGGTGTGCTGCTCTTGTGGGGCTGCAATCACCCTGGATTGTTCCAGGAGGGCTGTCTATAGGTGCAACAGTGCTGCATTCCCACAGGAGAAGCCCCAGTTGCCTCTGCAGTGGTGTGCCAAGGGGAATAAGGACCACTTCTCAAAGGCATTTCATCATCACAGAGGCTGCCTGCCTGTTGCAGTAGAGGTGCAAACTTTCTCTACTGCTTCCAGCACTACAGTTGTGTCTGTGCTATAAGAATCTACTCACAAGTGGAAAGATGTGGGACTCAGGTCTTACCCTTCAGATTATCATGTCCTATGGGGTGATGCCTTGATGTGGTGCTCTCCCCCTTCCCCTGGAATGGGGCATCCTGAGAGCCAGACTGCAGTGATTGTTATTGCTCTTGTGGATATAGCCACCCAGTGGGGTACCAGACTCTGAGCTGGTGTTGGGGAATGTATGCAAAGGATCCAGTGATGTGACCTCTCTTCAGGTCTCCCAGCAGTGGATACAAGCACCTGCTCTGATGGAGGTGGCAGGGGAGTAATGTAGACTATGTTAGGTTCCCTGGATGTAGATAAGCTTAGTGTGCTGGCTTTCTCGAATGCTTGTTATGCTAGCAGTGAAGTTCTCACGTGGACAGACTCAGAACCTCTGGTTAGCCAGGGTGTTGCAGGCAGTGGTATTAGCAACCATTTTCTTTTTCTTGGGTGCAGTGTTATTCTACCAAGAGGTGCTTTAATGGCCTGAGTTGGTTGGCCTCCAACCAGGAGGTGGCACTTGCAACAGAGCACCAGTTGCGGTAGTAGTAGTAGAATTTTTGCTTGCTCTAAGTTGTTCAGGGGAAGTATTCTGGTTTCTCAGCTGATGGCCGAGGCCATAAAGCTCCCAAGAGTTTATGTCCTTTTTGTTCATCTATTAGGGCAGGTAAAGATATACCATCAGGTTTGGGGAGGGTCAGGTCTGAACTCAGACTCTCTTTGGGCAGGGACTGCCACAGTCATTGTGGGGGACAAGGGATGAATCCCAGGTCACTAGGGTAATGTTCCAGAGGGGAAAATAACTGCCTCTGCTGTGAAAAAGACTTTTCAAGGGGTGTGGGGAATAACCAGCAATGGTAGGCCTCACCCAGCTTCCACACAGTTGGCAAAGTCAGTCTCACTCGGGCAGTGTCCTGCTAACAGAGCCAGGTTTAGATCCATGTAGCCTGAGTACAGAACTGAGACCTGCCTCAGGCTACAAGCTTCCCTGCAGAGGTAGCAAGCGTGATTTTCAGGACATGTACCTCCCCATCTGTCCTCAAGGCCAGATGCCCAGCTTCTGCTAGCATATCTGCAGCACACTTCCCGCTCATCCCCAGATTCTGTTCAAGCGAGCTTTTCCCAAGTCAAAATTGCATCACAAAATTAAATTGGGAACTTCTTTCACCCTGCAGTCTCTCCCTGAATTCATTGGCTGACTTACCTGAGGGTCCTTGTGAGATATAGTTACAAATAGCTTCCCTGGGCTTGTGCTAGAGACTGGGAATGCTTACAAGGCACTATCCACTGCTGCTTCTACTTTTATTTTTCGTGCCACTCCATAAATCTGTTCCAGCTCTGAGTAAAGGGCTTCCCCTGTGATCTGAATTTTCAAATTTCTCAGTGGTGATGTGTGTTTGGAGGCCCGTTGTCTACTTCTTACACTCTGGAAACTGATAGTTTTTTGCTTGTCTCATGGAGTAAGTTGCAGCCTGCCATTTCTTTCACAGGATCAGAGAACTATTTTGGTTTTCCTGGTAAGTTTCTGTGGTGGTTCTTCAAGAACACATTCACAGTGTGAATCTCTGCCCAGTATTCTGTCCTTCAAAGTGGAAGACACACACCAACACTGCCTCCTATCCACCATCATTTCTTAGCTTATATTAGACAAATATTAAAGCTATATGATCAATAGACTTCTGCTTGTGAACCAGACACAGTAATAGGTACCAGATTTATCCTCACAACTGAAAGAACAGGAACAGAAAAAAAGAAAAACAGCCAAAAACATATGAATGGTACCTCTTCCCATCTGCCAGATTGAAAAACCTTCAAATTCACAGGTAATTCAGCAGTGTCTTCCCTCAGTACTGGGAAATGACTCATCCAACACTGAACACTGTTCTAGTCATGCCTACTTGGATATTAATAGTAAATACACATAGAAAAAAAATATCATGGTGAGATTTTATGACGCTTAGAATAAAAAAATAAAAACACTAAATATTGATAAATGTTATGATCGGGATATTTATGTCTACTCAAAATCCTCACCCTCAAGGTAGATGGTATTAAAAGCTGGGGTTATTGGGAGGTGATTATGTCATGGGGACAGAGCCCTCATAAAGATTAGTACCTTTATAAAAGAGGCCTGAGAAAAACCTCTTACTCATTCTACCCAGTAAGGTTAATGTGAAAAGAAGACTATCTATGAGGAAGTGGGCCTTCACCAGACAGTGAATCTGCTAGCTCTTTTATCTTTGACTTCCTTGCCTCCAGACCTGTGAGAAACACATACCAGTGCTTTACATGCTACCAGGTCTATGGTATTTTGTTCTAGCAGTCCTAATGAAATTAGCAAGGTTGTGGAACAACTAGAACTATCATACTTTGACCCTGGGAGTTAAAATTGTTTAACCATTTTGGAAACTCAGCTGTCAACTTCTCCTAAAATTAAATGTATTCCCACCTTATGACTCAGCAATTCTTCTTGATATTTACCTAACAATACTAAAATAATGTACAAAAAAAAAAAGATTTGTACAAGAATGCATAAAAAAGCTTTATTCTTAAATAGTCTCAAACATTATTATTCATAGTAGCCCCAAAGAAACAACTCAAATATTCATCACCAGGGGAATAGAAGAAAAATCTGTGGAACATTCGTAAATGAAATGCTACCAAGTAACGAAAAGGAACAAAGTATTATTACATGCAACAATCGGGCTGAACAAAAAAGTCTGAACCAAACAAGTACAGACTTTGTGATATCATTTAGCTAAACTCTTACAACAGGCAAAACTTATCTCTGATGAAAAAATAAAAATAAAAACAACGGTTGCCCGGTAGTGAGAGTAGAATCAAATGAGAGGGGGCAGAAGGGATCTTTCTTGAGTGATGGGAATGTTTAATAACTTAATTGGGATGATTATGCAGTTGTAAGATCTCATCAAACTACATATGTAAGATCTCTCCTTTTCTTACACATGTAAATTATAGCTGAATTTTAAAAATACTTTAAAAATAGTTCACAGAATCTCTTTTAGATATGTGATAATTGAAAATATGACAATGAGTCACAGAAATAAAATCAAGAGTCAGTATAACAAAGTTGAGGTATCCATCAGGACCAAATACCCCACCATTACCATCATGAAATGCACACACAAGAATAACAGCTCTATGAGGAAAGGATTTATTATTAGCTTTGTTATTTGATTTAACTCTGATGTGGGATTGACATATAGTTATTTCTCAATAAATATCTGCTGAGTAAATCAATATCATCAAAGTTGAAAGAGACAGAATATGAGGAAAGGTCACTGGATTTTCAAGTTTGGTTACCAATGAATTTGAAAGAATTGTTTAAATAGAATAATGGGTTTGAAATAAATATTTTCTTTATTAAACAATCCTTGGACATTGAATCTACATGGAGAAGAAAGAGATGTATAACATAGATTCCAGTAACACTGAGAAAATGTTTCATGTTTTAAGATATTTAATTGGTAAAACAAATTAACTTCAAGTGTTGAGTAAGAGAATAATGATTTTTGTCTCCCATATGAAGTTATAGATGAAAGAAGAAGATTATATGTTCACACATATAATTACTGTGGTAGATTGTAAATGCAGTTTGGACTGCAATTATGACAGCTGCAAATCTGTGGTTACAAATTTGGTCCAACTGAAGAGACCTTGTAGAGATTCTTTTGTTTAATCCCAAACTGCTTCTAAAACAAGAATATGTGGTATCAAATTTCATGACAGTATTATCCAAAGGAATAAGCAGTTGTGAATTTTCTTGATGTCCATATTATAAGTATAGAGATAATACTACTTAAACAAAACCGCATATTTTGTAAGATTTCATAGTTCCAAATATGTTCTATGTGTAAATAAAGAAAACGATGACTTGTAAATAACAAACAGAGCACTTCAACTAATTGGTACTTGCAGGCCTAAAAGGAAAAAAAAAAAGAAAGAAAAAATATGATTGTGGTAGTTTGATGGGGATTGTGTTGAATTTGTAGATTGCTCTTGGTAGTCCTTCTAGACATTGGCTTAGGCAAGGATTTCATGACCAAGAACCCAAAAGCAAATGCAATAAAAACAAAGATAAATAGCTAGGACTTAATTAAATGAAAAAACGTTTGCATGGCAAAAGGAACAGTCAGCAGAGTAAACAGACAACCCACAGAGCAAAAGAAAATCTTAACAATTTATGTAACTGACAAAGGACTAATATCCAGAATCTACAATGAACTCAAACAAATCAGTAGGAAAAAACAAACAAACAAACAAACAATCCCATCAGAAAGTAGAGGACATCAATAGACAGTTCTCAAAAGAAGATATACAAATGGCCAACAAATATATGAAAAAAATGCTCAACATCATTAATGATCAGGAAAATGCAAATCAAATCCACAATGCGATACCACCTTACTCCGGCAAGAATGGCCATAATCAAAAAATTAAAAAACAGTAGATGTTAGCATGGATGTGGTGATCAGGGAACACTTCTACACTGCTGACAGGAATGTAAACTAGTACAAACATTGTGGAAAACAGTGTGGAGATTCCTTTAAGAACTAAAAGTAGAACTATCATTTGATCCATCAATCCCACTACTGGGTATCTATCCAGAGGAAAATAAGTCATCCAAAAAAGATACTTGCACATGCATGTTTATAGCAGCACAATTTGCAATTGCAAAATCATGGAACCAACTCAAATGCCCGGCAATCAATGAGTAGATAAAGAAACTGTGGTATAGTTATGTGATAGAATACTACTCAGCCATAAAAAAGAATGAATTAATGGCATTTGAAGCAATCTGGATGAGACTGAAGAATATTATGCTAAGTGCAGTAACTCAGAAATGGAAAACTGAACATCATGTGCTGTCACTGATATGTGGGTGCTAAGCTATGAGGGCACAAAGGAATAGGAATGATATGATGAACTTCAGGGAGTTAGGGGAAGGGAGGAAGGGGGTAGAGGGACAAAAGACTACAAATATGGTGCAATGTATACTGCTCAGGTGATAGCTGTACTAAAATCTCACAAATCACTGCGAAAGAACTTACTCAGGTAACCAAATACCACCTGTACCCTAAAAACTTATGGAAAAATAAAAATAAATAAAAAGGGGGGGCGGAGCAAGATGGCCGAATAGGAACAGCTCCAGTCTCCAACTCCGAGCGCGAGCGACACAGAAGACCGGTGATTTCTGCATTTTCAACTGAGGTACTGGGGTCATCTCTCTAGGGAGTGCCGGACAATCGGTGCTGGTCAGCTGCTGCAGCCTGACCAGCGTGAGCTGAAGCAGGGCGAGGCATCGCCTCACCTGGAAGCGCAAGGGGGAAGGGAATCCCTTTTCCTAGCCAGGGGAAATGAGACACACAACACCTGGAAAATCGGGTAACTCCCACCCCAATACTGCGCTTTAAGGAAACAGGCACACCAGGAGAATATATCCCACACCTGGCCGGGAGGGTCCCACGCCCACGGAGCCTCCCTCACTGCTAACACAGCAGTCTGCGGCGATCTATCCGCAAGGCAGCAGCGAGGCTGGGGGAGGGGCGCCCGCCATTGCTGAGGCTTAACTAGGTAAACAAAGCCACAGGGAAGCTCGAACTGGGTGGAGCTCACAGCAGCTCAAGGAAGCCTGCCTGTCTCTGTAGACTCTACCTCTGCGGACAGCGCACAGCTGCAGTCCAACAGGGGAAAGAGCGGGGGCCGGTGCAGATGTGAACGACTCTGTCTGACAGCTTTAGGGAGAGCCGTGGATCTCCTAACGCGGAGGTTGAGATCTGAGAACGGACAGACTGCCTGCTCAGGTGGGTCCCTGACCCCTGAGTAGCCTAGATGGGAGACATCCCCCACTAGGGGCAGTCTGACACCCCACACCTCACAGGGTGGAGTCATCCCTGAGAGGAAACTTCCAAAGAAAGAATCAGACAGGTACACTCGCTGTTCAGCAATATTCTATCTTCGGCAACCTCTGCTGCTGATACCCAGGCAAACAGGGTCTGGAGTGGACCTCAAGCAATCTCCAACAGACCACAGACAGTCCTTCTGACTGTCAGATGGAAAACTATCAAACAGGAAGGACACTATACCAAAAAAACCCCATCAGTACGTCACCATCATCAAAGACCAGAGACAGATAAAACCACAAAGATGGGGAAGAAGCAGGCAGAAAAGCTGGAAATTCAAAAAAAGAGCGCATCTCCCCCTGCAAAGGAGCGCAGCCCATCGCCAGCAACGGATCAAGCTGGTCAGAGAATGACTTTGACGAGATGAGAGAAGAAGGCTTCACTCCATCAAACCTCTCAGAGCTAAGGAGGAATTACGTACCCAGCGCAAAGAAACTAAAAATCTTGAAAACACAGTGGAAGAATTGACAGCTAGACTAATTAATGCAGAGAAGATCATAAACGAAATGACAGAGACGAAAACCATGACACAGAAATACGTGACAAATGCACAAGCTTCAGTAACCGACTCGATCAACTGGAAGAAAGAGTATCAGCGATTGAGGATCAAATGAATGAAATGAAGAGAGAAGAGAAAACCAAAAGAAAAAAGAAGAAAAAGAAATGAACAAAGCCTGCAAGAAGTATGGGATTATGTAAAAAGACCAAATCTACGTCTGATTGGGTGCCTGAAAGTGAGGGGGAAAATGGAACCAAGTTGGAAAACACTCTTCAGGATATCATCCAGGAAACTTCCCCAACCTAGTAGGGCAGGCCAACATTCAAATTCAGGAAATACAGAGAACGCCACAAAGATACTCCTCCAGAAGAGCAACTCCAAGACACATAATTGCCAGATTCACCAAAGTTGAAATGAAGGAAAAAATCTTAAGGGCAGCCAGAGAGAAGGTCGGGTTACGCACAAAGGGAAGCCCATCAGAATAACAGCAGATCTCTCGGCAGAAACTCTACAAGCCAGAAGAGAGTGGGGCCAATATTCAACATTCTTAAAGAAAAGAATTTTAAACCCAGAATTTCATATCCAGCCAAACTAAGCTTCATCAGTGAAGGAGAAATAAAATCCTTTACAGATAAGCAAATGCTTAGAGATTTTGTCACCACCAGGCCTGCCTTACAAGAGACCCTGAAGGAAGCCCAAACATGGAAAGGACAACCGGTACCAGCCATTGCAAAAACATGCCAAAATGTAAAGACCATCGAGGCTAGGAAGAACTGCATCAACTAACGAGCAAAATAACCAGTTAATATCATAATGACAGGATCAAGTTCACACATAACAATATTAACCTTAAATGTAAGGACTAAATGCTCCAATTAAAAGACACAGACTGGCAAACTGGATAAAGAGTCAAGACCCATCAGTCTGCTGTATTCAGGAGACCATCTCACATGCAGAGACATACATAGGCTCAAAATAAAGGGATGGAGGAAGATCTACCAAGCAAATGGAGAACAAAAAAAAGCAGGGTTGCAATCCTAGTCTCTGATAAAACAGACTTTAAACCATCAAAGATCAAAAGAGACAAAGAAGGCCATTACATCATGGTAAAGGGATCAATTCAACAGGAAGAGCTAACTCTCCTAAATATATATGCACCCAATACAGGAGCACCCAGATTCATAAAGCAAGTCCTTAGAGACCTACAAAGAGACTTAGACTCCCATACAATAATAATGGGAGACTTCAACACTCCACTGTCAACATTAGACAGATCAACGAGACAGAAAGTTAACAAGGATATCCAGGAATTGAACTCATCTCTGCACCAAGTGGACCTAATAGACATCTATAGAACTCTCCACCCCAAATCAACAGAATATACATTCTTCTCAGCACCACATCGCACTTATTCCAAAATTGACCACATAATTGGAAGTCAAGCACTCCTCAGCAAATGTACAAGAACAGAAATTATAACAAACTGTCTCTCAGACCACAGTGCAATCAAACTAGAACTCAGGACTAAGAAACTCAATCAAAACCGCTCAACTACATGGAACTGAACAACCTGCTCCTGAATGACTACTGGGTACATAACGAAATGAAGCAGAAATAAAGATGTTCTTTGAAACCAATGAGAACAAAGATACAACATACCAGAGTCTCTGGGACACATTTAAAGCAGTGTGTAGAGGGAAATTTATAGCACTAAATGCCCACAAGAGAAAGCAGGAGAGATCTAAAATTGACACTCTAACATCACAATTAAAAGAACTAGAGAGGCAAGAGCAAACCATTCAAAAGCTAGCAGAAGGCAAGAAATAATTAAGATCAGAGCAGAACTGAAGGAGATAGAGACACAAAAAACCTCCAAAAAATCAATGAATCCAGGAGTTGGTTTTTTGAAAAGATCAACAAAATTGACAGACCACTAGCAAGACTAATAAAGAAGAAAAGAGAGAGGAATCAAATAGACGCAATAAAAAATGATAAAGGGGATATCACCACCGACCCCACAGAAATACAAACAACCATCAGAGAATACTATAAATGCCTCTACGCAAATCAACTAGAAAATCTAGAAGAAATGGATAATTCCTGGACACTTACACTCTCCCAAGACTAAACCAGGAAGAAGTTGAATCCCTGAATAGACCAATAGCAGGCTCTGAAATTGAGGCAACAATTAATAGCCTACCCACCAAAAAAAGTCCAGGACCAGATGGATTCACAGCTGAATTCTACCAGAGGTACAAGGAGGAGCTGGTACCATTCCTTCTGAAACTATTCCAATCAATAGAAAAAGAGGGAATCCTCCCTAACTCTTTTTATGAGGCCAACATCATCCTGATACCAAAGCCTGGCAGAGACACAACAAAAAGAGAATTTTAGACCAATATCCCTGATGAACATCGATGCAAAAATCCTCAATAAAATACTGGCAAACCGGATTCAGCAGCACATCAAAAAGCTTATCCACCATGATCAAGTGGCTTCATCCCTGGGATGCAAGGCTGGTTCAACATTCGCAAATCAAAAACGTAATCCAGCATATAAACAGAACCAAGGACAAGAACCACATGATTATCTCAATAGATGCAGAAAAGGCTTTTGACAAAATTCAACAGCCCTTTATGCTAAAAACGCTCAATAAATTCGGTATTGATGGAACGTACCTCAAAATAATAAGAGCTATTTATGACAAACCCACAGCTAATATCATACTGAATGGAAAAAACTGGAAAAATTCCCTTTGAAAACTGGCACAAGACAGGGATGCCCTCTCTCACCACTCCTATTCAACATAGTGTTGGAAGTTCTGGCTAGGGCAATCAGGCAAGAGAAAGAAATCAAGGGTATCCAGTAGGAAAAGAAGAAGTCAAATTGTCCCTGTTTGCAGATGACATGATTGTATATTTAGAAAACCCCATTGTCTCAGCCCAAAATCTCCTTAAGCTGATAAGCAACTTCAGCAAAGTCTCAGGATACAAAATTAATGTGCAAAAATCACAAGCATTCTTGTACACCAGTAACAGACAAGCAGAGAGCCAAATCAGGAATGAACTTCCATTCACAATTGCTTCAAAGAGAATAAATACCTAGGAATCCAGCTTACAAGGGATGTAAAGGACCTCTTCAAGGAGAACTACAAACCACTGCTCAGTGAAATCAAAGAGGACACAAACAAATGGAAGAACATACCATGCTCATGGATAGGAAGAATCAATATCGTGAAAATGGCCATACTGCCCAAGGTTATTTATAGATTCAATGCCATCCCCATCAAGCTACCAATGACTTTCTTCACAGAATTGGAAAAAAAGCTTTAAAGTTCATATGGAACCAAAAAAGAGCCCGCATTGCCAAGACAATCCTAAGTCAAAAGGACAAAGCTGGAGGCGTCACACTACCTGACTTCAAACTATACTACAAGGCTACAGTAACCAAAACAGCATGGTACTGGTACCACAACAGAGATATAGACCAATGGAACAGAACAGAGTCCTCAGAAATAATACCACACATCTACAGCCATCTGATCTTTGACAAACCTGAGAGAAACAAGAAATGGGGAAAGGATTCCCTATTTAATAAATGGTGCTGGGAAAATTGGCTAGCCATAAGTAGAAAGCTGAAACTGGATCCTTTCCTTACCCCTTATACGAAAATTAATTCAAGATGGATTAGAGACTTAAATGTTAGACCTAATACCATAAAAACCCTAGAAGAAAATCTAGGTAGTACCATTCAGGACATAGGCATGGCAAGACTTCATGTCTAAAACACCAAAAGCAACGGCAGCAAAAGCCAAAATTGACACATGGGATCTAATTAAACTAAAGAGCTTTTGCACAGCTAAAGAAACTACCATCAGAGTGAACAGGCAACCTACAGAATGGGAGAAAATTTTTGCAACCTACTCATCTGACAAAGGGCTAATATCCAGAATCTACAAAGAACTCAAACAAATATACAAGAAAAAAACAAACACCCCATCAAAAGTGGGGAAAGGATATGAATAGACATTTCTCAAAAGAACATCCATACAGCCAACAGACACATGAAAAAATGCTCATCATCACTGGCCATCAGAGAAATGCACATCAAAACCACAATGAGATACCATCTCACACCAGTTAGAATGGCAATCATTAAGAAGTCAGGAAACAACAGGTGTTGGAGAGGATGTGGAGAAATAGGAACACTTTTACACTGTTGGTGGGATTGTAAACTAGTTCAACCATTATGGAAAACAGTATGGCGATTCCTCAAGGATCTAGAACTAGATGTACCATATGACCCAGCCATCCCACTACTGGGTATATACCCAAAGGATTATAATTACTCTACTACAAAGACACATGCACACGTATGTTTATTGCGGCACTATTCACAATAGCAAAGACTTGGAATCAACCCAAATGTCCATCTGTGACAGACTGGATTAAGAAAATGTGGCACATATACACCATGGAATACTATGCAGCCATCAAAAAGGATGAGTTTGCGTCCTTTGTAGGGACATGGATGCAGCTGGAAACCATCATTCTTAGCAAACTATCACAAGAAGAGAAAACCAAACACCGCATGTTCTCACTCATAGGTGGGAACTGAACAATGAGATCACTTGGACTCGGGAAGGGAACATCACACACTGGGGCCTATCATGGGGAGGGGGGAGGAGGGAGGATTGCACTGGGGAGTTATACATGATATAAACGTCATGCACATGTACCCTAGAACTTAAAGTATAATAATAAAAATAAATAAATAAATAAATAAATAAAAAAGTTTATCAGGAGAGGTGATTAAATCAAGTTTTGAATTGACTGAAGATTTAGTTATCTATGATATAATTGGAACACAGTGAGTTATTAATGATTCTTTAAGTAAACAGGAAGACTCAATCTCCGTACTCTATCGCAAGGGGAAAACAGAACTGGCTGTTGTGAAGCAGGAGGAATGCTCTTGTCATCATTGTTTGTAATCAACCCTTCCCACCCAATAAAAAAAAGTGATGGCCCTGGAAAATTATCAATGGTTTAAACTGCAGCGTCAAGAAAAATGGTCATAAGTCATCAGAGAGTCTTCATTTGTTAAAGTCTAAGTTCCACTGAGAATAGTGAAAGGGATGATAGGGTTGTAGGGATTAAGCAACTTTTTTCTCAAAATTGAATTCAGTTTTGTGAATCTGAATTGACAAATCATTAAAAAGTGAATATTTCTTCTTACCAGAAAGGGGAAATAAGACTAGTATACTATGTACAAAGCACACTAAAATTTATTTCTATTTGAAAGTACTATTGACAATATTATTAAGATAGAAATATGTTGATTTCTTACAAGAAATCCTAGATGGATATGATCTACAATTTTTTAAAAAAGATATATATAATAAAAAATTCCCTGTCTGCAAAAGGCCCTTTTCTTGGTTTGAAAAGCAATCTGCTCATTATTATTGCATTTTATGAACACTAGGCATAACTGGTAAGATGGGTACTCTTCATGCACAAAGCTCTAGACATACCCTTTTGTATGTTAGGTTAGTATTTCTTCACATACATTGGAAATCCATTATAAAGGTTGTATCTGCTGGGATGAAATGAAACTTCAAATAGTTGCTTTCATTTCTTTCACAAATTGCTGGAAAATTCCAGGTTCATATCAGTATTTACTGTTTTAAAGCAGTGACAAGATAAATGATACACTCCTAGAGAGAAATATGTCATTAGTGATAAACAGTCCCAAACTCAGTCAAGCAAGTAATGCATTGCAGGTCAAAAACTACACCCCTGACAATACTGCACATCCAGGTAATATACCACATGTCATATTTGAAGGAGAAAATGCTTTTTCTACTGCTATAGCCTCAACAATTCATACTGTTTGCAAATGTAGAGATATGAAGGATTTGCAGAAGGAGAGGAATACATTTACAAATTTTATGAACTGTAGGGATGCAATTAACAACTGATACTCATCAGGAATATTAGCCAAGCAATAAATCATGGTAGAATTTAATGACTAACAAGACTAAGTGTTCATTGTAACTGAAATTAGGTCCTATGGACAGACAAGACCCAAATTCAATGTCGATAAAATTACACTTGATACTGGTTGAAATAGCAGGGAGAGGGGATTCTTCGTTCTTGAGTTAAGCCCATTTCATATTCCCTCTGTCTACTCAACTGTAGATGAATTAATTATGAATATAATAATAGACTCCTAGTCTCTCCGCAGTCAACTAACACAACTGCAGAAGTAGTAGGGAGGAGATTACTTTCAGTGTTTAAGTAGTTAAATAGAGCTATATTACTTGAATTTAAAAATCTAGATATAAAATACCTATAGCTATTCTTCTTTTTCTTTCAAACAAAACCTCACAGTATTTTACTGAATATATTGGTAAGTGAGATAACTCTCTCTGTGTTTTTGTTTTTTTTTTTTTTTTCATGCAAAGGCTGAGATTCAGCCATATGGAATAATTTCACAGGTTTGGGGCACACCAGCTGTTTTCATTTAGCCTATTTTGGCAGAAACACATTGTAAATAATCAATCATAATTCCACATTTTTAGAAGCCATACTATTAGTAGGTCTTATCATCCAAAATCTATAATTAAATGAGAACAATGGTTTCTGTAGAGTCTATGCACATTTCCTCCAGGAAATTCCTAGAGCTACCTACAGAGCCAAAAGTAGCATAGAATTAAAAGTTACATTGTTTACATATTATTGCTTGAATAAACGTTAGAAGCAACCACAGATCAGAATTGCTATAATAACTAACCCTATATACAATATTTACTTCATTCCAGACACTGTTTTAAATGTGCTACATAACTAATTTCATCCTTAAAACAAGACTGTGAAATAAAATCTATGACTATCCCCAGGTTACACTTGAGAGTTCTAAAGCGTTCAAAGGATAAATATATTGTTCAAGATCAAAAACCCAATTAATGATTAGAGTCATTATTAGAAGCCAGAAATTCTGCTTTGAGAGTCTCCATTGTTTACCTTTATGCTGCAATGTTGGAAATTAAAAACTGAGGAATGATAGTAAGCAGAAACAGAAAAGTATCAGCAACAAGACTCACCACTCTAGGAGCAGTTTACACAATGCAAAAAACCTGTAAGGGTTGCATTGTGTTAGCACATGGGAATAATAATAACATGGAAATGGTAGCAGAGGTAACAATAACAGTGGTTTCTTGAGCAACAACTACACATCAGATATTTTCACAGTGCTTTTTATCTGATTAATCCTCATAATTCCCAATTTAGGTTAATATCTTGCTTTTGAACCTATGACTGTCTGACTTCCAAAGGCAATATGACTTCTAATGGATAATACTCACCAGTGAAACAATTGCTTTACATTAGGATGGCTATGGATTTCCAAAAAAAAGTTATTTCATACTGTTAATGAAGACAGGATATCCATAAATGCAGTTTACATATTGTTTTTCTAAAATACTGAAAACCTAATTTAATCTAATTTAATTGAACAGGTATTTGCTTGTTGAATTAAGCAACATATACAGACAGTCCCTGACTTAATGATGGTTCAATCTGAGATTTTTTGACTTTATAGTAGTGTGAAAACAATACACATTTAGTAGAAATTGTACTTCAAATTTTGATTTTTTTTGGGGGGGAGGAGGCTAGCAATACCTGCTATGATGCTCTGAAGCTCCTAGGCAGCCATGCAATCTCAAGGGTAAACAACCAATGCTCAGCCGGGCGCGGTGGCTCAAGCCTGTAATCCCAGCACTTTGGGAGGCCGAGATGGGCGGATCACGAGGTCAGGAGATCGAGACCATCCTGGCTAACACGGTGAAACCCCGTCTCTACTAAAAAATACAAAAAAAAAAAAAACTAGCCGGGCGAGGTGGCGGGCGCCTGTAGTCCCAGCTACTCGGGAGGCTGAGGCAGGAAAATGGCGTAAACCCGGGAGGCAGAGCTTGCAGTGAGCTGAGATCCGGCCTGCACTCCAGCCTTGGCCACAGAGCGAGACTCCGTCTCAAAAAAACAAAACAAAACAAAACAAAAAAACAACCAATGCTCTACATTAAACTGTGTTGCTAGGTTATTTTGCCAAACTGCAGTCTAATATGAGTGTTCTGGGCATGTTTAAAGCAGACTGGGCTAAACTATGATGTTCAGCAAGTTAAGTGTATTAAATGCATTTGTAACTCAGGATATTTTCAACTTGCAATGGATTTATAGAGACATAACCCAATAATAAACCCAGGATCATCTGTAGTTAAGGCACCAAAGTAGATAGTTTAGGAGAAACAAAAATGAGTAAGCAATGACGGTTTCCACAGATCTCATACTATATTGAAGGAGCTAATTGCACAAAAAAAAATGCTGCATGCAAGAAGAGCATACATATTTTTGAAAGAGGTACAAAATGTCATGAAGGCACATCTAGATTTAGGATGACAGAATAAAGAGATTTCTGCATATTTATCTTCTGAGAATCACTCCAAAATAAGAGAAAAAAAAGGAAAATGAAAACACAAACCCCATAACTGATGAAACCAGGATGTTGCTGAAACAACATTTTTATTATATGAAGGTGGAAAGCAGACTGAGGGATTGCAACAGACTCAGCAGTGATAATAAAATCCACACACTTGTTTTCTCTGTAGAAAACAGTTCCAGAGGTGAGAAGAGAAATTGGGTAGGCTATGGATTACAAGCTTTCATTTGTACTTTTTCCATTGTCTTGCAAATTCTAGGGATAAACCTGAGCTCAAGCATATGGAATATTGTATTTTAGACATACTAAAATGTGTGGAATGACTTAATATTAAGTAAAAAGAAAACTAATTAAATGAAATGCCATTATGTACCCTTTGAGTCAGCAGTAAATATTTCTTAGTTGTGTGTGTGTGTGTGTATATATATGTGTATATATATATATATGACTTTTGTATTGAACTTCAATCCGCACATTTTGTGACTTTCTTGTGTAGCCAAGGAGTAAGAAGAGAAACAAATAGAAATTGAGGATTAGCCAAAATGTGGTCTAAAATTGTGTGGCTTCAATGATTCATGTGCAAACTTTTGCTGTTGTGAATAATTTTAAATTATTATCCTTATTTTTTACAGTTTGGATGCAGTATATAAACTGAATATAATTATTTTTATTAATATTATCTTGTTATATTCTTTAATGTATTTTGAATATTTTCTTATATGATTAAATGTTATTGTCATATATTAAAGTATAGTTTACATACAAAGATACACAGATCTTACATGTTTTGAATACTGGCAATTGTATACACCATGTAACCATCTATCACAAGAAGTTACAGAATAGTTGCATTGCCCTGGAAAGTTCACTCGTGTCCCTTTTCACATCTACCACGTCATCTCCAACTGGGTCACTATTTTTTTATCTTCATGACCATAGGTCAGCTATGCTTGTTCTTGTATTTCACATTAATGGAATCAGACAGTGGAATTCTCTTGAGGCTGGCATCTTTTACTCAGCATCAGGTTTCTAACTGTCAATATATAGCATGTTTCTCTAGGTTGTTCCTTTCAATTGATGAGTGGTATACTTTTATATGAATACGCCCCAGTCTGTTTATCCACATCTTTTTTGGACTTATGCACATAATTCATTTTTATATATTATTTTATTTCCCCTTAAGAGCAGAGAGCATTAGCATTATTGTGCATCCCAGCACCTAACCCTTCATGTATACTTCCATATTAATGACTACTGCATTTTCTTTTTCTTTTTCTAGCGTATAAAAATATGACTAATTAGGAAGTTTCTGAATTTTTTGTTAAAATTATCAAAATAAAATCTGTGCTATACATTTAGTTAAATCAACAAATAAAATCCAATCTCTGCTAGAAATATCTATAAACCAAACATTACATTATAATCTCCTGTATTAAAATGCATTTTGTTTTGTTTGGAAATTTGACTTTAAAATATATACCAAAATAAACTAGTGGTTTTTTTAATTAAACAATTTTAAATTATTATCCAATAAAATTTATTTTATTTTTCTTTTAGTGCACATTTCTATACATTTTAAGACATATATAGATCTATGGAACTGCCACCACCATCAGAATATGGACACTTCCATCCTTCAAAAAACAAAACTACTTTATGCTCTTACTTTATGATCACACTGTATCCTCAACTCTAACCAATGGACACCACTGATCTGTTTTTCAGCACCCTAATTTTGTCATTTCAAATCTGTCATATAAATGGAGTCATGCAACATGTAACCTTTGAAGAATATTTCTTTTACTCAACCCCTTTGATATTCATCCAAATTGTTCTGTGTATCAGGGGTTAACTCCTTTTTATTGCTGTGTAGTATTCCATTGTGTGAATATAATCCAGCTTATCCATTAAGCTTATCCATTATAGGACATTTCAGTTGTTTCAGATTTTGGCTACTATGAACAATGTTTCTATAAAATGTGCTAGGAAATTGGAATGGTTATTTAAATTTTCTGATTTTCAGGTTCTTCTATAAAACAGAAAAAATGCTAGTAATCCCCTCATAAGGCTGTTGAGACAATCATTAGAATGTATGTAAAACATAGTATGTATTCAAAAAATTGTAATAATTACTAATGTAAGAAAAATAAAATGACAATGCAAAATTGCACTGCAAATAAGGTTTTCCTCATCTACTTTTGCAGCTGATTAAAAAAATAACAGTGGTAGAACATTCCATTTACTTCTACTTTATATCATTTTATTAATGTTTCTATCAAAGAATAGCAGTTTCCTTATGCTGCAGCATTAATTCATTAATTGCCCTTCATAAGATGAACCATCTAAAAATTTGAAAAGTATGTTTTTCACACTTTTAATAATATGCTACACAAGGCACAACAGTAGTGAGAAATGTGGGATTGAATGGATTAATTCAAGACAAATTATGAAGAATTAAAATGACTTTGCAAGTTTTTGCATATAAGAAATGACAGTTACAAAGGAATAAGATTAAGCTTTGTGCTTGAGTCCTGAAGTCAGAAATGAAGGAGAAGGGATATTCAATTTTAGATATGAAATTATCAGTGGTAAAATAAATGTAAAGTAATATATATATATATATTTTTGTAAAGTAATATTTTTAAACCATATATTGTCAACTATAAAATAATATTAAAAAACTTTGGGGAAAAGTAAAGAATAAATGTACATATTAGTATTTAACCACATAAGAAAAAATGTTCTAATGAGGGGTCAAGGGTCCCTAGATTTAGGAAATAAAAATATATGATATCCAATAAAATTACAGATTCAGATAAATATTTTATTTACTATATAAAATACTTTTACTGATATTTTATGGGATGTACTTATACTACAAATTATTTATTGTTGATTAAAATCAAATTTAACAAAATCTTGTATTTAATCTAGAAACCTCTGATGCTTAAAAACTTTGTTGAACTCTGAGTGTCTGCAATAATTTAAGCAATACTGTTAACAAGTCTAAGATAAAAAATCAGAAAATAAAGAGAGCAGAAGAAGGGGAAGGAAAAGCCAATCAATTTGGAAAAATAGAAAAGGAAAAAAGAGAGACTGAGATAAATAAAGTGATATATTCATTGTAAAGATGCTAGAACATCATTAACCCGAGAAAGGCCTGTATGGGTTCCATTCAACAAATGTTAAGTAGCCATAAGATGGCTAGTATTTGGCTAATTCTCAGCTAGACTTCATAGAGCTGAGGTCCTTGTAGAGAATTGCTTATGATTCAGAAAATTTATATAACAAACTAAATAAATAAATATATACTGTAATTGTCTCAGTTTACCCATGCAGTAAATGTTTTGAGAGGTCGATGCAGAAGATGAAGAAAATGAGCAGCAGAGATGTACCTAAACTCATACAGATTTTTTTCTATTTCTGTAAAGAATGTCATTGGTATTTTGATAGAGATTGCATTGAATCTGTATATTGCTTTTGGTAGTACAGACATTTTAATAATATTGATTCTGTCAATCCATGAACATGGAATATTTTTCCAATTTCTGATGCTTTTTTCAACTTCTTTCATCTGTGTTTTATATTATAGTTTTTATTAGAGGGATCTTTCACTTCTTTAATTAAGTTAATTCCTATGTATTTAATTTCATGTGTGGCTATTATAAATGGAATTACTTTTTATTTCGTTTTCACTTTTCACTGTTGGCATATAGAAATGCTACTGAATTTTGTACATTGATTTTATATTTTACAAATTTACTGAATATATCAGTCCTAATAGTTTTCTTCTGTAGTCTTTAGATTTTTCCAAATATACAATCATCATCTGCAACAAGAATAATTTGACTTCTTCCTTTCTAATTTGGAAGACTCTTATATCTTTCTTTTTCTGATGGTTCTAGCTAGGACTTTCAGCACTGTGTTGAGTAATAATTGTGAAACTGTTTATCCTTGTTGTGGTCCATATCTTAGAGGAAAGGCTTTCATTTTTCCCCATTTTGTATAATACTACCTATGGATCCAGCATAAATGGCTTTTAATATGTTGAGGTATGTTCCATCTGTAATCAGTTTTCTTAGAATTTTTATGATGAATAGATGTTGAATTTTATTAAATGCTTTTTCAGCATCAATTGAAAGAATCATATGGCTTTTGTCCTTCATTCTGTTGATATAATGTATCACATTGATTGATTTGCCTAGGTTGAACCACCCTTGTATTCCAGGAATAAATCTCACTTGGTTATGATGAATGATCTTTCTGAATTCTTCATAAATTTTAATTGTTAGTATTTTTTGAAGATTTTGCATCCATATTTATCAGAGATATTGGCCTGTAGTTTTCTTTTGTGAATGTGTGTTTGTCTGGTTTTGGTATCAGGGTAATACTGACCCCTTATAATGAGTTTAGAAGTATTCTCTCCTTCCATATTTTCCAAAATAGTTTGAGTAGGATTGGTGTAAGTACTTATTTATATGTTTGGTAGAATACAGCAGTGACACCATAAGGTCCCAGGCTTTTCTTTACTGAAAGAGTTTTTATTATAGCTTTGATCTCGTTACTTGTTATTAGTCTGTCCTGGTTTTGGATTTTTCCTGTTTCAGTCTTGGTAGGTTGCATGTGTCTAGGAATTTGTTCATTTCTTTTAGATTTTCCAATTTATTGGCATATAGTTGCTCATAGTACCCACTAATAATCCTTTGAATTTCTGCAGTATCAGTTATAATTCCCCCTTTTTCATTCTTATTTTATTTGGATTCTCCCTTTTTTCCTTAGTTAGTATGGCTAGAGGTTTGTCTTTTTGTTTAACTTTTCAGTAAACCACCTTCTTGTTTCATTATCTCTTGTATTGTTTTCTCCATTCCAATTTCCTTTATTTCTGTTCTGATCTTTATTTTTTATTTTCTTCTATTAATTTTGGGTTTGGTTTGCTGTTGCTTTTCTAGTTCTTTAAGATGCATAATTAGACTGTATATTTGAAGTCTTTCCTCTTTTTTTGATGTAAGCACTTATGGCTAAGAAGTTTTCTCTTATTACTACTTTCACTGTATCCCATAGGTCTTTGTATGTTGTGTTTCCATTATATTGGTTTCAAGACATTTATTGCTCATTAATGTACTTTTCTTTCTGATTGAAGCACTCCCTTTAGCATTTCTAGTAGTACAGGTCTCGTGTTGGTGAAATCTCTCAGCCTTTGTTGGTCTGTGAAGGTATTTTTCTCCTCCATGTTTGAATGATATTTTTGCTGGGTATATTATTCAATCAGCCAAGGGCAAAGCTAACTAGGCCTGTGTCATTCTTTTCAGTGTATTGAGTTTCCCCTGGCTCTGTGTGGGTCCACAAGTGACATCGGGGAGTCAGGGACTAGAGCCAAAAGTAAGAGGTTTTTTTTTTTTGTTTTTGTTTTTGTTTTTAGCACTTTAAATTTGTCATGCCACACTCTTCTTGCCTGTAAGTTTTTCAGTGAAAAGTCTGATGCCAGAGTTATTAAAGTTTCATTGTATGTTATTTGCTTCCTTTCTCTTGCTGTTTTTAGAATCCTTTATTTTATCTTTAATCTTTGGAAGTTAGATTATTAAATACTTTTACATAGTCTTCTTTTGGTTAAACTTTCTTGGTGTTTTATAAGCTTCTTGTACTTAGCTTTTGATGTCTTCTCTTGCTGTGGGACGTTCTATGTTGTTATTCACTTGAATAAACATTCTACCCATCTCTTTCTCTACCTCCTCTTTAAACCCAGTAACTCTTAAATTTGCCCATTTTAGACTATTTTCTAGATTCGGAATAACATCATTCATAGTTTTTTATTATTTTCTTTTTTGTCTCCTCAGGTCATGTACTCTCAAATAGCCTATCTTCAAGCTCACTAATTCTTTCTTCTGCTTGATCAATTCTGCTATTAAAAAGTTCTGATGCATTCTTCAGTATGCCAATTGCATTTTTCAGTTTCAGAATTTATGTTTCATTTTAATTATTCTTCTTTTTGTTAAATGTATGTTATAGAATTCTGAATTTCTTCTCTGTGATATTTTGAATTTACTTCAGTTTCTTCAACACAACTATTTTGAATTCTCTGTCTGAAAAGTCACATATCTCCTTTTCTACAGGATTGGTTCCTGGTGCCTTATTTAGTTAACCAGTTGAGGTCATGCTTTCCTGGATGCTGTTGATGGTAGCAGATGCTTTTTGGTGTCTGGTTTTTGAAGAGTTAGGTTTTTATTTGTTCTTTACTCTCTGGGCTTGTTTGTACTTCTCCTGGGGAAGGCTTTCCAGATATTTGGTAGGACTTGTGTGCTGTGATCCAAGCTTTATCAGCTTTAGAGGACATCCTAAGCCCAGCAACATTGTGGTTTTTGCAGATTTGTAGTGGTACTACCTTGATGGTCTTGGGGAAGATCTAGGAGAATTCTCTGGTTTACAAGATAGAGACTCTTGTTTCCTTCCCTTACTTTCTCTCAAACAGAGTCTCTATCTTTGTTGTGATCCACATAAAACTGGTGGAAGAGTGACACAAGTGCCCCTGTGGCCACAACTACTATGACGACTCTGAGTTAAACCTGAAGCCAGTACAGCCGTGAGTCTCTCCCAAGGCCTGCAGTAACGACTCCCTAGCTACTGTCTATATGCTCTCAAGTCCCAAGGTCCCTACAATCAGCCAAGGGCAAAGCTAACTAGGCCTGTGTCATTCTTTTCAGTGTATTGAGTTTCCCCTGGCTCTGTGTGGGTCCACAAGTGACATCGGGGAGTCAGGGACTAGAGCCAAAAACATTAGAAGTCTGCCAATGTTCTATTGTACTGCAGCTGCACTGGCACTCAAAAGACAAAACATAGTTCTTCTCACTCTTCCATCCCCCTTTCAGAAGCAGAGGAGTCTCACTCCATAGCCACTGCCACTCTAAACCATGAGGGGTATTGCCAGACTACCGCCAATGTTCTCTTAAGGCCTAAGGTATCTTAAGTTGACTAGTAGTGAATGCTGCCTAGTCTGGGAGTCACCATTCAGGGCAGTGGCCAGCCCTTTGGCCCGGGGCATGTGCAGAAAAGACATCTAAGAGTCAAATTCTGGAATTGGGGCCCCAAGAACGTAATCAGTGCTCTACTCCCCTGTGGCCGCACTAGCACTTAAGGTGCAAGAAAGTGTCATCTTTACTTTTCTCTCAGCCTTTTTCAAGCAGAAGGAGTTTTGCCCTCTAGCCACCACATTTGGTAATGTGCTGAGTCTAACATGATGCCAGCAAATCTCAGAGGCTCACCCAAGGCCCAAGATGTAATATCGCTGCTGGTTATTTAGAGCCCAAGGGCTCTTCAGTTAACAGGCGATGAACGCTGCCAGGACTGGGTCCTTTCTTTAAAGGCAGCAGGTTTCCTTCTGGTCCAGGGTGTGTCTAAAAATGTCTGGGAGCAAGGGCGCAGAATGGGGGCCTCTTGATTCTGACCAATGCCCTGTTCTGCTGTGGCTGAGCTGGTATCCTAGATCCAAAAAAAAAAAAAAAAAAAAAGTCTTTCCCATTTTACCCTTTCCTTTAGTCTAGCTGAAAGAAGGGATCTTTTTTGGAGCTGCAAGCTGTGTAGCCTGGAGTTAGGGGAGGGGCTGATACCAGCACTCCCTCAGCTGCCCCAGCTGGTGTCTCAGTATGTCACATGTTCCTCCAATTCCACTGTCTCTGGACCTAGGTCAGCACAAGGACTCGCCATAGTTGCAGTCCTTAAGGCTTAGACTGCCTTTCAAGGTCACTTGGAGACACAGAACACTGTAGCCCTTGGTGGCAGGGTTGGCCAAGTTTTGACTGCTGGCATCTGCAATTTCCCTTTAGCTAGGTTTGGTTTAAATGCTTCCTCAGTGGGCGGCTGTCAGCTGACTTTGGTCTGGTTTTGCTTTCTGCTCTAACAGAAAATCACTAAGTTCAATGCCTCACAATTGTTGTGCTCTCCCTTCTCCAGCACCCAGAGAAGTTCTGAGCACCACACCACTGCTCAATGGGGTTGGGGGAGGAGTGGTGTCGGTCATTCAGGACTGTATTTTCTTTTTTTCTTTCTTTTTTTTTTTTTTTTTTTTTTGAGACAGAGTCTCACTGTGTCGCCCAGGCTGGAGTGCAGTGGCGCGATCTCGGCTCACTGCAAGCTCCGCCTCCCGGTTCACGCCATTCTCCCGCCTCGGCCTCTGAGTAGCTGGGACTACAGGCGCCCGCCACTACGCCCGGCTAGTTTTTTTTGTATTTTTAGTAGAGACGGGGTTTCGCCATGTTAGCCAGGATGGTCTCAATCTCCTGACCTCGTGATCCACCGCCTCAGCCTCCCAAAGTGCTGGGATTACAGGCTTGAGCCACCGTGCCCGGCCCAGGACTATATTTTCTATCTCTTTCTTGCCTCTTTCAGTAACAGGAAGTTAAAAACAAGTACCATGAGGACTCACATGATATTTGGTTCTTTTGAAGATGTTTTTCCTATGTAGATAGTTGTTAAATTGGTGTCCTTGTCGGGGACTATAGATAGAGCCTTCAATTTTGCCATCTTGCTCCACCTACCCTTCAGAGTGCAATGTTTAAATGTGTGTATTTGAAGATTGCCAGGTGTCAAATCCCAGCCTCTCTGCTTACTAGCTGCATTAGCTTGGGCTTCTCATTCTCTGGATTCTTTTTTAAACCTATAAAATGGAGATAATTGGAATCTACTCCACAGATCCATAGTGAGGACTAAGTGAAATAATGCATGTGAACTTCTCAGTACTGTCAGCTTCAATTCTTGTTAACTATTATAAATATTAATGTTATTATTATTAGACACTTTTTTTTTTTTTTTGAGACGGAGTCTGGCTCTGTCGCCCAGGCTGGAGTGCGGTGGCCGGATCTCAGCTCACTGCAAGCTCCGCCTCCCGGGTTTTCGCCATTCTCCTGCCTCCGCCCCCCAAGTAGCTGGGACTATAGGCGCGCGCCTCGTCGCCCGGCTAGTTTTTTGTATTCTTTAGTAGAGACGGGGTTTCACCGTATTAGCCAGGGTGGTCTCGATCTCCTGACCTTGTGATCCACCCGTCTCGGCCTCCCAAAGTGCTGGGATTACAGGCTTGAGCCACCGCGCCCGGCCATATTATTAGACACTTTTTAGACATACGCCATGCTAGGTGTTTTACATTCCTTATCTTGTTTTAACACTGACAAGGACCTTGCCAGGGCAGTATGATAATTCATTTTGACAATTAGTCCCTTTGTTTGCAAGCAAAAAGAAATGGACTTTGAATAACTCAAGCAATAGAAAAATCTATCTATCTATCTATCTATCTATCTATCTATCTATCTTTCTATCTATCTAATCTATGTATTTAACTATCTATCTATCTTCCTATGTGAATGATGTATAGTCCTCAGACTCAAAAGAAGAGCTGAATTACGAGACACAAAAGGGGCAATTCTACTGATCTACATAGCAGGTATATTATGCTGCTTCTGCTGGGAAGAATTAAATCTAACTATTTTTATTATTCCTTTTTCACTCTGCTCAAGAGAGGTTCTAATTGTTTAAGCTTGGATTTTTTGTTTGTTTGTTTCTGAGATACGAGTCTCACTCTGTCACCCAGGCTGGAGTGCAGTGGTGCTATCATAGCTCATCGCAGCCTTGACCTACTGGGCTCAGGTGATCATCCTGCCACAGCCTCCAGTGTAGCTGAGACCACAGGCATGTGACACCACGCCTAACTAATTTTCTTCTTGTAGAGACGGGGGTCTCACTTTGTTGCCAAGGCTGCTCTTGAACTCCTAGATTCGGCCTCATAAATTGTTGATATTATAGGCGTTAGCCACCATGCCCTGCCAAGCTTGGAATGTTTTTATCACAAAGTAGCTAAAGAAAGAATGGAAAATCTGATACACTATCCCATAAAGACTGATCATGATGAAGAAAAAGTAATCCTATAAAAAGAAATAAAGGTACTATTACTTGAAGAAGACAAAAAATGATGGATAGCCGAAAACAGAAATACTCTCAGTATAACACCTCTTTATTCTGGAATTCAAAAGAGTCCTTCTATGATTTCAATTTTCAAGGAGTAGGAAAAGGAATGAAGGAAGGTGACCCAACAATTGTGTGGAAGTCCAGGCTAGTCAGTGTTTCTGGTGATATGTAGAAAGCATTGTGAGAGACTTCTCTTGGGAATTCATTTTCTGAAATTCCTTATGAATTCCTGTAACATTTTCTCTGGAAGATAAAGAACTATCATCACTAGCAAAGACTTTATAAATTCGCCATTATGTTGCATACATAGAAATATTGGTGTTATAATCTCACAACATCTTAGTCTGTGCAGTCAGTAATCTTGATAAGATTTATTTCATATAAAAATTATAGATGAAGTTTCTTGTCCATTGAAGCATTAATTTCTCTACTGACCTCAAACAGAATATAATTGTTCTTGTAACTAATCATGAACCTATCACAGTTATCAAGGTACTGTAAATCTGAAATACCTTCCAAAATCACTAGTGATAGCAAAAGTAATAGAAATTGTCCAATGACACAAACACCTTATAATATGTTTTTAAAACTGTTGAAAGTATTAATTTATAAATATTAGACTGTTGTAGATAGAATGATATATATGGAAACTTGGGAATTAAAATTCTTTTATAGAAATCATTTTAATTATTTCTCTTTTCTCTAGCAAGCAAAATTTTTCTTACTGAACAACTGTTTTCAAGTTTAGTCATTTGCTTGAAATACCACACAATCATTCTGACAGTAAAAAAAAGATGAGAAATTGCTTTTTAAATACCTATCTCCTTTTTTTCTTTTTTGGTGTAACAATTGAAGGATGTTTTCTTCCTAAGCTATATCTTTGATTGTTGAAACATTTTGAAGTATCGATTTTGATTCCTGGGTTTGCTTATTGCTTGACATTTCACTGCAGTCTTTTAGAATGTGTTGCTTGTCAATTACAAGAGTCAAACTCAAATATTTGAAGAGATTTATTCTGAGCCAAATATGAGTGACCATGGCCCATGACACAGCCCTCAGGAGGTCCTGAGAACATGTGCCCAAGCTGGCTGAGGTGCAGCTTGGTTTTATACATTCTAGGGAGGCATGAGCCATCAATCAAATACATTTGAGAAATACATTGCTTTGGTCCAGAAAGGTGGGACAATTCAAAGCAGGGGGCTTCCAGGCTATAGGTAAATTTAAAATTTTTTTGTTGACAATTGGTTGAGTTTGTTTAAAGACCTGGGATTAATAGAAAGGAAATGTTAATGTTAAGATAAACGATTGTGTAGACCAAGGTTCTTTTGAAGTCTCAGAGTGGCTGCTCTTAGAAACAATAGATGACAAATATATATATATATATTTTTTTGTATTCTAACTTTTTTTTTATTATTATACTTTTAAGTTCTAGGGTACATGTGCATAACGTGCAGGTTTGTTACATATGTATACTTGTGCCATGTTGGTGTGCTGCACCCATCAACTCGTCAGCACCCATCAAGTCATCATTTATATCATGTATAACTCCCCAATGCAATTCCTCCCCCTCCCCCCTCCCCATGATAGGCCCCAGTATGTGATGTTCCCCTTCCCGAGTCCAAGTTTCCTCATTGTTCAGTTCCCACCTATGAGTGAGAGAACATGTGGTGTTTGGTTTTCTCTTCTTGTGATAGTTTGCTAAGAATGATGATTTCCAGCTGCATCCATGTCCCTACAAGGACGCAAACTCATCCTTTTTTATGGCTGCATAGTATTCCATGGTGTATATGTGCCACATTTTCTTAATCCAGTCTGTCACAGATGGACATTTGGGTGATTCCAAGTCTTTGCTATTGTGAATAGTGCCGCAATAAACATACGTGTGCATGTGTCTTTGTAGTAGAATAATTTATAATCCTTTGGGTATATACCCAGTAGTGGGATGGCTGGGTCATATGGTACATCTAGTTCTAGATCCTTGAGGAATTGCCATACTGTTTTCCATAATGGTTGAACTAGTTTACAATCCCACCAACAGTGTAAAAGTGTTCCTATTTCTCCACATCCTCTCCAACACCTGTTGTTTCCTGATTTTTTAATGATTGCCATTCTAACTGGTGTGAGATGGTATCTCATTGTGGTTTTGATTTGCATTTCTCTGATGGCCAGTGATGATGAGCATTTTTTTCATGTGTCTGTTGGCTGTATGAATGTCTTCTTTTGAGAAATGTCTGTTCATATCCTTTGCCCACTTTTTGATGGGGTTGTTTGTTTTTTTCTTGTAAATTTGTTTGAGTTCTTTGTAGGTTCTGGATATTAGCCCTTTGTCCTTTAAAAGTTGCTAGACTCTCAGCTAATCTCTTCAGGATTGGGAGGGCCTGGAATAAAAAGTTCTAACTATGTTAATAGAGATTCTTTACAGGTGCAGATTTTCTCCCACAAAGGACTGCTTTGCAGGGTCATTTCAAAATATGGCAAAGAAACACGTTTTGGGGTAAAATATTTTTTATTTTCTTTTTTGTCATATAATGTTCTGCCAATCAGATTGGAAAGTAAGTATAGGGTTAATTAAAACCCATATCCTGAGAGTTTGTAGTTTGTACAGCATGACTCCCAGGCTCTTTAGAGAGCAATCTGGGCAAGATAAAAAAAAAAAAAGTAGAGCTTAGTCCTCAGTGGTACCCATTTGACATTTATGACACCAGTGCAGTATAAAGTTTTGTGGCACAATCTAGTTCTAACAAACTCTAACACTACTGTAACTGTGTATGTTGTATCTGCTTGGAAAGAAATGGAAGACATCGTTATTCATCTTTGAGGAGGGGAGAAGTTACTCTAAAGCAAAGTTTCATTATTTTGATAGTACTTATTCAAAATTGTCATAAAGGAGGAATGATTTTTTACAGCTTTAAATCAGATATAGATATTTCAATTTAAAGTGCTCTATGTATAGAAGCCCTGGACCAAAGAAATATTTTTTAAATGGTAGGATGATAGGTGGTCTATTGTCAACGTGCCTGCTGCTCAAGTCCTAGTGAGGCAGCAAAATAGGGTCTGAAGGCAGGGAACATAAGGCCAATTCATTCTTCAGCTATGACAGGAAATAGTGTCCTCATAGGCATAGGCCAAGTAAGTAACTTTGTAACTTTACTTCATCCTCTCCATTTACATAGGGCATGCTCGAAGTAACCAATGGAATCTGCTAGAGGGTATTTCAACTCCCAGAAATTCTGTCATGAGGTCCTTGAGCCCCTACGCTCGGGCCTGCTCCCACACTGTGAGTGTACTTTCCTTTGCAATAAACCCCTTCATTCTTCCTTGCTTTGTTTGCGTTTTTTGTCCAGTTCTTTGTTCAACATGCCAAGAACCTGGACACTCTCTACCAGTGACATATTTTGGCAAGCCAGCCAGGAGGAAAAGGTAAGCCCAAAGTTTGGGATTCATTTTTCTCCCTTTCCTTTCTGCTTCATACAGGGGAATCTGTCTCTACTTTCCTTTCCAACTCGGGACCGTTGGTGGGCAGCGCCTAAACTCAGAAGCAACTGCAAGTTTCTGTCCAGGGCCAGTGAAACTAAGTGGTTTCCATGTGGAAGAGCCTAACTGCCACTACTCAATTCACTTAAAGGAGCTGGGACTTCTTCAATTTTTTTTTTCTTTCTTTCTTTTTCAGTCTTTCAGTGGCTGTTTCTTAGTGACTCCTTGGAAATTGAGGGCAACTGGCTGGGGTCACTCCCTGGTATTGCCTGAAGACCTGTAAATGAACAGGAATAATTGTCCTAGATTGTTTTTAAAATTCTTTTCTCGGTGTGGTCCCTGATCTCTATGTGCTGTGCACCTCGGAGCAAACTTGCATATGTTTCAGGTGACTTAAACCTTCTTTACTTATGCTAAATTCTTCCCTTCCCCTATTCAACTGGCTAAGGGCAAACGAAACCCAGCTAGTCCCCAGTTCCTATCATTAAAGTTCATGGAATGGGAGGCCTGGGAAAGCATGGCCTTATCAAATTATAAGGATGCTAAAACTTGGGGATTACACCCAGGTACCAAAGGAAAGCTCATAGTAGGCTCCAGAGGGAACACATGCAAAGTGGCACCGGTGCCCACCTAAGGTCAGAGACATCTGAAACTCTAAGATTGGACTCCAAAGGAGAATGCTCCAGGTGATCCTGTGGACCTCAGCCTGCCCAAAGGGGACACTCTCTGCACAGGTCTAATATTAAGCCCTCTTTAGAATTTTCTCTCTTACTTGCAATGATGCTTGGCCCCAAAATTGTTTAGAATCTGAAGTTTACTGTCTAATCAGAAAGTGGGATGGTGTTGCATGTATGCAGGCTTTTGTGCTGCTGTTCTAAGCAGGAGGCCTGGTTAATGTGTGACGCCCTCCTTTGGTACTGTTTGGCCCCAGTGCTTTTTGAAGTCTGGGAAGGTTTGGCCTTTAAAAATCAAACTGCCTGCTGGGCGCGGCGTCCACACCTGTAATCCCAGCACTTTGAGAGGCTGAGGCAGGCAGATCACGAGGTCAGGAGTTCGAGACCAGCCTGACCAACATGGTGAAATCCCGTCCCTACTAAAAAAATACAAAAATTACCCAGGCATGGTGGCGCACGCCTGTAATCAAGCTACTCAGGAGGCGGAGGCAGGAGAATCACTTGAACCCAGGAGGCGGAGGTTGCAGTGAGCCGAGCTCACGCCACTACACTCCATCCTGGGCGAGAGAGCGAGACTTTGTCTCAAAAAAAAAAAAAAAAAATGCAAACTGCCAAGGAGACTGCTTTATCTGAAATTTTGGTTCACAGACTTCAATGGATTATCTACTGGGGCAAAGTAAAACTGGCAAAGTATTGTATTGCTATCTCAAGGCTAAGGTCCCAAGCTGTTGGATCTTTGTTTATGTGTGTGTATACATGTTTAGACGTGCTTATTTGTATGTACACTTACTGCTATATGTTGTGTCTACCAAACTTATGAGTAAATGAGCGCTCATAAATTAAGTAAATAAGTCTAAGCTATTTTCAAGTTCACATGACTTAAAGTGTAACTTTACTAAACAAGGTAACTTTAAAATTATTGGTGGAATAAAAATAGAAATGCCTTTAGAATTGTCAGCATACATTTTGTCTGAATTTTATGTTTGTCTTTGCTAGATATTTTTAAATGTCATTGTTAATTCAAGCTGGGAGCTGCTTGGGGCAAGCCTGCCTCCCATTCTATTCAAAGTCTCACTGAGATAAGTGCAGATCAGATTACTTCCTTTGGAAAGGCTAATCAGAAACTCAAAAGAATGCAACTTTTTGTCTTCCAACTACTTGAATCTGAAAGCCGCTAATCCCCCAACCTACCTCAAGTTCTCCTGCCTTTCCAGACCAATGCGATGTTCATTTTACATATGCCGGTTGATGTCTTCTGTCACCCTTGTTAAAAGTAAAAATTAAGTACAGTGAATGGGATAAATGTTTTAGATAAACTTTTTGTGTAAATTAAAGTCTTAAAGTTATTTTAATGCTCATTTAATATTTAGGTTATTTCCAATTCAGAAATGGTTGTGATATCGGGAAATAATGCTTCTATACTTGTGGAATTGTTTTAATCTATAAATGCCCATATCTGATAGTTCAGGATTTCTTGCTTTTTAGGGTTTCACTAAAGCTTTAGGTTACCATAGATAAAAATTTAACCGGTCATTCTGTATACAAAATGTGCCAGAAAGGTTATGTTATTAGTGGAAAAAAGAATAATTTTGTCTAATTCAGAAGTTATCTAAAAGTTAGTATAGATTACAGATTTGAAAAGGTTATTTATAAAACAACATAGTAAGGAATCATTAAGCAGTAAGAGAAAGATATGGAAAAAAGTTTCAATAATAAGATATTTCTTAAAACCTGATAGAGAATTGAAGACATTTGGCTAATTAACAGTTTCATAGTTAAAGCTCTTAGTCTTGATTAAAATTAAATAAGAATTGCAAAGAAATGCATCCGCAGTTTGGCTATTCCTTTTTCATACAGTCAAGCATGAAGCTGGATTTAGTGTGGAGCCAAATTTCACATCCATGCTTGCATTGCTTCACACTATGTTTACTGTGTTGCATGGATAGCGCTGGCACTGGAGTACTGATCAATCATGTGTCTAAAGTAAATGTATTGATTGCAAAAGATGTATGATAATATTAGTGAGCTTAAGGATACTGAATTGTGTATCAGGAACAAAATATTCATTATATGTGGGTGTTTTTTGGTCCTAAGTAACACTGTAGCCTCCAGGGCAAAATAAGTGGGAAAATTTAGGGTTGGTTTTCTGTTTGTTTTTGCTTCTAGTTGTCTTTCTTTCTTTCTTTTTTTTAATTTAAAAGTAAACGTTAATATCAAAAATGCAAACTTGGGGAGGGCATACAGATCACACACATGGCTGCCACTTCATACTTGGAGGGTTGCGCAGCGGCAGGGCAACGCGCGCTCCTCACTTCCCAGACGGTGGGGCGGCTGTGCAGAGGTATTAGTTAAGTGCGGCCGCCAGGCAGAGGCGCACCTCGCTTCCCAGACAGTAGGGCATCCAGGCAGAGGCGCTCCTCACTTCCCAGAAGGTGTGGCGGCCAGGCAGACGCGCTCCTCACTTCACAGACGGTTCAGCAGCCGGACAGAGACGCTCCTCACTTCCCAGACGGTAGGGCATCCAGGCGGAGGCGCTTCTCACGTCCCAGACCGGACAGTGGCCGGGCAGACGCGCACCCCACTGCCCAGGTGGTGGGGCGGCCGGGCAGACTCGCTCAGCACTTCCCACATGGTGGGGCGCCTGGGCAGAGGCACTCCTAGCTTCCTAGACGTTGCGGGGGCGGGGCAGGGGCCTCACTTCGCAGACTGTGTGGTGGCCGGGCAGAGGCGCTTTTCACTTCCCAGACGGTTTACTTCTAGTTTTCGTTCGTTCACTGTTTATTCTTCTCTACCTTTGCTTGTATATGCATATATAAAAAATCAGCATTTTTTTTTTTAGTTTCTAGTGGAAGACTTTTGTTTCTGTGAACAGTTATTTTGTTTCCTATGCATTTCTAGCAAGTCATCATTTGTTCCATTTATCTGGAATTCCTAGGCTACCTTTGATGGGCCTACAAGAATTGATAGAGCACACCAGCCTTTTAACCTTAAACTAACTTTTTGAATTTTAGGCTTCCCGATACTTTAAGTGTGTTGAGTATACGCTCCTAAATAGAATTTAAGTCATATTTCTCTCTTTGCCTAACATAAAGTAAAAGTCACTGTTTATTTCCTCTGTAAAGTTTTAAATTAATTGGCTTAATAATAAGATCTTAAATGTTTTGTCAGAAAAGTGAAAAATGTAATGTCTTTTATTTAGTTCATGTAACTTGAGTGATCTTTGGGAAATATAGTTTTAAAGGTTATTGGTAAAATACAAATGTCGTCGTAATGTAAACATGAAGTCTAAATTACGTTCAAATGTTAGGTTTGCTAAATGCGTTAAGGTCATAAGCTGCTTGTTTGGCTTTTGAAAATTGTTTAATTTGTCTGCTTTCCAGGTAGATAAGGCCTGGGGACATGTGGAGTTGGCCATATTCCTAGCTATGCTGGAAATAGTCAAAACTCATCAGAACACAACTTAGCAGGATTTACATTAAAATTTGCCATTGCAACATGGAGGTAATACTACTAGACATAGCTTTACATGCAAAGTGTGTAAAAGCAGTAGAATTCGAATTTTTCTTTTTTTTTTGGTAAAAGATTATAAAAAGGTTTTTGCTTATTTAAATTCCTAAGCCATCATTTTGGCAAAATAAATAATTTATGGTAATCTGAAATTCCAAAATCAAACTTCAGTTTCAGAATTGTCTTTCTTAGTGGCTGACTTTTAGGATGAATCAGAAGGCCCCTTAAAACATCCGGAAAGGAGGTAAACAGGATTATTTAGCATGTTTAGTTACACGAGATTGCCTGAATGATGCTAAATCTTCTTTAGGTTATATTTTTGTGAATCATATTGTGTTTCAAAATTGTATGAGATTGCTGAAATTCTAATATCTAAGTATATACTGTCAATTATAATTATGGTTATTATATTGTTATTGTAAATCACAGAAATAACTGAATTTCCTTGTCAGTGCTATGCACCAAATTTGGAAAAACAACTGATATTCAAGAGGATATAAATCTAATGTTAATTAAGCATGGACCCATGGAGAACCAGGCTGGCCACTTTGCCCCTTCCTGAGCCCTTAAAATTTTTATTATTAAAGGTTCTCCAGTCCATAATTCATCATGAAAAATATAAAATAATCCAAATTGAATATATTGGTGTGGTATCTTACAAATTACTAAAATAGTTTATAACCAATGTTTGGCCCCATATTTCTGGAAAAACAATTAAAGCTTCAGGTACATTTGGTTACCTGGTAGGCCATTTAAACACTTTCTAAAGGGATTTCATTCAATTGTTATTTTCAATGCATGCTTTCTGGTTGTATAAAAACTTTCCCATGCAAGAGGGCTGATGTTTTAAGAGAAGATTATTATGCTACAGTGTATTTTCATCAGGTAAAGAAAGCTTTTATGGTTTGGATCTTCTGGAAACATCAGGAAAAAACTGTCCTTGCTATGCACACTACAACAAAGCTTTGGTACCCTGGGCTTTGGGTTCATAGTCTTGCAACTGAGAAGGGTCCCTCTACACTCTTGGAGCTGTATACCCTTTGGAACCCTTTAAGGTAAAACTAACTAGGGAAGTTTCTCCCAAGAAAAAGATGGCATCCTTGATGTAAGCAGTTTTTGCCAAGTTTACAGATTAAGACTTCTACTATCATGAAGCTCTTATCTTTGAATTTTTTTTTCTTGCTTCTGCCTCTATGAACAATAGAAGTGAAAAAGGAGACCGTTAGGGGCACTTATAGGGTATATTTTTATTTGTGAAGGCATTTGCAGCCAGTCTTATACATAGATAAACCTATACTATGATAAATCAAAGACAAAGGCTCAACGTAGGTAGGAAACTTTAATGTTACATGTGTTGCCTCACAGTCAGTCAAAAATAAAACTTTGGCTCACTCCTGTTGACCCACATCAGAGATTAAAAAGAGCATTGCCAGGAGGGCTTCATTCTTCTAGGAGGGCATCATTTGTTAGTTCCTTTTTCTATAGTTTAAAGTAAAAGAGGCAGTTACTAGAAATGTATCTCCCATGATAGGATCTATAGCAAAAAATACTGTAAAGGCTACAATTTCACAACAGACTTTAATTTCTATTGTGAAAGTTATGATGGAATTGGCTGAACAGAAAAGTATCTGTACAGCTTCTGGCACTTGTGATCTATAAAGGAATACATCAAATGAACATTATAGAAATTCAGTGGTAGTGGATTAATGAAGAAATTGCTTAGTTAAGTCAGTCTTTGATCTATTTGATTTTAGGAAGTTTTGGTTCATGGGGACTTTGGGTAAGGAGCATACTCCAAACTGTTGGTATTATCCTCCCATAGTCATAATAATTGTCTCCCTGGAGTGCTGTGTTATCTCAAAGGTTTTAAATGCTTGCATGCAGCCATCTCTAGAATGTCATATGGTCTCTCTTCAACTGGATAACAGGAGCTGAAAGAAATGTGCAACCATGAGGACACCATAACCTATAAATAACGTGCTGAAACCGGAAACCCAAAATGAGGGTAACTAAGAGTGGTGCTAAGGCCCTCAGTTTTGGTTATACTCTCACCTAAGTGAGAACCTAACCAAAAAGGTGGAAATTTTAAACAAAATTCTGGGAGGCCATTGTTTTGAAGTAAGCTCATGCACCAGGCCCCAACAGTCCAAACCAAATGAAATGGAGTGACTTGTGCTAAGACTCTAAGGAAATACATAGATTCTAGAACAAACCAGGTTTTGTTTTCTCTCTTGCAATTCTCTATAACAAACATTCCTGACAGCAGAAGTATCCACCCTATGAAGTTCCCATTAAATCTTTTAACCAAATTCATTTCCTCTCGCCTAGAGAGCATCAAGCTTTAGATGATCATGCAACAAAGGCTCCAGCCAGTTCCAAGTGAGGACACCACCCCTGGCCATCAAGGAGCTACCTTGCCTCCACTAGACACAGCAGAATGACAGTTTTGTGATCCCCAGTAGGTAGGGAGTATGCCCCAAGGCAGCATAAAGCAGTTACAGAAAAAAGACCATTGGTCCCTCTGCCTCTCATAAAAATGTGTGAGGATCACATCTCTCCGGGCAGATGAAGCAGGAAAATAGGATCTGGAGGCAGGGAACATAAGGCCGATTCACACTTCAGCTATTACAGGAAATATCCTCTCCATAGGGCGTAGGCCAAGTAAATGACTTTGTAACTTTACTTCATCCTCTCCATTTACGTAGGGCACACCCAAAGTAACCAATGGAATCCTCTAGAGGGTGTTGCAACTCCCCAAAATGCTGTCATGGGGCCCTTTAGCCCTTATGCTGGGGCCCGCTGCCATACTGAAGCATACATTTATTTTCAGTAAATCCCTTCATTCCTTCTTTGCTTTGTTTCTGTGGTTTGTCCAGTTCTTTGTCGAAGATGCCAAGAACCTGGACACTCTCCACCGGTGACACTAGGTGCTCTCCTACTGCAAAAGACAAATCATTTAAAAAAATATATATACATAATAATATTTCTAAAGACGTGGGATTCAACACTAGCAGCACTTAAGACCACATGCTTTCAGAAATAAAGCCCTAATTGTGCAATAAGCCTCATCTGAGCACTACATTTTAACTATATATATAATTAAGATTTTAAAATTTGAGTCAATCATAAAAATGCAAAAATCATGAAGTAGCACCATTACCAATGTACTAAAATTGTTCTGTAAGAAAAAACACAGTTAATTGAGGAGGTTAGACTACCTCCATAACCCATAATATTTATCTAACTTGCCCTGCCAGGAATGTTCGCCATTAACCAATTCTTTGTGTTAAAGCATTATAACCTCCCTCTATCAGACTGTGTATTATCCAACAGGGAGTAGAACATTAAGCCATTAAATGTAAACTTCAGATTGGTTAGATTTTAAAAAATGAGATACAGCCAGTTATTTTAAATTGAGGCAAATTTCTCATAAAATAAAATTAGCCATTTTAAAATAAGTAATTAGTATCATTAGTTATGTTAACAATGTTGTGCAATCACCTCTATCTAGTTCTAAACATTTTCCTTACCCCAAAATAATATCACATACCCAGTAACCACTTATTCTCCATTCACTTCCCCCAGCCTTTGAAAACCATCAATCTACTTTTCATTTCTGTGAATTTGCCCATTCATAAATTCTATATAAATTGGATCAAACAATACATGATCTTTTGTGTCTTAACAAAACACATTTTTCAGGTTATAGCATGTATAGGTACTTTATTCCTTTTAATAGCTAAATATTTTCCATTGTATGTATGTAACACCATTTATTTTTCCATTAAGCTATTTATAGACATTTGGGTGTGTCCTGCTTTTGTCAATTGTGACTAGTGCTACTATGAATATTTGTGTGCAAGTATTTCTTTTAGTACTAGTATCCTATTCTTTTGAGTGTATTCCTTGAAGTGGAATCACTGGATTATATGCTAATTCTATGTTTAACTTTTTAAAGAACTGCTCCTATACTTTTTCTTTTGATGAATCTACCTTGGATCTAAGGTGAGCTCCCACAATGAAGTGGCCTTGTTGTCTGGGGTGACACCCAAGGTTCGTTGTCTCAGCCACAGAGATCAAAGATGTGGATGCACAAAGAGTGAAGTTAAAGGGGAAATTTGACAGGTGAAAGAAAGATAATAGCTTTCTGTATAGAGAGGGGACCCAGAAACTGGGCGGCTGATCTGCAGTGAAATGAAGGACGGAGTTTTTATAGTTGAGGTAGTGGGGAGATGGTGTCTGATCTACACAGGGCACGAAAAAACAGAACCAGGTTTGCCATCTGCATACCACATGAATCTCTGGCAGCCCCACCCCAATCTTTTATTATTCAAGTGAGTTCTCTGCCTGAGCGTCTCCATGTTGCCCATTTCTTTCTTACTGTACAAGTGCTAACAAAAAAAAGAAAACGGAGCTTCCATGGTGGACATGCCTGGCCCCCAGGTATCCCTTTTCTATTGGTATAGCTGCTGGCATTTCCCCGTGCAAACTTCCAGCTTCCTTATCTATATTTGCAGCTCAGTCTTTCAGGCTGCTCTTTGTTAGAAATAAAATGATTTCTTAGGTTGCTTTTTGTTAGAATGGAAGTTCTGCCAAAGACTCTTTTACTCTCACTATTTATCTAAATAAATTCTTTCTATCTCCTGTATCGGAACTCTCAATATTTTCCACAGCAACTGACCAATTTTACATTCTCATAAGCAATGTGCAATTTCTCCATATTCTTGACAATGCTAGTTATTTTTCTGATTTTGAAAAATTGCCATGTAGATGGGAGTGAAGTGGTATCTCATTGTGATTTTGATTTGCATTGTTCTAATGACTAATAATGTTTAGCATCTTTTCAAGTGTCATTTGCACATCTTTAGAGGAACACCAATTCAAGTCAGTGGGCTGGTTGTATGAGATTGTTTTCCATGTTGTTGTTGTTAAAGACTTAAGAGTTGAATGGGAGTGGTTTTCATTTTGTTATTGAGTAGAAGGCATTCTTTATAAAATCTGGATATTAGATTCTTATCAGCTATATGATTTGCAAGTATTTTGTCCCTTTCCGTAAGTTGTCTTTCTCTTCCTTGATAATGTCCTTTAACATGAAAACCGGTTTAATTTTAACAAACTCCAGTTTTTCTATTTTTTCTTTTGTTGATTGTACTCTTGATGTCAGATCTCAGAATGTGTTGCCAAATCCAAGGTCATGAAGGTCAAGAAAACCTTTTTTTTCACGGTGGCTCACGCCTGTAATCCCAGCACTTTGGGAGGCCGAGGTGGGTGGATCATGAGGTCAGGATTTGGAGACCAGCCTGGCCAGCATGGTGAAACCCATCTCTACTAAAACAAAAAATTAGCCAGGCATGGTGGTGCATGCCTATAGTCCCAGCTACTTGGGAGGCTAAGGCAGGAGAATTGCTTGAACCTGGAAGGCGGAGGTTGTAGTGAGCCGAGATCGCACCACTGCAGCCTGGGCAACAGAGCAAGACTTCATCTCAAAAAAAAAAAAAAAGGAAATCTTTTTTTTCCTTTCTTCCCCCCCACACCACTGGTCACTCATTTATTGAGCGCCTACTGTGTGCTCGGCACAGGATACAGAGTGGGCGAATCTCCCCACTGCTGTGTAGTGAGATGCCAGCTCTGAGTGTGAGGGAGGGCAGAATCAATGCAGCTTGCAACGGTGAAGATCGTGCATCTATGCAGGACTGCTGCCTGACACCGAGAGTCCAGGAAGAAGCCCGGTGGGTTCAGTGTGGGCCTTATGTGAAGTGCCAGTGATGAAGACACGAGACACAGAGAAGAGACATGGCCTGCTGGCTTGTCAGCTGTGACATCCAGGTAGGAAGAAGCGGCACCACGTCCCCTGGGAAGTCTGCAGTGGGGGCTTTTACTCTGAACCTTGGGTCTCATCCTCTCTGCCTTCTGTGGACAGGCTTCTCTTGCCCAGGAGGCCCTGGAGCGTGTGTTCCAGCTGACAACGCTTTTTTTCTCCTTGGCTGGATCAGAGGTCTTCCTCCCACTCACTTCCCCATCAGCCCAAAGAACTGGCTTGCCTTGCCCGTCTTCCCCTCCTGCAGCTGGAGCTGAATGCTGGGGCCAGCGCCTTCTTCCAAGGCCACAGTTATCCAGGTCTCTGCTTCAGTGCTGAGTGTCTGTTCCTCTCCACTATCACCTGCCACAGTGCACACGGACAGCTCCATTAGGAGAAGCAGGGCGAGGCAAGGCAGCATGGTGAGCCTGCACTGTCCCAGAACCCTCTGGGAGCCCCTCGCAGTCTAAAGATGCCCCCTGCAGGCTTTGGTTTGCTCTTTGGCTCCTTGAGTATAGATAGGGGAAACCCCCCCTGTTTTCTGGTCCTTCCAGCTGTTCCTGATTCCTTCCTTCAGCTCAACTCAAGAAAACCCTTTTTTTTTCCTAAGAGTTTTAGAGTTTAGCTCTTATAATTAAGTCTTTGATAAAATTTTAAGTACATTTTTGTATATGTATATATACATAATTTATATTTTTTGTATAATTTTGTATAAAGCTACAACTTTATTATTTTGTCTGTGAATATCAATTTGTCACAGCACCGTTTTCTTGAGGAAACTATTCTTTACCTATTGAATAATCTTGGCATCCTTGTTGAAAATCAACTGACTATACATATATATGATTATTCTTGGACTCTCAGTCCAGAAAACAAACATATGTCTGTTCTTATGCTAGGACCATACTGTTTAATTACTGTAGTTTTGTAGTAAGTTTTAAAATTTAAAAATGATGGTCCTTCAATTTTGTTCCTCTACTTTGTGAGTGTTTTAATATTCAAGGCTCTTTGCAATTTCATATGAATTCAAGAATTGGGTTTTCCGTTTCTGCAGAAAGGCTCTTAGAATTTTTATGATTGCATTGAGTCTATAGATTGCTTGAAGTTAGCATTGCCATTTTAACAAAAGTAAGTCTTCTAATCCAAAAACATGAGATGTCTTTCCATTTATTTATGTATTCTTTAGTTTATTAATGTTTTATAGTTTTCAGTGTATGAGCTGTTCTCATATTTTGTTAAATTTATTCCTAAATACTTAACTTTTTTGGACACTATTGTAGATGGAATTATTTCCATTATTTCCTTTTCAGATTGTTCATTATTAGTGTATAAAAAGACAGCTGATTTTTATGTGTTGGTTTTTATCCAGAAGCTTTGCTAAATTCATTATTAGGTCTATTAGGTTTTGGTGGATCCTATGGGGTTTTCCATACACAGAATCATGTCATCTGTGAATCAGTTTTGATAGGGGTATGAAGAAGTAAATAAAATCATGCAGTATGTGATCTATTCTGTCTGGCCTATTTCACTTAGCATAAATGTTTTTCAAGTTATATCATGTATCACTAATTCATTCCTTTTTATGGTTGGATATTTTCTTATATACCACAATTTGTTTATTCATTAACTGCCCATGGACATTTGGGGTGTTTTTAAATTTTGTCTATTTTGAATAATGCTACTATGAACATTTGTGTACAAGTAAGTTTTTGAGTACCAGTATGTAAACCTTTTGAGCATATACCTAGAAATAGAATTGCTTGGTTATATCATCTTTGGGTCATATAGAAAAGAAAATATTCATAACATAGGAGTGCAGAGGATGTAAGTCTTGCATAGGATGCCACAATTGCTATAGAGGAAGAAGAGCCAGAGGGAGAAATAGAATATTAAATTCCCAGGAAATGTGTAGAAAGAAGTGCAAAAATGGATTAGAGTAATTTGTAAGGTGAGGTTTTTGTACTTCACAATTTATTCAATAGCCAGCTTTGTTTACAGCAGAAAGGAAATGTCACAGTTAATTGAAATTTGTATTGTAAAGATAGTTCTTACAGATATATTCTTGTAACAAAAACTTGACCCTCTGAGGAACAACTAGGTCAAATCCTTAAATTCTGTGTATATATATATTATATATATATCTATATAGTGTTTAACATATAAAGTAATATGTCTTATTTTAATTGATGCTTCCAATTAAATCATTTAGTCTTTCCAAACAATCTTATGGCAGGCAACATGGAGTTTAAAGGTATTTAATAAAGTAGGTTTGCATTTTAAGAATTTCTATAGTAGATAGTATTTTAAAATCTGCCTACCTACTTCAACACAATTGAGTTTCAACTGTTTCAATTTTGATTCATGACAAAAATCCCAAACTAGAATCCTCTATTTTATATGCATTAGTTTTTAGTTATGTCTGAATAATGATAAACAGAAAATGACCCAAGCATAGGTCATTCTAATCTACTACTCAATTTTAATCTCATCATTTGTCAGTAGATTAAATAAATTGTCATTTCTATCACTAGATCCCATCTGCCACATTGATTACATTGGTTTTCCTTTTTAACTCTATTATTTAACGTAATCAACACATCAAGTAAATGCCTGAATTATAAATCTGATTTCTTTCTGGACACCTTTCTTCTGGTCTTCACACACATCTAATCCATCAAAGTTTTGAAATTTCTACTTTCAAGGAATATCCCACTTCTCCATTTCTCTTTCTCCCCACCATCACCAGCCTAGGATAGGCCACCCTCATCTCTTGGCTGAATATTAAAATAGCCTTATTTTTTGTTTGTTTGTTTGTTTGTTTTTTGTTGTTGTTGTTGCACCCAGTTCCCCCTCCACCTAATTATTGCTGTTCATACAGCAATGAGAATAGTCTTTTAAAAATGTAAATTAGAAAATTTCACTGTCTCGTTCAAATCCTCCAATGTCTTCTCCCTTTACAGTTTAGAATTTAATATTCAAACTCTTTATTAAAATCTGTAAAACCCTGCATGATCTGAACCTTTATTGACTCCCCCATACTTTCTGCTACTTTCTCCCTCACATGATATGCTCCAGCCACTTTATGACTCTCCATATGCTAATTTATTCCCTCTTCTGAGAGTTTTTATTTTCCTGTTATTTCTACTTGAAAGGCTTTTCCAGCTGGTCAGCACCTTGCTCAGCCAACTTATTAAGATCTTAGCTCCAATGAAACCTCTTAAAGCCGGTCTTCCTTTACAACATGATATAAATCGGCTGTCTAATTTCTCCCCTTTTCCATATTTTTTTTTCACAACATTCAGTTCTCTTCTACAGAAGTCTTATCACCATATATATATATATATATATATACACACACGCACACATATATATATCAATCACCATCTATATATACTTTATGTTTATGAGTCACATAGACTAATCTAGCCATTTTCGGTGCCTTGTTTTGCTCTATTAAGCTATATTAACCTAGTTCTAGAGAATTTCCTCTTGGTTCAAAATGGAGGGCTAAAGTGCTGAGCTAGTATTGGGGCAATATTTAGTAACCTTATAAATAAATAAGTATATATATCTATAGATATAGATATATATACATATACATATATTTCTGTCTTCTCTACTAGATTTTAAGCTTCATAAAGTCATATCCTTGTATTGACTGATTACCAATCTATACTATGCACCTAGACTGGTACCTAATTTGAAAAAAAATAACATTTCTTCACTTCATTCATTACTTCCCTCCACAGATTTTATCCTTTCTCTTATATACTTAATGTCTTCTACTCAACTGTTTGTTTTTTTCATTTCTGTTATACATATGTTTTAATTATCTTTAGGAAAACAAAATGAAAACTTTACCCCATCTGTCAAGACATATCTTGATTTCTCAGCCTGTGCCGTGCCAGCTGTTTCCACCTGGACACCTACGAGCTGAAAACTTGGTCCTTAGCTGATCCAGAATGATATATACATTACATCAAAGGCTGTAGTGCTAATTCTAGTCACACGAGTAGTAATAGCTATATATTGAGTTCCCCCAAAAGTCTTTGCTGCCAGACAGTCTGGAATCTGCTTCACTGAGATAGACCCTTCAGAATGTGCCTCCCTGGATTCACAGATGTATTGTGCATCTGCACGTTAGTTTCATAGAGGCCAAGGGAGACTTTCCTCTTGCTCTCTGAATGTTTGCTGAAAATCACTGACATAAGGTAGATTAATAGGAGAAAAGGCATACACCTTTATTGTGCAGATGGGGAGCATCACAGAATGATTTCCCACTCTCCAGTGGAGTTCAGGAACTTATATACCATCCTGGCAAAAAAAGGTTATGAAAGGTGAGAGAAGAGCAAATCTGTTAAGGGGATCACTAGGAAGAATAATCAGATCAGGGAACCGATAACTTGTATATTATCTTGTGAAAGGGTTTGTTAAGATGTGATTATACTCTTTGCTTTATAGAGGAGGAAAAAAAATGTTCTCCTTGGTGGATCTGGATCTTAAGAAAAAAAAAATCTGAAGGTTTTGGGAGAGAGAGTATGTGGGGGAAGAAAGTCATAGAGACATTGAAGTTTCCTCAGAATATCAATGTATCATATTTTGGAGTATTGATTTCTGAACCCTAACATTTCATTCACCAGATGCAGGCTTTTGTCTTAGTTTATATTTCTTAATTTTGACAGGTTATTCTTTATGTCTAGTTTTTATTCCAGGACTAGAGTCCTGCCACATGTCTTGTTTACCTACTGGTCACCCTGCTGTTTTTGACTGACTTACCCCTTATCTTCACTGGAGCTGGAGAAGTGCTCAGTAGTTCAGTCTTGGGACTGTGGACTCAGGATTTAATCCTTTTATTTTCTTAAAAAAAAAAAAAGATTCTAAAGAAGGACTGGTCACTCCTTAAATCTCTTACAATTGAGATCCTTCTGTCTGAATAATCTCCTCAGGACCAACTATTTCCAAATTGTTATTGAGATTTCAGTGGGTGGAACAATCAACTTCACCACCTCGCTCTTAGTCCTGTTCTTTTTTTTTTTTTTTTTTTTTTTTTGAGGCGGAGTCTCGCTCTGTCGCCCGGGCTTGAGTGCAGTGGCCGGATCTCAGCTCACTGCAAGCTCCGCCTCCCGGGTTTACCCCATTCTCCTGCCTCAGCCTCCCGAGTAGCTGGGACTACAGGCACCGCCACCTCGCCCGGCTAGTTTTGTATTTTTAGTAGAGACGGGGTTTCACCGTGTTAGCCAGGATGGTCTCGATCTCCTGACCTCGTGATCCACCCGTCTCGGCCTCCCAAAGTGCTGGGATTACAGGCTTGAGCCACCGCGCCCGGCCAGTCCTGTTCTTAAGAAGCAGCCTTAAACATCAAGTTCTGCCTACCTCTGGCTTCTTGTTTGTGTAACATTTTTTAAAACTTTATACAATTATTTCCTTTGTTTTGGCAACCTTGATCTGATCTTTATTTATTTGTAATCTGATTTCTTTCTCTTTCTCATTATTAAGACTATTCTTTGAAATGATTTCCAAATGATAAAACTAATTTTGTAGTTGTCATTAAAATGTATTTCCCTGCAGTAGTGGACTAATGATCCCTTTTTTATTGAAATACTCTTAAACTTTATAGTTTGTGACCTTTTATTATCTTGTTTCTCCTCTCATCTTTTCAACTAGGCTTATTGTTGCTTTTCTAATAACTGTTTTTTCCTGCTGCTCCTTAATATAAGACTCTGCCCTTGATTTAATTTTACTTTGCTCCATATATCATTTTTTAATTTCATTATCCTAATTATCACTTCTATGTGGAGTTTGTATACTTAGTTCAAACTTCTCTGGAATGCTGTTTTTTTTTTTTTTTAGATGGAGTCTTGCTCTATTGCCCAGGCTGGAGTGCAGTGGCACGATCTCAGCTCACTGCAAGCTCTGCCTCCCGGGTTCATTCCATTCTCCTGCCTCAGCCTCCCAAGTAGCTGGGACTACAGGAGACCACCACCACGCCTGGCTAGTTTTTTTGTATTTTTAGGTAGAGACTGCGTTTCATCCTGTTAGCCAGGATGGTCTCGATCTCCTGACCTCGTGATCCACCCGCCTTGGCCTCCCAAAGTGCTGAGATTACAGGCACGAGCCACTGCGCCAGGCCTGGAACACTGTTTCTTATATGTCTATTTGATAGTTGGCTATTTCCATGTTGAAGTTCTATCAAGATCTCACTCTCAAAATGTCAAAACTTTTAGCCTAATAAACCATAACCCATTTTTTTTTAATGGTTACCCATCGTTTTTCAAATTTCAGTCTTCAAACTTGAAAATCACTTTTACATCCTCCTACATCACTCCCTAATCAGTATGTAATATCAAGTTTTTCCTTATGTTGTTTCTCATATAAGACTCTTTATATTCAGCTTTTTTTCTAGAAATTGAGCTTAATCTTTCAAGTCACATAAACTGTATAAACATTTGCCTAATCGTATCTTCTCTTCTCAATAGTAATTCTTCTAGAGTAATCATCTACAAATTTGAGGTGCTTTGACACAAAGATATTCAAGATTACTCTTTAGAATTGTTAAGTTTAATCTAAAGCTGCCACCTTATTTTGAATTCAACCTAAAGATTTCTGTGTACACAATGAACTGTAATCTAACCAGGTTTAAAAATAGACTGCACCTATTCTTGTACCAATCATTGAGTTTTGACCAGTCAAAGGCAACCAACTAACTGTTCAACCCATTTTCAACTAAGCAAAACACCAAGCTGTATCCAATCCAGCTGTTTCTGGACATCACTTTCAGCTTTCATTTTTTTAATCCACAAATATTTTTCAACCATGAGATATCACTGGAGATTCTCTGAACATATTCTAGTCTGGGAGGCTGTCCAATTTATAAATTATGCTTTGCTCAATTAAACAGTGATAAATTTAGGTTGTCTAAAGTGTTTCTTTTTTTTTTTTTTTTTTTTTTGAGACGGAGTCTCGCTCTGTGGCCCGGGCTGGAGTGCAGTGGCCGGATCTCAGCTCACTGCAAGCTCCGCCTCCCGGTTCACGCCATTCTCCTGCCTCAGCCTCCCGAGTAGCTGGGACTACAGGCGCCCGCCACCTCGCCCGGCTAGTTTTTTGTATTTTTTAGTAGAGACGGGGTTTCACCATGTTAGCCAGGATGGTCTTGATCTCCTGACCTCGTGATCCGCCCGCCTCGGCCTCCCAAAGTGCTGGGATTACAGGCTTGAGCCACCGCACCCGGCCTAAAGTGTTTCTTGATGGAAGAGAGAAGATGGCCAACTAGATGCAGCTGGGAAGCTCCTGTTTTACTGAGAGAAACCAAAATCTTGGGTAAACAACTACACTTCAAACTGATATTTTAGAGAAAACACTGAAAATTGACAAAGACACAACACAACTCCAAGGTTAAACAGGAAGCTGAGAAGTCCACATAGAGTCACAAGACCAGGCTCTTGGTTCTGAACAGGTCCTAAGGAAGAGGTAAAGGAAGGAACTCTGTGACATCGCATTCCTGCTGTGAGTCTCTGGAATCCTAGCTCCAAGAGATGTTGTGACCCTCATAGACATTTCTGTTGACAGAGGGAACTGCCTAAACAGTAGACAGAGGCAGAGAATAAACATGCACAGAACCAAAATGTTATATGGCACACGGGGCAACTGCAGCAAAACGTGACCATAAGTGCCCATCCCCAAAGGTTCTCCATCTTGCTTTGAATGGGTGTAGCTCCTCCTGAGTATTGGCTGGGAGAGAGGAAGGCTGCTTTTCCTGCGGCACCAAGGTGCAACTGATCTGCATGCCCCCTTTTTCACCGGCCCATCACAAAGCAAGCTGCCTTTCAGCTCCCACAAGAGAATGCACACAGCACGACCTCCACTATTCTGTCTGATTGTTTTGCCAGCAGTTGGAGAGCAGTTCAACAGCCTGGTACAGCCAGTATTTGGCCCCAAGAGGCCAGAGGACAAAGCCACAGGACTAGTTTCAACTTCCTAGGGTTTGAGGACACTAACCACAGTTATTGAGCTGAGATTTTTGGCTAGAGTTCAAGTGTAGGGGGGAACCCCAAGTCTTAGAACACAGAGAAGAGTGAGGTGTGGATTTATGTGCTGGTATAGGAGCTAAATGTCCCTCCCTCTGCAAGATCAGTCAGGGAAAGGTGGAGCCTGTCGGTCAGCCACAGTTTCTGCCTGAGTGAGCCCCATGGCCCTGATCACCTGGAACATGCCAGCAATCTGCGTGCAGAAGGTTTGAGACAAAGCTAGCTGATCAGGCTAGATACTGGGATCCCTTTGCCACCCTCCACCCTTGATCTACTATATCACCAGATCACCTGCAGATATACCCCACAACCTGCTCTGTCTTTGCTAAGCTCAGAAAACCAATGGGTCCCTGAGGAGTTGCAGGAATCCTGGTGACCTAAACTTTGGCTCTGGCCACCTTTATGGGAGGAGGAGTGCAGGCTGCCAGGGCTCCCCTTGGAGCTAAGAGAAAATGAGCACAGCACCAGTGATTAAAAGGGGTTCTCCCAAGGCCCAGGAACAGACTTGGTGAGGGAGTTATTTCTTGCACATCCCCATCTCTCCCTCCTCCTCTCCCTCCTCAGAGCACTGCTGTGTATGAGCCTATCTGCCGACCCTCACTCTTAAGCACTGTTTACTGGATCACAGCCTGAATAACATTACTAAACAAAAGTGAATTCATTTCACACTGTGAAACCCAATGTAGAAAGTCAGTCATAACTATGGAACTCATACAGAGCTTTGGCCCTCTGAAAGCACCCAGAAATGAAACTAATCAACTATAGACATTATATACAATGGTCACACAACCAAGGGGAAAGTATAATATATAAGCAAAAAAAACAACGTCATTTAAATGATGGCAGTTTCAAAGAAATAAAGGAATGCCGGCTTCTCAGATGAGAAAGAACCAGTGCAAGAACTTCAGCAAGTCAAGAAGTCAGAGAGTTTTCTTATTTCTAGATATTCACAGTAGCTCCATAGCAAAGGATCCCAACCAGGTTGAAATGTCTGAAATGACAGACATAGAATTCAGAATATGGGTGGGAAGGAAGCTCAGCGATATTAAAGATAAAATGGAGATCCAATCCAATAAAGTGAGTAAAATTTTTCAGTAGTTGAAAGGTGACATAGCCTTTTTCAAGAAGAACCAAACTGAACTTCTGGAATTAAAGAATTCACTACAGGAATTTCAAAATATAGCTGAAAGCCTTAACAACAGGATAGACAAAGCCAAGGAAATAATTTCAGGGTGCAAAGACAAGTCCTTCAACTCAACTCAGTCAGACAAAGGAGATAAGTATAAAATGATGAAAGCTTCTGAGAAATATAGGATTATGTAAAGAGACCAAATACATGACACATTGACATTCCTGGGAGAGAAGGAGAAAGAGTAAGCAACTTGGAAAACATATTTGAGGATACAGTTCACTAAAATTTTCCCAATTATGATAGAGATCCACATACAAATTCAATAAATTAAGAGAATCCTATGAGAAACTATACAGGACAACCACCACAAAGACAAATAGTCATCAGAATTTTCAAGGTCAATGTGAAAGAAAAAATCTTAAAGACAGCTAGAGATAACAATCAGATCCCTTACAAGGGGAATCCTATTAGTGTAAAAACAGACTTCTCAGCAGAAACTTCACAGACCAGAAGAAAGTGGGGCTTATTTTCAGCATTCTTAAAGAAAAGAAAATTCAATAAAGAATTTCATATTCAACTAAACTAAGCTTTACAAGTGAAGGAGAAAAAAAATCTTTTTCAGACAGGCAGTTGCTAAGGGAATTTTTTCCACTAGACCAGCCATATGAAAGTTTCCTAAAGGAATTCTAAGCATGGAAACAAAAGAATGATACTTGCTACCACATAAACATGCTTAAGTACATAGTCTGGAGACCCTATGAAGCAACTACACAATAGAGACAACAAAGAAACCACCTAACAACATTCAGGTAGGATACAAACTTTATATATCAATAATAACCTTGAATGTAAATAGTCTAAACACCCCAATTAAAAGGCACAGAGTGTCAAGTTGGATTAAATGCAAGACTCAACTGTCTGCTGTCTTCAAGAGACATGTCTTGTAACAATGTGCATAGGCTCCAAGTAAAAGAATAGAGGAAGATTTTTCATGCAAACAGAAAACAACAACAACAAAAAGCAGAGGTCATTATTCTTATAAAAGATAAAACAGACTTTAAACCAACAACAATATAAAGGGACAAATAAGGGTATTACACAATGATAAAATGTTAAACCAAGCAAGACCACTTAATAACCCTAAATGTATATGCATTCAACATTGGAGCCCCCAGATTTGTAAAACAAGTACTTCTAAACCTATAAAAAACTTAGCCACACAATAATGCTGGAGAACTTCAACACCACAATGAGTGAGCTACACAAACTATTGAGGCAGAAAACTAATAAATTCTGCACTTAAATTTGACACTTGACCAACTGGACTTAGTAGATATCTGCAACATAATCCACTCATCAACCACAGAATATACATCCTCCTCATCTTAACACAGAACATATTCTAAGATTGACCACATGCTTGACTATAAAGCAACTCAATAAATTCAAAAAAATTAAAATCATATCAAGAATGCATTTGGACCATGTGGGGAAAAGAACGAGAGATCAGTTGGTTACCATGTCTATATAGAAGGAAGTAGACATAAAAAACTCCATTTAGTTCTGTATTTGAGATGCTGTTAATCTGTGACCTTACCTTCAACTTTGTCCTTGCAAGAGACATGTGCAAAGGTGACTTAGGTTAAAAGGATTTTGGGCGGTGCAGAATGTGCCTTGTTAAACAAGTGCCTAAAGGCTGCTTATGGTTAAAGGTCATCAACATTCTCTTAAATCTCAAGAAAGAGAAAAACATTTGTCTCCTGCCCCTCCCTGGGCAATGGAACATCTCTGGGTAACACCCATTGTGCGTTCTGTTTACTGAGCAAGGAGAAAACCACCTTTAGGAATAAGGTGGGGCTTGCTGGAGCAATACTGCTAAAAGGTTTATGGAGATGTTCGCATATGCATCTCAAGGCACAGCATTTTCCTTTAAACTTATTCATGTCACCGGGATTTTTGTTCATATGTCTTACTGCTGATTTCCTCCCTACCATAGTCCTATTGTCCAGTCACTCCCTTATCTTTTTGATGGTAAAGATAATTGTCAATAAATACTAAGGGAACTCAGAGGCCGGTGCCGGCGTGGGTCCTCTGTAAGCTGAGCGCCGGTCCTCTGTAAGCTGAGCGCCGGTCCCCTGGGCCCCGCTTTTCTTTCTCTATACTTTGTCTCTGTGTTTTATTCCTTTTCTCAAGTCTTTCGTTTCCACCTAACGAGAAACACCCACAAGTGTGGAGGGGCAGGCCACCCCTTCAGGACCACAGTGGAATAAGAATAGAAATCAGTACCACACAATTACAATTACATGGAAACTAAACTTGTTCCTCAATGACTTTTAAGTAAACCATGAAATTATAGCAGAAATCAAAACATTCTTTAAAGTAAATAGTAACAGGCATGTAACCTACCAAAATCTCTGGAATGCAACAGAGACAATGTTAAGACCTAAAGCAAAGAGTACGTCTTGAGATCTAAGGCTCAGCTGTCACCTTGGAATTTTTCTCTATTACTGCTTAGGTAGGATTTATTGTTTCCTGGATTCTGTGGCTTTCCCTTTTATTTTTTATTTTTTTCACTTGTTTTGTTGCAGCACATCTTCCAGACATTCCCTAAGAAGGAACACACTGTGGAGGTACATTTTATGAGTCTTTGCATGTATAGTAATCTCTTTTCTTTGTCCTCACACTTGATTGACCGCTCATTTGGGCATAGAATCCTAAGTTGGAAATAGTAGTCAATCAGAATTTTAAAGTCATTCTGCTGGCTTCCAAAATTGCTGCTGAGAAGTGTGATGCTCTAACCCATTATTTTCCTTTTTAAAATTCTACCTCTTCTTTTTAATTGTTATGGGAAGTATTTATGTCCTCTTTTTATCATTCGCCTTCTTGAATGTCATGGTACTCTTTGTTTTAGGTTTCCTCTCATCTATGCTGCAGAGCTCTCATGAGATCCTTTAATCTAGAACATGTTCTTGAGTTTTTCTGACATTTTTTTTCTCTATATTTTCTCCTTCTGGAAACCTTATTGGTAAAAGTTGAACCTCTTGGATTGATAAAGTCTTTTATTATTCTTTAATATTTACTAGTACTTGGGAGATTTCCTTAACTTTATTGTCAAAATCTGCCATTACAGTTTTTATTTTAGCAACTATCTTTTTCATTTACAAGAGTTTTTTGTGGCCTTCATTGGTTCTTTTATCATCTTGTTTTAGACCTTTAGGTGCTCTCTGAAGATAATTGTTAGACGATTTTTTTTTTATTTTAATCTTTTTATTTCAACAGGTTTTTTGGGAATAAGTGCTGTTCGGTTTCATGAATAAGTTCTTTAGTGTTGATTTCTGAGATTTTGGTGCACCCATCACCCATGTAGTGTACACTGTACCCAGTGTGTAGTCTTTTATCTCTTGTCACCCCCAGCCCTTTCCCTGAGTTCCCAAAGCCCAATGTGTCTTTATTATGCCTTTGAAGAGTCACTCAAAGCTTTCTACATTGTCTAAGTTTGTCCGAAGGCAACAGAGACACAAATGCCTAGAGGACTCAGAAAATTTATTTTCTTTCACATTCATATGTGCTTTCTTTCATGCCTCTTAAACATATTACAATATTTATATACATTTTTATGCTATGGCAAAAACATAATAACGTCTCAATTGATGCTTGCCCTTAAAGTCATGGAGACAAAAGAAAGAAGTTGCACATTTGATTAATTAGATTAGATCAAGATGACAAAGGGCTGTAGAAGTAAAGAATCTAGAGGAAAGAGAGACTTAAGAAAAGCCTTTGATACCAGAAAGAACTGGGGAAGTGTTTTTAATATGTAGATTGCAAATTGCAAAATTGAAATGGCACAACTGAAAATCAGTCTATTAATAATTCCAGAGAAACTAAAATGCAGTAAGACAAAACAAATGTAATCACAGTCACTAATTGGTGCTACAACTAACAATGTATACATAATAATGTAAACACTAATTACTCATTTAAATAAAGAAGCACTTTTTACAAAAATAACTGAAATAATTAAGGAGAAGCAATATTTAAAAAGATAATGGCTGAAAAATTTCCTAGAACTGATAAAAATGGGACTACAGGTCTAGAAACCACAGCACACCCAAGCATTTGGAAAGAAAGGGTATCTGAATAAAAAAAACAATAATTGTAATAACAACTTCTTTAAAGCATTGAGAGCTAGAATACAGTGAAATCATATCAAAGTTCTGAGAGAAAGTAACTCAATATAAATTACTGTACTGTTTTAAATTTTTAGTAATTGTGCCAATTATTTTTTCCTCCCTGTATCCCTATAACCATGTCCTTCTACACTCCCCTTCCATATTGACTTTGGGGTTGGCTCTGTGATTTGATTTGACAGTTAGACTTTATCAAATCTGAGACTTAAAAAGCACTTGATCATTGGGGCTTAGCCTCTTACTGTTGGAACATCTACCTCTATCATGTGAAAAAGTCTGGGAGAGCTTACTAAAAGATAAAAACATATGGAGCAGAAGCAAACTCAGGTGAGATCTTCCTAGATCAGTTGTGGTAGACAGAATAATTCCCTCCCTAAACCATCCCATCTTAATCCTGGAATGTATAAATATGTTGCCTTACATAGCAAAAGTGATTTTAAATATATAAATGATTAAATTAAGAGCCTTAGGATGAGGCCATTGTCCTGCAATATCCCAGTGGTCCTAATGTCATCAAAATATCCTTAAAAGAGTCAAATAAAAAGATGTGACAACAGAAACACGGAGAGAGAGAAAATGGGACAAGGATGCTAATATTGCTGGTTTTGAAGATGGAGGAAAGACCCAGAAGCCAAGGAATGTAAGTAATCCCTAGAAGCTGGAAAATGTAAGAAGATTCTTCCCTGGAGTCCCGAGAAACAGCACATCTCCACCAGCATATTGATTTTAGCCCAGTAAGATTCATTTTGAACTTCTGAGCACCAGAGCTATAAGATAAAAATTTGCGTTGCTTTATGTTTTTGCTTTTTAAAAAATTTATACATCATAACTGTACATATTTTTGTGGTTTATTTTTTATTTTTTAAAAATTATACATCATAGCTGTGCATATTTTTGTGGTACATGTGGTAATTTGATATATATATACAATACATAATAATTAAATCAGGGTAAGTGAGAGATTCATCACCTCAAATATTTACCTTTTGTTTGTGTCAGGAACATTACAATTCTTCTCTTCTAGCTATTTTGAAATATACAAGAAATTATTGTCAACTATAATTTTCTATTGTTTTTTATATTTCATATATATTTTATACATAATTTATATATTTTATAAATATTTTTTATATAATTCTATTGTTAATTATAATTTTCTATTATCCAGCATTAGGACTTACTCCTAACTGTATTTTTGTACCCATTAACCAATTTTTCTTTTTTTTTTTTTTTTTTTTGAGGCGGAGTCTCGCTCTGTCGCCCGGACTGGAGTGCAGTGGCCGGATCTCAGCTCACTGCAAGCTCCGCCTCCTGGGTTTACGCCATTCTCCTGCCTCAGCCTTCCGAGTAGCTGGGACTACAGGCGCCCGCCACCTCGCCCGGCTAGTTTTTGTATTTTTAGTAGAGACGGGGTTTCACCGTGTTAGGCAGGATGGTCTTGATCTCCTGACCTCGTGATCCGCCCATCTCGGCCTCCCAAAGTGCTGGGATTACCGGCTTGAGCCACCGCGCCCGGCCCCGTTAACCAATTTTTCTTTATCACTTTCCTTTTCTTCACAACCTCGGATAACCACCATTTACTCTGTCTTTATTAGATCCACTTTCCTAGTTTCAGCTTATGAAAGTGAATATGCAATATTTGTCTTTCTGTGCCTGACTTATTTCACTTAACATAATGTCTTCATGTTCCATCCATGTTGCTGAAAATGACAAGATTTTATTCTTTATGATTTAATAAAATTCATTGCGTGTGTGTGTGTATATATATGTGTGTGTATATATGTGTGTGTGTGTGTGTATATATATATATATATATAACAATTTCCTTATCCATTCATTCATTGATGGGCACAGGTTGATTTCAGATCTTGGCTACTGTGAATAGTGCTGCAAGAAACATGAAAGTAAAGCTACCTCTTTGATATACTTATTTTCTTTCCTTTGGATATATAATGCTTCACAGTGAGTTTCATATGGTAGTTCTATTTTTAATTTTTTGAGGAACCTGAGTACTCTTTCCATAGTGGCTGTTCTACTTTATATTCCCACCAAAAGTGTAGGAGCATTCTCTTTTCTTCACATCTTCACCAGCATTTGTATTTTTTTTTTTTTAGTGATTTCCATTCTAGCTAAGGTGAGATATTTCATTGTGGTTTTGATTTGCATTTTCCTGATGACTAGTATTGAGTATTTTATCATATAGCTCAGCCGGTTGCATGTCTTTTTTGAGAAATATGTATTAATGTATTTTGTTTACTTTTTTTTTTTTTTTTTTTTTTTTGAGAAGGAGTTTCACTCTGTCACCAGGCTGGAGTACAGCAGCATGATTTCGGCTCACTGCAATATCCACCTCCTGGGTTCAAGCGATTCTCCTGCCTCAGCCTCCGAGTAGCTGGGACTACAGGCACACACCACCACGCCTGGCTAATTTTTGTATTTTTAGTAGAGACGGGGTTTCACCATGTTGGCCAGGATGATCTCCATCTCTTGACCTCGTGATCCGCCTGCCGTGGCCTCCCAAAGTGCTGGGATTACAGGAGTGAGCCACCGCACCTGGCCTTTGTTTACTTTTTAAAGGGATTATTATTTTTGCTATTGAGTTTGAGTTCCTTCTATATTCTGGTTATTAATATCTTGTTGGATAGTTTGTTAACATGTAATTCCATTTTGCAGGTGGTCTCTTCACCGTGTTAATTGTTTTTTGTTTTTTGTTTTGCACGTGTGTGTATGTGTGTGTTTGTGTATGTGTGTTTTTCTGAGTGAAAGCTTTTTATTTTGAGGTAATTACAATTATCTTTTTTGCTTTTTTTTTCTGTTCTTTTGAGATTTTACCCCAAAAATATTAGTTTCAATTTTTTACACCTAGCATAAGTCTTTAGTCCGTTTTGAGTTTACTAGTTTTATATGTCAAAAGATGGGGATCTAGTTTTATTCTTTTGAAAGAGATATTCAGTTTTCCCAGCATCATTTTATTAAAAAGACTATTCTTTGTTCAATGTATGTTCTTGGTGCGATGCTGAAAATGAGTTGGCTGTAAGTTCATGGATTTATTTATGTGTTATCTATTCTGTTCCATTGTTCTATGTCCGGTTTGTATGCATGATGTTTTGGTTATGACAATGTTGTAGTACAATTTGAAATCAGGCAGTGCAATACCTCCAGCATTGTTCCAGCATTGTTTATTTTGTGCAGGTTTTTTTGTTTGTTTGTTTGTTTGTTTTTTTAGCAATTAGGGGTATTTTGTGGTGAAATTTGGGTTTTTTTATCTTTTGTTTTAATTTTGTGGGTATGTAGTAGGTGTATATATTTATAGGTACTTGAGATGGTTTGATGCAAGCATGCAATAGTAAATAATCACATCATGGAGAACGATGTATCAATCAATTCATTTTCCCTTTTTTAAAAAGGAATTTACATTTTGTGTTACAAATAAACCAGTTACCTTCTTTTAGTTATTTTAAGATGAAAAATATTATCAACTATAGTCACCTGTTGTGCTATAAAATACTAGACCTTTTTTCTACTTTAATTTTTTTGTGCCCATAAACCTTCGCCACCTTTCCCCAACTCCTCAGTACACTTCTCCATTTCTAGTAATCATCCTTCTACTCTCTATGTCCATGAGTTCAATTGTTTTGACTTTTAGATCTTACAAATAAATAAGTGACAACATGTGATATTTGTTTTTCTGTACCTGGCTTATTTCACTTAACATAATGATCTCCATTTCTATCCATGTTGTAAGTGACGGGATCTCATTATCTTTTATGGCTGAATAGTATTCCACTGTGTATATGCACCACATTTTCTTTATCTATTCATTTGTTGATGGACACTTTGTTGCTTCCAAATCTTAGCTACTGTGAACAGTGCTGCAACAAACATGAGAGTGCAGATATCCCTTCAATACACTGATTTCCTATCTTTGGGGTATATAACCAGCAGCGGGATTGCTGGATTGTATGGTAGCTCTAGTTTTAGTTTTTTGAGGAATCTCTCCACTGTTCATAGTGGTTGTACTAATATCCATTCTCAACAGCAGTTTACAAGAGTTCCCTTTTCTCCACATCCTCACTAGCATTTGTTATTGCTTGTTTTTTTTATTTTTTTATTTTTTGTTGTTGTTGTTGACATAAGCTATTTTAACTGAGATGAGATAATAGATTTGGATTTCGCTAATGATCAGTGATGTTGGGCACCCTTTCCTATGCCTATTTGTCATTTGTATGTTTTCTTTTGAGAAATATCTATTCATATCCTTTGCCCAGTTTTTAATCGAACTATTATATATATATATATATATACATTTTTTTTTCTGTAGAGTTCTTTGAACTTCTTATATATTTTGGTTATTAATCCCTTGTCAGATGAGTAATTTGCAAATATTTTCTCACACTCTGTGGGTTGTCTCTTCTTTTCATGATTGTGTCCTTTGCTGTGCAGAAGCTTTTTAACTTGATGTGATGCCATTTGTCCATGTTTGCTTTGGTTACCTGTACATGTGGGGTATTGCTCAAGAAATACTGACCCAGACCAATGTCTTGGAAATTTTTCCCAAAGTTTTCTTTTAGTAGTTACATAGTTGAGATCTTAGATTTAAGTCTTTAATCCATTTTGATTTGATTTTTGTACATGGTGAGAGACAGTGTTCTAGTTTTATTCTTATGTATGTGGACATCTAGTTTTCCAGCACTGTTGATGTAAAAGACTGTCTTTTCCCCAGTGTATGTTCCTGGCACCTTTGTTGAAAACTAGTTCACTGTAGGTGTGTGGATTGTTTCTGGGTTCTCTATTCTATTTCATTCTTCTATGTGTCTGTTTTTATGTGAGTACCATGTTGCTTTGGTTGCTATAGCTCTGTAGTATAATTTAAAAATAGGTAATTTGATTCCTCCAGTTTTGTTCCTTTTACTCAGGATTGTTTTGGCTATTCTGGGTCTTTTGTAGCTCTATATAAATGTTATAATTGTAAAAATATTTTTGTGAAAAATGTCATTGGGATTTCAATAGGGATTGCATTGAATCTGTAGATTGCTTTTGGGTAATATGGACATTTTAATAGTATTAATTATTTTAATTCAGGAATGTAGAATATTTTTTTCAATTTCTTTCATCAATGTTTTGTAGTTTTCATTATATCTATCTTACACTTCTTTGGTTAAGTTCATTTCTAGGTATTTGAATTTATGTGTGACTATTTTAAATGAGATTACTTTTTATTTCTTTTTCAGATTGTTCACTGTTGGCATATAGAAATGCTACTGATTTTGTACATTGATTTTGTATCTTACAAATTTAGTGAACATATTAGTTGTAATCATTTTCTTCTGTAGTCTTTAGGATTTTCCAAATATAAGGTCATATCATCTGCAAACAAGGTACATTTGACTTCTTCCTTTCCAGTTTGGATGCTTTTAATTTTTTTCCCTTGTCTGAACACTCTAGCTAGGACTTCAGTATTATGTTGAATGACACTGTCAAAAGTGGGCATCCTTATCATGTTCCAGATCTTAGAGGAAAGACTCAGTTTTTCCTCATTCATTATGACACTAGCTATGGGTCTGTCATATATGGCTTATATTATGTTGAGGTGTATTCCTTTAATAACCAGTTTTTGAAGGTTTTTTTTTTTAATCATACAGGGATGTTGAATGTTATCAAATGCTTTTTCAGCGTATATTGAAAGGATCATATGGTTTTATCTTTCATTATGTTGACATGATGTATCACATTGATTGACTTGCATATCTTGAGTCATTCTTGCATCCCAGGGATAAATCCCACTTGGTCATGATGAATGATCTTTCTGAAATATTGTTGAATTTGATTTGCTAGTATTTTTTTGAGAACTTTTGCATCAGTATTCATCAGAGTTATTGGTCTGTAGTTTTCTTTTTTGAATGTGTCTTTCTCTGGTTTTGGGCAATATTGACCTCCTATAATGAATTGAGAAGTATGTCCTCCTCCTCTATTTTCTGGAATAGTTTGAATGGGATTGATATTAGTTCTTATTTAAATGTTTGGTAGAATACAGCAGTGAAGCCATAGGGTCCCGGGCTTTTCTTTACTGGAAGACTTTTTTTTTTTTTTTTTTTTTTTTTTGAGACGGAGTCTCGCTCTGTCGCCCAGGCTGGAGTGCAGTGGCCGGATCTCAGCTCACTGCAAGCTCCACCTCCGGGTTTACGCCATTCTCTCGCCTCAGCCTCCCGAGTAGCTGGGACTACAGGCGCCCGCCATCTCGCCCGGCTAATTTTTTGTATTTTTTTTTTTTAGTAGAGATGGGGTTTCACCGTGTTAGCCAGGATGGTCTCGATCTCCTGACCTCGTGATCCGCCCGTCTCGGCCTCCCAAAGTGCTGGGATTACAGGCTTGAGCCACCACGCCCGGCCTGGAAGACTTTTTATTATGGCTTTGATCTTGTTGCTTCTTATTAGTCTGTTCAGGTTTTGGATATCTTCTTATTTCAATGGTGGTATGTGTCTAGGAGTTTATCCATTTCAAGATTTTCCAATCCATAGATGCATAGTTGCTCATAGGAGACACTAATGCTCTTTTTAATTACTGTAATATCAGTTGTAACATCTACTGTTATATGTCTGAGTTTATTTATTTGGATCATCTCTCTTTTATTCTTAATCTGATTAAATTTTGTCAATTTTGTTTTATAATAAACCATTTTTATGTTTTATGTTTCATTATCTCTTGTATTGTTTTCTTCATGTCAGTTTTCTTTATTTCTGTTCTGATTTTTATGTTTTCTTCAACTAATTTTGGGTTTTGTTTGCTGTTGAATTTCCAGTTCTTTAAGATGCATCATTAGATTGTTTATTTGAAGTTTTTCCTCTTTCCTGATGTAGGCACTTGTAGCTATTCAATGCCCTTTTATTGCATTCGCCATTTCCCATAGGTTTTTATATGCTTTTTTCCATTATCATTTGTTTTAATATTTTTTCAGTTTTTTTCTTAATATTTTATTGACCCACTTGTCATTCAGAAGCATATTGTTTAATTTTTATGTATTTGTATAGTTTCAAAAATTCCTCTTGTTTTTAATTTCTAGTTTTGTTTTACTGTGGTAAGAGAAGATGACTGAAGCAATTTTCAATGTGACCAAAAAACATAAAATTCTAAGGATGACATATAAGAAAAAGATGTACAAGACGGCTACACTAACATTTTAAACACAATGCAGAGAGAAATTTAAAAGTCATACATAAATGAGGAAATATACTTTGTTCAAGGAATGGAAAATTCAATATTTTTCCCAAATTAACAAATAAATGTAATATGATACCAATCAAAATTCTAAGACTTTTTATTGAAAATTGAAAAATGGATTCTTAACCTAATACTGAAATTCAAAGCACCAGAAATAGCTAAGTAATTCTTTTTTTTTTTTTTTTTTGAGACGGAGTCTCGCTCTGTCGCCCAGGCTAGAGTGCAGTGGCACAATCTCAGCTCACTGCAAGCTCCGCCTTCTGGGTTCACGCCATTCTCCTGCCTCAGCCTCCAGAGTAGCTGGGACTACAGGCGCCCGCCACCTCGCCCGGCTAGTTTTTTCTATTTTTTAGTAGAGACGGGGTTTCACTGTGTTAGCCAGGATGGTCTCGATCTCCTGACCTCGTGATCCGCCCGTCTCGGCCTCCCAAAGTGCTGGGATTACAGGCTTGAGCCACCGCGCCCGATAGCTAAGTAATTCTAGAGAGAGAAAGAGAAGAAGGAAAGAAGGAAGGGGAGGAGGAGGAGGAGAAAAGCAACAGCAACCACATACAAAAAAAAACAACATCCAAAGTTGGCAAACCTACACTATGATATATTAAGACTAATTATGTCCGGGCACAGTGGCTCACGCCTGTAATCCCAGCTACTCGGGAGGCTGAGGCAGGAGAATCCCTTGAAACCGGAAGATAGAAGTTGCAGTGACCCAAGATTGCCCTGCTGCACTGCATCCTGGGCGAAAGGGCAAAACTCCGACTCGTTGGGTTGGGGGTGGGGTCCAGGAAAGAGTAGTTATAAAACTGAAGCATATAGCATTGTAACAAGGACAAATAGATCAATAGTAAATTGTCAAGTCCAGAAACAATTCCACACATTATGGATATTTAAGTCTATGACAAATGTATTACTATGGAACCATAGAGAAAAGATCTCTTTGGAGCATGACTTCAGCAAGATGTTGGGCTAGGAAGCTCCAGGCCCTAACTTTCTGGTGGAAGCATCAAGAGAACCATATGTAGGCCAAAATAGTTTTTTAAGAATGCCAGAAACCAGTTGATATAGTGTAGATATTTTTCCCCACCCAAATCTCATGTCGAAGTGTAATCTCCAATGTTGAGAGTCTGGCCTGGTGGGAGGTGTTTCCGTCATGCGGGTGGATCTCTCATGGCTTGATGCTGTCCTGACAATAGTCAGTGAGTTCTCATGAGCTCTAGTTGTTTAAAAGTGTGTGGTACCACCTCCCTCTCTCTCTTGCTTTTATTCTTTCATGTAATATGCTGGGTCCCACTTTGCCTTCTGCCATGATCATAAGCTTTCTAAGCCTCACTAGAAGTTGAGCACATCCCCAGTGCTATGTTCCCTGTATAAGTCTGCAGAGCTGTGAGCCAATTAAACCTTTATCTTTTTTTTTTTTTTTTTGAGACAGAGTCTTGCTTTGCAGCCCATGCTGGAGTGCAGTGGCACGATCTCGGCTCACTGCAAGCTCTGCCTCCTGGGTTCATGCCATTCTCCTGCCTCAACCTCCCGAGTAGCTGGGACTACAGGCAATCGCCACCATGCCCAGCTAATTTTTTTTTTTTTTTTGTATTTTTAGTAGAGACACGGTTTCACCATGTTAGTCAGGACGGTCTCCGTCTCCTGACCTCGTGATCAGCTCTCCTCGGCCTCCCAAAGTGCTGAGATTACAGGCGTGAGCCACAGCACCCGGCCCCTTTTTTCTTTATAAATTACCCAATGCCAGAGACCAGCTCCCTCTGGGAGACCCTAACCTAGTGGCTCTAGAGGAATTAAAGACATACACACAGAAATACAGAGGAATGAAGTGAGAAATCAGACATCTCACAGCCTTCAGAGCTGAGAGCCCCGAACAGACATTTACCCACATATTTACTAAGAGCAAACCTGTCATTAGCGTTGTTTCTGTAGACATTAAATTAACTAAAAGTATCCCTTATGGGAAACGAAGGGATGGGCCAAATTAAAGGAATAGGTTGGGCTGGTTAACTGCAGCAGGAGCAAGTCCTTAAGGCACAGATAGCTCATGCTATTGTTTGTGGCTTAAGAATGCCCTCAAGTGGTTTTTCCGCCCTGGGCGGGCCAGGTGTTCCTTGCCCTCATTCCTGTAAACCTACAACCTTCCAGTGTGTCCTAATGGCCATCATGAACATGTCACAGTGCTGCAGATATTTTGTTTATGGCCAGTTTTGGGGCTAGTTTATGGCCAGATTTTGGGGGGCTTGTTTCTAACAACCCAGTCTCAGATATTTCTTTGTAGCAATGCAAGAATGGTCTAACACAGAAAATAGATACCAAGGAGTGGGGTATTGCTATAAAGATATCTGAAAGTATGAATGTAACTTTGGAACTGGGTAGCAGGCAGAGGTTGGAAGAGTTTGGAAGGCTCAGAAGAAGACACAAAGATGAAAGAAAATTTGAAAGTTCTTAGAGACTGGTTAAATTGTTGTGAGCAAAACCCTGATAGTGATGTGAGGGAAACAGGAGCCTAGGAGAACCAGAGTGACACCATTTTAAAATCAACTTCATCTTAAAACCAGCAAGTCACATTTCTTGTCTGTCATGACCCGTGGTCTTAGAATATTTATGGTTGAGGATACAGCCTAAAGATACCTACAAGGATATACTCTTACAGTAGGAGACAGTCCAGAGGTCCCAATACCCGTAATAATATGTGTTTTCAAGATAACTATAGTTATGCTTTGTTGTACTTGCATGCTAAATTGTCGAGGATAGTTTTCTTTAAATCAGTACAATAATTAATTTGGTCATGCTCTCAGTCCACCTGCACATAGGCATACCTTTGCTAAGCTTTTACATAAGCAAGACCATATATATATTTATATATATATAAACTTAAAGAAGGTGCATTTCTCCACTTACTTTCTGAGGATGCCCCCTACTCTGTAATGGAGTAACTTTTAATAAACTATCTCTTCTCACTATGCTTTGAGATTCACCTTGAATTTACTCTGGCATGAGATCCAAGTATCTTCTCTTGGGGTCTGGGTCAAGACCTTTTTTTCAATAAGAGTGATATGGACAGTGAAGTCTAGACTGATGAGGTCTCCAGTGAAAATGAGAAACTTTTTGGGAACTGGAACAAAGGTCGCTTGTGTAATGGCTTAGCAAAGAACTTGGCTGCATCGTGTTTATGTCCTAGTATTTTGCAGAAGTTTGTACTTAAGAGTGATAACTGGCCGGGCGCGGTGGCTCAAACCTGTAATTCCTGCACTTTGGGAGGCCAAGGAGGGCAGATTATGAGGTCAGGAGTTTGAGACCAGCCTGACCAACATGATGAAATCTCGTCTCTTCTAAAAATAAAAAATTAGCCGGGCATGGTGGCACATGCCTGTAATCCCAGCTACTCAGGAAGCTGAGGCAGGAGAATTGCTTGAACCCTGGAGTCGGAGGTTGCAGAGAGCAGAGATCATGCCAGTAACTCCTGCCCGGGTGACAGAGTGAGACTCCATCTCAAAAAAAAGAAAATAAGAGTGATAATTTAGACCGAGTATGGTGGCTCAGGCCTGTAATCCCAGCACTTTGGGAGTCCAAGGCAGATTATCACCTGAGGTTAGGAGTTCAAGACCAGCCTAGCCAACATGGAGAAATCCTGTCTCTACTAAAAAAAAAATACAAAAATTAGCTGGGCTTGGGAGTGCACACCCGTAATCCTGGCTACTCAGGAGGCTGAGGCAGGAGTATCACTTGAATGTGGGAGGTAGAGGTTGCAGTGAGCTGAGATCATGCCACTGCATTCCAACCTGGGTGACAGAGCAAGACTGTCTCAAAAAAAAAAAAAAGGACTGATAATTTAGAGTATCTGGCAGAAGAAATTGGCGAAAGAAATTTCTAAGCTACACAGCATCTTAAGAATTAGCCTGGCTTCTTCTAACAGCCTCTGATCAGATATGAATGCAAAGAAATGACCTACAATTGGAACTTATATTTAAATGGGAAGCAGAGCATTAAAGTTTGGAAAATTTGCAGCCTAGCCATGTGGCAAAGAAAGAAACCTTTTATAGAGGAAGAATCCAAACATGCTGTGGAGGAATCATTTGTTGGAAAGATTTACATGACTGAAAAATTAACCAGGTGCTGGTAGCCAAGACAGTGAAAAAAAAAGGGCCTCCAAGGCATTTCGGAGATCTTCCAGGTAGCCCCTCCCATTATAGGCCCAGAGGCCCAGAAGGATTGAATGTCTTGGGGGGCAGGCCTGGGTGCCTCTGCCTTGTCCCATCCCGGGAGTCTGCTCCTTGCATTATGGATGCTCTGGCTGTAGCCTCGGCTCAAAGAGCTCCAGGTACATTTCATGGCACAGCTCTGGAGCGTGCAAGCTGTAAGTTTTAGTGGCTTCCACATCGTGTTAAGCCTTCAGGTGTGCAGAGTGCAAGAATGAAGGAGGCTTGGCAACCTTTGCTTAGATTTCAAAAGATGTATGGAAAAGCCTGGTAGGCAGAAGCCTACTGCAGGGGTGGAATCCCCAGAGATAATCTACTAGGGCAGTACACAATCAACAGTAGGAAAAGACAACGCATCTAATAAGACATAACATCTACAAGTTATATATCTGGTAAGATGTTAATATACAGAATATATGGAGAACACCTACAACTCAACAACAACAAGGAAATCCAGAAAATAGACTAACTAAGATATACGCAGGCTGGGCCCAATGGCTCATGCCTGTAATCCTAGCGCTTTGGGAGGCTGAGGCGGGTGGATTGCCTGAGCTCAGGAGTTTGAGACCAGCCTGGGCAACACGGTGAAACCTCGTCTCTACTAAAACACAAAAAATTAGCTGGGCATGGTGGTGTGAGCCTGTAATCCCAGCTACTCGGGAGGCTGAGGCAAGAGAATTGCTTGAACCCGGGAGGTGGAGGTTGCAGTGAGCCAAGATTGCCTGGTGACTGAGCAAGACTTCATCAAAAAAAAAAAAAAAAAAAAAAGGATATATGCAAAGCAGTTGAGTATATAGAAATTGTCAATAATAATAAAAAGTGCCTGATATCAGCAATTGTTGGATAAATGCAATTTAAAACCACAATGAGATATGACTTCATATCTATTAGCATAGCTACTATCAAAAACATAAAATAACAAGAGTTTGGAAGGATGTAGAGAAATTGGAATTCTTTCATACAGTTGGTGGAAATGGAAAATAGTGTAACAAGTAAGTAATATGGTGGCCCCTAAAAAATCAAACATAAAATTGCCATGAAATCCAGCAAATCCTCTTCTGGGTATATACCCAAATAATTAAAAACAATGACTTGAAGAGATGTTTGTATACCCATGTCGTTAAAAGTATTATTCACATTGGCCAAACTGTGGAAACAACTCACGTGTCCATCAGTGGATAAATGGATACACAAAACATGTATACACATCTAGTTAAAAACTGAGTGTATGTGTGAAAAAAATCCAAAGGTCTAAACGAATAAAGGCATACTTCATGCTCATGCATACTAAGACTCAGTTTTGTAAAGATAAAAATTACTTTCTTTTTTAACTTTCATTTTGCATTCGGGATACATGTGCAAGTTTATTATATAGGTAAATTCATGTCTTGAAGGTGTATTCTACAAATCATTCATTTCATCACACAGGTATTAAGCCTAGTACCCATTGTTTTTCTTATTCTTCACCTTCTCCCACCCTTCATCCTCTTGTAGGCCCCAGTGTCTGTTGTTCCCCTCTATGAGTCCATGTGTTCATCTTTTAGCTCCCACTTGTAACTAAGAACATGTAGTATTTGGTTTTCCATTCCTACATTAGTTTGGTAAGGATAATGACCTCCAGTTCCATCCATGTTCCTGTGAAGGATGTGACCTCATCCCTTTTCATGGCTGTGTAATATTTCATGGTGTATAGGTATCCCATGCTCTTGATCCATTCTATCATTAATGAGCATTTAGGTTGATTCCATGTCTTCACTACTGTGAATAGTTCTGCAATGAACATACACGCTCATGTGTCTTTATGGTAGAAAAGTCAATTTTCTATCCATACTAGTGTATAAACATGTTATGAATGTGCAAATGACCAGGATAAGAAGAATAAATGTTAATACATAACTTCAGTTATTACAGTACTCGTAGATTATATTGATAGTTTACCTTGTTTTTCCACATTTCTTTGAGGAACTGTTTCTCATCCCTCCACTTTAGCCATATAGACAGAATGGAAATTGCCTTTCTTTTATGTGACCCTACTACTACTATCACAGGCATCATTCAGAGTCAAGGAATGGGCACATGAATGGAACTGAGACAACCAGTCTTTTTTGAGATTTTTCTAACTGGAGGTATCAGTAAAGAGCCTTTTTCTTTCTAGTCAGAGAGACATAAGAATATAAGAGCTATTGGTGGATATTTTCTTCAATTTATAGAGAAAGCCAGTCTTACAGAATAAAACACACTGAGAGAAAATGTAAAGGCTGAAGACAGCTCTGAATACATATATTTCAATAGTTTTGGGGGAACAGGTGGTGTTTGGTTACATGAATAAGTTCTTCTGTGGTGATTTTGGAGATTTTGGTGCATCCAGCACCCAAGTAGTATACACTGTACCCGATGTGTAGTCTTTTATCCCTCACCTCTTTCCCACCCTTCCCCTTGAATCCCCAAAGTCCATTGTGTCATTCTTACGCCTTTGCATCCTCATAGCTTGAGCTCCCACTTACAAGTCAGAACATACAATGTTTCGTTTTCCATTCCTGAGTTACTTCACTTAGAATAATGGTCTCCAACTCCATCCAAGTTTCTGTGAATGGCATTCTTTCTTTCCTTTTTATGGCTGAGTAGTATTCCACGGTATGTATATTCCACATTTTCTTTATCTGCTTGTTGATTGATGGACATTTGAGCTGGTTCCATATTTTTTGCAATTGCAAATTGTGCTGCTATAAACATGTAGGTGCAAGTGTCTTTTTCATGGAATGACTTCTTTTTCTCTGGGATCGCTGGATCAAATGGTAGATCTACTTTCAGTTCTTTAGGGATTTCCATACTGTTTTACATAGTGGTTGTACTACTTTACATTCCCACCAGCAGTGAAAAAGTGTTCTCTTTTCACCAAAACCACACTAACATCTATGTTTTTTTTTTTCTTTTTAATTATGGCTATTCCTGCAGGAGTAAGGCAGGATTTCATTGCGGTTTTTATTTACATTCCCTGATCATTAGTGACGCTAAGCATTTTTTTTTTTTTTAATGTTTCTTGCCATTTGTATATTTTCTTCTGAGAATTGTCTATTCATGTTCTTAGCCCACTTTTGATGGGATTATTTGGTTTTTGTCTTGCTGATTTGTTTGAGTTCTTTGTAGATTCTGGATACCAGTTCTTTGTTGCATACAGAGTTTGAATACATTTCTCCCACTCTGGGGGTTGTCTGTTAATCCTGCTGATTTTTTTTTTTTTTTTTTTTTTTTTTTTTTGCTATGAAGAAGCTTTTTAATTAAGTCTCATCTATTTATCTTTGTTTCTATTGCATTTGTTTTTGGTTCTTGGTAATGAACTCTTTGCCTAAGTCAATGTCTAGAAGTGCTTTTCAGATGTTATCTTTCAGAATTGTTGTGGTTCAGGTATTAGATTTAAATCTTTGATCCATCTTGAGTTGATTTTTGTATAATGTGAGGGATGAGGATCCAATTTCATTCTTCTAAATGTGACTTGTCATTATTTCAGCACCATTTGTTTAATAGGGTGTCCTTCTCCCACTTTATGTTTTTGTTTGTTTTGTTGAAGATCAGTTGGCTGTAAATATTTGACTTTATTTCTGGCTTCTCTATTCTGTTTCCTTGGTCTAAGTGCTTATTTTTATACCAGTACCATGCTGTTTTGATAACTACAACTTTGTAGTATAATTTGACATCTGGAATGTGATGCTTCCAGATTTGTCCTTTTTGCCTAGTCTTGCTTTGGCTAAGTGGGCACATTTTGGTTCCATATGAATTTTAAGATTGTTTTTTCTAGTTGTATAAAGAATGATGATGGCATTTTGATGGGAATTGCATTGAATTTGTATATTGCTTTTGGCAGTATGGTAATTTTCACAATATTGATTCTACCAATTCATGGGCATGGAATGTGTTTCCAGTTGTTTGCATCATCTGTGATTTCTTTCAGTAGCGTTTTTGTAGTTTTCTTTGTAGAGGTCTTTTACTTCCTTGGTTAAGTGTATTCCTAAGTATTTTATTTTATTTTTTTTTCAGCTATTGTAAAAGAGGATGAGTTCTTGGTTTGATTCTCACTTTGGTCGTTGTTGGTGTATAGCAGAGCTACTGATTCGTGTACACAGATTTTGGATCTTGAAATTATTGAATTCATTAATGAGACCTAGGAGCTTTTTTAATGAGTCCTTAGAGTTTTCTGCAGATAGGATTATATCATCCACTAACAATGACAGTTTGACTTCCTCTTCACCGATTTGAAGGCCCTTTATTCTTTCTCTTGTCTGATTGCTCTGACTGGGACTTCTTGTAGAATGTCGAATAGAAGTGGTAAAAGTGGGCACCCTTGTCTTGTTCCAGTTCCATGGGGAATGCTTTCAACTTTTCCCCATTCACTATAATGTTGACTGTGGGTTTGTCACAGTTGGTTTTTTTTTTTTTTTACCTGAAGATATCTCCCTTCTGATTTTGCTGAGGATTTTAATCATAAATGGATGCTGGATTTGTAAATGTTTTTTCTGCATCTACTGAGAAGATCATATAATTTTTGTTTTTTATTTTTGAACAATATTCTTAAGTCAGTTCCTACCCATAACACAACCCCTTCTGAGGAAATAATTCTTATTCTACACTCACCCTCCTTTCAAGGAGAAAACTCTTGGTTGTTATACCTGGAACCTATTAGCCATTCTACTGGTCACACTCAAATAAGCTATGACTGGAACACCTGGCTCAAAGACAGTCAATCACCACTGTCTTTAATGTCTTATAATGTTGCCTGACATAAAAATTTGTATCAGATGAGAGGTGATGAACTAGGTAACCAAAACCACTAAATATATAGAAAGAATCTTTCAGTTGCTAGCAATAAGAAAGACTGAAAGTGACTCATAGATAAACCAAGTTATGAGTAAGCAGAAGTGGTAAATACAAAAAGGTATTATGAAACAATATATAGAGAAAAAAGTTGAACAATGTAAAGACTGAGGTAATTATTGGTAGTAACAAGTACAGGAGAAGCAAAGACAAGAGAAAAGGAATTGCCAGAATGAAAGATGTTTAATACAGGCTACCGAGACAAATATGACAATTATTATCCCAAAAGATTGAGCACTCTCAGTTCCTAAACTGCATTTCATCTCCAGTTATGCAGTCATATAATTGATTTTGCAATCCTACAAAATTGCTCTTTCCTTTACCACATATATGGCATTTATTATTATTAAAATAATTTAAGTGAATTCTTTTCTTCTTCATAAAAATAAGCTAAGTATGACAGTTCTATATTTTGTTCTATCTAATGCAATTCTGAATTATTTACAAATGCATATGGTTTGATAAGACTTCCTAAGAAAATAACAAGGAATCAAATATTTATAAGAAATATACCCATGCACCAAACAATTAAAGCATGGTTTCTATTAAGGTGTACAATTGTTATGGTAAAAAGATTGAGTCTTTTCTCTTTTAAACATGATTTTTTTGTTCTTAAGGTCGTGAATATTATTTCAGGATTTTTCTATTTTGTTTCTATTTTTCAATACATTATTTCAAAAGCTATCTGATCTGACTATTGAATCTGAAACTCTGCTAGACTTGGAAAAATATATTGCAGAATATATGTACATCGGGACTTCTTTATCTTTTTTTTTTGAGATGGAGTCTCGCTCTGTCGCCCAGGCTGGAGTGCTGTGATGCCATCTCAGCTCACTGCAAGATCCACCTCCTGGGTTCATGCCATTCTCTTGCCTCAGCTTCCCAAGTAGCTGGGACTACAGGCGCCCGCCACCACGCCTGGCTAATTTTTTTATTTTTAGTAGAGACAGGGTTTCACCTGTTAGCCGGGATGATCTCGATCTCCTGACCTCGTGATCCGCCTGCCTAGACCTCCCAAAGTGCTGGGACTACAGACGTGAGCCACTGTGCCCGGCCTATCATTTTTTTTTTTTTTTAACTTTTATTTTAAGTTCAGGGGTATGTGTGCAGGTTTGTTATATAGGTGAGCTCATGTCATGGGAGTTTGTTGTACATATTATTTCATCACCCAGGTATTAAGCCTAGTACCCATTAGTTATTTTTCCTGATCTTCTCCCACCTTCACCCTCAACCCTCCAGTAGGTCCCAATGGCTATTGTTCCCTTCTATGAGTCTATGTGTTCTCATCATTTAGCACTCACTTATAAGTGAGAACACATGGTATTTGGCTTTCTATTCCTCCTTTAGTCTTCTAAGGATAATAGCCTGCAGCTCCATCCATGTTTCTGCAAAGGACATAATCTCATTCTTTTTTATGGCTACATAGTATTCGAAAGTGTATAGGTACCCCATGCTCTTTATCCAGTCTACCATTGATGGGGATTTAGGTTCACTCCATGTCATTACTATTGTGAATAGTTGTGCAATAAACATACACATATATGTAACTTTATAACAGTATGATTTATATTCTTTTGGGTATATACTCAGTAATGGAATTGCTGGGTCAACTGTTAGTTCTGTTATTAGATCTTTCAGGAATGGCCAATGTTTTTCACAATGAACTAATTTATACTCCTACCAAAAGTGTATAACCATTGCTTTTTCTTTCCAACTTTACCTGCATCTATCATTTTTTGACTTTTAGTAATAGCCACTCTGACATATGTGAGATAATGTCTCATTGTGGTTTTGATTTGAATTTCTCTAATAATCAGTGATGAACTTTCATATGCTTGTTGGTGACATGTTTGTCTTGTTTTGAAAAGTGTCTCTTCATGCCCTTTGACTACTTTTTAATGGGATTGTTTGTTTTTCTCTTGTAAGTTTGTTTGTTTCTTGTAGATGCTGAATGTCAGATGCATAGTTTGAAATAATTTTCTCCCATTCTGCAGGATGTCTGCTTATTCTGTGGATAGTTTCTTTGGCTGTGCAGAACCCTTCAGTTTAATTAGATCCTATTTGTCAGTTTTTGCTTTTGTTGCAATTGCTTTTGACATCGTTGTCATAAAATCTTTGCCCATTTCTATATCCAGAATGGTATTGCCTAGATTGTCTTCCAGGGTTGTTATGCTTTTAAGTTTTACATTTAAGTCTTCAATCCATCTTTAGTTAATTTTGTATATAGTGTAAAGATGGGATCCAGTTTCATTCTTCTGCATATAACTAGCTAGTTATTCCAGCACCAATTATTGAATAGGGAGTGCTTTACCCGTTGCTTGGTTTTGTCAGCTTTCTAGAAGATGAGATAGTTATAGGTGTGTGGCCTTAGTTTTGGGCTCTCTATTCTGTGTCATTGCTCTATGTCTGTTTTCGTACCCGTCCCATGCTGTTTTGGTTATTGTAGCCCTGTATATAGTTTGAAGTCAAGTAGTGTGATGCCTTCAGCTTTGTTCTTTTTGTTTAGGATTTCCTTGGCTATTCAGAATGTTTTCTGGTTCCATATAAATTTTAAAATCATTTTTTCTTGTTCTATGAAAAATTTTATTGACAGTTTAATAGGAATAAAATTAAACCTATAAATTGCTTTGGGCTGTATGAACATTTTAATGATATTCATTTTTTCTATACATGGGAATGGAATGGTTTTCCATTTGTTTGTGTTATCTCTGATTTCTTTGACAAGTGTTTTGTAGTTCTCTTTGTAGAGTTCTTTCACCTCCTTGGTTTTCTGTATTCCTTGATATTTTATTTTTCTGTGGCAATTGTGAATTGAATTGCATTTCTCATTTGGCTCTCTGCTTGACTCTTATTGGTGTGTAGACATGCTGGTAATTTTTGTACATTGATTATGTACCCTGAGATTTTGCTGAAGTTTCTCTTATCAGCTTAATATGCTTTTAGACTGAGACTATGTGGTTTTCTAGATATCGAATCACGTCACCTGCAAACAGAGATAGTTTGACTTTCTCTCTTTTTATTTGCATGCCCTTTCTTTCTCTTGCCTGGTTACACTGACCAGTACTTCCAATACTATGATGAGTAGGATTAGTGAGAGAGATCATCCTTGTTTTGTGCCAGTATTTAAATGGAATGCTTCCAGCTTTTCCCTATTAAGTATTATGTTGACTGTGGGTTTTTCATAGATGATTTTTATTATTTTGAGGTATGTTTCTTCAAATCCTAACTCATTGAGAGTTTTTAACATGAAGGGGTATTGAATTTTATCAGAAGCCTTTCTGCGACTGTTGAGTTTTTGTCTTTAGTTCTCTTTATGTGATAAACCACATTTGTTGATTTACATATGTTAAACTAATCTTGCATCCAAAGGATAAAGCCTACTTGATCATGGTGGATAAGCTTTTTGATGTTCTGCTTAATTCAGTTTGCCAGTACTCTCACTGAGGATATTTGCATCAATGTTCATCAAGGATATTGACCTGAAGTGTTTTGTTGTTGTTGTTGTTGTTGTTGTGTCTCTGCCAGGTTTTGGTATAAGGATGATGCTGGCCTCAAAGAATGAGATAGAGAGGGATTCCTCCTCCTTAGATTTTTAAAAATAGTTTCAGTGAGAATACTACCAGCTCTTCTTTGTACATTTGGTAGAATTCTTTTGTGAATCCATCTGGTACTGGGGTGTTTCGGTTGGTAGGCTATTACTGGTTCAATTTCAAAGTTCATCATTGCTCTGTTCAGGGCTTTAATTTCTTTCTGGCTCAAACGTGGGAGATACATGTAATCAGGAATTTATTTATGTATTCTCGATTTTTGCTTGTATACATAGAGGTGTTCATAATATTCTCTGATGGTTATTTGTATTTCTGTGGGGTTTGTGGCAATATCCCCTTTGTATTTTCTAGTTGTACTTTTTTGGTTCTTCCGTCTTTTCTTCTCTATTAGTCTATCTGGAGGTATATCTATTTTATTATTTAAAAAAAAAAACTCCTGCATTTGTTGATTTTTTTTTTTTTTGAATGGTTTTGTATCTCAGTGTCTTTCAGATCTTATTTTCATTATTTTTTGTCTTCTGCTGGCTTCGGAGTTTCTTTGCTCTTTGTTTTCTAGTTCTTTTAGTTGTGATATTAGGTTTTTAAATTGAGATCTTTATAATTTTGATGTGAGCACTCAGTGCTATATATTTCCCTCTTAATACTGTCTTAGCTTTGTCCTAGATATTCTGTTATGTTGAATCTTTGTTCTCATTAATTTCATAGAACTTCTTGATTTCTGCTTTAATTTCTTTATTTACTCCAAAATCGTTCAGGAGCAGGTTGTTTACTTTTCATGTAATTGTATAGCTTTTAGTGATTTTCTTAGTCTTGAACTCTATTTCTATTGCACTGTGGTCTGAGAGAGGGTTTAGTGTGATTTTGGTTCTTTTGCATTTGCTGAGGATTATTTTATGTCCAATTGTGTAGTCAATTTTAGAGTATGTATGATGCGCAGATGAGAAGTGTCGGGTGAAATTCACCTCCGATATTCAATGTGGGTTCTTTTCTATTTCCCTAAGCATCGGCTGGTCTGAGAAATAAAGGGAAAGAGTACAAAAGAGAGAGATTTTAAAGCTGAATGTCGAGGGGAGATATCACATGTCGGCAGGTTCCGTGATGCTCCCTGAGCCGTAAAACCAGCAAGTTTTTGTTAGCAATTTTCAAAGGGGAGGGAGTGCACGAATAGGATGTGGGTCGCAGAGATCACATGCTTTAAGGGCAACAAAAGATCACAAGGCAGGAGGTCAGGGTGAGATCACAACGTCAGGGTGAAACTAGAATCACTAATGAACTTCCATGTCCAGCTGTGCATGCACTGTCATTGATAAACAAGGTTCAAGAGCAGAGGACCAGTCTGACTATAATTTGTCAGCCTGGAATTTCGTAATCCTAGCAAGCCTAGGTGTGCTGCAGGAGACTAGGGTGTAATATTCCTTACTGGGGAAAGAATTCAGCGATATTTATCTTACCTATTTTCGGTAATAAGAGAAATATGGTTCTGTTCCACCCGGCCCACAGACAGTCAGACTTTAAAGTTATCTCCCTTGTTCCCTGAACATTGCTGTTATCCTGTTCTTTTTTCAAGGTGCCCAGATTTCATATTGTTCAAGCACATATGCTGTACAACCAATTTGTGCAGTTAACGCAATCATCACAGGGTCCTGAGGCAACATACATCCTCCTCAGCTTATAAAGATGACAGGATTAAGAGATTAAAGTAAAGACAGGCATAGGAAATCACAAGGGTGTTGATTGGGGAAGTGATACGTGTCCATGAAATGTTCACAATTTATGTTCAGAGATTGCAGTAAAGACAGGTGTAAGAAATTATAAAAGTATTAATTTGGGGAACTAATAAATGTCCATGAAATCTTCACAACTTATGTTCTTCTGCCATGGCTTCAGCTGGTCCCTCCATTCAGGGTCCCTGACTTCCCACAACAGAGAAGAATGTATATTCTATTGTTTTTGGATGGAGAGTTCTGTCATGTTCATTTGATCCCATGCTGAGTTCAGGTCCTGAATATCTTTGTTAATTTTCTGTCTCAATCAGTGATCTGTCTAATATTATCAGTGGGCTGTTAAAGTCTCCCACGATTATTATGTGGGAGTCTAAATCTCTTTGTAGGTTGCTAAGAACTTTTTTTTAAGAATCTAGGTACTCCTGTGTTGGGTGCATATATATTTAAAATAGTTAAGTCTTCTTGTTGAACTAAACACTTTACTGTTGTGTAATGCTCTTCTATGTCTGTTTTTATCTTTTTGAGTTTAGATTCTTTTTTCAGATATTAAGATGGCAACCCCTGCTTCTTTTTTTTTTCATTTGTTTTCTACTTTTTCCACCTCTTTGTTTTGAGCCTATGGGTGTGAGATGGGTCTCTTGAAGACCACATACCATTGGATCTTGGTGCTTTATCCAGTTCACCACTCTGTGCTATTTAATTAGGTCATTTAGTCTATTTACATTCAAGGTTAGCATTGATATTTGTGAATTTGATTGTGTCATCAAGATGTTAGCTGGTTATTATGCAGACTTGTTTGTGTGGTTGCTTTATACTGTTAGTGTTCTATGTGTTTAAGTGTGCTTTTGTAGTGACTGTAGTGGTTTCTCCTTTCCCTTGTTAGTGCTTCTTTCAGGATCTCTTGTAAGGCAGGTCTCATGGTAAAGAATTCCCTTAGCATTTGCTTTTGTGAAAAGGATCTTATTTCTCCTTTGCTTTTGAAGCTTAGTTTGTCTTTGATATAAAATTATTGATTAGAATGTTTTTTATTTAGGAATGTTGAATATTTGCTCCTTAATTTCTTTGGGCTTGTAGAGTTTCTACTGAGAGGTGTGTTGTTAGTCTGATGGACTTCTCTTTGTAGGTGAAGTGAACTTTCTAGCTAGCTTTAACATTTTTTCTTTCATTTTGACTTTGGGGAATCTGAAGATTATGTGTGTTGGGAATGACCTTCTAATGAAGTATCTTACTGGAATTCTCTGCCTTTACTGCATTTGAATGTCAGCCTTTCTAGCCAGGTTGGGGAAGTTCTCATGGATGACATCCTGCAATATGTTTTCCAAGTTGTTTCCATTCTCTCCATCTCTTTCAGGGGCACCAATGAGTAGTATGTTTGATCTCTTTACATAATCCTGTATTTGTCAGAGGTTTTTGTTTGTTCCATTTCATTTTTTTCCTCTATGCTTGTCTGACTGTCTTATTTCAGAAAGCCAGTCTTTAAGCTCTGAGATTCCATCATCAGCTTGGTCTGCTCTGCTGTTAAAATTTGTGATTGCATTATGAAATTCATGTAGAATGTTTTTCAACACTATCAGGGTGATTACATTCTTTTCTACACTGAGTATTTTGTCTGTCAGCTCTTGTATCATTTTATTGTAATTCTTAGCTTCTTTGTATTGTGCTGAAACTGTAACATACTGCTGCACATCAGTATCTCCATTTCTATCCACATTTTGAAATCTATTTCTGTCATTTCAGCTATCTCAGCTCAGTTCAGCACCCTTCCTGGAGGGTTAGTGCAGCTGTTCATAGGAAAGAAGGCACTCTGGCTTTTTTAGTTGTCAGAGTTCTTGTTCTTGTGCTGATTCTTTCTCATCTTTGTGGGCTGATGTTCGTTTAATATTTGAAATTGCTATCCTTTGGACTTGTTTTCTTCTTTTTTGATGACTTTCAGGGTTTAATTGTGTAAGATGGATTCAGTCTGCTGGTTACATTTCTGGAAGACTTCAGGGGGCCAGAATTCAGCTCCCAACTCTTGGCTTATGTGTTCTAAACCTTGGGGACTTGTATCATGCCCTGATTTATTTCTCTGGCTCCTTGAGTTTAGGAACCCAGTGCACTAGGGGGAGCCAATGTGCTTCTGGACCGCTGGTCACTACACTCTGATGAGTGATGCTTTCCAAAGCATTTCATAGGGTGGTGGCAGTAAAATTCAGTGTTGTTCATATGTGCCAACAGTAGCGGCAGGGCGGCAAAATGCACACTCATGATCTGCATCAGGGTGGTAACGGATTCAAGGGCATTCGTCTCCCCATGGGCATTCACAGCAGTAGCAGTAAAGGCAGGATGGCCCTGCGATTGCAAGGAACCTCCATTGTCTACTATGTGAATGGTCACACAGGAGGTGATGTTAACAGGGGGTTGGGACACTTGCAGGTGCAGTTCTGTGTGCACCTTCTGTGACTTCTCAAGGTGGAGAACGGCCTACTGTTCTCGGTGCCTAGTTTCACTCAGGCACAGTGTTGCCACAATGGCGGCTTATTGGCTGGAGCAGGCATGGGATGTTCTGTGCCTGCTAAGGTCTTGACGCAATGGTGGGACAGGGGAATGGGGTGCACTTCAGGCAGCAGCAGAGCTAGGTCAGGGTACACACACACGTGTGTGCTGGTGTGGCAGGGAAGGTAAAACTCATGCATACACACACTGGCAAAGGGATGTGGAGGATTGCAGTGGGCCTGGAGAAAGCTGTAGTATGGGGAGTGATACGGCAGGCCGGTGCATGGCTGTGGTGCCGCCCCATTGGAGCTCTCTGCCAGTCAGGCACAATCCACCAGTGCAGGAGCTATGATGCAGAAACCCTGGGCACCCAAGGCTGCCCTGCAAGCAGGCATTACCAAGCTGGGGCCTCAGTAGAAGCCAGTACAACAAGGGATACTCAGGCCAGACTGGTTCTGTCTAATGGGCAAGACTGCTCAGCAGAATTTAGGTTTGACAGCTCTCCCAGTGCTAAAGTCTTCTATGGAAACAAGTTGAGCCTGTGAGAGATGGGCATCCCTGGCCATGCTCCACTACAGATGCTCCCACACTAAACCCTCTGGGCTCTGCACTGGCTGGAGTTCTGCCCCTACCATTTCTCTAAGCAGCTTTCTCTGCCAACTCAAGTGTCTGTAGCTGTAGAGGGGTCTATTTCTGCCAGGATTCTAGAGGTCTGTGGGGAGAGTGGGCTGCTCCTTGGCACTTCAAGTCATTGGCTGCCCCAGAGTCACTAGGAGCCCAGAATGAGTCCCTGTGTTTGGTAGCACCATGCAGGATTCCCAGCTTCCTCCCACTTCAGGCTAGCTTCTGTGTCTTTCCTCCATCCACTCTCCGAGCCTTCCCGTCTGAATATTTGTTAGGAGTACACCAGTCATCCCCATCCCTCTGTGGGAGCTGTTCCACCTGGCCAATTCTACTTAGCCATCTTGTTCAAACCCACCAGAAGACTCTATAAAAACATATGCTGAGTTATTATGGTAAGATCCTTGTTTCCAGCAATTCCACTTTTAGGCATTCAATAGAAATGATAACATATGTCCATATAAACACCTGTACACATATGCTCATTATAACTGTATTATAAGAGCCAAATACCTCAGCAGGCAGCCCCCAACCAGTACATGAGACAATTCAAACTCCCATTTTTTAATTTGATACATACTTTCTTTTTTCTTTTCTTTTCTTTTTTTTTTTTGGTGGGGGCGGGGATGGAGTCTCACTCTGTCCCCCAGGCTGGAGTGCAGTGGCATAATCTCGGCTCACTGCAACCTCCACCTCTTGGGTTCAAGCAATTCTCTGCCTCAGCCTCCTGAATAGCTGGGATTGCAGGCGCCCGCCACCACACCCGGCTCACTTTTTTGTATTTTTAGTAGAGATGGGGTTTCACCATTTTGGCAAGGTTGGTATTGAACTCTTGACCTCGTGATCCACCCGCCTCGGCCTCCCAAAGTGCTGAGATTACAGGCGTGAGCCACTGCGCCCAGCTTGATACACACTTTCATTGAAATGTTGGTAAAATAAATGTGGTGTCTTTAGTGGGATAAAAATTTCACACAATTTTTAGATACGTATGTATATATATGTGTATACACACACACACACACAAATACACACACATATATTCATACTTATACATATATACTTTATATGTATACATAAAAGATCTTGACAAAATCAGTCAAAATTGACATAAGAAGTCTATTTTGTTCATTTATTTTCAGGATCTATAAATCGTTTTACTGAAATTCAACAAATAACGCAACAGTCTTTCTAGGCTGGGGGCCACTCTCTGCAAGCCATTTTCCACACTCTAGAAGCATAGATCTTGCACAGTATTTTTTTTTTAAAGTTACCTCTATATAGAAATCAGACTCTGCCACGACACCATCATGAACTATTTACAAACCTTCACATTGTAGTATTCCTTTTAATGCTTTTTCCCTCCTTTCTTTTCATACCCAGCAGCTCCAGTACTTTTCCTTGACTCATTCTGAAGGGGTACAGGTTACTGTAGGGGAAGGGGTGGTAGGCTACTCATAGTTACTGGCACCAGCCTTAGGATGTTGTCCCTTACCACAAGGTGGTGAATAGTCCCCTCCCAATTGAGCTAATTATTTCTTTTTCTTTTTTTTTTAATGGAAGCTGTTGAGAAATGTTTCCAGGTTTGTGGGTATGATGCAAAAAAAAAAGAGTATAGCAGAACAATGAGAAATTGTATATCAAAGCAAGGTAACTGGTATTATTGTGTCAAACAAAATTTTCTTAGTAAACGGGTATTGTCTTTGTGGTAAGCATGTGGCATTAACAATGAGAAAGGGCAAGTTAAAATATGTAATTAGTTATTGAACCAAAGTATGAACAATGTGTCCACACAAATTTAAGGGATAGATTATCTGTACTATGCAATTTTGTTCCTTAAGTGTAAAGAACACAAAGATGATAAAAATATTAATCTTTGTAACCATTAAAATCATGCTGTTAGTGGCTTCTTTTAGAAATAATGGACGATCTGGTAATCGTGGCCTTGTATTTTCGAATGGAAATAATTAACTGCAGCAGAACAGCAGTGGCATTTTGGAAATAAAACCATGATCTTTGTAGTAAAATATAGTTTAGCATTATTTCCACCACTCCTTATTACGTTTCTGACACTGAAAGATTTTTAAATCATTTTTCGGCATAGTATCATGATCCAAGTAAAATAAAAAGATGCTGCTGATAAAAGTTAAGTAATTATTTGGAGGATGAACTAAATATTAGAAAAAGAATCAATTTGAAGTTTTCACAAGCAGGAAAAAACTGCAAGAAGTAATTGCTAACTTTCAAGATAGCAATATATTATGGATCACAAAAGCACTGCAAATTTTTTTAAAACTGTCCATTCAACGTTTGCTATAAATTATAATAGTCACATGATTATTTCTGAGTCTTCATACGTCAATGACCATTTCATATAATGCTTTCAGGGTATAGAAACATAGAAAATACAGTGTGTTCATGAAAAGATTGTGTTATTTTATTGTGGAAGAAACCATGGGAATGTTTAGCTATTTGTCCCTTGAGTATGAGTTTCTTTCTATCCTTCAAGCAAAGTGTTTATATTAACTTTGTCCTACCAACAATTTCTATCTCTTGTTGTTCATTGATATATCATGTTTCTAATTTGAGAAGAATTAATATGCAGTATTCATTCAGTATATGGAATATTTCATGTTATTATTGTTCCTTATCATTGAATATCTCTTGTAATGTTCCTGGGCTGAACAGCTAGGGTAGTAGTGAAATAAAAATTGGCTAATTACTAACAGCTCAGATGGTTGAAACTCATGGTTGAGATGATTATCTGTGTATAATTGTGTGCTCTCCTTGGACCTCCTTCTGTAGGTAATTGAAAATCTGCTATGTGATTTCTTAAGCATAAATACTATATGCAGCTGTTAAAATCATGTTGCCAAACTTCATCTTTTTTTTCTTGCTCTTGAAAGGGAATGCTAGTAGAATAGGTTTGTTGTAATGTAACTCAGTTCAGTTGTTTAAGTGTTTTTTTTTTCAGATGTAAGCTGTTTAGGTGAATTCTGAAGCTAGATGACTCAAAAGTAGATTTTTATAATACCATGTCAAAATTACTGAATACCTGCTTTAAAGCAAAAGAACATACTGCATCGTGTTTTAGAAAAAAACTTTTGAAACAATAAGTACTCTGAGCATCTAAGAGGACAGTTTAAGCAAATTTTTTTTTACTTTAAAAATTTATGCAAAATGTCAAAACACAGCTGCTTTTCCTCAGAGATTGAATACTATTTGGCTGTGTATTCCTTGGCAAGTTATATAAGATTGGGTTTCCTTGAACCATTAGGATTTAATGACAGCTTCTTTATACCACATTCACTTTAGGGAACAGAATCCCTCGAAAGTACAGAATTTGGGAATGCCAGGAAATCATCTTTCCTTAAATATAGCTACCAATTGATGAACCCAGATCTTTCTGTTATATCATCAGTACTTTATCAAGCTCAAATTACACTAATTACTGTTCAAATCATCCTAAAAGGAGACACTGGCTGTCAATTAAATAAACCATTAGGTTTAACGTAAAATGATTTACATGGGCACGATTAATCAGTTTTCATCTTATCACTGAGCTCTACCTGATTTCTAGAGCCATTTTGCCAAAGTAATTGGTGGATTTTATTATGAAGACTGGACAACTCCACTTTTAGTTTTATGTGTTATTTTATTTAAACAGTGTTAAAATGCATAGATATAACTAGGAGAAGGTTAATAGAGACAATATAGAATTCTTAATGGATGAATAAAGTACAGAAAAATGTATAATAATCTCAGATTCAAATTTAGAAGTGTTAAGAAAATTATAGGTTAATGAAAAACTAATACATAATACAACTTTGCATTCTTAGCTATATTTACAATGGAAAAATTATGTGAGGCCATGGGATAATACTGCTGGAATTTTTAATATGATTACTTTTATTCTTTTAATACCTATTTTCTAATTGTCTATACAATGTGTACAGGGCACCAGGTTTATAAAAAGAAAATATACAGTTCATATGTATTAGTCAAAATACATGCATATGTCATCGTAGCAGATAAACCCACTAAACTGCAAGAGATGGAAAAACGATCCCCTGTGTTCCCAGAAATAGAGGAAAACGGAATATACGTGGCCACAGAAGTTCATGCAGGATTGACCTCTTGTTGTTAACAAACGTGTGGTTCTTTCTCCTTCCCTCATGTAGAACACACACTATTCATGTTAAACTCCATGCTTTATAGGTAATGTATGTTGTCAATATCATGAATAGGTTCTTGGAAACTGCAACATTAAGTGAAACAACATACAGCAGGTCCTTGAATAACATAATGGTGAAGAGAAAAAAAACAGTTTTGTTATATACATTGTTTCATTTAATGTAGCTGTTTCCATGAACCTATCAAAGACATAAAGTGAGGACTTACTGTAATAGTCTTGTAACCACCCAACAGATTCACCTTGCCCACTGTCTAGACGGAGCTGATTTATTAAGACAGGGGAGCTGCAAGAGAGAGAGAGTAATTCACACAGAGCCAGCTGTGTAGGAAACCGAAGTTTTATTATTACTGAAATCAGTCTCCCTGAGAATTCAGGGACTGGAGTTTTTGAAGATAATTTGACAGGAGTTCTGGCTGGTTAGGTTGGAGATGAAATCTTAGGGAGTCGAAGCTGTCCTCTTGACCTGAGTCAGTTCCTGGATGAGTGGCCACAAGACTAGACAAGCTAGTTGATTAATCTGGATAGTGTTTGCTGGTACATTGAAGGCAACGTCTGCAAAATACGTTAAGCGGTGATCTTACATTTCACAATAGGGATGTTATCTCCAGGAGCAATCTGGGGAGGTTAAGAATCTTGCATCCTCCAGCTGCGTGATTCCTAAACCATAATTTCTAATTTTGTGACTAATTTGTTAGTCTTGCAAAGGCAGTGTAGTACTCAGGCAGGAAGGGAATCTGTTTTGGAAAAGGGCTACTATTGTCTTTGTTTCAAAGCTAAACCATAAACTAAGTTTCTCCCAAAGATAGTTTGGCCTACACCCCAAGAATGAAGACAGACAACTTTGAGGTTCGAAGCAAGGTGGAGTCAGTTAGGTCATACCTCTTTCACTGTAAAAATTGTCTCAGTTATAATTTTTACAAAAGCAGTTCTGATATCTTTATGGTACAAAATTAGTAGAATGCTGTGGTCTTGAAAATAAAGAATCAACATTATTATGTCAATTTTCCTTGAGTTACCTAAATGTAAGACTATTCCAATAAAAATACCATCAAGCATTTTTGAACCTAGGTTTTAGGATTCATTTGATAAAACCAACAAGTAAGAATACTTAGGAGGACCTTGAAAAATAGCAATGTTGATAGGAGGGTAAATCCTACCAAATGTCAAAATATATTATCATGTTTATTTTATTAAATCAGTGGAGTATTTGCATATACATAGATACATGGATCAGTGGACCAGAAAAAAAAGTCAAGTAATAAAAAAAAAAGTTATATATGACAAATATGACATCTCGCAACAGTTGAGAGAAAAGATGGGCTTTTTAAATTAGTGGTGTTGGAACTACACAACAGCAAAACACAAAAGTCAAAATTTGATCTGTTCCTCACACCATACACCCTGATGTGTTTCAAGTAGATCAGAGATTGAAAAGTTAAATGAAACACAATACCAGTAGTAGAAGGCAAAGATGCTTTAATCTATTACCTATGAGAAATGACGATTTTCCTCTTAAAATTCAGATACTGTAAGAGAAAATACTAATAAATTTGATAACATTTAAAAAATCTTTTGTCAGAAAGAAAACACCATCAGCAAAAAAATAAAAAATAAAAATAAAAATCATGTAAGTTATATAACAGAAAAATAGTTAATATCAATAATATACAAAGAGCTTGTAAAAAAAGGAGAAGAAAATAGCAGCGGCTTTATAGGAAAATGGGCATAAGATAAGAGCATATTAGCCACAGCTAAACATATGAAAATGTATACAACCTCACAAAATATATTAACATTAAAATTACATGGTGATTCCATTTCTCAGTTATCAGATTATTAACAATTCTAAAGCTTGACACAAATCAAAACTTGGCCTTACATTTTTTAATGGAAATAATTAACTGCAACAGAGCAGCAGTGGCATTTTGGAAATGAAACCATGATCTTTGTAGTAAAATATAGTTTAGCAAAATTTCCACCACTCCTTATTACATTTCTGACACTGAAAGATTTTTAAATCACTCTTTGGCATAGTATCATGATCCAATTAAAATAAAAAGATGCTGCTGATAAAAGTTAAGTAATTATTTGGAGGATGAACTAAATATTAGAAAAAGAATCAATTTGAAGTTTTCACAAGCAGGAAAAAACTGCAAGAAGTAATTGCTAACTTTCAAGATAGCCATGTATTATAGATCACAGAAACACTACAAATTTTTTTAAAACTGTCCATTCAACATTTCCTATTAATTATAATAGTCACATGATTATTTCTGAGTCTTCATATGTCAATGACCATTTCATATAATGCTTTCAGGGTATAGAAACATAGAAAATACAGTGTGTTCAGGAAAAGATTGCATTATTTTATTGTGGAAGAAATTATGGGAATGTTTAGCTGTTTGTCCCTTGAGTATGCTGCTCCATCCCACATAAGCTCCTTTCTATCCTTCAAGCAAAGTGTTTATATTAACTTTGTCCTATCAACAATTTCTATCTCTTGTTGTTCATTGATATATCATGTTTCTCATTTAAGAAGAATTAATATGCAATATTCATTCAGTATATGGAATATTTCAAGTTATTAATAATTCACAGTTGTTCCTCATTATTGAATATCTCTTGCAGTGTTCCTGGGGAGAACAGTCAGGGTAGTAGTGAAATAAAAATTGGCCAATTACTAACAGCTCAGATGGTTGAAACTCATGGTTGAGATGATTATCTGTGTAGCTTAATTGTGTGCTCTCCTTGGACCTCCTTCTGTGGGTAATTGAAAATCTGCTATGTGATTTCTTTAGCATAAATACTATATGCAGCTGTTAAATCACGTTGCCAAACTTCATTTTTTTCCTTGCTCTTAAAGGAGAATGCTAGTAGAAGAGGTTTGTTGTAATGTAACTCAGTTCAGTTGTGTAAGTGTGCTTTTCAGATGTAAACTGTTTAGGTGATTTCTGAAGCTAGGTGACTGAAAAGTAGATTTTTATAATACCATGTCAAAATTATTGAATATCTGCTTTAAAGCAAAAGAACATACTGCATCGTGTTTTAGAAAAAAAACAAAAACAAAAACAAAAACAAAAAAACTTTTGAAACAATAAGTACTCTGAGCATCTAAAAGGACAGTTTAAGCAAATATTTTTTGTTTTACTTTAAAAGTATATGCAAAACGTCAAAAAACAGCTGTTTTCCCTCAGAGATTGAATACTATTTGGCTGTGTATTCCTTAGCAAGTTATATAACATTGGGTTTCCTTGAATTATTAGGATTTAATGACAGCTTCTTTATACCACATTCACTTTAGGGAACAGAATCCCTCGAAAGTACAGAATTTGGGAATGCCAGGAAATCATCTTTCCTTAAATATAGCTACCAATTGATGAACCCAGATCTTTCTGTTATATCATCAGTACTTTATCAACTCAAATTACACTAAATTACTGTTCAAATCATCCTAAAAGGAGACACTGGCTGTCAGTTAAATAAACCATTAGGTTTAACGTAAAATGAGTCACATGGGCACGATTAATCAGTTTTCATCTTATTGCTGAGCTCTATCTGATTTCTAGACCCATTTTACCAAAGTAATTGATGGATTTTATTATGAAGACTGGACAATTCCACTTTTAGTTTTATGTATTATTTTATTTAAACAGTGTTAAAATACATAGATATGACTAGGAGGAGATTAATAGAGACAATATAGCATTCCTAATGGATGAATAAAGTACAGAAAAATGTATAATAATCTCAAATGCAAATTTAGAAGAGTTATTTTCTTAACAGAGACCAAAATTCAGATTCTGTAAGAGAAAATAGTAATACATTTGATAACATTTAATTAAAAAATCTTTTGTCAGAAAGAAAACACCATCAGCAAAAAAAAATGAAAAAAATTATGTAAGTTATATAACAGAAAAATAGTGTCAGTAATATACAAAGAGCTTGTAAAAAAAAGAGAAGAAAACATCAATAGCCTTATAGAAAATAGGCATAAGATAAGAGCATATTAGCCACAGCTTAAACATATAAAAATGTATATAACCTCACAGAATACACTAACATTAAAATTACATGGTCATTCCATTTCTCACTTATTAGATTGTTAACAATTCAAAAGCCTGACCACGTAGTTTTGTTTGTTTGTTTGTTTGTTTGGCAAAGCTGTGGAAAAAATAGGCAATCCGAACTACAAAAGGGTACAACCACTTTGGAGTAGAATTTGTCAAGATGTAACAAAAAGAGTCTGACTCAATTTTTTGTAATGGACAGCAGACAACTTTTAAGCCTCACCACTCCCACTTGCCCTTCCACACACATCTGGGCAAGCTGATGAGTAAGCCTCGATGCTCTTACCTTTGGTGTCAGTAGGAAGTTCAAAACACACAAGTGCTAGCCCCTACGCAATAATTCTTACCCTAACCCCACTCCCAGCTACCATAAAAAACAAATGGGTCTCCTTTCTCCAGTTTCTTAAGCCATCCTTATTCATGTTTGAGACATTGCCCTGTTCTTGTCAGAAAAACTCATTGTGTGAGTAATAGAACTTTTTATACCATCTTGGTGCATATGTGGCACCATCAGCCTTGATATCCAAACCAAATTTTGGGTGAGAGTCCATCACATTTTTGTGGGACGGCTGTGATAAGGTTGTCTAGAGGGATAGAGCTAATAGGATATATGTATATATGAAAGGGAGTTTATTAGGAGACATGACTCACACAATAACAAGGTGAAGTCCCACAATAGGCTATCTGCAAGTTGAGCAGCAAGGAAGCCAGTAGTGGCCAACTCCAAGTCCCAAAAATCTCAAAAGTTGGGAAGCTAACAGTGCAGCCTTCAGTCTGTGTCTGAAGGTCCGAGAGCCCCTGTCAAGACGCTAGTGTAAGTTCAAGAGTCCAAAAGCCAACTAACTTGGACTCTCATGTTTAAGGGTGGCAAGCATCCAGCACAAAAGAAAGATGAAGGCTGGGAGACTCAGCAAGTCAGCTTCTTCCACCTTCTCCTGATGTTTCTAGCCACACTGGCAGGCAATTGAATGGTGCCCACCCACATTGTGGGTGTGTCTTCCTAAGAGTGAGTCTTGCTCTCCCAGCCCACTGATGCAAATGTTAATTTTCCTGGCAACACCCGGAAACAATACTTTGCATCCTTCAGTGCAATCAAGTTGACACTTAATATTAACCATCACAATGGCCAAACACATTTATTTACTTTTGCCTCAGAGTCCACTTGTAAGAATCCATCTCAAAGTCATCTAGCAAAAAAATATAAAAATATGGGCGGTCCCGGCTTCTGTGGGGCGTTGCCCGGTGGCTCTGGCCCCGTGGCTCTGGCCCCGTGGGACCATTGGCGCAGCCCGCCGGCCCCTGAGCTCCAGTAGCCCGCCGCTGCAGGAGCTGTTCGCCCGGGGCGGGCCCTTGCGGACCTTCCTCGAGCGCCAGGCGGGATCTGAAGCCCATTTGAAGGTCAGGAGGCCGGCGTTGGCAGCAGTGATCAAACTGCTGAACAAGAAGGAGCAGGAGCTGCGGGAGACCGAGCCCTTGCTGCACGATGAGAATGAAGATTTAAGGAAACTTGCAGAGAATGAAATAACTCTGTTTCAAAAAGAAATAACTCAGCTGAAGCATCAGATTATTTTACTTTTGGTTCCCTCAGAAGAAACAGATGAAGATGATTTGATCCTGGAAGTAACTGCAGGAGTTGGAGGTCAGGAGGCAATGTTGTTTACTTCAGAGATATTTGATATGTATCAACAATATGCTGCATTTAAAAGACGACATTTTGAAACCCTGGAATATTTTCCAAGTGAAATAGGTGGCCTTAGACGTGTATCTGCCAGCATTGGGGGTTCAGAAGCCTATAGGCACACGAAATTTGAAGGAGGTGTGCACAGAGTACAAAGAGTGCCAAAGACAGAAAAGCAAGGCCGCATCCATACTAGCACCATGACTGTAGCGATATTACCCCAGCCTACTGAGATTAATCTCGTGATTAAGCCGAAAGATTTGAGAATTGACACTAAGTGAGCCAGTGGAGCTGGGGGCCAGCATGTGAATACCACAGACAGTGCTGTCCGGATAGTTCATCTTCCAACAGGTGTTGTTTCTGAATGTCAACAAGAGAGATCTCAACTGAAAAATAGAGAGCTGGCTATGACAAAGTTACGGGCAAAACTGTACAGCATGCATCTAGAAAAGGAAACAAATAAAAGACAATGCTAGAAAACTTCAGATCGGAAGTAAAGGAAGATCAGAGAAAATAAGAACATATAATTTGCCACAGAACCAGGTCACAGATCACAGAATAAGCAAGACACTGCATGATCTTGAAACTTTTATGCAAGGAGATTATCTACTGGGTAAACTTGTACAGTCATTGAAGGAATACGCCGATTATGAATCTTTAGTAGAAATTATTTCCCAAAAAGTTTTAAGTTGATTTGTTATTTATAGACTTTCGTAGCTTAGAAAAATTCTACAGCATATCCACATAGGGTGAAAATACCCTTATTCTCTTAAAAACCATGAGTTAACACAGTTGGAGATAATATGTGTATTTTGAAGTCATAGATAATTTACACAGATCTTTCTCAATGCATTAGCAAAAATCATACAATATACAGATGGTCCTCGATTTACATTGTGGTTAATTCCCAGTAAACCCATCATAAGTTAAAAATGCATATAACGTTAGCAACATAGCAGCCTCCTACTTAATGACAGCTTGATGTAACAATTTTCCAATGTTACCATGGTATGAAAGAGGCATGATTTGTAAGTCCTAAGGAGCTCCTCAGCTTGAAATGGGGCTGCATCCCCATAAACCCATCATAAAGTCAAAAAATCCTAAAACCATCATAAGTCGGTGACCACCTGCAATCATGATGTAGTGGTAAATCTTGGACACTTCCTTACAATAAGGAGACAAAGGAAAATCATCCTTTGTCCTGTTCTGTGTAAGTATTTAATGAATGATCAAAAATTCAGTTTAAATATTATGAAAAACTTTAAACATAAAAGAGTAGAAATATGACAGTAAATACTGTATCCTGATATCTAGTCAGGAGACAGAAACCATACCATTAACTTGAACAGGGATAATTTCAATATAAAAAACTGTTAACTGATAACGGTATTAGCTTTTAAGAGGGATGAAAGAGAGCTACGATGTTCTAGGACTGAGAGTACACGAGTTAAGAATACCCTTGAAAGGGGCTCCCCTTACCCATGGTGAAGTCAGGCCTAATGGAGAGAGAGTGGCTGTAGCCTACTCAGTGATGGGGAAATTCCCTGTCTTGCCTTAGGCCAGAGCTGGTGTACAGCTGGTGGGTCAGGTCTTACAAGCAAAGAACCTCACACCCTCTACTGGTAAGCCAGAAGCCTCTTGCTAGGGTGTGAGCAAAACTTGGACAGGAACTCTCAATAGATGTTTGTGTTTGTCAAGATTCTCCAGACAAACTCCCTTAAAAGGATTGGCTTGTGTGATTATTATTAAGTCTAACAAGTCCAAAAGCTGGAGTGTGAGGCAGGAGGCTGGAGACCCAGGAAAGCTGATGGTGCAGGTCCAGTCCAATGGTATCTGTTGGAGGATTCTCTTGTTCTTGGAAGAGGACAGTCGTTTTTTCTCTTCAGACCTTCACCTGACTGGATCAAGCCCAGTAACACTGAGGAGGGCAGTCTGCATTACTCAAAGTTCACTGATTTAAATGTCAATCTCATGTAAAAACACCCTCACAGAAACACCTAGCATAATGTTGACCTTATAATTGGAAAATCAGAGCAGAAGTTAAATCTCTTAAAAAAAAAAGTATGACCCAGTAGCTAGGCACCCTGTGGCCCAGTCAAGTTGACACAAAATTAACTGTCACAGTATCATCTTAGAAGCAAGAGAAGCCCCTTTATTCTGCAGTGCCCCTCTACCAATACCTACTGACAAAGAACATGGTGCTATCTGGCATGGGAGAAATGTTCAGTTTGCTATGGCTTGAATGTGTCCCCTCAAATTCAAGTGTTGCCAATGTGACAGCATCAAGAGGTGGGCCCTTTAAGAGATCACTAGGCCATGAGGGATTCTCTCAGGACTGGGATGAAGGCCCTTAATAAAAGAGGCTTCAGGGAGCATCCTGCTAGCTTGCCTTCTGTATGTGAGGACACAGCAAGAAAGCCCTAGTCACAAGTGCCAGCTCCTTGATCTTAGACTTCCCATCCTCCAGAACTGTGAGAAATACATTTCTGTTCTTTACAAATTAAAAAAAATACATAAAAATATGTATCCACATAATTATTTCTTACAGCACTGATTTTGTCATTGCAAACAACTGGAAACAATCTGAATGTCCAGTAATAGGGGACTGTTTAAGAAAATGATTGAGCAGCCAAACAATTAAATACTGTACAAGTGTAAAAAGAAATAAGGAAGACCTCTGTATGCTATTATGGAGTGACATCAAAACACGTTATGAAGTGAGAAAGGGCACATGTATAACAATTTGTATGGTATGCTAACTTGCACTTAAATAAGAAAAATTGATATATCTATATTTATACATATTTATTTTTTTCTTTACAAAAAAATAAGGTAATACTAAAACAAATTAGCAAAAAGTTCACCTAAATAAAAAGTGGTAGGGACAGGGTGTAGGGGAAGGAAATGGAAGACAGATTACCATGCTTATAAATTTGACTTTGGTAGTATATAACTGTCTTACATATTATAAACAAAATGAAATCAAAATGAAAAATCAATACTTAAAAAAACAAAAATTATACCATCTGAACTGTGTATCTTGTCGGAGGCCTACACTCACATAATTATTTCAAATGACTTTAAATGAGTTAACTATGTGTCCTTAGTAGGGATTAGCCTAAGGACAAAAGAAAATGCAAAGAAACATTAAACTGACTTATGATTATATTTTACTAACAATATTGATCATTTTATTCTGAAGATTTGTGTAGATATTGCCAGAGAAAGCAAATAAATATTTGTGTTAATGTCATTGGAAGCTAAGGCTTTCAGTATAATTAAACAGATACTTAATACTCTGAACTCCTAATTTTAAAGGGAAAATATCAGTAAGAATTTATGATATAAATTCTAAAATCTGTAAATCTGTTTTCTTGATTTGCACTAAAAAAAAAAAGACAAACATATATGTGATGAGTTGTCCAAATTTGCAATGATGAACTCTATGATTTTTCCAATTAAGGCAACCAGAGATTCTTGGAGAAATAATAATAAAAAAAAGGGAGGGTGGTAAACAAAATGTGCAAAATGAGCCTGGAGCATGTTGTCATGCCAGAAAACAGGGAATCTATAAAAAGAAATGATTTGCATCATGTAAAAAGGATTCAGATGCCTAAAGAGTTTCCTGCTAGCCAAAGTTCAGATAATATGAACATCAAAAGTAGTAATAACTGCAGTGGTAAAAACACATTGCAAATTCATGAATTAATTATGTTGAGTTAAAAAAAAAACTTCAGTTTGCAGGTTTCTGTGGAACCAGTTTTGGAAACTGGCAAATGAAGGAAAGAGTCCGGCAGTTTTCCTGCTTCTCTTGTACAAATTGTTCTCAGGGTAGCCAAATAGTGCAAAAAGTTTTTAAAAATTACTTTTGCTAACAAATAACAAATTGAAAGAATTAGTATATTCCCATTTTGCAAAGTCTAGTGAAATCACAGATTTGAGAAATGATCATAAATGAATGCTGAAACTATTATGTGAAAAGCTGATGGATAATTTCATAATGAATTGATGAATGAAGCTGACACACTTGACTTACTGATCAAACTTTTATCAGTGTAAAAGGAGACAACAGGACATTATGAATCTTTGTATATGATTCTATGGAAAGTTAAACCCACTATATATGAATTTTCATTACCAAACAATTGTACCCGAGAACCACAATCTGTATGACATATGGGAGATAGATCAACATATTAAATGGTATCATGAAAATACAATCTATGAAATCTTGAGTGTGTAGAACTATAGTAGTAGGTTTTAAACTTCAACGTGCATCAGCAGATTGCTGGACTCTTAACTCTAGAGTTTCAGGTTCAATAGGTTTGGGGCGTTCCCTGAGAACTTACATTTCTGACAAGTTCCCAGATGATGCTGATCCCTGCTGATCTCAGGACTACCAGTGGCCTTTTCCAACAAATACAGTGAATATATAGAGTAAAATACACTTAGGAAACACTCCAGGAATATGGCATATACAGATCCTCTTTGGATTCTGATTTGAAAAAAGTCTGTAATAAATGTTCATGAAGAAATTGGAGAAATAGGCTCAGTGATACTTTATTGTAGAAATTATTATTAAATGTTAATATGTGATAAACATGTTTTCTGTGTTTTCTTTAGGTGTGAATTTTAGAGATATATACTAGAACATTATTGGCTAAATGATACTAAAGATGTTGAATACGTGGTGTTGTATATAGTATTCTCTATATGTTCAAAATTTTCTAAAATAAAAATGGATTTATAAAGCCAGAATGTAAATCTATTTTCATTGTCATTTCTAAAAACCCAGAAGGTTTCTGGATATTATAAAGACATTCAATATAGATATAGTTGTGTCAATTTTATAGTATTTATTTTCAGATGAGAGTTTTGTTATAGTTAATAAAAGAGGCTTTCCTATTGAGAACTCAGAACTATTTTGGAACCTAAAAATAAATGTGATTCCCAGCAGCTGCAAGTTTTGATATTCAACAAGCTAATAATTTTTAAGTTAAATATAATGAGCTATTGTTCAGCAAAAGAATGTGTTTTTTCCTTTTAACTTCTAACAAATTGTGTATCTAATGTATAAATAGTATAGAAAAATATGGGATAATGTAAAAATATAGGGACATTGTGGCTAAAGAATTAAAATCACTTTCAAAATAAACATATTCTCATGGCAAAAAAATCAGTAGCTAAAGCACCAGTTCTTTTCAAGTTATATTCTCAAACATTATATAAATTATAAAAATATTATGGATTACACTATGCTGTGTGTTTTCATGTTATTATTTGTTATATATTTATATAGTACATATTTATTTTAGTTTTATTATATATAATATAGCATATATATATCACATATATATATAGAGAGAGAGAGAGAGAAAGAGAGAGAGAGAGAGAGAGAGAGAGACTTTGTGAACCTCCCTTCTCTCCCTCAATTTAATGGGGACTGTTTTGAGATGAGGCTGTTAGTATGGTCTCTTGGAAGGCCACACACTTAATGGGACTTTTGTTCTGAGTACTTTATTAAATTAAAAGGTTTTATTAGGTGCCACACTCTTAAGCAAACTTTCCCCAGAGGAAATTTAAATCAGATTAAAAGTTTCGGCCGGGCGCGGTGGCTCAAGCCTGTAATCCCAGCACTTTGGGAGGCCGAGACGGGCGGATCACGAGGTCAGGAGATCGAGACCATCTTGGCTAACACAGCAAAACCCCGTCTCTACTAAAAATACAAAAACTAGCCAGGCGAGGTGGCGGGCGCCTGTAGTCCCAGCTACTCGGGAGGCTGAGGCAGGAGAATGACGTAAACCCGGGAGGCGGAGCTTGCAGTGAGCTGAGATCCGGCCACTGCGCTCCAGTCCCGGAGACAGAGCAAGGCTCCGCCTCAAAAAAAAAAAAAAAAAGTTTTATTGGGCATTCATTCCTTAAAGTCTTATCACTCTTGTCTTTTACATTTGGAGCTCAGAAGTAGTCTTTTAAACACTGGAATTTCTGGACTTTTCTATTTCCATTATTATTATTATTTGCTTTGAAACTAACCAATTATTTTTAGAGTTCTTCTTTTGCTTATAATACTATGCCAAACACAACAAATAACAACGAACACAATTACCATTAGGTTGATGCAAAAGTAATTGAGATTTTTGCAATGAAATTGTTACAAAAACACAATTCCTTTTGCACCAACCTAATAACATTTTCATTTTCTACTTTGCTTTCTAACTTTTTTTGACTACAAGTACATTTGTTCCATGTTATGATGAATAATTTGTGAAACATGACAGTTATTCCAAATGTCTTGTCGCTGTATACTATGGTTACCATCCTTCCCAGCTATATTAAAATGTTTTATTTTATTTTACTGTTTCCACATCTATGATCAAAGTAAGGTTAACTTTTTTTTTATTCATCGTAGTAGGTTGGGCTATGCTGCAGTTACAGAGGCTGGCAAATTTCGGAGGCTCTGCACAATCACCCAGGGACAGAGGCTGATAGACTTTTCACTCTCTTGAAGCTACACCATTTAGAATGTGTGTATGTGATAACCAGTCAGGGGAAGAAAAGACTGGAACTGATTTTTTTAAACCAATTAGCCTAAACTGTGGCACCATCTGCAGCCTAATTATAAAGGAAAGTATAATTGTCCTGTGTACCTGAAGGGGGAAAAAACTCCATTAGACATTAGTGCACACTAGAAATCCATACCACACCCTGACCTAAAACACCATGAATCAGATAGGCAAACCCCATATTACAATACAGAGCAGTAACTGATATGATAAAAGTATGCAGTGTGCTAGAAAACACGGTGAGTGGTATAGAGGTATTCTCGTGGTTTTGTCTCTTCCGTCCTTGTATTAGTCCATTCTCTCATTGCTCTAAAGATCTGAGACTGGGTAATTTACAAAAAATAGAGATTTAATTGGCTTATGGATCCACAGCCTGTACAGAAAGCATGGTGGCATCAGCTTTTGGGGAGGCCTCAGGGAACTTACAATCATGATAGAAGGTGAAGGGGGAGGCAGCCCTTCACATGGCTGGAGATACAGGAAGAGAGAGAAGGGGAAGTGCCACACACTTTTAAACAACCAGACATTGTGAGAATTCACTTACTATCATGAGAGCAGCACCAAGAAGAAATCTGCCCCCATGATTTGATCAACACCCACCAGCCTTGATTTAATCACCACCCACCAGGCCCCATCTCCAACATGGAGGATTTTGTTTTGTTTTGTTTTGAAATGGAGTGTCACTCTGTCACCTAGGCTGGAGTTCAGTGGTGCGATCTCGGCTCACTGCAACCTCTGTTTACCAGGTTCAAGTGATTCTCCTGCCTCAGCCTCCTGAGTAGCTGGAACTATAGGCGTTCGCTACTAGGCCCAGCTAATTTTTGCCTTTTTAGTAGAAACAGAGTTTCACCATTTTGGTCAGGGTGGTCTCAAACTCCTGACCTCAAGTGATCTGCCTGCCTCGACCTCCCAAAGTGCTGGGATTACAGGCTTGAGCCACTGTGCTGGGCCAACATTGGGGATTACAATTAGACGTAAGATTTGGGTGGGACACAGAGCCAAACCATATCATTCTGTCCCTGCCCCCTCCAAAATCTCATGTCTTTCTCACATTCCAAAATATAATCGTGCCTTTCAAACAGTCCCCAAAGTCTTAACTCATTTCAGCATTAGCTCAAAAGTCCAAAATCTCATCTGAGATAAGCCTAGTTCCTTGTACCTATGAGGCTGTAAAATAAAAAATAAGTTAGTTACTTCCAAGATACAATGAGGATACAGGCACTGAGTAAATATTCCCATTCCAAAAGGGAGAAATCGGCTAAAACAGAGGGGATATAGGCCCCATATGAGTCCCAAACACAGCAGGGCAGTCATTAAATCTTAAAGATCCAAAATAATCTCTTTAGACTCCATGTTCCTTATCTAGAACACACTGATGCAAGGAATTATTTGAATCTTCTCTCTCTCTCTTTTTTTTTTTTTTTACTTTGTTAGTCTATCAATCTTATCTTTAGTCTATGAATCCTGTTTGTTTTTTTCAGAAACAACTCAGTTTTATTGATCTTTTTAGGGATTATGGCATTTCAATTTTATTAAGTTCTCTGATTTTAGTTATTTCTTTTCTTCTGCTAGTTTTGGAGTTGATTTATTTCTTTTCTTCTAGTTTCTCTAGGTGCAATGTTAGATTATTAATTTGAGATCTTTCTAACTTTTTAATGAAGGCATTTAGCACTGTAAATCTTCCACTTAACATTGCTTTAGCTGCATCTCAAAGATGTGTTAATTTTTGTCTCTGTTTTCATTCATTTTATATTTGTTTTACTTCTGCCTTAATTTTGTTGTTCACCTGAGTTATTCAAGAATAAGTTGTTTATATTCCATGTATCTGTGTAGTTTTGAGAGATGTTCTTGATATTGATTTCTGTTTTTATTGCACTGCGGTCAAGAATGTGCTTGATATGATTTCAATATTTTAAGTTTTTGAGACTTGCTTTATAACCAAACAGGTGGTTATCTTAGAATATCTTCTGTATGCAGATGAAAATAATGCATATTCTGTAGTTATTGGCTGGAGTTCTGTAGATGTTTATTAGGTCCAGTTAGTCAAGTGTCAAATTTAATTTCAGAATTTCTTTATTATATTTCCACCTTGATGATCTGTCTAATGCTGTCAGTGGGGCGTTGAAGTCTCCCACTATTATTGTGTGTGTGTGTGTTTTGTGTTTAGGCTTTTTGTAAATTTAAAAAAAAAAAAATTCTTTTATGATTCAGGGTGCTCCAAGGCTGGGTACAGATATATTTAAGATAGTTAAGTATTCTTGCTGAATTAAAACCTTTGTAATTAAGTAATGTCTTTCTTCGTTGTTCTTAATTGTTGTTGATTTAAAGTCTGTTTTATCTGACATAACAGTAGTGACTCCTCCTCTTCTTTGTTTTTCATTTGCATGAAGATCTTTCTTCATTCCCTTTCTTTGAGCCTGTTGGTGTCATTACATGTGATATGGGTTTCATAAAGATAGCAGACAGTTAAGTCTTGTCTTTTAATCCAGCTTGCCACTCTATGCAATTTAAGTCAGGCATTTCAACCATTTCCATTCAGCGTTGATATTTACTTTTTAACTTTTATTTTAAGTTCAGGGGTACATTTGCAGGTTTGTTATATAGGTAAACTTGTGTCATAAAGATGTGTTCTACAGATTATTTCATCATCCAGGTATTAAAGCCAGTGATCATTACTGGTATTTCCTGATCCTCTCCCTCCTACCATCCTCTACTCTCCGTGTGTGTTGTTCCTCTCTATGTGTCCATGTGTTCTCATCAATTAGCTCCCACTTATAAGTGAGAACATGTGATATTTGTTTTTTTGTTCCTGTGTTAGTTTGCTAAGAATAATGGCCTCCAGCTCCATCCCTGTCCCTGCAAAGGGCATGATTTCATTCTTTTTTAATCCTATAAAATAAAACAAACAACAACAACAAAAACCCCATAGTATTCCATGGTATATACATTACACACTTTATTCAGTCTGTCATTGATGGACATTTAGGTTGATTCCATGTCTTTACTATTGTGAAGAGTGCCGCAGTGAACGTTTGCTTGCATGTGTCTTTATAATAGAACAACTTATATTCCCCTGGGTAGACGAAAGTAAAGATTAGAAATAATAGAAATCAGTGAAATTGAAAACAGGATACCAGCTAACAACATAATGACAGGTTCAATATCTCATAATCTTTATTTTGTTAGCTGGTTCCTGTTTTCAATTTCATTGATTTCTGCTCTGTTTATGATTTCTAATGTTGACTTTTCTTCTGCATGCTTTGGATTTAATTTGCTATTTTTCTAGTTTTCTAAATTGGAAATTTGATTGCTGATTGTAGTTCTCTCTTCTTTTCTAGTGTATGCATTAAATGCTATACATTTTCCTCTAAGTACTGCCTTGGTTCTATTCTTGACAATATTGACAAAAGTCAATAATTTCCATTTGAGATATTTAAACATATTTTCTAAAATTATCTTCATACTTCTTATTACACATATATGTTAAAGTGTGGTGTTTAATTTCCAAGTATTTTGGATGTTTTCCATGTAACTTTCAGTCACTGATTTCTAGTTTCATTTTATTATGGTCTGAAAGCATACTTTGTATGATTGCTATTAATTTAAATTAATTAAAGTGACTTTTATGGCCCAGAATACTTTCTAAGTTGGTAAATGTTTAATATAAGCTTAAGAAAAATGTTTATTTTTCTGTTTTTGAATAAATTTTTCTATAAATGTCCATTAGACTTAGTTTATTAAAGATACTATTCTGTTCAAATACATCCATACTGATTTTATGGATTCTGAATCTGTCATAATGAGAGTGGAGTGTGTTGAAATCTCCCAACTATATAAAGGTAGATTTTTCTATTTCTCCTTTCATTTCTGTCACTTCTTGTTTCACATACTCAATGCTCATTGTTAAGCACATACATATTAAGAATTTTTATATCTTTTGGAGAATTGATTCCTTTATCATTATGTAATATCCTTCTTTACTTTTAATATTTTTCCTTACTCTCAAATCTGCCTTGTCTGAAATTAGTATAGTTACTGTGTCTTTATTCTTGCTATTGCTGTTAGCATGGCATATTTTTATCCATCATTTTGCTTTTATGGGTCATAATTTTTGGCTTCTTTGCATATCTAATGATTTTTCACTGTATAGTAGTTATCTGTGAATATTATGGTATTAAGTGTCTATATTTGTTGTCCTACATTAATGAGATTTGAATTATATTTAGACAGGCAGCTATATTACTTACAGATCAGTTTAATCCTTCTCTACAGAAGAATATATCAACCTGATTGGTCAGATAAAGTCTGACATATTTTTCTGTAGAGAAGGATTAAATGAGTTTTTCAACCTGATTAGTTAGACTTTAAATGTCTTCTCACCCGGTGTAATTTCTGGGAATTGTTCAAGTCAGGACTTTCCAGTTGTTGTCTGTTTTAACTTGTGGAATTTCTTCTTATGCATGCACAGCTTTTTATTGAGCAAAAAGTCAAAGGCTTTTCTATGCAGATTTGTGAAGTTCTTTCTCTGTGCTATTCCTTCAACTGTGGTACTCTACAAATTCCAAAGTTTAGCCATCTAAACTTTCCAAAATTTCAATTCTGGTCTTTTAAATTCAGGGAGATTACTGGTATTTCTCTGAGTTTACCTTTCCTGTTTCTCTGTTTGGGATATTGTGGTGCTTACCTTCTTTTAACCTTTCTTCACTGATTACAGTTCTATGCTGCATGTTTGCGGATGTCTGCAACAGTATTTTATCTGTATTTTCAGTTTTGTAATTTTTCTGAAAGGAGGGCAAGTCCACTGCCCTCTTTCTATCAAAGTAGAAAAAATTTCATCTTGCAATTTTAATATACCCTATTTAAAATATTTTGTAATGAAATAATCGCTTATGATAATCCGTTTTTATTTATTATATTTTGCTTTTCTTAGTTTTATTTTACTTTACAATAGAGTTATGTCAATTTTTACTTGTTTTTGTCAAGATCTTTTATGTAAACATAAAAAGCATATATGTATAAATATGAATATGTATGTGTGTGTATATATATACCCACACACACATACACATCTATAAATTGTCTCACTAAAGACACCATGTTTATTTTACCAACATTTCAATGAAAGTATGTATCAAAAATCAAAAACAGGAGTTTGAGTGGTCCCTGGTACTGGGTGCTGGGGTATTTGGCTGTTATAATAAAGTTATAATGAACATATGTGCACAGGTATTTGTATGGACATATGTTGTCATTTCTTTTGAATAAATACCTAAAAGTGAGATTGCTGGAATCAAGGATCCTATTGTAATTACTCAGCATAGATTTTTATAGTTTTCAGGTGGATTTGAGCAAAATGGCTGACTAGACTCAGCCAGGTGGAACAGCGCCACAGAGGGATGGGGATGACTGGTGCACTCCTAACAGATTTTCAGAAAGGAAGGAACTGAGAGTGCATGGAGGGAAGACACAGAAGCTAGCCCGAAGGGGGAGGAAGCTGGGAATCCTGCAAAGGGCTACCATGCACAGGGACTCATTCCCAGCCCCCAACGACTAAGGCAGTCAATGACTTGAACTGCCAAGGAGTAACCCAGTTTCCCTGCAGACCTCTGGAATCCTGGCAGGCAGAGACCCCTCTACAACTATGGACACTTGATTTGGCAGAGAAAACTGCTTATACAAGTGGTAGGGGGCAGAACTCCAGGCAGTGCAGAGCCCAGAGGCTTTGGTGTGGGTGTGTCTGTAGTGGAGCATGGCCAGGGATCTCCATCCCCCAAGGCTCCACTAGCTCCCATGGGAGATTTTTTCCCTAAGGGAAGTGTTGGTCCTGAACTCTGCATGGTGGTGCTGCCCATGAATCAGGGCACCTTCCCCCCACCCACCAACACCCCTCAGTCTGCTTGCTTCTTCCTAGTCCCCAGCCTGGCTGTGCCTGCTTACAGTGCAGTCCCCAGCTAACTTCTGGGGGCCCACATCATATAGCTCCTGTGCTGGCAGATTGTGTCTGACAGGCAGAGTGCTCCAATAGATTGACCCCACGGATGCACACCAGTCCGCCCCTGCCCTCCTCCACTACAGCCTCCCCCATGCCCCTTTGCCTGCAGTCACTCACCCACAACCAGCCTCCCCCATTGCTTTGCCAGCGTGTATGTGCATGGAAAGACCTAGCACACTCTATCAGTGCACATGCACCCTGCTATGCTACTGTGGCAGAAGTGAGTGCACACACCCCCACCTACACTGCATGGCCATTGTTTTTGGAGAGTTAGCAGGCATGGAGCCTGCCAACCCTGCCCCAACCATTGCCCCACTTCTGGACCAACACTACTGCTGGTGTGAAACTAAGCATGGAAAACAGCAGACCTGCCCCCACCCAGAGTGGCTACTGCCACCAGTGTGCACAGAGAGGGTGCACCTAATACTGCGCTCTCAAGCATGGTACCCCCATGCTGACATCAGCATGAATATGTGCACCATGACTGGTGTGGGATCCCTACCCCCACTGAGTTGTACTGCCATCAACAGTGCTGTGAACGCCTGCACAGAGGCCAGCAACCAACCACACAGTTAACACCCTGTCACTACCAAAAAGCATGCACCCTCCTGTGCTGCCACTGATGTTGTTGCTGCCACATGTGAATTAAGATGGATCCAGCTTCCACTGCCCTATGAAGTGCTTTGTCTGATACCACTCATTAAAGTGTTGTGACCAGAATTCCAAAAGCACTTTGGTCTCTCCAGCACAGCAGGTTCTTAACCTTTGAGGAGCAAGAGAGAAAATCTGGGGCCTGATATCAGTCTCCCAGAGTTCAAACACCCAGTTCAGGAGTCTTGAGATGAGACTTGGCCCCCAAAAGCTGCCAGTCATGAAACAGGTGACTGAACCTACCCTATACCACAATGAAACCCTCAAGGTTTTCAAATAGGAAAAAAGGAAAAATCCTAACTGAAAACCAGGTACTTCAAAGATTGAATAAAACATCAACCCACAAAGATGAGAAAGACCCAGCAAAAGAACTCTGACACCTCAAAAGCCAGAGTTCCTTCTTTCCTCCAAATGATCATACTCATTCTGCAGCAAGAATTCTTAACCAAACTGAGAAAGCTAAAATGACAGAAATATAATTGAGAATATGGATAGGAATGTTGAAACTCAAGCTAAGGAAGCTAAGAATCACAATAAAATGATACAGGAGCTGACAGAAAAAATAGCCAGTGTAAAAAATAATGGAACTGATGTTACTGCACTAAAATACACTCTATAAGTATTTCCTAATGAAATTGCAAGTATTAACAGCAGAATATACCAAACTGAGTAAAGAATCTCAGAGCTGGAAGACTGGCTTTCAGAAGTAAGACAGTCAGAAAATAATTAAAAAAAAAAAAAAAAAAAAAGAATAAAAAGAAATGAACAAAACATCAGAGAAATACAGGATTGTGTAAAGAGATTGAATTTACAACTCATTGGCATCCCTGAAAGAGATGAGGAGAGCGTAAGCAACGTGGAAAATATATTTTAGGTTAGCCTATGTAAGAAGTTTCCTAACCTAGATAGAGAGGCCAACATTAAAATTGAGGAAATGCAGAGAACTCCCACAAAATATTCAAGGCACATAAACATCAGATTGTCTAAGGCCAAAAAAAAAAAAAAAAAAAAAAAAAAAATTAAAGGAATTAGAAAGTGACAGATCACTTACAAAAAGAAACTCATCAGATTAATAGCAGACCTCTCAACAGAAACCCTACAAGTCAAAACAGATTGAGGGGCTATATTAAATCTTCTTAAAGAAAACAAATTTTAACTCAGAATTTTATATCTGGCCAAATTGGGCTTCATAAGCAAAGGAGAAATAAGATCCATTTCACATGAACAAATGCTGAAAAAAGTAGTTACCACCAGACCTGCCTTACAAGAGCTCCTGAATGAAGCATTAAAGCTGGAAAGGAAAGACCATTACCAGCCACTACAAAAACACACCTAAATGAACAGACCAATGACACTATAAAGCAACCACAAACAAGTTGGCATAACAAACAGCTAACAATACTGTAGAGGACTACGTGCTCGCAAACGAGACGTTTCCGATAAGTCCTGCTCTTGCAAACGAAGCAGGGCGTTCCCGATAGAAGCCAGCTGCAAACAGCAGACCCTGGGGGCTTATTTATATGTAAACATCTTGGAAATCTGGAAAGTCAGGGAAAGGTCAGAAAAACAACAATGTGTCTTGTGACTTGGTAACATTCCACAAAGGACTGTATAAAATAAAGCGGAGCGTGTTGTTGGGGCGGCCGCCATGTTTGTCTTGTCTTGTGTGTTCATTCCTTTGTTTAGGAAACACGCAGACGCCAACACAATACAATGACAAGATCAAATCCACAGATAATCAATGCTAATCTTAAATGCAAGGGGACTAAATGCCTTAATTAAATGACACAGAGTGGCAAGCTGGATAAAGAAGCAAGGCCCAGTGGTATGCTGCCTTTAAGCAAGCCATGTGACATGCAGTGACACTGATTGACTTAAAGGGATAAAAAATCAACTAATCAAATGGAAAACAGAGAAAAGCATGGGTCGCAATCGTAATTTCAGGCAAAAAAAAATAGAATTTAAACCTACAAAGAACAAAAAAGACAAAAAAGGGTAGTATATCATGATAAAGGGTTCAATTCAACAAGAAGATTTACCTATTCTAAATATATATACATCCAACACAGAAGTACCTAGACTCATAAAACAATTCCTTAGAGACCTCAAAAGAAATTTAGACTTTCACATAATAACATGCCACTGACAGTATTAGACAGATCATCGAGGCAGAAAATTAATTAAAATATTCAGGACCTGAGCTCAAAACTGGATCAAATGGACTTGATAGACATCTACAGGACTCTCTACCCCAAAACTATGGAATATATATTATTGTCATCTGTAGATGGCACATACTCTAAAATTTACAACACAATTAGACATAAAAAAGTTGCTCAACAAATGCAAAAAACCAAAATCATACCAACCACTCTTTTGGACCACAGCACAATAAAAATAGAATTTGAGACTAAGAAAATCACTGAAAACCATAGAATAACATGGAAATTAAACAACCTACTCCTGAATTACTTTGGGGTAAATAATGAAATTAAGGCAGAAATCAAGAAGTATTTGAAACTAATGAGAACAAAGATATACCAGAATCTCTGGGACAAAGCTGAAGTAGGGTTAAGAGGGAAACTCATAGCACTAAATGTTGACATCAAAAAGTTAGAAAGATCTCAAATTACCTACCTAACGGCACAACTAAAATAACTAGAGAAGCAAGAGCAAACCAACCACAAAGCTAGCAGGTGACAAGAAATAACCAAAATGAGAGGTAAACTGAAGGAGTTTGAGATATGAAAAACCATTCAAAAGATAACCAAAGCCAGGAGCTAGATTTTTTGAAAAAAATTTATAAGATAGATAAACCACTAGCTAGACTAATATAGAAGAAAAGAGAGACAATCCAAATAAACACAATCAGAAATGACAGAGGAGATATTGCCACTGCCCCCACAGAACAACCATTAGAGACTCTTATGACTATCTCTATGCAAACAGACTTAAAAAATCTAGAAGAATTGGATAAATTCTTGGATATATACACCCTCCCAAGACTGAATCTGAAAGAAATTACATTCCTGAACAGACCAATAATGAGCTCTTAAATTGAATTAGTAACAGCCTACCACATACCCACACCCCCCAGAAAAGCCCTGGACAAGAGAGATTCAAATCCAAATTCTACAATAAATACAGAGAAGAGCTGGAACCATTTCTCTTGAAACTATTCCAGAAAACTGAAGAGGAGGGACTCCTCCACAATTCATTCTGTGAAGCCAACATTATCCTGATTCCAAATTCTGGCAGAGTCACCACAAGAAAGAAACTTCAGGCCAATATCCTTGTTGAACATTGATGCAAAGTCCTCAACAAAATACTGGCAAACCAAAGCACATCAAAAAGTGAGTCTACCACAGTAAAGTAGATTTTATCCCTAGGAAGCAAGATTACTTCAACATATATCAATCAATAACACGATTCATCACATAAACAGAAGTGCAAAACTGCATGATTATCTAAATAGATACAGAAAAGGGTTTCATTAAAACTCAGCGTTTCTTCATATTAAAACTCATAACAACGTAGGTATTGAGGAAAAATACATCAAAATAATAAGAGCCATCTGTGGGAAACCCACAGTCAACAATCATACCGAATGGATAAAAGCTGGAAGCATTCTTTTTGAAAACAGGCACAAGACAATGATGCCATCTCTCTCACCACTCCTATTTAACCTACCATTGGAGATCATGACGCAAACAATCAAGCAAGAAAAAGGAATTAAAGACATCCAAATAGGAAGAAAGGAAGTCAAAATATTCCTGATTGCAGATGACATGATTCTATATCTAGAAAAACCCACACTGTCAGGCCGAAAGATCCTTAAGCTGATAAACACCTTCAGAAAAGTCTCAGGATACAAAATCAGTGTACAAAAATCATTAGCATTCCTATACACCAACAGTAGCCATACTGATAGCCAAATCATTAATGCAATACCATGCATAACTGACACAATAAAAATAAAATGCCTAAGAATATAGCTAATCAGGGAAGTGAAAGATCTTTACAATGATAAATACAAACACTGTTCAAGGAAATCAGAGATGACACAAACAAATGGAAATACATTCCATGCTCATGAATAGGAAAAATCAGTATCATTAAAATGGCCATACTGCCCAAAGCAATTTATAGATTCAGTTGTATTTCTATCAAACTACTAATGACATTTTTAATAGAACTATAAAAAAAAAAAAATTGCTGGCCAGGCGCAGTGGCTCACACCTGTAATCCCAGCTACTTTGGAGGCTGAGGCAGGAAAATCACTTGAACCTGGGAGGCGGAGGCTGCGGTGAGCCGAGATTGTGCCATTGCACTCCAGCCTGATCAACAAGAGTGAAACTCTGTCTCAAAAAAAAAAAAAAAATTGTTTTAAAATTAATATGAAACCAAAAAGAGCCTGATTAGCCAAGGTAATCCTAAGCAGAAAGAGCAAAGCTGGAGGCCTCATAGTACCTGTCTTTAAACGATACTGCAGGGCTGCAGTAACCAAAACAATATAGTACTTGTACAAAATCAGGCACATAGACCAATGGAACAGAATTGAGAACCCAGAATTAAGGTCACACACCTACATTCATCTGATCTTTGACAAAGCTGACAAAAACAAACAATGGGAAATGGACTTCCTATTCAATAAATGGTGCTAGGATAACTGGCTAGCCATTTGCAGAATATTGAAATTAACCCTTCATTATAACATATAGAAAAATTAACTAAACATAAATAAAAGACATAAATATAAAAGCAAAAACTATAAAAACCCCGGAAGACAACCTAGGCAACACCAATCTAGACAAAGAAATTGGCAAAGATTTTTATGATGAGGAACCCAAAAGCAAAATGCAACAAAAGTCAAAATGACAAATAGGATCTAATTAAACTAAAGAGCTTCTGCACAGCAAAATAAACTATCAAGAGAATAACAGACAACTTACAGAATTGGAGGAAATACTTGCAAACTTTGCATCTGAAAAAGGTCTAATAGCCAACATGTATAGAGAACTTAAACAAACTTACAAGGAAAAAAAAAATTAAAAACTGGGCAAAGCACATGAACAGACACTTTTCAAAAGAAGACATACATATGGCCAACAATCATAGGAAAAAAGCTCAACATAACTGAGCATTAGAGAAATGCAAATCATGGCCAGGCGCGGTGGCTCAAGCCTGCAATCCCAGCACTTTGGGAGGCCGAGACGGGTGGATCACAAGGTCAGGAGATCGAGACCATCCAGGCTAACACGGTGAAACCCCGTCTCTACTAAAAAATACATAAAACTAGCTGGGCGAGTTGGCGGGCGCCTGTAGTCCCAGCTACTCGGGAGGCTGAGGCAGGAGAATGGCGGGAACCCGGGAGGCGGAGCTTGCAGTGAGCGGAGATCCGGCCACTGTACTCCAGCCTAGGCGACGGAGCAAGACTCCCTCTCAAAAAAAAAAGAAGAGAGAAATGCAAATCAAAACCACAATGAGATACCATCTCACACCAATCAGAATGGGTATTATTAAAGAGTCAAAAACCAAGAGATTATGATGAGATTGCAGAGAAAAGAGATCAATTACATAGTGTTTATGGAAGTATAAATTAATTCAAGCATTGTGGAAAGCAGTGTGGTGATTCCTCAAAGAGTTAAAACCATTTGACCCAGAAATCCCATTACTGGGTATATACCCAAAGAAATATAAAAGATTCTATCGTAAAGATACATGTGTTTATATGTTCTTTCAGCCCTGTTTACAATAGCAAAGACATAGAATCAACCTTAATGCCCATCAGTGAAAACTGGATACAGAAAACGTGGTGCCTAGTCACCATTGAATACTACGCATCCATAAAAAAGAACAAGATCATGTCGTTTGAAGGAACATAGATGGAACTGGAGGCCGCTATCCTTAGAAAACTAATGCGAGGACAGAAAACCAAATATCACATATTGTCACTTATAAGTGGGAGGTAAATGAGAACACTTGAACACAAAAAGGGGAACAACAGATACTGCAACCTACCGGGGGGTGGGGGATGGGAGGTGGGAGGGTAGCAGAAAAAAAGTAACTATTGTGTTCTAAGTTTAGTACCTGGGTAATGAAATAATCTGTACATCAAACCCCCATGACATGACTTTACCTATATAACAATCATGCACATGTAACCCTGAACCTCAAATAAAATTTTTTTTAAAAAGAAAATTGAATGAGTGATATAAAAAAGAATAATAAATCATTAAACAAAACTCAAATCTCCCTGTGATGTGCCAGTCTCTCCCTTATTTAAACATGTGCTTTCTGTACATAATACCCTGTGAAAAGGAAACTGAATATATTGGGTAACTCTATTAGTCTGCTAGCACTGCATAACAAAACACCAATGACTAGATGCCTTAAATAACAATGCTATGATTTGAAAATTCATATGTTGGAACCTAATAACCAATGTAATAGTATTAAAAGGAAGGACCTTTGCAGAAGTGATTGCTCTACCCTTATGAATGGAATTAGTGCTCTTATAAGAGAGGTTGTAGTGAGCACATTAGCTTCTTTTTGCCCATCCATCTCTTCTGCCATGTGAGGACACAGGCTTTATCCGTTTTTGCCCTTCTGCTCCTTTCACCATGTGAGGACACAGTATTCATGTGTTTTCTGCCATAAGAGTATTCTGTGAGGAAAACAATGGCTCTGAGGAGCCAGCCCTCACCAGACACCAAAACTGTTGACTCCTTAATCTTGGGCTCCCCAACCTCCACATCTGTGAAAATTAAATTTGTGCTATTTATAAATTACCCAGTCTAAGATAGTTATGTTTTATTCACCTGAAATGGACTAAGACAAACACATTTATTTCTCACAGTTCTTGAGGGTGGAAGTTCAAGATGAAGGTGCTAGCAGGGTTGGTTTCTCCTGAGGCCTCTTTATTTCTTTAGCTTGTGGATGGCCATTTTCTTTGGGTACTAACATTGCATTTCTCTCTGTGTGAGTATGTGTGTGTGCGCATTTTCTTTTTATATAAGGACAACAGTGCTAATGGATTAGGGCTTCACCCTTAGGTTCTCACTTAATCTTAATTACCTCTTTAATGATCCTATGTCCAAATATAGCCATATAGGATGTTAAAGCTTCAACATATCAACTTGTGGGAAGGGGACACAATTCAGTCTATAACAGTAACTGAGCAGGTATTTTCAATTGTGTTTGCTCACTTAGATTTTTGTCAATTTCTTTGCCTTGACATGATGATTTGCACTTTTATGGGCATAACTACCCTTGAACACTGTTTAAAAATAATTTTAAAAATAATATGGGCTATTTTTACATTAATTTTCAATGTAAAGTTATATGTAATGTTAAGAGTGTGAACTTTGTCTTCCTAAAATTAATATGTTGAAGTCCTAAACCCCAATGCCTCAGAATATGGTTGTATTTGAAAGTAAGGTTTTTATATTGGTAATTGAGGTTACATGAGGTCACTTCATCAAGTGCTAATTCTATGTGACTGTTATCTTTATAAGAGAGGAAATTAGGACACAGGTGCACACAGAGAGAACATGTGAAGACACGAGAAGACAGCCATCTGCAAGACAAACAGGCAGTTCTGCCAACATAAACAACTCTGCCAACACCATCACCTCAGATTTGTAGCCCTCAGAACTGAAAGTAAATATATTTCTCTTGTTAAAGCCTCTTAGTCTGTGGTACTTTGTTATGGCAGTCCTAGCAAACTGATGTAGGTGCTATTTTTTTTTTCACATTTTACTCAAGTTCCTGTCTTTTTCCTGATCATTAACCATTATCTACCATTCATTTTCTAAGGGATTGGGATTCACACCTCTGAATTAATCAAGAGATTATGTGCATCAACTACTTATTATTTTTTTTTTTTTGAGGTGTGGTATTCCCAGATGACAATCTTGCAAAACTCAACTAAAGTTTAACAGATTAGATGCAAACTTTAGAGAAATGCTGTCCAATTTTTTTCCTTTTATTCTCAGTCAAGATACCTAAAGTGCCCTATTAACCCAGTGATGATTGAAAAATCCCCAGGGAAAACCTCAATTGCCCTGTCACTTCCCAGATAAACTCTCTCATATAAAGTCTTATTTTGTATGGCTGACAATGAAAACAAAATACTGAATACACTTTGAGAACTGAGAATCTCTCCATTATATACTCAACTTTGGTTTTTGCCATTTTCTTTGTACTAGGGTTGTGAACTGCCTCCTGTCTGTGCTTAACTGTCCTTTAAAAAATTAGTATCTAATAAAAGAATAACCTACAGACAGTAATGTTACCAAATCATAAATGTGTGGGTAGCTGAATTGGGCAATGAAGCCAATATATATTTAATTGCTTCCAGCATCTAAACTCTCTTTGTGCCCCATATCTATCCCTATTGCCACCTTCTTTTCTAACATTGTAAGTTACTTTAGTCTGTTTTTGAAATTTATATTAATTGAATCATACAGTATGTATTCTCTTGTGAATAACATTTTTGTTATTCAGTAATATATTTGTGAAATTCATCTATGTTATTGCATGTAGTAGCACTTTTTCCTCTATGGATCATTCATAGTATTCATTGTGTTACGTCTCCTGCAAATAAAGATATTCTTTGGCTCTTTTTTTTTTTTTTTTTTTTGAGACGGAGTCTGGCTCTGCCGCCCAGGCTGGACTGCAGTGGCCAGCTCTCAGCTCACTGCAAGCTCCGCCTCCCGGGTTCACGCCATTCTCCTATCTCAGCCTCCCGAGTAGCTGGGACTACAGGCGCCCGCCACCTCGCCCGGCTAGTTTTTTGTATTTTTTAGTAGAGACGGGGTTTCACCGTATTAGCCAGGATGGTCTCGATCTCCTGACCTCGTGATCCGCCCGTCTCGGCCTCCCATAGTGCTGGGATTACAGGCTTGAGCCACCGCGCCCGGCCGGCTCATTTTATTGTTAATGGCAATTACAATCATTTCTAGTTTCTGGATGTTAGGACCTGTTGTGCTGTAGACAGTTTAGCACTTGCCTTCCGGTGCACATACATACCCATTTCTGTTGGTAATAGACCCATGATTGAAATTGCTGGTTCAAAGCCTATACAGATGTTCAGGTTTAATAGTTCATGAATAGTTTTACAAAGTAATTTTACCAATTTCACCAATACTGATATCCTCTTTCCAAATTGCCTCAAAAAGTCTGTTTTCATTTTCCTATTAGGTTGACTGTCTCTTATTAATTTCTAGAAAATGTGTATACATTATGGACACAATGTATAATATTGTATATTGTACCTATACAATAATGTATAATGTATAATGTCCATAATATATATTTCAAAGGTTGGGTTTGAAATATATATTATGGACAAATATTATACATGTCCATAATATATATTTCCAGTTAAACATATTTCAAAGGTTGCGTTGCATGCATTTTTGGCTTGCATTTTCTTTTGCTTTATACTGTGTTTTGGTGAAAAGAAATTTTGAATTTTAATGTAATACAATTTATCAATTGTTTTCTTTGCTGCTAGTGCGATTTGTTTTCTTTTTAATAGGTCGCCTATCTCAAGGTCATAAAGACTTTTTTTATGTTATATTCCAGAAGTTTCTCATTTTACATGTCATATTTAGAGTGTCCAAACTCCTGTTAAAGATCAACAAGAACAAGCCTGTAGTGTGACAAAATCAGATTTATTGACTCACTGGAAGGGAAGGGTATTTCAGAGCACTAGTGGAATGTCATCTCACAAGATAGAAGGAAGTGTCTTTTGCAAAGTTTGAGTTACCACTGAAGGATTCTGAGGACAGTCTAATGGAAGTATGGTTGTTATTTCTGAGGATGGATTAAAATAAATACAGATTAACTGGGGATTGGTTACTGACAAAAGTAATTGGGTTTTCCCTAGTAACAAATAAAAATAGAAAATCTGGTCTGGATATGTCAATAGTAAGAAAGCAGCAGTCACCCAAAGAGGTGGTCCTTTTTGCATGTTCACAACTGTTGCAAGACCTTGGAAGGAATGATGCTACATTTGTTTAAAACTGTATCTGACTTTATCTCTGCCTGTCCTCCTAGACTGATTAAAAACAGAGCTGCTTTTTTTTCCCCTCCAGTTCTGAAAAGGTTTTTTGCTTTTTTCACTCTTCAAATTCTATGGCATTAAAAATTGTCAAGTTTTTTTTATATAGCTATACAATTAGTCCAGCATCATTTTTTGAAAGGAAATTTCTTACCCCACTATTCTGATGTGTCCCCTTTGAAGTAAATCAGATGACTTTATTTGGACCTGTTGTTGGGCTCTGAAATTTTTATCTACTTCATTGGTGTACTCTTATTTTTAAAAATCACACCACTTAATTATTATATCATTTTAAATAAAGCATGATTTTCATCCTCAAGATATCCTGGCTATTTTTAACCCTTTGCAAGTACATATAAATTAATAATCATCTGGTCAATTTCAAAAACAACTGTCTGTAATTTTGATTAGGATTTCTTTGAACCTATACATTGTTAGGGGGAGAAAAAACATGGAGCTAGAACTAGACAGACTGAAAAATGCCAGTAATTGCATTCATAATAATCAGGTTTGAGTTGTGGCTCATGATCATTTTGCTATAGTGCTAGATCTGATCGTGGGTAGGATAAACTTATTAGTGAGAATGCCAGCCAATGTGATGTTGGAATTATCCATTCAAATTGAAGATGATGATTTTGAACCGGAAATACTGTGCATAGTAAAACAGTAATACAAAATACTTAAGATGAGTATGCAAATAGAGGACACTCACAGGAAAATGAAAAAATAGGAGATTTAACTCTGGAAAAGGTGTCCAGCTGAATATTAACTGAATAGGCAAACTAAGTATTTACAGATCATTTTGGATAACAGTGAATCAGAAGAATTGATGCCAAGGATTCAGATGAACCAGTGGGAAGAAGCTATGGTTAAAAGTTAGAATTTCACTGGCTATCTGGTAGAATGATATAATCTTTCTTTTCAATCTCATTTGATTATCTGAAATGGTATGTCATACTCGTTTTTCTCTATCTTTATCTTTTCTATATTTACCTTTCATTCTCACTCCTTTCCGTGAAAAAAAACTCCCTTACCTACCCCTACCTATTAGCATCACTTTGCATCGGTGTTCTGCTCGTGATTCTGATACACTCAGAAGAATTATTGCTAGTATACATAATAAACAACGTTTAGGGCATTGAAAAATTATCTGCCTTATGCTGTGATGGAAAGTACTTCAGGTCCTCAGATCAGTTTATCCTGCATGCTTGTTTTACTTGTCTGCCTGAACCATTACTGGATAATTTTTATATTGATAAAGTAATTAGAGTTCAGTGTGATATGACTTATGATAAATCATGAAAACCAAAATTATGCATGATCCTCCACTTTTTATTTAAATCACAAAAAGTTGTATGATTTGGTACCATCCTCTTCTGCCTCTCCTTTCATGTAGCAATATTTTCAAGTGTCCCCTTATAGTAAATCGTATTTTAGAAAAATTAAAACATTCAAATATTCTCCTCCTTTCTTAAACACTGTTTATTTGCAACTTTGTATCTCCAATCCTCTCAGGAATCAAATTTATTTGGCTAAATATGATCAATTTCCTTGATTAGTCATGAGTGTCAAAATTGGCTTTCTTAAATTATTTAGCAGGGGAATTATTGTTAAAGCTCAGACAAGAGGAAATAATTAAGTAACTTTATCTCCCATTTAAGAAATTAAGAGACACACTTAGTTGATTTGATTATAAAGTTTCAAATAACAATATTACCAAGATGGGAAAAGAAAAGAAAGCTAGCTCATTGTGGTTCCAGGAGATTCTGGGAAGAAAAATTGAGACACAAAGAGGATTGGGAGATTAGGCACCAGGACTTTCACAAATCCCTATTAGAACAAATAGATAGAGGTGGAGGAGTCAGATGGATGTAAATATTAGGATGATTGACACACTAGGCAGAGGCTGCAAACCTCTAGAAGAATCCTCACATGCTGCTACGTTCAACACAATGAGGTGTAGATATTAGGTAAATAGTGTGATGAATCTGAGTCAAAGTTTCTGATTCCCTATGGCCTGGAAAATTGGGACTTAGATGTTTCAGTGTACCTCATTGAGGATGCTATTCGGAGTTGATAGGACACTTTCGGAGCAGCAGAAACCTGGGATTGTAATGAAGAGAAATCATCATGAATTGGGAATTCAAGATTAGGGGCCAACATGCAAGAACATGAGCTCAACAAATAGGTGCAGCACATCACACATAGGAGGGCAAATGAGACCTGTTGCACACCAGCACTCATCATTCTAGGAAGCAGCACAAATTGCTGAGTATCCAGAGAGAACAACGGGACTCCAAAGGGTTCCATAAGAATACAGGACATCCCATATCCCTTTTAGTGCCCAGAGGGTCACATAAGCCATATCCACTTCAATTCTAAACATACCCACAAGCCATCTGAGAAAGGATCAAGAAGAGGGAGGCAGAACACTAAAAATTGAGGTACTTGGGTCTTCCAAGGAGACATGAATTGAATTACCTAAAGAGATAGTTAAGTTATTGGAGTAAAATGAGATTGCAAGATTATATTCAACCTTGGGTGGGGGGTAGTTTTTATTATTTCTTTGTATTGCTATCTAATAGGGTCATGAACAGGTCCTAAAATAAAAATCAAATCAATTGTAGACAATAAAAAAAGACATTACATTTATATATCTGAAGGCACTTTCACAAAACCGCCACATAATTAAATATGTGTCTATAACATTTCTCATAGTCAAGCAAAGTTGGAATGTATTAAATAACTAATTGAACCAATATATTATTGCTAATCATTTATATTTTTTCATGGATATGTATTGCTCTATCTTCCAACTTCTTATAGGCCACGTGAGGGAAACTCACATGTAGGAGAAGAGAATGAGGCAACAAGCAGTTCACAAAGTGAAGCAGAGCCAAAAGAATGAGGGAGAGCCAAACAGAAAACAGCTTTTGAATATCTTAGTATCGTCTGGACTGAAACTGAAACTACTCTCAGTCTTCCTCTGTTACACAGGTTACTACATTCCCTGTTTTACACAAGCTATTTTATGAAGGATTTTCATCGTTTACATTCAAAAAAATCACAATAAAGTATATTTGCTTTCCTGTACGCGATCTTTCAACATACTAAGCATGCATGTTACAGATTTTATTTTATTTTATTTTATTTTTTTTGAGGCGGAGTCTCGCTTTGTCGCCCGGACTGGAGTGCAGTGGCCGGATCTCCGCTCACTGCAAGCTCCGCCTCCCGGGTTTACGCCATTCTCCTGCCTCAGCCTCCCAAGTAGCTGGGACTACAGGCGCCTGCCACCTCGCCCGGCTAGTTTTTGTATTTTTAGTAGAGACGGGGTTTCACCGTGTTAGCCAGGATGGTCTCGATCTCCTGACCTCGTGATCCGCCCGTCTCGGCCTCCCAAAGTGCTGGGATTACAGGCTTGAGCCACCGCGCCCGGCCAGCATGTTACAGATTTTAACTCCTGACTTTTACATCCATTGTAAAGATTGGCACCAGATTTGGTATCATTTTCATTTATGGATGTTTGGGTTTTTTTGGTTATTTATTTTTACATTTTCCCCAGTTTTATTGAGGTATAATTGACAAAAATATATATAGTTGAGTACAATGTGATTTATTAATTTACTTATACATTGTGAAATAATTACCACAGTTGAGCTAATTAGGTGATTAGCTTGAATACATATTCATCACCTCACAGTTACCCTTTTCTGTGTGTGTATGGTGAGAACGTTTCAAATCTACTCAGAAAATTTTAAGTGTATAATACAGTATTATTAACTATAGTCATCATGCTGTACACTGGATCTCCAGAACTTATTTACTCATCCTGCACAACTGAAACTTTGTACCATTTGACCCCATTGTCTTCACCCGGCAGACCCTGGCAACCATCTATATTTATCACATGAAAATCTTCTCTTTTATGTTGTGTTTCCCCCAGGTCAGAAATGCCTGCTTCAACGGAGTTCAAATGTGTATTCAACAAGCGTTGTTCCTTTTTATGATTTTATTATTAATAATGAAAATTTAATTATGTTAAAGAAAATTCCAAATATCACATAATTTTATTCATCAATAATTCAATGTAAATTTCAAAAACAGGAACTTTTTTTTTACTATAACTATAATCCATTACTACTACACTGAAAAATTAATACTAATCCTTAAAGTAATAAAATTCCAGTCAATATATACATGTCCTTGACTGATTCAGTACGAATTTTTATAGTTGGTTTCTTCAACCAATGTCCAAACAAAGTTATTACATTACATTTGGTCACAATGTCACTTTTATTCAATAACAGTTCCCTTTCCCTTTTTACTACATATTGATTAAAACAATTTATCTTTCAGAAGTTCCCATGTTCTGGAATTGCAAGATTGAGTCATCTTTATGTCTTTTAATATTCTTTTGCTTTGCATTTCCTATAATCTGGTGGATAGCATCTGGATATTTCACTTTTATGGTGTTACAGTTGATTAGGCTCAGGTGTTATAGACCTGATATATCTATTATAAAGTTCTCCATCAGCATTTCACTCTAATATTTTAGTGAACATTGCTTATCTTCATGTAGACTTGTTTCATTTTTGATTCATTTACTGCCAAACTTTCTGTATTCTTATGTTAAATGTTTCTTTAAAACAGTATATGGGTGGATTTTTCTTCTGATATTTTGCTTCATAAATGGAACACATAATTCATATATAATCATTGGAATTACTAACAAATTTGAGTTTTAATGAACTGTACTATGTTGTGATTTTTGTTTGTACTAAATATCCTGTGTTTGTCTCTTATTTTTTACCTGATCTTGAATTGAATATTTTTATTATGTCTTTTTTTCTGTACTAATTTGGAAATTTTACTTTCTGTTTTGAATTTTTTATGGGTAACCTGGAAATTACATATGCCTACTTGATGAAGTCTTAGTATAAACAAAACTTTCTTCATCCCTTGTGACTGTGCAAGTACCTTAGAATACCTTCATTCAATTTAACCACCTCCCAAAGCATTTGTCACTCCTCTTACTTATTTTAATTATCTTTTTAAATGCCCAAAGATGTTATCATTATTGTTGCTTATGCAGCCAATGTTCATTTAGATTATTTATATATTCACTATTTTATTTATTTCTCATTCTGTCTTACATCTCAGACCCTCCATTACAATTTACTTTTCTTCCACTTGAAGCATATCCTTAAGTTCAGTTGGTAATTACAGATTTCATTATCTACAAATGTTTTCATTTCCCTTTAGTCTTGAAATATACCTACACAGTTTAAAACTCTTGGCAGCTATTTTTTAAAACTTCCCTCAACATACTGAAGATATTATTCTGAAAATCTTTTGTAGCTGAAAAGTCAGACTTCTAGTTAAACTGTAACCTTTTAAAGATAGTTCAACTTTTTCCTCTGGCTACTTTTAAAATTTATTTCATCTTTGGTGTTCTGAAATTTTATTAGAACATACCTAATGATGATTTATTTATATTTATCACACATACACAATTCTTTTGGTGTCCTGAAATTTCTAGAAGTATCTCCACAATAGTATTTACAAATGATTTTATGCTTAGTAATATTAGATTTAAGATATAATACATTTTATTATTTCTGAAATATCTATATGACTATTATTGGAAATGGAAGCCACAATTTTTTTTTTCAGTTTTGATTTTTGTATTTAATTTTTCTTTTTCGTTTTCTCTTGGTGAACCTAATCAGTCAAATGTTACACATTCTCGGTCTATCTTCCATTTCTTTTAACCTCTTTTTTTTTGTTTTCCATTTTATATCTTTAACTGCACTCTGAATAAGTTCTTCAAATTTATTTTCTAGTGAAAATTGCAATCTGCCATTTAATCTCTGGATTGGAGTTCTGTTATTACACTGAATATGTATTTTTTTCATTTCGGTAAGTTTCACTTTGTTCAAGTATGTCTGTTGTTTTCTGATATTTTCTTTCTAAATGATCTTTGTAATTTCATCTTTTATTCTTTAAACATTTTGTGCTTAGCTATTCTATATTTCATGTCTGACTACATATATATATATATATATATGTATAAAATTGCAGTTTGTGGAGTTCTAAATACGCTTTCTTCTTGGTTGTTTCAAAATTAAATTGCCTGTTCAGATGTCTACTCTTCTTTCAGAGATTATACATTTTTTGATGTGGTAAAATATGACATAAAATGTTCCATTTGAACCATTTTTAACTGTACAATTCAGTGGCATTCAACACATTCACAATATTCTGCACCAAAATCACTATATATTTCTAGAAATTTTTCATCACACTAGGCAAAAACTATATACCTGTTAAGCAATAGATCTCCAGTGCCTCTCCTGCCAACCGCTGGAAATATCTAAATTATTTTCTATCTCTACATTTTAGTCTATTTTACATGGTTCATTTTTGTCCTTTTGTGTCTGGCTTACTTTATTTCAAATAAATGTTTTTAAGGTTTATCTATGTTGCAATGTGTATCAAAACTTCATCCCTTTTAATGCCTGAATAATATTCTATTATATACATACACATTTTTTTATCCATTCATCCATTGATGGACACAAGTTATTTCCACCTATTGACTATTGTGAGTAATGTTACTATGCACATTCATGTATAACTATCAGTTGAGTCCCTCATGGTAATTCTACATTTTAACTTTTTGAGGAACTCTCAAACTCTGTTTTTGACGGAGGCGGCAACATTTTGCATTTGCACAAGTAATGCAAAAAGTTCCAATTTCCCCACATCCTTTACAATTAATGTTATTTTTGTTATTTTTTAGTAGCCATTCTAGTGGGTGTGAAGTGGTATCTCATTGTAGTTTTGATTTGCATTTTCATAAGACTAATGATGTTGAGAATATTTTCATATGGTTATTAGCCATTTATATATCTTCTTTGGAACAATGTCTGTTGAAGTACTTTGACCATTTTTTAATTGGATTACCTTTTTGTAAGAGTTCTTTATATATTCTAGATGTTAAATCTTAAGATATTATTTGCAAATATGTTCTTCAATTCTGTGGGTTGTGTTTTCATTCTCTTTATAGTGTCCTTTGCAATAAAAAAGTTAATTTTTATAAAGTAGAATTTACCTATTTCTGTTAATTGTGGTTTTGGTATGATATTTAAGTAACTATTGCCAAATAAAGGGTCATGAAAACTTGTTCCTAGGATTTCTGCTAAGAGTTTTGGAGTCTCAGCTCTTCAATTTAGGTCTTTCATTCATTTTGAGCTGTTTCCAGATATGCTGTAAAGTAAGGATTTCACTTCATTCAATACATTTGCATATCTAGTTTTATCAGCGCCATTTGTTGAACAACTTTCATTCCACATTGAATAGCCTTGGCACTTTGTTATAAATCAATTAGTGATATATGTGAAGATTCACTTCTGAGCTCTCATTTCTATTCTCTTGGCCTTTATGTATATCCCTATGTGAGAACCATACTATGTTTTGTGTACTATAGTAAGTTTTGAAATCAGGACATGTGAGTCCTCCACTTTGTTTCTTGGTTTTCTTTTTGAGATTACTTTTTGCTATTCAGGGTATCGTGAAAATCCGTGTGAATTTTAGAATAGGGAATTCTATTTTTAAAATCATGCATTTTTTTAAAAGGCCATTAAAAAACATTCTGGGCTGAGCATTGTGGCTCATGTTTGTAATCTTAGCACTTTGGGAGGTGAAGGCAAGAAGATTGCTTGAGCCCAGGAGTTCGGGACAGCCTGGGCAACATAGTGAGACGACATCTCTATTAAAAATTTATATATTTAAAAAAAATCTAATTACATTGAACCTGTATGTTGCTTTGGTGACTATTGTCCTCTTAACAACAGAGATGTCTTTTCATTTACTTTTTGTGTATCTCTGTTTTAGAGTTCTCTAGAGGGACAGACCTAATAGGATAGATGTATATATAAAGGAGAATTTATTAAGGAGTATTGATTCACACAATCACAAGGTGAGGTTCCACAATAAGATGTCTGTAAGCTGAGGAGCAAGGAAGCTAGTCCGATTCCCAAAGCTGAAGAACTTGGAGTCTGATGATCAAGGGCAGGAAACTTCCAGCATGGGAAAAAGATGTAGGCCAGAAGACTAAAGCAATCTAGTCTTTTCATTTTCTTTTGCCTGCTTTTATTCTGACCACAATGGCAGCTGATTAGATTGTGCCCACCGATATTGAGGGTGGATCTGCCTTTCCCAATCCAGTGACTCAAATGTTAATCTCCTGTGGTAACACCCTCACAGACACACTCAGGAGCAATACTTTGCATCCTTCAATCCAATCAAGTGGACCCTCAGTATTAACCATCACAAGTCCCCCCCTTGTCAACTTGAACTCATACACATCTCCTGAAATCATACATAATCTTAAGTAAAGACAATAATAAGGTCATAATTACACGTAACCTAATACAACTGTCTTTTGTACAATGGGAAATGCACCAATCCCTAACGCAAATGCTATTACATAAAGTTAATAACACTTAAATGTTGATATGAAGTCAATAAATCTTATGTCACATGATAAAATAAAAAGGAAATAAATTGGAGATATTTACTTAGTACAGTGTATATGTGTACAAACATGTTCTTAACAAAATAAGAATAAAATACTCATGACAATTACAGTGCTTAATTCTGCAACTGGTCACGTGGTCATAGCTGATTTTGATGACTGCTTTTCTCTACTACCCATTCTGTATTCCGTTTACCTTCAGCATGCACTTTAGCAGGTTGTGTTTTCTTTTTTTTAATTGGTGCAATGACCAAAACCTTCATTCCTGAAAGGTCTGGGCCATTTGTAGTCCTGCCTGGATTGGACTGTAGTAGTTTCCCATTGACCTTAATCACAGGGCATGGTAATACTAAGAGATACCCTAAAAATTTTGTGGTATTCCACACATACTCTTCCTTACCTCCATTGTGGAGTAGCAGACTGATTTTAACTTGATCGCCCCAGTCAGTCACCCCAGACAACACTGTAATTCTCTTCTTAGCCTGTTGACGTAGAAGTAGGAGGATCCCAAAGTGGCCAGGTTGCAATCTTAACTTACAGTTTAATGAAATTGTTGTTGTATCTCCTGGTAGCAGCATTCCTTCTTCAGAACTACAACCTCAAGTCCAGCAGAACATGGTGTTGAAGAAACAGGAAGCAAACATTTTGCTAGTGGGTCACTAGAGGTGATGACAAATGGTGCCACTTCCACTTCCACCCCTTGATTCCTGGACCCATGAATTCTGGCTATGGGAGAAACCGTACCATATATTGGAGGCTGATTCAGAGCACACACAGCCTCCTGGAGAAATTTTCCCCAGATGTACGGAGTATTGTCACCTATTTGGCATTGTAATTGTGACTTCAAAAGACCATTCCACCATCCTATTAATCCAACTGCTTAAGGATGATGCGGAACATGGTAAAATCAGTGAATTCCATGAGCATGAGCCCACTGCCACACTTGCTGCAAGGTGAGTGTTTTGATCAGAGGCAGTGCTATGTGGAATACCATGATGGTAGATAAGACATTCGTGAGTCCATGGATGTAGTCTTGGCAAAAGCATTGTGTACAGATAGGCAAATCCATATCCGGAGGAAGTGTCTATTCTAGTGAGGACAAACCTCTGCCCCTTCCATGATTGAAGAGGTCCAATATAATCAACCTGCCACCAAGTGATGGTGCCATATTGAGGGATCAGTGTTGGTCTCTGCTGCTGGCAAATTGGGCACTCAGCAGTGGCCATAGCCAGGTCACCTTGGTAAGTGGAAGTCCATGTTGCTGAATCCATGCATAACCTCCATCCCTGCCACCATGGCCACTTTGTTCATGGGACCATTGGGCGATGACAGGAGTGGCTGGGGAAAGAGGCTGAGTGGTATCCACAGAATGAGTCATCCTATCCACTTGATTATTAAAATCCTCCCCTGCTGAGGTCACCCTTTGGTGAGCACTTACTTGAGATACAAATATCTTCACAGTTTTTTTACCACTTAGAGAGGTCCATTCACATACCTCTTCCCAAAATTATTTTGTCAGCAATTTTCCAATCATGCTTATTCCAAGTCACTGACCATCCGGCCAAACCATTGGCTGCAGCCCATTAATCAGTATATAATCACGCATTTGGCTATTTCTTGTTCCAAGAAAAGTGCATAGTGAGGTGCAATGCTCAAGGTTCTGACCTCTGGGAAGATTTCCCTCTGCCACTTCAAAGATGTCTGAGAAAGGGACTATAGTGCTGCAGCTGTCCACGTTCAAGTAGTGCCTGCATATCGCGCAGAACCATCTGTAAACCAGACCTTTGTCTTCTCTTCCTCTGTCAGCTGATCATAGGGAACTCCACATGAGGCAATCAATGCAGGCTGAGGGAGAGAAGGCAGGGGGACAGGAGTGGGGACCATGGGCATTTGAGCCACTTCCTCATGTAACCTACTTGTGCCCTCAGGACCTGCTCGAGCCTGATCACATATCTACCACTTTCATTTGATGATGGAATGCTGCTGTGCACGCCCCACTTTATGATAGATGGGTCAGAAAGCACGCAGTTTATGATAGGCACTTCAGGTCTCATGGTAACTTGATGACCCATATCCAGACGTTCAATTTCCAACAAATCCCAGTAGCAGGCCAACAGCTGTCTCTCAAAAGGAGAGTAGTTATCTGTAGAAGACGGCAGGGTCTTGCTCCAAAATCCTAGAGGCCTCTGCTGTGATTCACCTATGGGGGCCTGCCAAAGGCTCCAAACAGCACCTCTATCTGTCACTGACACCTCAAGCACTATTGGATCTGCTGGGTCTTATGGCCCAAGTGGCAGAGCAGCTTACACAGCAGCCTGAACCTGTTGCAGAGCCTTCTCCTGCTCTGGACCGCATTGAAAACTGGCAGCTTTTTGGGTTACTCGATAAATGGGCCAGAGTAACACTCCCAGAAGAGGAATGTGTTGTCTCCAAAATCTAAATAGGCCCACTAGGCATTGTGCTTCTTTCTTGGTTGTAGGAGGGGCCAAATGCAGCAACTCATCCTTCAACTTAGAAGGAATATCTTGACAGACCCCACACCACTTAACCCCTAGAAATGTTACAGAGGTAGAAGGTCCCTGAATTTTAGTCAGATTTATTTCCCCTCCTCTTGCACACAAATGTCTCATCAATAAGTCCAGTGTGTTTGCTACTTTTTGCTCACTGGATCTCGTCAGCATAATGTCATCAATATAATGGATCAATGTGATATCTTGTGGAAGGGAAAAGCAATCAAGAACTCTTCGAACAAAATTATGACATAAAGCCGGAGAGTTGATATACCCCTCAGGTAGGACAGTAAAGTTATGTTACTGGCCTTGTCAGCTGAAGGCAAATTGCTTCTGGTGGACTTTATGGACAGTGATGGAGAAAAAGGCATTTGCCAAGTCCATGGCTGCATTCCAGGTACTGGGGAGATGTGTTAATTTGCTCAAGCAATGAAGCCACATCTGGCACAGCAGCTGCAATTTGAGTCACCACTTGGTTAAGCTTATGATTATTCACTGTCATTCTGCAAGCCCTACCTGTTTTCTGCATAGGCCAAATAAGAGAGTTGAACAGGGATGTGGTGGGAATCACCACCCGGAGTCTTTCAAGTTCTTGGTGGTGGTAATCTCTGCAATTCCTCCAGGGATGCAATATTGTTTTTGATTTACTATTTTTCTAGGTAGAGGCAGCTCTAATGGCTTCCATTTGGCTTTTCCCACCATAATAGTTCTCACCCTACCAGTCACGGACCCAATGTGATGATTCTGCCAGCTGCTCAGTATATCTATGCCAATTATGCATTTTGGCACTGGGAAAATGACAACAGGATGAGTCCGGGAACCCATTGGACCCACTGTAAGTCAAACCTCAGCTAAATCTCCATTAATTACCTGACCTCCGTAAGCCCCTACTTTTACTGGAGGACAACATTGACATTTGGGTCCCCGGGAATCAATGTCAGGTCAGAGACTGTGTCCAGTAGTCCTTGAAAGGTCTGATTATTTCCCTTTCCCCAATGCAGTTACCCTGGTAAAAGGCTAGAGGTCTCCTTGGGAAAAGATGGAAGAAAAATTAACAGCATAAATTGTTGGTAGTGTAGTGGGGTCCTTCCTCAAAGGGACCTGGCCTCCCCTTCATTCAAGGGATTCTGGGTCTGTAACTGGTTCAAGTCTGGAAATTGATGGAGGGGCCATGATTCTCCGTTTTTGTAATTCAAATTTGTCTTTTGCTCACTCGGCCTGGAAGTTTTCTGCTTATATAAATTAAGTAAGAATGCAGTAGGCTTCCTATGAATTTCACTTCTAGGAACACCGTGATTAATTAGCCAATATCAGAGCTCTACAAGAGTCATACTATTCTGATTGCTGTTCTGCCTTTGCTTTACATTATGGTACCTGTGCCCACCTTGCCTTTGATGGTTGAGTGCTGCCACTTGGCCCCTGCCACCTCAGGATCCAATTATTCCCATTGCATTTAAATTTTGTAGTTGAGTGACTGTGGTTCCTACTGTAAGGTCTGGCATATAGAGAAAAGCAGTAACAGAGCCCTTCAAGGATGCAGGTACTGTCCTCACAAATCTATTTAACAAAACATTGGTCAAGGGTATATCTTCTGAACCTTCCGAACAGGGATGCGTAGGTCTAAAGTGGCTAATCCACTCCTGCATCCAAATCTCACCAAGCCTTTCGATCCCTTTCTCTACATTAAATCAAGAAAGATCAGGCATTTCCAACTCATTCACAGTGTGCCATCTTTTAATCCATATTTTAGCTAACCAAGCAAATAAACTATTAGAACCTTTTTTAATTCCCCAAACTGCAGCATTAAATGCAAAGTCCCTGCTTAGTGGGCCCAAATCAATAAATTCAGCCTGATCCAACTCCATGTTCCTTCCACCATTATCCCACACCTTTAATATCCATTCCCATGCCTGTTCACCAGATTTCTGCTTATAAAAATTAGAAAATTCAATCAGTTATTTTGGAGTATAGTGCGCCTCCTCGGGGTGTCACACTCAGAACCTCACCTCTAGGGCCCTGCCAGGACTTTAGTTATAGGACTAGATGCAAACAGGGGTGTTGGGGGTGGCTCCTGAGGAGAATCAGCATTGTCTTGCTGGCAACTGCCTCAGGAGAGGCCATCACTGTTGCCTCAGGCAGTGCAGGGTTTATCTCCTCAGACAAAAGTGGAAAGGCTGACGGCAGCATGGGTCGGGGAAGGGATGTTGCCACTACTGGGGATAGGGAAGCTGTTTTTTGTTTTCTGGCAAAAAAGGCTCATCAGAGTTTACAACGTCAGTGTCCCCCGCTTCATCAGGGTCCTCTCACACATTCCCATTCTAAGTTGCAGGGTCCCATTCTTTTCCAATCAATGCCTTCACTTTAACAGTAGACACCTGGCAAGGCTGTGCATGCACCTTTTGTTGCAGGTCAGCCACTTACATGATAAGAGCTTGTGTCTGATTTTCCACAATTTTAGCTCTTTTGCTACAAGAGATAATACTCTCACTCAGAGCAGTCTTAGAAGGTTTAAAGTTCCGTATCTGCTTCTGAAGCCGGGAATTGGAATCCTTGAGTTCATCATTTTCTTTCACCCTTTTCCAGTGAACTTAGAAACAACCAACCAACTTTATTATATCCGTGGTTCTCCACATATGGTCAAAGGTATGTAGAGTAACTAACCTCCTTGCCTCTCATGAGCAGTAAATCAGAAGTATCAAATGTGTTCATTTTGCATAACTCTCCAAATAGAAAGGTAAGGTAAGGACTATCAGTGTTCTCCATACTATTAGAAGTAGAGTCCTTAGCATTTTGAGGCCTAATCCATATTAAGCAGCCAACTCCAGAAACCCCAAAACCAACAAAAGAACTCCATCTTAATATTCTATTCCTTCAGAACCACTTCTGGTACCAAAATCTTTATTAGTCAGGGTTCTCTAGAGGGACAAAACTAATAGGGTAGATGTATATATAAAGAGGAGTTTATTAAGGAGTATTGACTCACACAATAACAAAGTGAGGTCCCACAATAGGTCATCTGCAAGCCGCGGAGCAAGGAAGCTAGTTCAAGTCCCAAAGCTGAAGAACTTAAGAGTCTGATGTTCGAGGGCAGGGAGCATCCACCACCAAAGAAAGATATAGGACAGAAGACTAAACCAGACTCGTCTTTTCACATTCCTCTGCCTGTTTTTATTCTGGTTGCACTGGCAACTGATTAGATTGTGCCCACACATATTGAGGGTGAGTCTGCCTTTTTCAGTCCACTGACTCAAATGTTAATCTCACTTGGCAACACCCTCCCAGACACACCCAGGACCAATACATTGCATCCTTCAATCCAGTCAAGTTGACACTCAGTATTAACCATCACAGTTCCTAATTTCTTTCAGTAATTTTTTTTTTTTTTTTTTTTTTTGAGATGGAGTCTCGCTCTGTGGCCCAGACTGGAGTGCAGTGGCACAATCTCGCCTCACTGCAAGCTCCGCCTCCCAGGTTCACGCCATTCTCCTGCCTCAGCCTCCCGAGTAGCTGGGACTACAGGCGCCTGCCACCACACCCGGCTAATTTTTTGTATTTTTAGTAGAGATGGGGTTTCACTGTGTTAGCCAGGATGGTCTTGATCTCCTGACCTCGTGATCCGCCCGCCTTGGCCTCCCAAAGTGCTGGGATTACAGGCGTGAGCCACCGCGCTCGGCCTCAGTAATGTTTTGTAGTTTTTTGATGTATGTCTTTTACCTTCTTGCCTAAGTTTTTTCATAGGAATTTTATTCTTTTTTAATGCTATTGTAAATAGAATAACTTTTTAATGTTAGTGTATACAAATACAACTGATTCTTGAATGGTAATCATGTATTCTGAAACTTTGGTACATTTGTCTATTATCTCTGACAGTTGTGTAATATTTAGGGTTTTCTACATATAATATTAGGTCACCGGCAAAAACAGATAATTTTCCATCTGGTTTCCAACTTAGGTGCTTTTAGGTTTTTTTCTTGCATAATTCCCCTAGTTAGGGCTTCCAGGACAATGATGAATAGAAATGACTAAAGCAGGAATCCTCAGAAGAGCCTTTAGTAATTCACAAATGAGTACGATATTTGCTACGGGTATTTCATATATGATATTTATTTAATCTTGAAAACATTTTGTTCTATTCTTAGTTTTTGAATATTTTTATCCTGAAAGGATATTGTATTTTATTCAATGCATATTCTGTATCAATTGAGATAATGTGGCTTTCTTTGGTCTATTAGTGTATTATATTACACTGATTGAATTTCATATATTTAATCACTCTTGGATTTTTGAGATAAACACCACTTAGATATTATGTATAATCCTTGTAATATGCCGTTGAATTAAGTTTTCTAATATTATGCTTAGGATTTTTAAATTTATACTCAAAAGAACTAGCCTGTAGTTTTGTTGTATTGTCTTTATACGGCTTTGGGATGGGATAATGTTAGTCTCACAGAATGAGCTTGAAACTATTTCCTTCTCTTCCATTTTTTTGAAAAGTTTCGAAAGAATTAGTGACAATTGTTTCTTAAATGTCTAGTAGAATTTTCCAATGAAGCCATCTGATCTATCTTGGAATTCTTTATGTTTAGAGGTTTTTGACTAACAATTTAATATGTTTACTTTTTACCGTTATCTTCATATTTCCTATTTCTTGTGTCAGTTTTGGTAGTTTATCTTTCTAAAAGTGAGCTTATATCATCTAGGTTAGTCAATTTTCTGATATGTAAATGCTCATAATATTTTTTAATCCTTTTATTTTCATGATGTTGATAATAATGTTATCTCTTTTACTTTTTATTATATTAATTTGTCTTCTTTTTCTTAGTCAATCTAGCTAAAGATTTGTCACAATTTTAATCTTTTCAAAAACTTTGTTTCATTAATTTTCTCTGTTGCTTTTCTATTCTCTATTACATTTACCTCCCTGCTGATATTTATTATTTCCTTCCTCTGCTAATGTTTGGTTTAGTTTGCTTTTCTTTTTATAGTCTTTAGGCATACAGTTATGTTGCTGAATGGAGATTTTAATTTTTTTAATATAAGCATTTGCAGCTATACATTTCTCAGCAGTGCTTTGACTGCATCTTAAAAGTTTTGATAGATTGTTTTGCATATTTCTTAACATATTTTCCAATTACCTTTATGATTTATTCTTTAATGTTTTAATTGTTTGAAAGGTTTTGGTTTAATTTCTACATAATTGTGAAGGTTTTAGATTTTCTTTAGGTATTGATTTCTAATTGTATTCCATTGTAATCATAAAATATTTTATATGATGGCAATATTTTAAAATGTATTAAAAATTGTTTTGTGGCCTAAAATGTGATCTGTTCTACAGATTTTCTATGTGCATTTGAGAAGAATGTATAGTCGTTTGGGGTGGAATATTCAGCATACATCTTTAAAGTCTAATAGTTTTATAGTATTAGTCAATTTCCTTATGACATTTCTGTCTGGTTGTTCTATCCATTATTGAACATGGAGCACTGAAGTCTGTTGTTAGGTGTATATATGTCTATAATTGCTATATCTTCTTGCCACATTTTACCTTTTACCAGTGTATATCCTCTTTGTCTTTTGTAACTTTTTTTTAACTTTAATTCTGCTTTCTCTGCAATAATATAGCCACCCCAGCTAACTTTGATTACTATTTTCATGAAAAATCTTTTTCCATTCTTTTAATTTCAACCTCTTTGTGTATTTGTAACTGAACTGGGTCACTTATAGCCAGCACATAAATAAATCATGTTTCTCCATCCATTATGCCAATATCTGCCTTTCAATCAGAGAGTTTAATCTGTTAATATTTAAAGTGATTTTTGATTTGAAGGGACTTTGCCATCTAGATATTTGTTTTCTGCATGTCTTATATGCATTCTACTCCTCCATTACTGCTTTATTTTTACCTTTTAAAATTTTAATGGTTCACCATTTTGACTTTCTTCTTTCTTCTCTTTATACATTTTACTTTTTTTAATTGGTTACCATGGAGAATACAATTAGCATATTAAACTTAAGACAACTTAGTTTGAATAATACCAACTTAATTTCAGTGGTATAAAAATGGCTCCTATATATCTCCTTCGTTCGTCTTTTATATTTTCATAGTCACAGATCTTATTCTTATATATTATGTTTCTTTTAGCAGATTTATAATTAAAATTTTATTAATTTAGACTTTAAATTGTGGAAGAAATAAAGGAGTCACCAACCAAAGTATAATACCACCTTTCATATTTACTTATATATTTACTTTTACCAGTGTTCTTTATTTCTTCATATACCTTGAAGTTATTGTCTAGCGTTCTTTTATTTTAGCCTAAAGTACTCCCGTTAGTATTTCTTGCAAGGAAGTTCTACAATTAATAATCTGTGTAAGCTTTAGCTTATCTGGATATATTTTTATTCTCCTTTATTTTTGAAGAATAGTTTTGTCAAGTATAGAATTTTTGTTGCCAGTTTTATGTCTTTAGCACTTTAAATATGTCATCTCACCTCTTGCTTGTCTTTATGGATTCTGATAAGAAATCAGTTGTTAATCTAATTGAAGATTTCTTTATGTGGAATGAATCATTTCTATCTTGCGACTTTCAAGAGGTCTCTTTGTCTTAGATTCCAACAGTTTGATTATAATGTGTGTCAGTGTGAGTCTCTTAGTTTTTCCTATTTGAAGTTCATTTAGCTTCTTGGGTGTGTAGATTCATATATTTTATCATATTTTACTTTTCATCCATTAGTTATTTATTTAAATATTTTCTCTTCCCCTTCCTCTTCTCCTTCTGGCATTCCTATAATGTATATGTTAATACACTTTTTGATGTTCGACATTTGCTTCAGTTTTTGTTCATGTCTTTCCTTATTTTTTCTCGCTATTCCTCACACTAGATCATTTAAATTGATTTATCTTCAATTTTGCTGATTCATTTTTCTGCCTGTTCAAACTTGTTGTTGAATCCTTTTAGTAAATTTTTAATTCAATTATTGTACTTTTCATCTTCTGAGTTCCCATTTTGTTTATTTTTCTAATTTCTCTTTTTTATATTTACCATTTTATTATAAAGATATTGCAAAGGATACACATACAAAGATTCATAAGGCTAAGCATATGGGAGGAGTGTGGAGTTTTTATGGCTCTCCTGGCATACCATCATTCAGAAAATTACATGTGTTCAACTATTCAGAAGCTCTCCAGACCCTGTCCTTTTGAGTTTTTATGAAGGCTTTATTATATAGGCATGATTGATTAAACCATTGGCTATTGGTGATCATCATAGTCTTCAGCCCTTCTCCTTTCCCTGGAATTTGGGGAAAGCTGTCAACCCTCTAATCCTGCCTTAGTGTTTCCCATAACCAGTTCCTATCCTGAAGCTACCTTGGGGCTGCCAGTCATCAGTCAACTTATTAGCATACACAAAGACATCACTTTGGAGTTTGTAAAGATTTTAGAAATTGTATTGGTAGAAATAAGATTGAAGACTAAATATGTATTTTACAATATCACAGACTGCCCCGGTCTTCAAATTCAAATCCCTTACATCAAAAGGACATACAACTCAGAGGACACTGGCAAATTCTAGAATCCCACATGATCATTAATCATTAGTTCAGTCCATTATATTGCATGAATCTCTTCCTGGGTAAGGCCATTAATGTTTACAGACATTCATTCAATCTTGGCAGGTTATAAAAACAGCAGTGGTCTTAGCAAACATAGCTTCACCCATTCAGGCATCTAGTATACTTGAGCTAAGAGACAATATAATCTCTTTCTTTAAGCCTCTTTTGACGTTTAAATGTAATATAGGATTTTCCTCAATTCAAAACTCATTTATTCATCCCTTTACCCTCAGCTACTATTCCATCTCTCCATTAATACTCAGATTTTTCCACCTCTGGATGAGACATTAGAATCAGCAGTCGTGTTGATCTACGCTGCAGGCACTAGTTTAGCAAGTACCTCCTCCTCAATCCATTCACATTTAGATGGCTATTTTTACCTCCAGAAAATGTAGCTGCATTGACTGTTAACTCCAATTTTGCCAGATGGGGTGAAGGCAATACCCACCCCCATCTGGCCTTTTGAAATTCTGACATAAAGTTTCAATATATAGTTATAGTTTCTTTCTTAAAAATCGTCTTTGCTTCAGCAATTGTTGTTACTGCCCTGGTCCCAGAACCACTGCATCAAACAGGAGAAATATTTTTTTGAGGTTGTGTGGGGAAGAAGTATAGTCCTTATATTAATATACTCCTCTCTTGGCAAGGGTCACATAGTCATACTAGCTTCCTTTCCCTTCCCCTCTTCACAAAAACCACAGAAATGTGAAGGAATCTAACCAGTGGAAACCTTCCCTTCACCCCACTAATGTTGAGTATGGTCACACATTTATGAAACTCTGTGCTCACACTCACAAGCCATACTTTTATTCTTTTATCTCCCCTGGTTTTAGGCAGCAAATGTTTTGATTGCGTGTTCCACTTTTCTATCAAACTATTACTCTGAGAAGGAGATCGCTTCGCCCACTGTTGAACATTATTGCCTGTATAGTGAGTCTCTCGGTTGAACATTATTGCCCGTATGGTGAGTCTCTCAGCCTGAAGTAATGATGCTTGCCCATTCACATCTATGCAATATCTTCTGTTCTGGTTTTCTTATAGCACTCTAAGCATTTGCATCTTCCACAGCATAATCAAAGCCTAGTCCAGAGCCTGTTTCTTCCCGTCAAGACCCATTTGTAGCGCCCTCAGGTCTACTAGCTTCAGTACCACTTGCCAGCTAGTTTTACAGCCTTCCCACCAGGGAATCTACCACATAACTGTTGGCAGTCTCTGTCTCTTTGCTGGCATACATAAGAGTTTTTATTGTCGTTATGTGCCTAATAGGGTGTAAGAGAAATATGTCTAGATTAAGTTCATCTCTTCATTGCTGAAGTATGCCTATATCCACTCATTTCATGGACCCAGGTAGCCACTTCAAGGGATCACATGGCAGATGGATATCACCTTGCCAATTCTAATTACCTTCTGAATCTGAAAAGGGGCTCTTCTGATGAGCATTGACATTTTCTACTTTAATGAACTCCTCAAATTTCCCTAAGGTCATATGGGCATCCCATTAATAAGTCAGATTTTCATTGCCCTTCTGCCTGATCATGTGGCCCAGTCATTGGCCACTGTCCATGAATCAATAAAAACCCAAGCACAGGGGCTTTTATTATTTATTAATTTCTTAAGTTTACAGAATGCAGCTCATCCCACCAGGGTTATTTTGTTGTTGTTGCTACTTTTGTTGTTGTTGTTGTTAAACTTGTTCATTTTATTGGTGCATTTTCTGTAACAATAATCTATATATCAGTCTATCGTATTTGACTTGATTTAGAGCGTTAGAATATCTTTTTCTATTATACTTTAAGTTCTGGGGTGCATGTGCAAAACATGCAGGTTTGTTACATGTGTATACATGTGCCATGTTGGTTTGCTGCACCCATCAACTCATCATTTACATTAGGTATTTCTCTCAGTGCTATCCCTCCCCCTGTCCCCCACCCCATGAGAGGCCCCCATGTGTGATGTTTCCTACCCTGTGTCCAAGTGTTCTCATTGTTCAATTTCCACCTATGAGTGAGAACATGCAGTGTCTGGTTTTCTGTCCTTGTGCTAGTTTGCTCAGAATGATGGTTTCCAACTTTATCCATGTCCCTGCAAAGGACATGAAGTCATCATTTTTTATGGCTGCATAGTATTCCATGGTGTATACATGCCACATTTTCTTAATCCAGTCTGTCATTCATAGACATTTGGGTTGGTTCCAAGTTTTTGCTATTGTGGATAGCGCTGCAATAAACATACATGTGTATGTGTCTTTATAGTAGCATGATTTATAATCCTTTGGGTATATACCAAGTAATGGGATCACTGTGTCAAATGGTATTTCTAGTTCTAGATCCTTGAGGGATTGCCACAGTGTCTTCCACAATGGTTGAACTAGTTTACACTCCCACCAACAGTGTAAAATATTTCCTATTTCTCCACATCCTCTCCAGCACCTGTTGTTTTCTGACTTTTTAATGATTGCCATTTTAACTAGTCTGAGATGGTATCTCATCATGGTTTTGATTTGCATTTCTCTGATGACCAGTGATGATGAGCATTTTTTCATGTGTCTCTTGGCTGCATAAATGTCTTCTTTTGAGAATTGTCTGTTCATATCCTTTGCCCACTTTTTGATGGGGTTGTTTGTTTTTTTCTTGTAAATTTGTTTGAGTTCTTTGTAGGTTCTGGATATTAGCCGTTTGTCAGATGAGTAGACTGCAAAAATTTTCTCCCATTCTGTAGGTTGCCAGTTCACTCTGATGGTAGTTCCTTTTGCTGTACAGAAGCTCTTTAGTTTAATTAGATCCCATTTGTCAATTTTGGCTTTTATTGCCATTGCTTTTGGTGTTTTATTAATGAAGTCCTTGCCCATGCCTATGTCCTGAATGGTATTGCCTAGGTTTTCTTCTAGGGTTTTTATGGTTTTAGGTCTAACATTTAAATTTTTAATCCATCTTGAATTAATTTTTGTATAAGGTATAGGGAAGGGATTCAGTTTCAGCTTTCTACATATGGCTAGCCAGTTTTCCAAGCACCAGTTATTAAATGGGGAATTCTTTCCCCATGGCTTGTTTTTGTCATGTTTGTCAAAGATCAGATGGTTGTAGATAGTGTGGTGTCATTTCTGAGGTCTCTGTTCCATTCTATTGTTCTATTTCTCTGTTTTGGTACCAGTGCCATGCTGTTTTGGTTACTGTAGCCTTGTAGTATAGTTTGAAGTCAGGTAGCATGATGCCTCCAGCTTTATTCTTTTTGTTTAGGATTATCTTGGCAATGCGGGCTCTTTTTTGGTTCCATATGAACTTTAAAGTAGTTTTTTCCAATTCTGTGAAGAAAGTCATTGGTAGCTTGATGGGGATGGCACTGAATCTATAAATTACTTGGGCAGTATGGCCATTTTCATGATATTGATTCTTCCTATCCATGAGCATGGAATGCTCTTCCATTTGTGTCCTCTTTTATTCGTTGAGCAGTCGTTTGTAGTTCTCCTTGAAGAGGTCCTTCACATCCCTTGTAAGTTGGATTCCTAGGTATTTTATTTTGTTTGAAGCAATTGTGAATGGGAGTTCACTCATGATTTGCCTCTCTGTGTGTTATTGGTGTATAGGAATGCTTGTGATTTTTGCATATTGATTTTGTATCCTGAGACTTTGCTGAAGTTGCTTATCAGTTTAAGGAGATTTTGGGCTGAGACGATGAGGTTTTCTAAATATACAATCATGTCATCTGCAAACATGGACAATTTGACTTCCTCTTTTCCTAATTGAATGCCCTTTATTTCTTTCTCTTGCCTTATTGCCCTGGCCAGAACTTCCAATACTATGTTGAATAGGAGTGGTGAGAGAGGGCATCCCTGTCTTGTGCCAGATTTCAAAGGAAATTCTTCCAGTTTTTGACCATTCAGTATGATATTGGCTGTGGGTTTGTCATAAATAGCTCTTATTATTTTGAGATACATTCCATCAATACCTAGTTTATTGAGAGTTTTTAGCACGAAGGGCTGTTGAATTTTGTTCGAGGCCTTTTCTGCATCTGTTGAGATAATTATATGTTTTTTGTCTTTGATTCTGTTTATGTGATGGATTACATTTATTGATTTGCATATGTTGAATCAGCCTTGCATCCCAGTGATGAAGCCGACTTGATCATGGTGGATAAACTTTTTGATTTGCTACTGGATTCGCTTTGCCAATATCTTACTGCCAATATCTTACTGAAAATTTTCTCGTTGATGTTCATCAGGGATATTGGTCTAAAATTATCTTTTTTTGTTGTGTCTCTGCCAGGCTTTGGTATCAGGATGATGCTGGCCTCGTAAAATGAGTTGGGGAGGATTGCCTCTTTTTGTATTGATTGGAATAGTTTCAGAAGGAATCTTACCAGCTCCTCTTTGTACCTCTGATAGAATTCAGCTGTGAATCCATCTGTTCCTGGACTTTTTTTGCTTGGTAAGCTATTAATTATTGCCTCAATTTCAGAACTTACTATTGGTCTATTCAGAGTTTCAACATTTTCCTGGTTTAGTCTTGGGAGAGTGTATGTGTCCAGGAATTTATCCATTTCTTCTAGATTTTCTAGTTTATTTGCATCGAGGTGTTTATAGTATTTTCTGATGGTAGTTTGTATTTCTGTGGGGTTGGTGGTGATATCCCCTTTATCATTTTTTATTGTATCTGTTTGATTCTTCTCTCTTGTCTTCTTTATTAGTCTTGTTAGCAGTCTATCAATTTTGTTGATGTTTTCAAAAAAACAGCTCCTGGGTTCATTGATTTTTTTTTGAAGGGTTTTTTGTGTCTCTATCCCCTTCAGTTCTGCTCTGATCTTTTTTCTTGCCTTCTGCTAGTTTTTGAATGTGTTTGACCTTGCTTCCCTAGTTCTTTTAATTGTGACGTTAGGGTGTTAATTTCAGATTTTTCCTCCTTTCTCTTGTGAGCATTTAGTGCTATAAATTTCCCTCTACACACTGCTTTAAATGTGTCCCAGAGATTCTGGTATGTTGTGTCTTTGCTCTCATTGGTTTCAAAGAACATCTTTATTTCTGTCTTCATTTCATTATTTACCCAGTAGTTATTCAGGAGCAAGTTGTTCAGTTTCCATGTAGTTGTGTGATTTTGAGTCAGTTTCTTCATCCTGAGTTCTAATTTGATTGCACTGTGGTCTGAGAGACAGTTTGTTGTGATTTCTGTTCTTTTACGTTTGCTGAGGAGTGCTTTACTTCCAACCATGTGGTCAATTGTGGAATAAGTGCAGTGTGGTGCTGAGAAGAATGTATATTCCATTGATTTGGGGTGGAGAGTTCTGTAGATGTCTGTTAGGTCTGCTTGGTGCAGAGCTGAGTTGAAATCCTGGATATCTTTGTTCACCTTCTCATTGATCTGTCTAATATTGACAGAGGGGTGTTAAAATCTCCCATCATTATTGTGTGGGAGTCTAAGTCTCTTTGTAGGTCTCCAAAGACTCGCCTTATGAATCTGGGTGCTCCTGTATTGGGTGCATATATCATATATATTTAGGATAGTTAGCTCTTCTTGTTGAATTGATCCCTTTACCATTATGTAATAGCCTTCTTTGTCTCTTTAGATCTTTGTTGGTTTAAAGTCTGTTTTATCAGAGATTAGGATTGCAAACCCTGTTTTTTTTTATGCTTTCCATTTGCTTGGTTGATCTTCCTCTATCCATTTATTTTGAGCCTTTGTGTGTCTCTGCACGTGAGATGAGTCTCCTGAACACAGCATAGTGATGGGTCTTGACTTTTTATCCAATTTGCCAGTCTGTGTCTTTTAATTGGGACATTTGGCCCACTTATAGTTAGGGTTATTGTTGTTATGTGTGGATTTGATCCTGTTATTATGATGTTAGCTGGTTATTTTGCCCATTAGTTGATGGAGTTTCTTCCTAGCATTGATGGTCTTTACAATTTGGCATGTTTTTGCAGTGGCTGGTACTGGTTGTTCCTTTCCATGTTTAGTGCTTCCTTCAGAATCTCTTGTAAGGCAGGCCTGGTGGTGACAAAATCTCTCAGCATTTGCTTGTCTGTAAAGGATTTTATTTCTCCTTCACTTATGAAGCTTAATTTGACTGGATATGAAATTCTGGATTTAAAAATCTTCTCTTTGAGAACGCTGAATATTGGCCCCCACTCTCTTCTGGCTTGTAGAGTTTCTGCCACGAAATCTGCTGTTAGTCTGATGGACTTCCCTTTATGGGTAACCTGACCTTTCTCTCTGGCTGCCCTTAACATTTTTTCCTTCATTTCAATGTTAGTGAATCTGACAATTATTTGTCTTGGGGTTGTTCTTGCAAGCTCTTTGCAAGGAGTCTTTGTGGTGTTCTCTGTATTTCCTGAATTGAATGTTGGCCTGCCCTTCTAGGTTGGGGAAGTTCTCTTGGATAATATCCTGAGGAGTGTTTTCCAACTTAGTTCCATTCTCCCCGTCACTTTTAAGTACACCAATCAAATGTAGATTTGGTCTTTTCACATAGTCCCATATTTCTTGGAGGCTTTGTTTGTTTCTTTTTACTCTTTTTTTCTCTAAACTTTTCTTCTCACTTTATTTCATTAACTTGATGTTCAATCACTGATACCCTTTCTTCCATTTGATCAAATCGGCTATTGAAGCTTGTGCATGCATCACGTAGTTTTCATGCCATGGTTTTCAGCACCATGGCATTCGGGTCATTTAAGGTCTTCTCTACACTGTTTATTCTAGTTAGCTATTCTTGTCATCTTTTTTCAAGGTTTTTAGCTTCATTGCAACTGGTTCGAACATCCTCTTTAGCTCGGAGAAGTTTGTTATTATTGACCTTCTGAAGCCCACTTCTGTCCGCTCATCAAAGTCATTTTCCACCCAGCTTTGTTCCTTTGCTGGCGAGGAGCTGCAATCATTTGGAGGAGAAAAGGCGCTCTAGTTTCTGGAATTTTCAGCCTTTCCGCTCTGGTTTCTCCCCATCTTTGTGGTTTTATCTACCTTTGGTCTTTTGATGATGGTGACCTATAGATGGGGTTTTGGTGTGGATGTCCTTTTTGTTGATGTTGATGCTATTCCTTTCTGTTTGTTAGTTTTCCTTTTAACAATCACGTCCCTCAGCTGCAGGTCTATTGGAGTTTGCTGGAGGTCCACTCCAGATGCTGTTTGCCTGGGTATCACCAGTGGAGCCTGCAGAACAGCAAATATTGCTGCCTGATCCTTCCTCTGGACGCTTTGTCCCAGAGGGGCACCTGCCTGTATGAGGTGTCAGTCGGCCCCTACTGAGAGGTGTCTCCTAGTTAGGCTACATGGTGGTCAGAGATCCACTTGAGGAGGCAGTCTGTCTGTTCTCAGAGCTCAAACACTGTGCTGGGAGAATCACAGCTGTCTTAAGAGTTGTTAGACAGGGATGTTTAAGTCTGCAGAAGTTTCTGCTGCCTTTTGTTCCACTATGCCCTGTTCCCAGAAGTGGGGTCTACAGAGGCTGCAGGCCTTGTAGAGCTGCAGTGGGCTCCACCCAGTTTGAGCTTTCCAGGCCACTTTGTTTACCTACTCAAGCCTCAGCAATTGTGGACTCCCCCCCCCTGCCAGGCTGCTGCCCGGCAGGTGGATTTCAGACTGCCGTGCTAGCAGTGAGCAAGGCTCCATGGGCATTACCTTCTTTAATCAGAGTGGCATCCTTCCAAATAGGATGTCATCTGTTCACCTCAGAATTGTCATTTACATCCCAAGGAACTCTTTGTTAGTCAGAAAAGAGTTGTTTATAGGGCAGTGCCAAAGTGTTGATAGAATCCAGCAGCTCTTCATACAGTTTCATAGTCAGTTCTAGGGAAAAATAGTTTTGCTGCTCAAGAGTATCTTCTTTTTGGATTCCCCAGGTAGCATGATTCTGTATAAAGCCTTTCAGTTTTATTATGAAACTCTTCTGGGCACTGCTGTAATGTTAGAGTATTTCTCTGTCATCACCCAAGATAGTTTGGGTATTTGGGATTAATAAAATAAAGGGCAGCTTCATTTCAGTCATAAGGGTAGCTTCAGTTAATGTCCCATAGTAAAGCACTAAATGTCCCATAGTAAAGCACTAAATGTCCCACAAGTAAAAAGATTTTAATCCAAACTTCCAGGAATCATCACAGAGAGGCACTCACTGGCTTTTGCTATAAGCCCTACCTCAGCAAACACTTGTTTACCGAAATGGAAGAAGCTGGGGCAAAATTAACAAAAGTAGAGATTTTATTGGGGCCAAAATTGAGAATTGCAACCTGAGAGCATGGATTCATATTGTCCTGAATATAGCAGGACAACTTCAATTAACAGTAGTTACAGGTGGATTTTTAAAGAAAAGAAGAGTCAGTTTCTGAGTTGTTTCCCCAGAATTTACATTAAAATTATATAAGCTATTGATCAGCTTTACATTGTTCTTTTTATCACGATTTCCAGGAACATAAAAATAATGGGTGAGACAGCTATTCAGAAACAAAATGACTTTTAAAAATTTTCCCCAGGCACAAGTGTGAGCAGAGGGAGATGACTAAAATCCCGTACTCATTTTCTCTTGGTTCTGCATACCTCACATAGTTCAGATTGCTCTGAGCTATTTTTCTTTTCTCTCACTGCACAGAGGGCTATTAAATGGAGAATTTATTCCTACCAGAACTCCAGCTTCTATTCTACATTCTGTGGGCTCAGAAAATCTTGCCAGTTTCTGTTTAACATGGTGTCCAATTAATATTGCTAAATAGGCAGATTTATATTTCTTCTATTTTACACAACTAGGTAGGAGATTTCCCTTTCAGATACAATGTCCATGCCCATTATACAATCAAGTAAAAGAGACACTACCACTTTACATAAATCATGTTCAAATGTACAAACTCTCCTATAAACTTTTCATTTTATCAACTCTTACTTTCCTATCTGTAACCTCCATTAGAACTTTATCAATTGTTTTTTGTTTTATGATATGAGGTAGGAAAAGTGTTCCCCACTCAGATATAATATCCAGTTTCATAAAATATTTAGGTAGAGAAGACACAACTTCTTCATATAAAACCTGTTAAAGCATTCTAACTTTTATAATTATATCAACCCTTACATTTTTATATTCTAGTCCTAGGAACTTCTCTTCTCCACCCCCAGACCATTTTATCCCTTCTTGTGCAAAAAAGCTTTAGGTCTCCAGTGAAACTGCCTTTAAAAAAATTATAACTGAGAAAATTATGACAGTGAAAGAGATTTGACCTAACTGACTCCATCTTGCTTCTTATCTCTAAGCTGTCCTTGTCCATTCCTGGGCTGGGCATAGGCTGAACCAACTTTGGGAAAACTGAGTCTATAGTTTAACTTTGAAACAAAGATGATAACAGCTTCTTTTCCAAAACAAACTCCCTAACTGGGGACTAGACTGCTTTGCAGGGCTAACAAATTAGCTACACAATTAGAAATTATGGTTGAGAAGTCATGCAGCTTCTGATTGCAAGATGAAGAACCTTCCAAAATTGCTCCTGGAGATAACATCACTATTGTAAAACCTGAGATCAGTGCTTGAGATATTTTTCAGACCCTGTCCTCATTAGATCAGCTAGCACAATTCAGATTGATAAACTGGCTCCTCTGTCTTGTGGCCACAATCCAGAATCTGACTCAGCACAAGAAAACAGCTTTGATTCCCTAGGACTTTATCTCTGAACCAACAAATCAGCACTCCCCACTTACTCTCCCCCATTCCCCAAGTTATTCTTACAATAAACTCAGTCTCTGAACTTTCAAGGAGATTGATTTGAGTAATAGTAACAATCCAGTCTCCTGTTCGGCCAACTCTGCATGAGTTAAACTTTCTCTATTGGCATTTCCCTGTCTCGATAAATTTGCTCACTCTGGGCAGCGGGCAAGAAAAATCCACTGGGCAGTTACACTCTCACAATCCATTTTAGTAAAGGCTTCTCAGAAATTTGATGATACAGATCTACAAAATGAAACAATTTTTTTCACACTATACCCATTGGTTCCGATCATTACTCGGTTTTTCCCTTCCCCACCTTGACTACCTTCTTAGTAACCACAGGTCTTAGAGGTACTGTCTGTTGTCCCTGCTTAATTTTTACCTTGGGCATCAGCTTAAAGGCTAGTGGCTGAAACTCAGGCTCACTGAAATCTGTGCTTGTGCTAGAATAAAGGTCTGACTCAATACTCTCTTTTAGTTTCATTTCAGCTTTCACAGATAACAACCAAGGGCTTCAAGGTTTTACTTTTTTTTTTTACTAATAGGTTGTATTTCTTTATGCATCCAGTGAACTGTTGATGAAAAAACTCCATATCTGTAAAATCTCTGAGGAGATTTATTCTGAGCCAAATATGAGTAACCAAAGGCCTGCGACACAGTCCTCAGGAGGTCCTGAGAATATGTGTCCAAGGTGGTCTGGTCACAAATTGGTCTTACACATTTTATAGAGAAATAAGTTATCAATCAATACGTTTAAGATGTACATTGGTTTGGTCCAGAAATGGGGGACAATTGGAAGTGGAGGGTTTTCAAGTCATAGGTGGACTCAAAGATTTTCTGACTGGCAACTGGTTGGAAGAGCGATTATTGATAGAAAGGAATGTCTGGGTTATGATAAGGAGTTGTGCAGACAAAGGTTTTGTCATGCAAATGAAGCCTCCAGGTAGCAGGCTTTAAAGAGAATAGATTGTAAATATTTCTCATGAGACTTAAAAAGTCTGTTCTATCAGTAGTTCCAAAAGGGAGGAAGGTGTAATGAGTCATGTCTGGCTTCACCTTACCATCGTGACCTGAACAAGTTTCTCAGGTTAACTTTGGAATGCCCTTGGCCAAAGAGAGAGATTCATTGGCATGGTTGGGGGGGCCTTATCATTTTATTTTTGGTTTACAGAGTCAAGTCCATGGGAGCTAGATTCATCTCTGAATTCCACGGGTGCATTTTACCTTTAGTAACTAATTGCAGCATATCTTTGGCTCCAAACCATGGTGACCACATGGCCCCTTAAGAATCAAAGATTCCTTATCACCACCCTTTTATTCTTTCTCTTCCCAAACCTCTGTTTCTGTGAGCCAGGACTATTCTAGTAAACCCCATTTCATGGACATCAGTTGAGAGTAGAAAAAACTCACACGCAAACTCAAAGTGCACTTTCTATTCTCTCATCAACTGCAATCAACATAGAAGACTTCTGTGACAAAGCATGTGGGGATTTCTCTCCACCAACAAGCTAGCAATCACTTCTACAGTTCACATCAGCTAGGTTTCCTCTAATTCAGTTCTATTCTGACCATGTCTACCTGAAGATAGTCTCAGATCCCACAAGCTGAGGTCTCAATCCCTAAGACTGCATTCTCCCCTTCATATGCCAATTGCAAGCTCCAGGTTGTTTTACCTGTGCATCTTACCAACTGGTTATAAATCAGAGATCCCACAACCCCCTCCTTCGGTTTGATCACTTTGCTAGATCAGCTTACAGAACACAGGGAAACATTTACTTATATTTTCCATCTTATTATAAAGGATATCCCAAAAGATTAGCCATGGCAGAGAGGCCCACCGGGATAAACCAACAGGAAAAATGTGGCCAAGTGTGGCAGTCATGACCTGAAGCTATCTGGCTCAGTTGGAACCTCATTCCACCCGAGGTGGCTCACCTCTGTTGCTAGCATCTTATAAAAAGATGCATACGGCAAAGCATATGGAAAGGAGTACAAAGCTTTCATGCCCTCACTAGGTGTGTCATCTGATAATTTGGCTCCGTGTCCCCACTCAAATCTCATGTTGAACTGCGATCCCCAGTGTTGGAGTTGGGGCTAGGTTGCAGATAATTGCATTATGGGGTTGATTTCTATGGGTTTAGCACCATCCACCTAGTACTGTCTCATGATAGAGTTCTCATGAGATCTGGTCATTTGAAAGCACCTCCCGCTTCTCTCTCTCTATCTCCTGTTCTGGCCATGTGAAAACCACGCCTGCTTCCCCTTCGCCTTCCACCATGATTATAAGCTTTCTGAGGCCTCCCCAGGAACAGAAGCCGGTAGAGACCACAGAAACATGAGCCAATTAAACCTCTTTTCTAAATAAATTACCCAGCCTCAGGTATATCTTTCTATCAGTGTGAGAATGGACTAATATACCACCCTCCGGGAACCTTCACAGGTTCCACTATCTGAAGGCTTTTTCTATCTCTTTTCTGACGTTTGCTGTTTGTTCAGACATCATTCTTCTGCATACCTTAAATTTATTTTCTATGGTTTCCTTTTGCTCTTTGAGCATATTTCAGACATTTTATTTAACATATTTTACTATAAATTCAAACGTTTGGGCTTCCTCAGAGATGGTTTCTGTCCATTTTTTTTTTCCCTGTGAGTGGGCTATATGTTTCATTTTTCTTTTTCTGTGTGCTTTGTAATTTTGTTATTGTTGCTGTTGTTTGGAACTGTACATTTTGAATATTATAATTTGGTAACTCTGGAAGTCATATTTTCTTGTTCCTAAGGGATTGATTATTTTTGCTTCCTGAGAGCTACCATTATACATTTGTTCAGTGACTTTTCCAAACTATTTTTGCAAAGTTTGTATTCCTTGTGTATGGTCACTGAGGTTTCTGTTTCATTATCTCTGCCACAAGCCAGTGCATGTTCAGAGTAGAAATCCTAAGCCAATAATTTATAAGCCTGAAATCAGCATTTTCTTACCTTAAACTCTCTACTATGGTCAGAAACAAACATCTAACCCTCAAACCTAGATTATTCATTCCAAAAATAACAGTCTATCACAATTGCTATTCATTACAGTTATCAATAAAACCATAACTATTTGCCACTGTGTCCTATGAACTAACAATGTCACATTTTCCAATAGTAACAGGATTGTCATAGCTTTATACATACCAAGGCCAGATAACTAATACCAGATTACCAATTTTGAAGTTTTATTGCCTATCATTACTTCTAGTATCGAGCACTCTAGTATCAATCAGAGCTCAGTTTAGGTAATAGAAGTCACTTAGAATATGTAAGTAAAAAAGAAACTTAACATAGTAAATTTAGTATTTATGAGGTTACTGCAGGAATTAGAGAGTAAAGATTAAGGCTGTACCTCCAGAAGCAATATCTACTACTCCTAAGAACAAATACATCAGAACCACTACTACCTTCCTCATAATCACAAAGGTAAGGAATCAGAATACTTGACCCTAAAATATGAGCTTTCATGTAATCTTATTGAAGCCATGATCCAGAGTTTAGAAAGACTGTTTAGGAAGCTATGACTACTGCTATAATTATTACAACTGTGGTAGACCAGGTCTCCATTAGGAACCAGAGAGGTCAGCCTTCACCAACACCCTACGGTTACTCTGATAAAAGTATAAGTTAAACACTAAAGAACTGGAGAAACTGGCACCTGAGAACAAAGGCTAGAATGTAAAACAAGGCATTTAAGACCCCACCTGGGCTTCCTCAGAACCTAGAGTTTGATTAAAATAATGAAAAAGTTCTTACACACGTTGTACACCTTGTACCAGGATCCACTTTAGATTAAGTAATTCTTCCAAAGCTCTAAAGTAATATTTCAGACCCCAGTCCCTAAAGATTAAACAGGGTGAAATATTTTGGCTTGCAGGTACACTCTCACACATAGGCATATGGTCTGAATTTATATGAGCACTGGAGAAAAAACTTAAAACTTTGAGTTGATCTAGTGAGTTAATCCCACCTTCTGCCTGTAGCCAGTTGCAGAAATAAGCTCCCTTCTTTCCCAGTCTGTCTGCGTCTTGTTATTGGACCGCGAGAACAAGCAGCCAAACCTTGTTCTGTCTGGGAACACGACAGAACAAGGAAATGAAATGTGAAATCTAGCCACCATGATAGCCTGTATTTTTCTCAACACTCATGATGCTTATAAACAGATTAAAAAATGTTAGTCCATTATTATTGCTATAACTGCCACTTCATTGCTAAAACTGGAAATTGAACAACAGAATCTTCATATACGTTGTTTGCCAATCAGAAAACTGCAAAAGTTATTTTAGAGGGTCTATGCCTCATTTCAACCCTCAACCATGAACATGGTGGTTTAAAACAACATTCACTTTTTAGCCTGCATTTATGTAGTTTAGAAATCTGTCATGTCATAGTTGATTTCTCTGCTCACCATATTACAAGGCTGGCATCAAAATGTCAGTCTGAGTTCTGGTTTGGAGGGCTTGGAAACCTATGTAATTCTAGCTCATTCAGGTTGCTGGCAAAATTTAGCTTCACAAGGTTGTAAGACATAGGTCCACATTTCCTTAATGGCTGTCAGTCAGGAGTCACTCTTAAATACTAGAAGCTACTCTCTAGTCCTTGCACATGGTCCTCCTCCTCTTCAGAGACAGAAATGTGAGTCCATTAAATCTCCTGCTTCAAAGCCTTTCAATATTCTTTTCTACTATTATTTGAACAAAATATTTTGCTTTATGCTAGTCAAAATAAACTAGACACATAATGAAAAATATTGTATAATCTCAAATATATGTGGAATCTAAAAAAGTCAAACTTACAGAAAGAGAGAGCAGAATGGTGGGTGCTAGAGCTGGGGTTTGGAGGGAATAAAGGATGGTCAAAGTGTATAAACTTCCAGTTATAAGACTATCATGTTCTGGGAGCCTAATGGATCCTATCTGTCATGATAGATGTATTAATTTATTTGATTACAACAATTATAATATATGCATATATCAAAACATCATGTTGTACACTTTTAATGTATACAGTCTTTGTCAATTAAATATTTTAAAAGAAAGAAGGGGCTCACTTGATTGGGTCATGTTCACTCAGATATATATTAATGTCCATTAACTTAAGACTTAAATTACACCTATAAAATCCCTTCACAACCATACCTAGATTAATATTTGATTCAGTAACCAAGAATGGAAATCTTGGGGCCAGAGAGAGCAGCTAGAATTCTGTCTACTACAGCCTCCATAACCGTAGTTGGAAGGAATATCTGAATATATATATTTCCAGTTACTATAGTACTAAAATATCATGCTACAAATAACTTTGAATTTTGTCATTTGAACATTTCCAGCCCAGGATGTTTGGAATAAACAGGAGATATATTTTTAAAGTGGTGTATTTATGAAACTACAAGAAGTTTAGTATGATTATATTGAAGGGTAGCCACATGATGAGAAAAAGAGGAAAAAAAAATGAACCTCTAAATGTGGCTTGGGGAAAATTGTGAAGAACTATGTATGAATTTGTAGGAATGTTGAACTTCCTGCAGGCAATGGAAAGTTGTGTAGGCTAGAGTTTAAAATAATAAATATTGAATTAGTATCAGAATAAATAAAGATTGGTTTACATTCCAGTTGTAACACTTACTAACGTTATTCATCTGCTCAGATTATTTGAATTTTCTGAGTATCAATGTCTTTGTATGTAAAAGAAGATGATAATAGCAATCTATTACTTGAAGAACATTTTAAACAACTACACGTGTCAAGCGAATAGAATACACATCGTACCTCAACATGCCAACTTTCACTGACATTAAATATATTGAATAGGAGAGTTATGTTATCTATTATGTGTTTTTAAAATAAAACTCAAAAATAAATTTGGACAATAGATTATAATGAAGAAAAGATCAGAAACAGGAAAGTTAGTAAAGGTCCTAATAAGAGATGAAAATAATATGTAAGCTAAGATGCTATTGAGGAAAATAAAGCGGAAAAGACAAAATCACTTCAGAAATAGATTTAGTTTTTCAGTGTTAATTTATTTAATTCACTGATGTTCTTACTCAGCCAATCATAATGCCTACTAGGTCAAAGGTCATTCTACGTGCAATTGTCAGCAAGACTCCTGCTGGAGGAAGTGATCCCTGGTTTTTTCTTGATTATGTTCTTCCCACATGGTGTTTGACTTTATGCTTTTCTACAACCAGTACTCCGATACAGGATATTAGACTACAAATGGTCACTTGACCAAGAAAAGCCATTTCCTAAACTAATCAGTAACCTATGAGATGACAAAACATAAATAATTCTGGCTAAATATAGATAAACTGGTCCAATCAGATTATCTTTTAAGAAACTTAAACTGGGAGTGCAAAGAGAATGGGATAGTTAATAGGGGGAAGTAAGACTGAAACTATGCACAAAGAGGGACAAAAAGGCAAGAAGGACCATGAGAAATAATAAAGTTAATGGGTCAAAATGATAAGCACATGGAAAATTTGAGTAAATTGGGGCTAATTTTGTAGGACATCAATCTTACACACAAATAAAAGGAATTCATGAAAAAAATCAAATTTGGGGATATTAGGGTATGGTGAGTTATGCATGGTAAATCTGGTTAATATCAGCTCAAATAAGAAATATATTGAATGGGGTAAAAAAATCAATGCATAGAATATGGAATGAACAGATACAAAGAAAATATCAAAAACCAGAAGAGTACCTCAGTTAAATTAATAATTGAACATTAAATTGAAAATCCATTTGAAATTGCTGCAGAAATTTCTAGAACAGTCTTTGACAGTCCATAATATAGTCTCAGAAATGTGCTATAATTTCTGTCTCTGTGAAATATGACCAATGTCTTTTGGGCTTTTTATGAGTCTCAGTACATGTTTCTGCATATGTCTCCTTACATTATGCCTATAACTTGAACTAGTCATTGAGAGACTCTGTTCCTTTCAACTAGAATAGATATATATAAAATAATGGAGCTTTTATCTACTTCTGTCCTTGGTATCATATTCTATTTATTAGTCTTTCTATTCCTTGAATTTTTTTTTTTTTTTTTTGAGACAATGACTCGCTCTGTCACCCAGGCTGGAGTGCAGTAACACGATCTCGGCTCACTGCAACCTTCACCTCTCAGGTTCAAGCAATTCTTCTGCCTCAGTCTCCCAAGTAGCTGGGAATACTACATGTCACACCACGCCCAGCTAATTTTTGTATTTTTAGTAGAGATGGTTTCACCATATTGGCCCCAGGCTGGTCTTGATCTCCTGACCTCGTGATTCACCCGCCTCGGCCCCCCAGGGTGCTGGGATTACGGGCGCGAGTCACTGCACCCAGGCCCTATTCCTTGAATTTTTACAATCTCCTCGTGTCAGGTTTTCCTTCTGTATCTACAAACATGGCTCAGTTCTTCCTAAACCAAAAAATCATTTACCTATCACCTCTTCAACGTACTATCTTGTCTTTTTTTCATAGTTCCACATTTCCTCCAGAGAAGATTTCACACCACTTTTCTTCACTTTCTTACCACCTGTTTATAATTACACTTTTTACAATCAGTGTCTTTACACCACTACTCTACTGAAACTGCCTATGAGATACTACAAATGAGTTTCCGGTTTCCGGATCCAATCACTTTGTTGGTATTCATTCTTCTTGACATTTCTGCAGTATTTGAGCCTGTTGATAATTCCGTACTTCCAGGAATTTCTCTTCCTTTGCCTTGTGTACTATACTCTCCTCATTTCTATCTGACTGATTCTTCTGTATCCTTTTGCAGCTTCTCTTATTCTGTCAGCCTGCTAAATATATATCACACAAATTGCACTATCTTGTTATCACATTTCCTGACAAGCTTTACTCCAGTCTCCCTAGAATGCCTGCCCTGATCATTTTTCAGAAAACCTTATGAGTGCTCCACTCCCAATGTATCCACATTATTCTATTAGGTGCTATATAATAATCACTGCCATTCAGCTAAGTACAGTAGTTCTCTAATTCTGATGGTTGTCGCTCTGCCTACTGCAGCAGGCATTACTTCAGTACCACAGAACAGACTGTTGCCACTGATACGACGCCCCTGCTTTTCTGGATATTGTAGTCTTTCTACTTGATCTGCTAGGCACAACAGTTATCTTTCGGTTGCCAAAGCTAAAAAGGTTTGCATGACAGTGTGATGAAGAGTAACTCCTTATTTCTTTTACAATTTGTTATAGAAATTCCTAAGAATTATTCTTGTGCGTCTATACCTTAAAGAACATTCATTGAAAGATCTCTCCATAGGTCTCAGACAATCTAACTGAATTAGAGTCAGGAGACTAAACATAATAATAGCAAACATTTGTTAAGGACTTAACAAGCCTCAAGAACTGTCTTATATACTTACTGTATTTTAACTTTTTAAAATACTACAACTAACTTCTGTGTAGCATTATTTTCCCAATTATATATTTAAAGATACTAAGACAGCTGGGTGTGGTTGTAATCCCAGCACTTTGGGAGGCCGAGGCGGGTGGATCACTTGGGCTCAGGAGTTCAAGACGAGCCTGGCCAACATGGCGAATTCCCATCTCTACCAAAAATACAAAAATTAGCCAGGCATGGTTGTGCACTCCTGTAGTACCAGCTATTTGAGAGGCTGATGTGGAGGATGGCTTGAGCCCAAAGGTAGACGTTGCAGTGAGCCGAGATCATGCCACTGCACTCCATCTTGGGTGACAGAGTCAGACCCTGCCTCATTTTAATAATAATAATAATAATGAAGATACTAAGAAACAGAGAAGTTAAGATACTTGTTCAAAGTCACCCAGTAGTAAGTGACAGGGCAGGAATTCAATCTCACACACTTTGGCTCTAGAAACTACATTCTTAACAAGTAGACTTTACCACCTTTCAAAATTCATAGTGAGGATACAATGTTTTACTTAGATTATTATTACCTAAATTAACTAAGCATTGTTACTGAATCAAGCATAGGGTTTTTAAGCCTCCCTGACAGAAGACTTCTATTGGAAGAGCTCAACAGTTTGATGGACATGCCAAACTCTGTCTGAGCTGTTTCCTCAAATTTCACTCACACAAATATACTTTGTGAGCCCATCACATGAGCTATTTAGACGTTTGCTAGATAGGTCCTAATGACTTTTACCCTCAATATGGATTCTACTACTTCTGTATATTTCTTACGATTTTATTCACATTTTGTTTTAGAATCTGTTAATCAGAAAATATATCTATATCCATAGCTTCAACCCTCACCTCTATGTAAATGACTTATATCCCTATCTTCTGTCCTAACATCTCTCTAGATCAGGAGACCTACACATCCAACTGCTTTACTGATTATTTCTACCTCATGAGCACAACCAGTTCAACATTTTGAAAATTGAAATCCTCATGTTTGTGCTCAAGGTAATTCATTTTCCTGACATTTAGTTTATGCTAACAGCTCTAACCAGGCTTGAGATCTCTTTATCATCTTTGATTCCACCCTATCTACTATTCCTTATGGCCAAACAGTTGTCGAATTGTGTTGATTTTAGTTTCCTTTTAGTTTCCACAAAAAAAAAAAAAAAAACTCTTATTCTTCTTTGTTTCCTCTGCCACCACTCAAGTTGAGGCTTGATTGACTCAATCATGTGCTATTGTAAGAGGTTTTCAACTGACCTCCACGTCTTCTGCCTCGCAACTTTTAAATTATCCCACCCTGCTCTCAGCATAATTTCCCTTCAGTAAGCTTTCTATGTCGTATTGACCTACTCAAAAACATTCATTGCTCCACACATAATTATAAAATTAACTCAAAATTCCTCAGTTTTCTGTTCAAGACCCTCACCATTTTGTTTCAAGCTACATTTTCAGGCTTTTAATTGTCTAATCTGCTAGATTCTCTACAAAGCATCATGCCACAGACATACTGGGTGCTTTCTGCCTCATGTTTTGCTTTGTCCATGCATATTTTACTCCATCTTCTTAGAATGTCTTCTATCCCCACCCTGAATGTCACATGTCAAAATTCTGCAATAATATCTCACCACCTCTTTAATGAAAGCACTTTTGATCCTCTAATTAGATGCAATCATGTCTTCTTTCATTTCCATATCATTTTGTACATTTTTAAATGCCACTTGTCCCCATCCTGATTTATTATTTACATTTTTTTACTTATCAGCCTTTCTTCCACCCCCACCTTATAGATCCACCTCCAACTTCATCCTAGCTAGGATCTGAGCTTTTTAAGACTCTAGATGATCTTACTTATGTTTGTGTTCCCTGTAGTGATTAATAGATTTATTATAAATAGAAAGTAATCAGTGGAATAATTTAGTTGAACAAAAACTTCAAATAAGTAAGACTTATGTATAAACTGGAAGTGTAAAACATCTGTTAATTCACATGAAAGGAGAAGGAAATGTAATAGCTTCTTGAGTAGAACCAGAGTGCTGACCCCTAATATTTTTATAGTACACTCCAAAATGCATCACTATATTAATTAGCGTTCTCTAGAAAAAGAAAATTGATAGGGGAGATATAGATAGATAGATAGATAGATAGATAGACAGAAGCATAGATAAATACATAGATACATAGATAGATAGAAATATAGAGACATTGCTGACAATTCGTACCCAAATAAATTCTGTACCCAGATACATAATTTTATTGAAAACTAATACAATTTTTATTTCACCAAATTTAGAATAATGAAGGGAGACTCTGCCTGCCAAAGATATCACATAGGAAATCAGCGGAACTTACTGAACAAGAGACAAGTCAGGAATCCTGCCTTATTTCAGTTTTAATTTTCAATGTTATTTAAATCTTAGCCCTTCCAACTGCATTGAGGAATGCACTATTTTTTAAATAAACTAGACACCACCAACATTTACTTTTCACATATTGCAGAGAAAAGAAATAAACAAATCAAATGATTTCTTCTACAGAAGACACAAAAACAATGTATCCAAGCTTAAACATGGCAGAAACAGGGAAGATTGCAATCTCTTTTTTTCTTCAGTGTTGTTTCTGTTTAGGCAGCTTTTCTGACAAAGAAAGAGTAAGTAAATATATTTAATCCATTTTATTCTGGGTTGCAAATTATGATTTTGATTTATGTGGAAATATTCAAGAGGCAATTTATGCAAAGTAAAACATGAAGAATCAGAAGTTTTTCTTCCTTAGTCGGTGATTTATCAAAGATTGAATCTCAGTGTTACTGTGTAAACCATGTGTTTTTAGATAAGTGAAAGTCATAGAAAGCAGCAGGTTTTAAAAATCTATTTCGTTTGTTTTAAATAATAACTATTAATTGTAGGTCAATGAAGAGTGATAAGTTAGGTATACATAAAACAATTGACTATTATTCATTTCTTTGTTTATTTTTCTTTGTAATTAATGTTTCTTAAGTTATTATGTAAACACCAATCAACACTATGAATTGAGTTTTCGTTAACCTCGAAATGCACTAGCCACTGCCTTTCCTTTTTGCAAACAGGAAAATAAGCTGTGGAAGGCAGCTTTTATTTCTCGTTTATCATAGGCTAGAAGATTAGACACATAAAGAAAGCGTCCTGAACATTTTTTTTTTATAAAGATGTGCCTGTGCAATAGCAAAACTGGCAGGCTTATCTTTGCTATTATACATACAAATACACATCTAGCAAAGAGGCAGAACAAGGAGGCTAAATAGAAACCTCCACCAACTTTACCCTCCACGGGAACACCAAATTTAATTATTTACATGAAGAATGACCTTCATAAGAACCAAAAATCAGGTAAGCAATCGCAGTACATACTGTTAACTTCATATCACTGAAAGAGGTACTAAAGGTGATAGGAAAGAGAGTCTTAATTTGCTGACGCTACCCCTCCTGAATACTCTGGCAGTGGCTGTGTGGCCATGAGAATCTGTTCACTTGCGGAAGGCAAAGTGCAACAACTATGAGAAATCGCAATGAATTCAGTGCTGCCCTGTCACAGAGAAAAGCAAAACTGTGCTAAACTCAGCTGATAACTACCCATGGAGGGAGCATTTAGACCAGCCTTAGGCAGAGGAGATTCGATTCACCCATCCCAGTGATAGGAACTTGAGTTTCAGCAAGCCTTGCCACCATGGGCTAAAATTTCTCTGGGGTCTTAAATAAACTTAAAAGGCAGTTTAGGGCATGAGGACTGTAATTTCTAGGCAAGCCCTAGTGCTGAGCTGGACTTGGAGATAGTGGGCTTAGGTGGTGTATGACCTAGTGAGACATAACCAGGGTGGCTAAGGGAGTGCTTGTGCTACCCCTCTACAAATTCCTACAAATACCCCTCTAAATTCTACAGTTCAGCTTGCAGCAATGAAAGTGATGCCTTCCTTCTGCTTGAGGAGAGGAGAGGAGAGGAAAGAGTAAAGAGGACTTTGTCTTGCAACTTGATTACCAGTTCATCCACAGTATGATATAGCACTGGGCAGAGTAGTGAGGTCCCCATTCCAGGCCCTAGCTCCTGGACATTTCTAGAAACATACTGGACCAGAAGGAAACCTGCTTCCTTGAAGGGAAGAACTGAGTCCTGGCACTATGCATCCCCTGCTGACCAAAGGGTCTTTGTTCCTTAATAACCAGTAGCAAGATCCAAATTGTACACACCATGGGGCTTGGATGAAATTCTGAGGTGTGCAGGCTTCTGGTGAGGCCCAGCACAGTCACAGCTCTGGTGGCTGTAAGGACAGACTCCTGCTTGAGAAAAGCAGAGGGAAAAGTAAAGGGGAATTTATCTTGGATTTTAGGTACCAGCTAGATCATAGCGTAGGAAAGCACCAGGAGGAAGCTTGGGATCCCTGATTCAAAGCATTGGCTCTTGAATGGTCTTTCCGGACATGCTCTGGGCCACAGGGGAGCCCACTGCCCCGAAAGGCCAGTCCCAGGCCTGGCAGAATTCAGCACAAGATGACTAAGGAACTCTTGGAATTTATGGAGACATCAACAGTAGCCTGACAGTACTCTCCAAGGGCCTGTGGTAATAGTGGCCATGGTGTGAGACTCCTCTAACTATGAAAAGGGGAGGGAAGAGTGGGAAGGACTTTGTCTTGTGGTTTGAAGGCTAGTTTTGCCACAGTAGAACAGAGTTCCAGGTAGATTCCTAAGTTTTTCGCTCCAGTTCCTGGCTCTGGGACAGCATCTCTGCACCTGCCCAGGGCCTAGAAGAACTCACTGTTCTCCTTGAAAGGAAAGACACAAGCCTGGCTGACTTCAGCAGCTGCTAATTTTAAAGCCCCAGGACCTTGAATGAATATAGGTGGTAAGCAGGTAGTAGTTACAACAGGTCTTTGCTGAAACCCAGTGCTGTGCTGGCTTCAGGTTTCACCCAGAACAGTCCCAGTGGTGGTGGCCATGGGGGTACTTGTGTCACCCCACACCCAGCTACAGGTGGCCCAACACATAGAAAGAGATTCCATTTGTTTGAAAGTAGGAAAGGAAAATAAATAAGATTCTCTCTTGAGAAGTCCAGAGAATTCTTCCAGATTATATCCTAGTCCAATAAGTGGTACCTCCATGAATGTGTAAGAACCACAGTATTACTGAACTTGGTGTTCCCCTTAATGTACACATATCTTAGATTATAACACTCAACTCTGTTTAAATGTCTGGAAAGCCTTCCCAAGAGGGATGGCACAAACAAGCACAGACTGAGAATACTACAGTAATTACTTAACTACTCAATGCACAGACAGCAATTAACACCCACAAGCTTCAAGGCTATCCAGGAAACCGTAAGTTCACAAAAGAAATAAAGCACCAGGAAACAATGCTAGAGAAACAGATATATGTGTTGTTTCAGACACAGAAATCAAAATAGCTGTTTTTAGGAAACTTATTCATGATAACAAAGAGAAGAAATTTAGAATAATATCAGATAAATTTAACAAAGAGATTGAAATAAATTTGAAAGATCAAGCAGAGGTTATGGAGTTGAAAAATGGAATTGACATACTGAAGAATGCATAAGAATCTCTTAGCAGAACTGCTCAAGCAAAGAAAGAATTAATGAGCTTGAAGACAGGCTATTTGAAAGTACACAAAGGAAACTCAAGAAAAAAGAATAAAGAGATTGAAGCATGCCCACGAGATCTAGAAAATTTGACAGGTAAGTCGAAGATACAAGGACTGAAAAGAAGGAATAATAAAATACCTGTTTGTGGCCCTAAAAAGGAAAGGAACCAGAAGAACCAAACCTAAGTAGATATCCATGAAGGCCATTCTTGTGATGCTTTTTTTTTTTTTTTTCAGCAGCTTGCTCCCTGAGCTTTTTTGACATGGTTCTGCACTATTCCCGACTGATTAACATAAACACAACATTCCCCTTCAAGGACCAAACAAATACCCCTTTGGGCTGCTATAAGCAGATTTATGCCACAGCCATTTTGGAGAACAATTTGTGCTAGGAAGTTGGCCTGATTTTGGAGGACTTCCTGGGTGTCCGAGATATGTTTGAACTTGGTGGGGAGTTCCATTGAGAGGGTATATAAGTATGGGCTGTGAGGCTCATACCTATTATTCCCATACTTAATCCAACGGCAATCCCTAGGCCAATGAGCAAGGCAATCAGATGTATTGCTCAGTTTTCTCTGCTAGAACTGTAAAGTGGGATTGGGAGGAATTGACTGGAAGGAGCAATTTGGATGTCTAGGGCTAAGTAAACTAGTGTACAAGCTCTAGTTCAGTTGGCTGGAAGACTTTTCAGTAAAAACTTCCCTCATTTGGATTTTCTGCAAAGATAACCAATTAGAACAATTTCTAAAAACCAGATGCCTAAACAATATTTTATCCTTGATGACCTTGTTTGTAACTGTGATTTCTAAATTCCCAATCACCAAAGCAAGGATGAATGAACTTCAAGGTTATAATTTACAGAGATCCCGAAAACATCATTTGTTTCGCAGAGGAAGAATGCTTCCTCGGATTTAAGGCAAGATATTAAACTTAGAGTGAAGAAACGAAGTGTGTTTTGCCCTTCTGACCTGAAGAAGAAGTATGAAGTAGCTAGAGTAGCAGTTGTAAGAGGCTGTAAGGCTTGGATATTATAGTTTGCATTTGGGTGGATTTTATTTTCCCAGAATAACTGAAAACATTGAAAGTCTAGAAAAATCTGAGATTTGCGGTCGCTGAATGAGAATTTGTAGGCAATTGTTAGGGGAATTCACAACCTTGCAATTTTGCCATGGAGTTACTTCAGGACAAGTGTCTGGAGAGGGCATCACTGTACAGAAGTGATAGTTTATATTTTGGAGACGTGGGGCATTGAGGTGGCTAGGCCTGATATTCTAACTGGTACCGAATTATATTTTCCCCCGACACATATTTCTATTGGTACAATTTATACTTACAGTGTAGTTGCAAAGGGGTTTAGGAGCATAATAAACAGGGTTGAAGTTATGTTTGTTTTGTTGCTTAAAAAAAAAATAGAAGCTTAATGTTTGAGTTAGACTTGTTTAAAAAGGGGGTCTACAACAGGGGGTTTTTTCTTGGGTCAGGAAACCTGTCCTTTGAGGGGGTTTATGTTTTTAGCTTGGTTGCGTATTGACTTAAATAGGCAGAGAATGACGCTACCATACCTTGTGTATGCTTTTTAGGTTCCTATGGGAGTGGGGAAACAGGAATTTGGGATACAAGGTGGTGTTTAAAAGGGATGAAATTCTGAGCATAAATAGGGAATGTGGAATCATACCTTGCAGAGACTCATAGTAAGCAAAACCAACAATCCTTTGCACACAGAAAATGTTCTTTCCTTAATAGCTTATGAATCCCTTCAGGTACAGTGTAATCCGCAAGACTTGGCAGAGTAAGGTTCGTTGTAAGTATTAATGCTAGTTGGAGAGATATCCAAGTAACCAGGATGAAGCCTGACATGTTAAATGTGACAACATATAGGGAATTCAGGGAGACAGGAAAGGAGAAGGACTATAAAGAGTGTAAGAAAAATACTTAAACAAACACCTAGTACCTTGGTATATTTGTGTTGTGGAGGCATATGAGAGGCATATATTGGTTGTTGTGATGTGGAGGCATATGAGATTACTAGGACAAATACAAAGAAATTTTATCTGGGTGGTAATCTTGGAAACCCCTGCAAATAGCAACCATATCCTACTTCCCTTATAATAGTATTAATGTCAAGAGGATGAAGCTGTTTAAGTGAAGCAGTTGGATAATTACTGTGAGTCTGTAATAGAATTGAGTAAAAAGAGTTAGCTCTAAGAATAAAGTTTAAAAAAGCCATTGGGCTAATTTCCATCAACTTCAAGAGAGGTCAAAATATTCTAGATTTCTGGGAAAGCAGGAAGCCCTGGTATTAAATGATATTTTTGGGATCTCTGTAAATTTTTTTTTTTTTTTTTTTGAGACGGAGTCTCGCTCTTTTGCCCAGGCTGGAGTGCAGTGGCCGGATCTCAGCTCACTGCAAGCTCCGCCTCCCGGGTTTACGCCATTCTCCTGCCTCAGCCTCCCGAGTAGCTGGGACTACAGGCGCCCGCCACTTCGCCCGGCTAGTTTTTGTATTTTTTTAGTAGAGACGGGGTTTCACCGGGTTAGCCAGGATGGTCTCGATCTCCTGACCTCATGATCCGCCCGTCTCGGCCTCCCAAGGATCTCTGTAAATTTTAACCTTGAAGTCCATCCCTCCTTGCTTTGGTGATTGGTAATTTAGAAAGCACAGTTACAAACAAGGTCATCAAGGATAAAATATTGTTTAGGCATCTGGTTTTTAGAAATTGTTCTAATTGGTTATCTTTGCAGAAAATCCAAGTGAGGGAAGTTTTTACTGAAAATTTTATGCTATTTTTCCTACAGTATGTGGTATTGATTTTGTGACATTAAATTATATGGCTAATTAGATAAACCCAAATCTCAAAGTTGGTATGATTGCCTTGAGTCCACCAGTGCTTGCATGTTTTTATGTGCTTGACAGAGTGCAAACTGCCTTGATGAGTATCTGTTTGCTAATTTAATAAATAGATTAACTATCTGGGATCTCCACCAGAAATTTCAAAGGACTCAATACTAGCTTTAATTGTTAGCTGCAGTAGCCAGACTATGTTATGGTGGTTGAGTCATTGGCATGCTTATTCTTAAAGAGTGAAGTTCAAGGACAAAGGAGAATGTTATTCGATCCAGACTGTAAGAAAGCAGTTAAAATGCAGAACAATGAAAGTAATGACCAGGATGCAGTTTACAGCTGTAATTAAGTAAAGAAGTCAGGAAAGAGTAGAATTCATTGAATTTTAAGGAAAGTTAAGGGAGTAAGGAAAAAGAAACTCCTTGAAGCTAGAGTTGAGAATAGGGTTAATATTACCTGAATCCAACTCAGAGTCTGAGTTTGTCTAAACAACAGATAGAGGTTGGTTTGGCTGCGTCCTCACCCAAATCTCATTTTGAATTATAGTTCCCCAAATCCCCACATGTCATGGGAGGGACCAGGTGAAGACAACTGAATCATGCAGGTGGTTTCTCCCATCTGCTCTTGGGAGATCTGATGGTTTTATAAGGGGTTTCCCCTTCCCTGGGTACTCATTCTTCTTCTCCCTGCCACCATGTGAAAGAAGGATGTGTTTGCTTCCCCTTCCACCATAATTGTAAGTTTCCTGAGGCCTCCACAGCCATGCAGAATGGTGAGTCACTTAAACCTCTTCTCTTTATAAATTACCCACTATCAGGTATGTCTTTGTTAGCAGCATGAGAATGGACTAACAGAGGAAACTGGTACCAGGAGTGGAGTGCTCCTATAAAGATATCCAAAACTGTGGAAGCAACTTTGGAACTGGGTAACAGTCAGAGGGTGAAACAATTTGGAGGTCTCAGAAGAACACAGGCAGATGTGGGAAAGTTTAGAACTTCCTAGAGATTTGTTAAATGGCTTTGACCAAAATGCTAATAGTAATATGGACAATAAAGTCCAGGCTGAAGTGGTTTTAGATGGAGATGGGAAATTTGTTGGGAAGTGGAGTAAAGGTCACTGTTGCTATATGCAAAGAGACTGGTGGCATTTTGCTCCTGCCCCGGATCTGTGGAACATTGAATTTGAGAGACATGATTTAGGGTATCTGGCCAAAGAAATCTCTAAGCAGCTAAGGATTCAAGAGGAAGCAGAGAATAAAAGTTTGGAAAATTTCAGCCTGACTATGGGATAGGAAAGAAAATCCATTTTCTGAAGAGAAACTCAAGCCAGCTGCAAAAAAAAATTGCATAAGTAATGAGGAGCTGGATATAATCACCAAGACACTGGGGAAAATGTCTCCACGGCATGTCAGAGACCATCACAGCAGCCCCTCCCATCACAGGCCCAAGGCCTAGGAGGGAAAAGTGGTTTCCTAGGCCAGGTCCAGGCCCCCACTACTGTATGCAGCCTTGGAACTTGGTGCCCTACATCCCAGCCACTCCAGGCATGGCTATAAGGGGCTAACGTACAGCTCAGGCCATTGCTTCACAGAGTGCAAGACCCAACCCTTGGCAGCTTTCACATGATGTTGGGCCTGTGGGTGCATACAGTTCAAGAACTGAGGTTTGGAAACCTCTGCCTAGATTTCAGAGTATGTATGGAAAGGTCTGGATATTCAGGCAGAAGTTTGATGCAGGGCCAGAGCCCTCATGGAGAAGCTCTGCCAGGTTAGTATAAAAGGAAAATGTGGCTTAGAAGCCCCCACACAGAGTCCCCACTGGGACACTGCCTAGTGGAGCTCTGATAAGAGGGCCACTGTTCTCCAGACCCCAGAATGATAGATCCACAAACAGCCTGCACCATGTTCCTGGAAAAGCTGCAGACACTCAATGCCAGCCCGTGAAAGCAGCCTGAAGTAGGGCTGTACTCTGAAAATGGTCCTAACCCAGCCATCGTGTCCCCTCCAATGACCAATCACTTAGTTATCAAAGAACCTTGATTGGCTAGCACAAGCCTGGCCTCCATTCCTCTAGGCACTAGCATCTGTGACCCTGTTGGTTGAGGGGGGGGTCTCCAAGCTAACTCTGGGCCAAGAAATAATAATATATGCCCCACACAATGTAACAAATATATTAAACTCAAAGCCCTTTCACTGTATCTCTAACAGTTGAATTAGCAGATATCAAACAGTACTACAAACACCATAATTAAACATTAAGCCACATCAATTTCTTAATCCTGCCACCCTGTTACTAGATCCAAATACAGACTGACCACTTAAAGACTCCTGCTTACAAACTATTGATTACACTTGTAGCACCAGAACAGACCTCCGAGACACCCCCCTTACCAATCTAGAGGCCACTTGGTTGAGAGACGGCAGTAGTTTCATGTTGGAAGGTACCCAGTTTTCAGGGTATGCTATTGTTCGCCTTACTGAAGTTATAGAATCAAGGCCCCTACCAGGCGGCACCACCTCAGCCCAGAAGGCAGAACTTACTGCCCTTTCTCAAGCCTTACAGTTAGGAGCAGGCATGAGATTTGATATTTACACAGACTTAGCCTATGCATTCATATAGTACATGCCCAGGCAGCCATTTGGTGGAAAAGGAAACTCCTAACAGACCAAACTTCTCCAATTAGACATGCTCCTGTAATCATGATTCTGTTAGAGACAATTTTGCTTTCTGCATAGGTGGCTATCATTCACTGCCGAGCCTATCAGGGAAGCAGTGATGCAATCTCAATTGGGAACAACTGAGCTGATGACGAAGCAGAAGCAGCTGCCAGGCTGCCCCTTCAGGGAGCTTTGGTTCCTAACCCCACTCTCCTGTCTCACACTGTTCACAGAAAGAAACTCAAAGGGCTGTAGTGAAAGGCTTCTCTCATACCTCAGAAGGCTGGCTAAAAAGCTCTAATGGCAACCTTTTGTTCCAGGAGCCTCACAATGGAAACTTTTAAAAAGCTTACGCAAATCAACTAATGTGGGGGCCAAACCCTCCAAAACTTAATAAGTCCACTGTTTATTGGTAAAGGAATAACCCAATCTTTAATGAGCCATCTCACAGGCTTGTGCCACATGCTGCAAAAATGAATCCTGAAGGGACCTGCAAATCTCCTCCTCTCCTCTAATCCATTCGAAGATGAGGGACCCTACCAGAGGGAGATTGGTAGCTAGATTTTACACACGTGCCTCCAATGCAAGGAACTTAAACACTTACTAGTCTTTGTAGATACTTTGGGTGGACAGAGGCCTTTCCCACCAAAACTGAACAGGCATTAGAAGTCACCATGGCCCTTTTGGACCACATTCTTCCCTATGTTGGGCTCCCTTACTCATTCCATAAGACAATGGCCCTGCCTTCATTTCTCAAAACAAGTAAGTTGCTAATGCCATTCAAATGAAATACTACTTGCTTGCATTCTGGCATCCACAATCCTCTGGAAAAGTAGAAAAAACTAATCAAACCATAAAAAGGCATCTCACAAAGCTAATACAGGAAATCGAACAGTCATGGCCCACTGTGCTCCCTATTGCCCTCTTAAGGTCTTGCATTACCCCAAATTCAGAAACCCATCTCAGCCCATTTCTGAAGTTCTTTATGGAGGGCCCTTCTTACAAACAGACCTCTTGCTAGATCCGGAAAGTCATTATCTCACACAGCATGTGATACCTCTAGGACAAACCATCAAAACCATTAACCATTATCAAAATCTTCATAGTGTGAAACCTGATCCCTCTTTTCCAGAGAACACACAGCCTAAACTGATGCCTGAGGACTGGGTGTATCTTAAAACTCTCCCATAGGATGAAAGGCCCTTAGAATTTGTCTGGACTGGGCCATATTGAGTTCTTCCTACCACCCCAATGGCTGGAAATCTCCGAGGTCTCTCTCCATGGGTCCACCTCTCCAGAGTCAAAGCCACTCTGGCACCAAGTGAAGATCCTCCACTACATACAGCTGTGAGATGGTCAGAGACCTCTGTATTAGTCTATTGTCACACTGCTAATAAAGACATACCAGAGACTGGGTAACTTATAAAGGAAAGGTTTTTTGACTCCGGGTTCAGCATGGCTGGGGAGGCCTCAGGTAATTACAATCATAGCCCCTTTTAGCCATGCCTGGAGCTGAAGCAGCTGATATGCAGGGTACCATGTCCCAAGGCCAGGCCCACAAAACCATGTCTTCCTCCTGGACCTCTGGGCCTTTGATGGGAGGGGCTGGCATGGAGGTCTCTGACATGCCCTGGAGACATTTTTCCCATTAGCTTGGGGAATAGGGTTCAGCTTCTCATTACTTATACAAATTTCGGTGGCCCGCTTGAATTTCTCCCCATAAAAATGGGTTTTTCTTTTCTATTGCATGGTCAGGCTTCAAATTTTCCAAACTTTTATGCTCTGCTTCCTCTTGAACACCTTGCCAGTTAAAAATGTGTTCTGTTTGATACCCTAAATCATCTCTCTCAAGTTCAAAGTTCCACAGATCTCTAAGGCAGGGGCAAAAAATGCCACCAGTCTCTTTGATAAAGCATAACAAGAATCACCTTTATTCCAGTTTCCAACAAGTTCCTCATCTCCATCTGAAACCACCTCAGCCTGAACTTCATTGTCTGTATCACTATCAGCATTTTGATCAAAACCATTCAACAAGTCTCTAGGAAGTTCCAAATTTTCCCACACCTTCCTGTCTTTTTCTGAGCCCTCCAAACTCTTCCAGCCTTCAACCTCTGCCTGTTACCCAACTCCAAAGTTACTTCCACATGTTTGGGTCCCTTTATAGCAGCATTCCACTCTCTGCTGTATCATCTTACTGTATTAGTCCATTCTCATGCTGCTGTAAAGAAATACCCGAGACTGGGTAGTATATAAAGAAAAGAGGTTTAATGCCAGAGGGATGCAAGAAGCTAGCTGCTGAAAGACAGGAAAAAAATAAGTAGACTCAGATCCTTTACCACATGGGTGATGGTGGTCAGACACTTCCACATAGACTCTTTGGTCACACCAGAGTGTAGCTCCAATCAGTGACCTACAATTGGCTCTGTGCTTAGACGCTGTCTGCTGAGGGTCCCAAGTTGGGAAAGGGAGAGAGAGGGGAGAGAGTTCACCATGAAAAGAGTCCCCTACCGGACCACCAAAATGTTACAGGTGAACAGCAACTATGTGAGCCGGTGACATGGGGAACAGAAGAACTTACCAAGACAGTTGTAGAGAAAGAAAGGCAGATTTATTAGAAAACATAGTAGGAAAATAGTTTGCAAGGAGGCAATGGGCAGGCCAGCAGAAGCTGACTGCCAGGAAACAAAGGCTTGGTGGGAATTTTATAGAACAGTGTTTATGCTGTCTGCTGACGAGAGCTTTGTGCGGTACTAAAAGTGCTAAAGTTGCAGTGACCTAACTTGCAGGTGCCTAATGATAGCTGGGCTCAGGAAGATTGTCAGTTGTTTGCACAGGAGGTCTATGTGACCTGAACCATGAAGAAAGGCATACTTAGAGCTCATCTGTTTTTTTTTTTCTTTTTGTTTTTCCCGTTTCTCACCAGCCTAACTCCTTTGTCTGTTTAAGACTCCACACATATCAAACTCTTGGATGAGAATCCCTTTTGTATCAAACAATTTTACTTTCTGTCCCTGTTTGGAGAATGCTCCAAGGGTGGTGTTTTTTTCAATTTTACATGTAAATAGAGACACAAATGGAAAAATTTTAAATGTAGACATAGAGACAGAAATACAATCCATAGAGTCAATTCAGTAAACTTTTGTTACCTAAAAGAAAAATCAGAAGTAGATTGAAATGGATCAAAAGACTTGTATGCTTAGCATTTGTTTTATCTAGTAAACAGCCTTGAAAATGATGGGAGCAGTGGGTGAGGATGCTTGCCTGTCCCGTAAGCTATAGTGAATAAATTGCACAATAAATGAGCAAGGATCTATAAACATAGCTCCAGGGTCCTCCATTCTGTTCGTTCCTGAATCCGTGTCCCTCCTGTATGCTTCAGGCAAAATGATGCTTCTGTGAAAGTGCATTGGAACTACTTGAAATGATTTTAAAGCAATAACATATAAACTATTTCTAACCCATTTTATTTTGAGATTTTTTCTCAGTTCTTTAAGAATTTATCAAGTTGCAAAGAATATCCAGTTTCAAATTTGATTGTAAATAGTTTGTATTTGCACATAAAAGTAACCTCTAGAAAATTGTCAGCTTACTAAAATTAAACCTATGAAATGTTTACATCTACGAAAATTAACAAGGTATTTTCTAGATATCTTATGACTATGTGTCAATGCAAAAATTGATTCTAGAATATAGAGTTATAATCAAGTTATATGTTTTATTGACTATGCTTCATGTTTCTTTGAAAAATGTGTCATTTATTTTATTACAATATTTTGCATTTTAGTGAAAAGTACTAAGGTATGTTTGCTTTAACATTTAAAAATCATAGTAATTTTTCCCATCTTTAGAAATAATGCGAATAAGGAAATTTACCTATCAACCAGAATAAATAAATAAATGAAAGGCAGAAGTCTAGGGTATGAAACCCAAATATGGCAATATATAAAAAATGTACAGAACTACTTAAGAAACAGTTTTGCTTAGATAAAATTTCTTTTTTTAATATGTATATTTTTTCATATAAGCCATAAATTGACTTTTTAATTCTAGTTCTAGAAAATGTGACACAGGCTATACAAGAAATTACCCACGTGTATAATCATTTGTTCAATGCATCAGTGAATAAAGCAAACAAATATTGATTCATTGGCTAAAAAAAAGGTTTTCAAATAATTGGTTTGAAGATACATTGTTTCCGTGATTTATTGCTGCATAAGGAACCATCCCAAGCTTAATAACATGAAACAAACTTGCTTTTATTATTACCATTTATGATTTGAAATACAGGTTAGGGTTAGATCAGGTAGATAATTATTTTTGTAGATCTCTCAGACTAAAATCCATAGGTGACTGGGGCTGGAGACGTTTAGAAGTCTTCCTAATTCATGTGTATGGCAGTTGATTCTGGCTGCTGCCTGGGAACTCAATAATGGCCTCAGCTAAAAGATATAAATATGTGACCTGGGATTCTTCATAGCCTGGCAGCTGACTTCCAGGAGCTATTGTCCCAAAAAGGAGCCATGTAGAAGCTCTATCATCTTGTTAAAGATATGACATCTTTTCAAGGATACAGTCTATCATTGAACCTTATATATCATCATTTACACTGTGTGTAATATCACTTTCATTGGGGCAGTAACAAACGCCCACCCAAGTTCAAAGGAAAGAAATATAGACTCCACAATTTTTTTTTTTTTTGAGACAGAGTCTCAGTCTATTGCCCAAGCTGGAGTGCCATGATGTGGTCTCGGCACACTGCAACCTCCACTTCCTGGGGTCAAGTGATTATCCTGCCTCAGCCTCCTGAGTAGCTGGAATTACAGGCGTGCACCACCGTGCCCAGCTAAGTTTTTGTACTTTTAGTAGAGATGGAGTTTCACCATGCTGGGCAGGCTGGCCTCGAACTCGTGACCTTGTGATCCACCTGCCTCGGCCTCCCAAAGTGCTGGGATTACAGGTGTGAGCTACTGCGCCTGGCCCAAGGCTCCACTTCTTGACAGGATAGTAGCAAGGATCTAAAAGAGAATGTGAGATCATAAATATTGTTGCGGTCATTACTTGAACATACAATCTGCCACAGGCATTATAGAAAGCAATGTAAGAAAATAGTTCAATGCAGTCCAAACTCTGACACCTGCTAGACATATGAACTTAGTAAATTGCTTTACTTTCTTAAGGCATAATTTCTTCATCTGTAAAGTGCAGATAATAACCTATAATTTATACGGCTACTATTATTATTACACATTATTATAGCTATTATACGATGTACAGCCATTCTATATGATAGTATTTTCTTCAGTAACAGAAATGTTCCATATCTTCACTGTCAATATGATCGTTTCCAGCCATATGTGACTGTTGAACTCTTAAAAGGTGACTCATGCACCTAAGAAACTGACTTTTCACATTTTATTAAATTTAGATAGTAATTTTGGGAGATAATTTTCAATAGATCTTCTGAGTTTCTGCATGTCTTGTGAATGAGGTACTAAGTGTCGCTTTTTCCAAACTAACATTTCAAGGATCTGTGTAAAGAACAGCCATGAAAGGTTGAGACTGTCTCCCTCCGGAGCAAAAGGAAGGCATATAGAGAACCCATTATAAAAGGTGTTAGTTTCATAAACTCAAGATTTATCTCCCGTAAGAGGAGATATTAACTGGCTTTCCACTGCATCACCCTGTGAGAACTGGGGCTCAAGAAAGCAGTGCAAAAAATGGTGACACTCTGACTACTGTTACTGTTGTGAATAATAAACTGTTCTTTGTTGCTGATCCAGGAATCTCAAGTCTTCTTCCCATTCAGCTGGCCCAAAATTGTGCTCACCTAACAAAAATTTGAGTAAAATTTCAGACCCTTCACAGTTCTTGACAGAAACATATGGCTTGTGATGACCATATTTCAAATATTTTTCTTCAAATGTTTTCTCTGTCCCCACTCTCCAACTTTGGGGGTCCACTTAGCGTGTTTCCTAGGTTAACATTTTCTCCAAGCTCACATTTTTTATTCCTTTTTTTTCCAGCTTCATTTATGATAGTTGCTGATAAGACTTTAAGTTCAATTATCTTTTCTTCTGTAATGTCTAATCTGCCATTCATCCAGAATATCATCCGAGACATTGTATTTTCTAATTTTTCAGATTCGATTTGTGTCTTTTTGGATATTTTTCTTGTCTCTACATAAGATTCAATCCTTCCACTCACTTGATGTGGTGGTGCTTTTTCTATTATATAATTCTTCTCAAACTTTTTTCTAGGATGCAGTTTTATCTCATAAACAGCTTTACCCATGCTTTTTAAGGTTTGTTAGGTGGGACCTAAGCAACATTTTATGCAAGGCTAATTATCTCTAATCCTGAGGAAAGACTTTTAAAATACTTTGCCTGACCAAGGGCGGTGGCTCATGCCTGTAATCCCAGCATTTTGGGAGGCCGAGGCGGGTGGATCACCTGAGGTCAGGAGTTCGAGACCAGCCTGGCCAACATGGTGAAACCCCGTTTCTACTAAAAATACAAAAAAATTAGCCTGGCGTGGTGGTGGGCACCTGTAATCCCAGCTACTCGGGAGGCTGAGGCAGAAGAACCACTTGAACCCGGGAGGCGGAGGTTGCAGTGAGCTGATACTGCACCATTGCAGTCCAGCCTGGGCGACAAGAGTGAAACCCTGCCTAAAAAACAAACAAACAACAACAAAAAGCACTTAACCTAATGCTCCGTGAATTATGACATTGACCTGTCCAGCTGGTAAGAATAGGCATTATTCTAGGCCTTGTTTGAGCTCCAAGTATTCTATCCTCTGATTCCTTTGGGCAGTTCTTTTGTCTTGAGTAGTTTTCTCCCAAGCATCAACTTCACAGTACCCTGATGAATATTCAGCGATGATCCTATTGTGATCTTCAAAGTGTTTTCTTTGTGTAGGCCTTTCCTCTAAGTTACTCTGCCTTGTAAACTCTAGCCACCTTGCCCTCTCTGGACTTACAGGCATATCTCCTCAACTGTGAGTCTGCTGGGCTTCCCCTGGCTTCCCTGTCTCTGAGCTGCATCTGGGAAACTCTCAAAAGGTGGTAACCTGGGGAATTATTGTCATGCATTGCTGAACTCTAGTGTTTTGAAAAGCGTTATTTTCATATATTTTTCAAGTTACTGCTTGCTTTTAGGCAAAAAATCAAAGACCTGTTACTTTCTTTGGGTTGAATAAATTGTTTTGTTCATATTATCGGGCAGTTCTTTTGCCTTGAGTAGTTTCCTCCCAATCATGAACTGATCAGTACTCTGATAACTATTCAGTGAGAATCCTATTGACATCTCCAGAAATTTTCCATCAATGATTCATGTTATTGTTGCTGTTTTATTGACATTTTGTATTCCAGGTTTTCTCAAAAGTCAGAATATATGTTCGTAGTTAAGAATGAAGAACTAAAAACTGTTAAGAAGCTCTGTATAAGTGAATCGAGCTTGCTTACATGTAAGCTTAGGGAGGCCTTTGTTTAATTAGAGATTTGGTCATTATGTTGGTGAATGTTCAAATGCAAGAACTCAGAAAATTTCACTCTAAGATAGCTCAGTTTTCTTTAACTGGAACAATGTATTATATTGGGAAGCTAGCACTTCCAGACATGGAGGCAGTACTTATTTTTTAGGATAGATTGATTGAATGGGAAATGTATGCATTAATATTTATCGATTCCCTGTCGTCAACCCAATGTCTCTCTCAAAAACTCTCTTATCTAGGAAAAAGTAATAATTGGGATTGAAAACCTTCAGAGAGTCTGAGTACTGAGAACATACTTGATGGAGTGCAAATTTGTCTATCAGTTATGGTAGTGGAAGACTCTGCCTACAGGTACTTCAACAACTTCTCCAAGTATAGAAGTGAGCCTGCCCATGCCAAGATATTTTCTAATCTTGAATTACGTTGTGAGACTTGTGGGTTTCAGAATTGGTTGTGAAAGGAAGAATTTTTACAAATTTGAAGACAAAAAAAGTAAAAAAAAGACATAGAACCCTTACAGAAATGGGTTATCTATCCTGGAAGAAATAATATAAACATGTATTTTAAGGCACCTATGGTAGAACTTTTAAAGCAAGGCAGAACAGATTTGTGTAAATATAGATGAGTGAATTATATTTAGAAGTGCACCAGCAACCATTACTGTTTGTAAAGCGCTATGATTTGCATGTTCCAAATGATTTAATCTCCACAGCAACCCGTTATTTTACTATAAAACAAGAAGTTTATAAACCTGATTTTGTCTTTGTCTTTGATATAGTGGGATTCAACTAAATTTGAAACTAAAATAAATTAAATAATTAACCAATAACAATACAAACTCCATTAAGATGCATTTGGAATATACATTTTTATAGACTGACGGTCTACAGCAAAATGTAGACTGGACGTTATAAAAATGGGTTACCTCTAACCCTAGATTTTTACAACCTAATTTAGCATGGCACAAGACTAGTACACGCTCATAAAGCATTATAGTTTAAATCAAAGTCTCAGTTTTTAATGTGTAGCACTTAAAGAAGGCCAGTTTTCAAGTAGTAGTTGAGAATCAAAAGAGGTAATAGATATCACTTAATATGGAATGCTATCACATAATTATAGCAACATTGATTGAAGCTTGGCTGAGGTAGTAGAGAATGACATGCTTTGGAATTTGACCCCTTACGGCCAAAACAGCTGACTCTCCAGTCTGAACTTGATGCAAAATTTCTAATATATGAGACATACTTTTCATTTTAATTCATACAAGATACAATGTTAAATATTTCATGTGAGAACCTGACATGTAAGGTTCCTCATAAAAGTATAGGTTAAGGTGAAGAGCGATGCCTTTTGTTACATTTTTCATAGAATATTGAAAATATTCAATTGAGTGCAATCTGTATAATTTTAGGTTTTTTAAAATAGTTTAGATACATTCATTTATTCTTGATTAATGAATGGAGATCTGAAAAAGAATATGTTTTACTTTATGGCATGTATTATTAATAATTTATTACTTCACTCACAAATCTTTCATTTGAGAAAGCAGTGAAAAATATTCAGGGATAATAATTTTTCAAATCACAGGCACACTAATGCCAGGTAGCTACAACATGCTATAAGGGACAATCTTGCTGAATTTGACAAGAGAAATTAGCGTGCTGACAAGCATAGTTATGTAAAACTACATTTTTTCTATGAATTTAGAATGAGCTCTTTTCCCTGGGATTATCTAAGTAACTGTATCTAGGTAAAATGCCTTCTATTTATGGTTTATCCTCAAGTACTCTCAGAGACTTTCCAATGTTTCTAATCTTTTTAACATGGTTGTACCTCTATGACTGACCAAGCACACAAAATGGAAAATAGCACATTTGGTACTCTTAAATACCTTAGTAAACACAGGACCTCTACAATGAAAAGACTATGTCGAATTCCATTACTGAGACATAGACTCTTAACTAGTCATGTGTGTGAAAACCCTTCTCAGTGTGTTGCCAAACACTTTTCAAAGCATATGTTTTATTGTTGCAATTGAGAACACATAAATTTTACGGCAAAGTTTGTCAGAAGGAATACTGATTTGAGCAGTTGGGAGATGCAATGTAAGAAGAAGGAGGTATAAAAAATCAGCATACTCTTATAGATCAATCTTGCATTCAATAAAATACTAGAGAAATTTGCTGAAGGCTATATAAAAGGGTAAAACCATTTGAAAAAACACCTGCATAGTTTAAGTAAAGTAAACAGAAAAGAAATTAAACAGTGTAATAAATGTGGATTACTTGTCTTAGTCTGCATAGTATTGCTATAAAGGAATACCTGAGGCTTGAGTAATTTATAAAGAAAAAAGGTATGGAGAAAGACAGAACAACATGGCCAAAAACAAGGCTCCACTGATGATCCCTCCAAAAAGTACACAAATTTAACAACTATCTACACACATAAAGAAGCACCTTCGTAAGAACCACAGAACAGGTGAGCACATAAAGTACCTGGTTTTAACTTCATATTACTGAAAGAGGCACGGAGAAGAGTAGATAAGAAGTTCTGAATCACAAATATCACCACTCTCCCATCCTGCAACAACAGCTGCATGGTGCAGAGAATCTCTATGCTTTGCAGAGTGAGAGTGCAGCAAATGTGAGACACTGCTTTGAACTCAGTGCTGCCTTGTCAGAGCAGAAGGCAAACCCCAACTGAACTCATCCGATGCCAAAACATGGCTGGAATATTTAAACCGACCCTACCCTGAGAATAATTTTCCATTTGAAGTAGTTGACACTTGAAATTTGACAAGCCTCACCACCTCGAGCTAAGCTGCTCTGGGGCCCTACGTGAATTTGAAGGGCAGTCTAGGCCACAAGGACTGCAAGTCCTAGGTGAGTCCTAGTGCTGAACTGGGCTCAGAGCCAGTAGATTTGGGGAGCGAGTGAGCTACTGAGATACCAGCTGGGGTTGCTAACAGAGTACTTGTGTCATCCATGCCCCAACCCGTGAAGTGCAGTTCGTGGCTTCAAAAGAAACCCCTTTATTTTGCTTGAGGAGAGGAGAGGAGAGAGAAGGGTAAGAGGATTTTTTATTGCCTCTTGAATACCAGCTAAGCAACAATAAAATAGGGAACCAGTCAGTGTTGTGAGGCCCCATTTTCAGGTGCTAGATCCTAAACAACATTTCTAGACACACCCTGGTCAATTACCAGGATCAATTACCAGGTCAATTACCTGGTAAAAGTTTCCCAGAAGGAAACCCACTACCTTAAAGGGAAGGACCCATCAGCTGCTGGCTAAAGAGTTCATGGGCACTGAATAACAAGCAGTGATACCCAGGTGGTACATGCCATAGTCCTTGGGTAAGACTTTGAGACTTCCTTACTTCTGGTGAGTCCTCGCTTCTGCTACAGCACATTCCCAGCTATAGTGGCTATTGGAAGAGACTTCATCTGCTTGGAAAAAAAACGTAGGGGAAAGGAAAGAAAATTTTGTCTCACACCTTAGATTTCAGCTAGGCCACAAAGGGATAGCACACCAAGTGAGGCCTTTGGGTCCCTGTTTTCAGGACTTGCCTCTTGGATAGCATCACAAAGCCTGCTCTGGGCCAGAGGGGAGCCCACTTCCCTGAAAGGTGAGTCGTAGCCAGGCAACATTCACCTCAATCTTGCTAAATAGCACTTGGGCTTAAAGCGAATATTGGTGGTAGCCTGGCAGTAATCCCCATAGGCCTGTAGTGAGGATAAATATTGGGTGAGGCTCCCCTGTCTGTGGAAAGGAGAGGGAAGGGAGAAAAGCACTGTATCTCGTGGTTTGAGTGCCAGCTCAGTCACTGTGCAATAGAACACCATGTAGATTTCCAGGTTTTTTTTTTTTTTTTTTTTTAAACCATAGTCCTTGGTTTCCAGATGTCATCTCTGGAACAACCATGGCATTGGGAAATTCATTGCCCTGAAGATAAGAATACAAGTCTGGTGGCTTCACCAGCTGCTGATTGTAGAGCCTTGAGTGAACACAGGCAGTAGCCAGGTCATGGTTACAGCAGACCTTGGCAAGACCCAGTGCAGTGCTGTTTGGCTTTGGGTCTAACCCAGCACAGTCTCAGTTGTGGTGCCCATAGGGGTGCTTGTAACACTCCACCATCAGATCAAGGCAGCTCAGAATGGAGAGAGAGAGAGAGAAGGAGATCATTTATGTAGGAGAATGTAAGGGAAGAGAACAAGAGTCTCTGCCTCATAATCCAGGTAATTCTTAAGAATTTTATCTAAGACCTTCAGGTGGTACTTCAATAAGTCTGCAAGAACCATAGCTTTACTGGATTTGGGGTTAGTCCTAATGCACGTACAACTAAGATTACAACACTCAAGTCTTTTTGAATATGTTGAGAGCTTTCCCAAGAATGTCAGGGACAACGAAGCACAGAGTATGAAGATGAAAATAAATACCTATCTCTTAAATAGCCAGACACAGATAAATAGGCACAAGTATCCAGATTATTCAGGACCATAAGACCTCACAAAATAAATTAAACGAGGCACCAGCAATGAATTCGGGGAAAACAGAAATATGTGACATTTCAGACAGAGAATTCAAAATAGCTGTTTTGAGGGAACACAAAGTAATTCAACATAACAGAGGGCAGAACTGCAGAATTCTATCAGTTAAATTTAAAAAGTTGACTAAAATAATTGCAAAGAATCAGGCATACATTCTGGAGGAGTTAAATAATGCAATTGACATAATGAAGAGTGCATCAGAGTCTTCAATAGCAGAATTGATCAAGAAGAAGAAAAAATTAGTGACCTTGAAGACAAGCTATTTGAAAATACACATTCAGGGGAGAAAAAACAAAAATGAATAAAAAACAATGAAGCACACCAACAGGATCTAGAAAATAGCCTCAAAAGGGTAAATATAAAAGTTACTGGACTTAAAGAGGAGGTAGAAAAAGGATAGTGATAGAAAATTTATCCAAAGGGATAATAAAATACAACATCCCAAATGCAGAGAAATATATCAATATCCAAGTACAAGAAGGTTATACAACACCAAGCAGATTTAACCCAAAGAAGACTATCACAAAGCTTTTAATACTCTTAACTCCTAAAGGTCAAGGAAAAAAAGGTCTTAAAGCAGCCAGAGAAAAGCAACAAATAACATACAATGGAGCTCCAATACATCTGCAAGTATGCTTTACAGTAGAAACCTTACAGGCCAGGAAAGAGTGGCATGAAACATTTAAAGTGCTGAAGAAAAAAAAACATATCCCCTAGAATAGTATATCTGGTGAAATATCCTTCAAACATGAAAAAGAAATAATAATTTTCCCAGACAAATACAAGATGAGGAATTTAATCAATACAAGACCCATATTACAAGAAATACTCAGGGGAGTACTTCAATCAAAAAGAATGAAAAACATTAATGAGCAATAAATAACCATCTGATGGCACAAAACTTACTGGTAGATCAACTACATAGAAAAACATATAATATTGTAACACTGTAACTACTGTAACTGTGGTGTGTAAACTACTCTTATTCTATGTAGAAAGACTAAATAAAGAACCAAACAAAAATACCTAAAACAAATTTTCAAGACATAGTCAATACAATAAAATATAAATAGAAAATACAAAAATTTAAAAGATGAAGGAAGAAGTTAAGGCAAGTTTTAATTAGTTATTGTTTTGCTTTTTGTTTGTTTCTCTATGCAAATATTAAGTTGTTTTTAGGTTAAAATAATGGGCTATAAGACAGTATTTGCAAGTTTCATGGTAACCTCAAACCAAAAAACGTACAATGAATACACAAATAATGAAAAGCAAGAAACTAAATTATATCACCAGAGGAAATCATCTTCACTAGAGGAAGACGGGAAAGAATAAAAGGAGAAAAGATAGACCACAAAACAACCAGAAAATAAATAACAAAGTGGCAGGAGTAAGTCTTTACTTATCAATAATAACATTGAATGTAAATGGACTAAACACTCTAATCAAAAGATATAGACTGGCTGAACGGATGAAGAAACAAGATCCATTTATCTGTTGGGTAAATGGAACACATTTCACCTATATAGACACACAAAATCTGAAAATTAAAAAATGGAAAATTGTATTTCACGCCAGTGCAAACCCCCCAAAAAAAGCAGGGGTTGCTGTACTTACATCAGAAAAAAAATAGATTTCAAGACAAAACTATAAGAATAGACAAAGAAAGTCACCATATAATGATAAAGAGGTCAATTTGTTAAGAGGATATAACAATTTTAAATATATAGTCACCCAACACGGGAATACCCAGATACACAGAAAATATTATTAGAGCTAAAGAAAGACATAGGCTCCAGTACAACAATAGCTGGAGACTTCAACACCCCCACTTTCATCACTGGACAGATCTTCTAGACAGAAAATCAATAAAGAAATATCAGAATTAATCTGTACTATAGAACAAATGGATATAATAAATGTTTACAAGGCATTTTACCTAACAGCTGCAGAATACACATTTTTTTCTTCAACACATGGATAACTCTCAAGGATAAACAATATGTTAGGTCACAAAACAAGTCTTAAAACATTAAAAAAATTGAAATAATATCAAGCATCTTCTCTGGCGACAATGGGATAAAACTAGAAATTAATAACAAGAAAAATTTTTGAAACTATGCCAATACATGAAATTTAAACAATATGCTCGTAAATGACCAGCAGTTCAATGAATAAAGAAAATTTAAAAATTCTTGAAACAAATTGGAAACAATTGGAAAATCTCAAAGAAAGGGACAAATTGCTAGATACATACAACTTACGAAGTTTTAACCAGAAAGAAATCCAAAACCTGAACAGTCCATTAACAAATAATGAGATCAAATCCATAATGAAATGTCTCAGCGTAAAGAAAAGCCCAAGGACTGATAGTTTCACTACTGAATTCTAACAAAAATATAAAGAAAAACTCATATTGATTCTGTTCAAACTATTTTGAAAAATAGAGGACAAGACCAAACTTATTCTATGAGGCCAGTATTACCCTGATACCAAAACTATAAAAATACACATTAATTAAGGAAAACTGCTGGGCAATATTTCTGATGAATATTGTTGCAAAATTTCTTAATGAAATCCTAGCAAACTGAATTCAATAATACCTAAGAAAGATTATTCATCGTGACCAAGTGGGATTTATCGCTGGGGTGCAAGGATGTTTCAACATCTACAAATCAACCAATGTGATCCATCATATCAACAGAATAAAGGAAAAAAGTATATGATTATTTCAATTGATGTGGAAAAAGCATTTGATAAAATTCAACATATATGCATAATAAAAGCCTTCAAACAGAAGAAATTGAAGGAACATACCTCAGCAGAATGAAATCCATTACGACAGTGCCACAGCTAGTATAATACTGAATGGGTAAAACTGAAAGCCTTTTCTGTAAGATCTGAAACACAACAAGGATGTACACTGCCACCATTGTTATGACGATAGTACTGGAAGTCCCAGCTAGAGCAGTCAGACAAGAGAAAGATATAAAGGGCAGTCAAATTTAAAGGAAAGAGTCAAAATATCCTTATTTGCAGATTATATGATCTTGTATTTGGAAAAATCTAAAGACTCCACAAGGAAACTATTAGAAGTAATAAACAAATTCAGTAAAGTTGCAGGATACAAAATCAATGTAGAAAAATGAGTAACATTTCTACATGCCAGTAGTTAACAATGTGTAAAAAAAAAAAAAAAAAAAAAAAAAACAAGAAATCCCATTTACAATAGTCACACATAAAATCAAATACCTAGAAATTAACCAAAGAAGTGAAAGCTCCCTATACCAAAAACTATAAAACACTGATAAAAAAATTTAAGAGGACAGCACAAAATGGAAAATTATTCCATGTTCATAGATTGGAAGAATCAATATTGTTAAAATATACACACTACCCAAAGCAATCTGCAGATTCAATAGAGCCTGTATGAAAACACAAATTACATTTTTCACAGAACTAGCAAAAACTAATTCTAAAATGTATATGAAGTCACGAAAGACCCAGGATAGCCAAAGATATGCTGAGCAAAACAAACAAAAATGGAATAATCACATCATCTGATGTCAAATTATAATACAGAACTATAGTAACTAGAATAGTATGGTGCCGGAACTTAGACCAGACACTTAGACCAATGAAACAGACACAAATCCACACATGTACAATAAAACCATTTTTGATAATGATACCAAGAACATATGCTGGGGAAAAGACAGTCCTTCAATAAATAATGGTGGGAAAACTAGATATCCATTTGCAGAATAATAAAACTAGTTAACTGTCTCTCACAATGATATGGTTTGGTTGTGTCTTCACCCAAAATCTCATCTTAAATTTAATCCCCATAGTCCCCTTAATCACCAAATGTGAAGGGCAGGATCAGGTAGATATCATTAGATCATGGAGAAGGTTTTCCCCATGCTGTTCTCATGATAGAGTCTCACGAGGTCTGATGGTTTTATAAGCATCTGGCATTTCCCTTGCTTGCACTCACTCCATCCTGCTGCCCTGTAAAGAAGGTGCCTGCTTCTCCTTTGCCTTCCACCATGATTGTAAATTTCCTGAGGCCTCCCCGGCCATGTGGAACTGAGTCAATTAAACCTCTTCTCTTTATAAATTACCCAGTCCCCGGTATTTCTTCATAGCAGCATGAGAATGGAATACTACACACCATATACAAAATCAAACCAAAATGAATTAAAGACTTAAATCTGTGATCTCAAACTATGTAACTGCTACAAGAAAACTATCAGGAAAATTTCCAGGACATTGTTTAGGGCAAAAATTTCTTCAGTAATACTCTACAAGCACAGACAACCAAAGGAAAAATAGACAAGTGGCCTCACAACAAGTTAAAAAGCTTCTGCACAGTAAAGGATAGAATCAACAAAGTAAAGAGACAGCCCATAGAATGTGAGAAAATATTTGCAAACTACCCATTGACAACAGGTTACTAACCGGAATATATAAGGAGCTCAAACAACTCTATGTGAAATACTCTAATAATCTGATCAAAAAATGGACAAAAGATTTGACTAAAAGAAGACATACAAATCACAAGCAGGCACATGAAAAGGTGCTCAGCATCACTGATTATCAGAGAATTGCAAATCAAAACTGTATTGAGATATCATTTCACTCCAGTTAAAATGAATTATATAAAAAATACAGGCAATAACAAATGCTGATGAGGATGTGGAGATAAGAGAATCTTTATAAACTGTTGATGGGAATGTAAATTAGTACAACCACTATGGATAACAGTGTAGAGGTTTCTCAGTAAACTAAAAATTGAGCTACCATATATCTCACTGCTTGGTATATGCCCCAAAATAGCAAATCAGTGTATAAAAGAGATATTTGCACTTCTATGCTTGTTTCAGTACTATTTACAATAGCTAAGACTTGAAAGCAACCTAAGTGTCCTTCAACAGATGAACGGATGAAGAAATTGTGGCACATACACAACAGAGTATATTTATCCATAAAAAGGAATAAGATTCAGTCACTGGCAACAAGATAGATGGAATCGGAGATCATTATGTTAAGTGAAATAAGCCAGGGACAGAAAGGCAAGTGTCACATATTCTCAGTTACTTGTGGGATCTAAAAATCAAAACAATTAAATTTGTATACATAGATATTATAAGAATGGTTACCAGAGGCTGGGAAGGGGAGTGGAGAGTTGGGAGTTAGGAAGGGATGGTTAATTAGTACAAAAAAATAGAAAGAATGAATAAGACCTATTATTTTGTAGGACAAGGTAACTATAGTAAAAAATAACTTAATTGTATATTTTTAAATATATAATATAATTTGACTGAAAGAATAAATGTTGAGGAAATGCATACCCCTTTCTCCATAATGCGCTTATTTCACATTGCATGTCTGTATCAAAACACCTCATGTACCCCATGAATATATACACCTACTATGTACCTACAATTTTTTTTTTAATTAAAAAATGCAGACAGTGGAAGAATAGATGAAAAAACAAGACTTCATGATCTGTTGCCTACTAGAAACACACTTCATCTGTTAAGACGCACATAGTCTAAAAATAAAAGAATGGAAAAATATTTTATTACAATATAAACTAATAAACGCAGAAGCAATTATACTTATATCAGACAAAATAGATTTCAAGACAAAATGTGTAAGACAGGACAAGAAAGTCACAATATAATGATAAAAGTATCAATTCAGTAATAGGATATAACAATTTTAAATATATATATACACTGAACACTGAAGCACCCAAATGTATAAAGCAGATATTATTAGAGCTAAAGAGAGAGATGGCTCCTGATACAATAATATCTGGAAACTTCAACACCTCATTATCAACCTTGAATAGATCTCCCAGACAGAAAATCAGCAAAGAAATGTCCAGCTTAATCTGCACTATACACCAAATTTACCTAACATATATTTATATAACATTTCATTCAACAGCTGCACAAAAAACATTTTTTTTTCCTTAGCACATCGATCATTTTCAAGTGTTAAGTCAGAAAACCAATCTTAAAACATTCAAAGAATTAAATAATATCAAGAAAATAGATTTATTTGGCTTAGAATTCTAATGGCTATAAAGTTCAAGACTGGGCATCTGTATTGGTTGATGACCTCAGATTGCTTCCAGTTATGGTGGAAGTTGAAGGATGGCCAGAGTGTGCAGAGATCACAGGGTGCGAGAAGAAGCAGTGTTGGGAGCAGGCTCTTTTTAACAACCACAACTCACAGAATCCGATAGAGTGGGAATTCACTTATCCCTAAAGGAGGGCAGCAATCTATTCACATGGGACCAGCCACCTTGACAAAAACAACTCCCATTAGAAAACAGCTCCCCACCTCCAAAACTGTGAATCAAATTTAAACATAACATTTAGAGAAACAGACATTCAACCATAGAAATATTGTAGACCCTGTGAGACAATGTTACACTATAATGATGATTTATCTAATAACTATTATTGACTTGTGTCTTTGGTTTTTGCTACCATAAGAATATAACAGACAGGCTAACATATAAAGACACTTATTTTCAAATGTTCAGGAGATTAGGAAGTCCAAGAATCAGCAGTTAGCATCTGTTGATGGTGTTTTCACTGCATCATTCTATGGTGGAAGGTAAAAGAGATAATGGGAGAGAGCAAATTACAAACCTGCCCTTTTATAATCAGCAATAAGGCATTCATGAAGGTGGAGCTCTCTTGATCTAAACAGCTCCCATTAGGTCTCACCTCCCAACGCTGTTGCTATAAAGATTAAGTTTCCAATGCTTTTTGTTGTTGTTGTTTGTTTGTTTGTTTGTTTTTAACTATTTTAGTTTAAGGAGTACTTGAGCAGGTTTGTTATATGGGGAAATTGCATGTCGGGGGGTTCGCTGTGCAGATTATTTTGCCACCCAGGTAATAAGGGTATCACCTGATATGTAGTTTTTTGTTACTCACCTTGCTTTCTTCCTCCATCCTCTAGTAGTTCTGGTGTCTACTGTTCACTTCTTTATGCCTATATGTACTCAATATCTAGTTCTCACCTATGAGTGAGTACCTGTGGTGTTTGGGTTTCTGTTCCTGTGTTAGTTTGCTGAGAATGATGGTTTTCAGCTTCATCCATGTCCCTGCAAAGGACATGAACTCATCTTTTTTTTTGGCTGCATAGTATTCCATGGTGTATATGTACCACATTTTCTTTATTCACTCTATCACTGATGGACAATTGGATTGGTTCCAAGTCTTTACTATTGTGATTAGTGCAGCAATAAACGTATGTGTGCAAGTGTCTTTATAGTAGCAAGATTTACAATCCTTTGGGTTTATACCCAGTAATGGGATGACTGGGTCAAATGATATTTCCAGTTCTAGATCCTTGAGGAATCGCCACACTGTTTTCCACAATGGTTGAACCAGTTTACAATCCCACCAACAGTGTAGAAGTGTTCCTATTTCTCCACATCCTCTCCAGCACCTGTTGTTTCCTGACTTTTAATGATCACCATTCTAACTGGTGTGAGATGGTATCTCATTGTGGTTTTGATTTGCATTTCTCTGATGACCAGTGATGATAAGCATTTTTTTATGTGTCTTTCTGCTGCATAAATGTCTTCTTTTGAGAAGTGTCTGTTCATAATCTTTGCCCACTTTTTGATAGAGTTGTCTGTTTTTTTTTTTTTTTTTTTTCTTGTAAATTTGTTTAAGTTCTTTGTAGATTCAGGATATTAGCCCTTTGTCAGATGGGTAGATTGCAAAAATTTTCTCCCATTCTGTAGGCTGCCTGTTCACTCTGTTGGTAGTTTCTTTTGTTGTGCAGAAACTCTTTAGTTTAATTAGATCCCATTTCTCAATTTTGACTTTTGTTGCCATTGCTTTTGGTGTTTTAGTTGTGAAGTCCTTGCCTATGCCTATGTCCTGAATGGTATTGCCTAGGTTTTCTTCTAGGGTGTTTATGGTTTTAGGTCTAACATTTAAGTCTTTAATCCATCTTGAATTAATTTTTTGTATAAGGTGTAAGGAAGTGATGCAGTTTCAGCTTTCTACATTTAGCTAGTCAGTTTTCCCAGCACCATTTATTAAATGGGGAATCCTTTCCCCATTTCTTTTTTTTGTCAAGTTTGTCAAAGATTAGATGGTTGTAGATGTGTGGTGTTATTTCTGAGGCCTGTGTTCTGTTCCATTGGTCTATCTTTCTGTTTTGGTACCTGTACCATGCTGTTTTTGTTACTATAGCCTTGTAGTATAGTTTGAAGTTAGGTAGTGTGATGCCTCCAGCTTTGTTCTTTTGTTTAGGATTGTCTTGGCACTGCAGGCTCTTTTTTTGCTCCATATGAACTTTAAAGCAGTTTTTTTCCAATTCTGTGAAGAAAGTCTTTGATAGCTTGATGGGGATGGCATTGAATCCATAAATTACTTTGGGCAGTATGGCCATTTTCATGATATTGATTCTTCCTATCCATGAGCATGGAATGTTCTTCCATTTGTTTGTGTCCTGTTTTATTTCATTGAGCAGTGATTTGTAGTTCTCCTTGAAGATGTCCCTCACATCCCTTGTAAGTTGGATTCCTAGGTATTTTAATCTCTTTGTAGCAATTGTAAGTAGAAGTTCACTCATGATTTGGCTCTCTCTTTGTCTGCTATTGGTGTATAGGAATGCTTTTGATTTTTGCACATTGATTTTGTATCCTGTGACTTTGCTGAAGTTGCTTATCAGCTTAAGGAGACTTTGGGCTGAGACGATGGGGTTTTCTAAATATATAATCATGTCATCTGCAAACATGGACAGTTTGACTTCCTCTTTTCCTAATTGAATACTCTTTATTTCTTTCTCTTGCCTGATTGCCCTGGCCGGAACTCCCAACACTATGTTGAATACGAGTGATGAGAGAGGGCATCCCTGTCTTGTGCCAGTTTTCAAAGGGAATGCTTCCAGTTTTTGCCCATTCAGTATGATATTGGCTGTTGGTTTGTCATAAATAGCTCTTATTATTTTGAGATATGTCCATCAATACCTAGTTTATTGAGAGTTTTTGGCATGAAGGGCTGTTGAATTTTGTCAAAGGCCTTTTCTGCATCTATTGAGATAATCATGTGATTTTTGTCTTTGGTTCTGTTTATGTGATGGATTATGTTTATTGATTTGCATATGTTGAACCAGCCTTGCATCCCAGGGATGAAGCCAACTTGATCTTGGTGGATAAGCTTTTTGATGTGCTGCTGGATTCAGTTTGCCAGTATTTTATTGAGGTTTTTTGCATCGATGTTCATTAGGGATACTGGTCTAAAATTCTCTTTTTTGTTGTGTTTCTGCCAGGATTTGTTATCAGGATGATGCTGGCCTCATAAAACGAGTTAAGGGTGATTCCCTCTTTTTCTATTGATAGGAATAGTTTCAGAAGGAATGGTACCAGCTCCTCCTTGTACCTCTATAAAATTTGACTGTGATTCCATCTCATCCTGGACTTTTTTTGTTTGATAGGCTATTAATTATTGCCTCAGTTTCAGAGCCTGTTACTGGTCTATTCAGGGATTCAATTTCTTCCTGGTTTAGTCTTGGGAGGGTGTATGTGTACTGGAATTTATCCATTTCCTCTAGATTTTCTAGTTTTTTTGCATAGAGGTGTTTATAATATTCTCTGATGGTAGTTTGTGTTTCTGTGAGATCAGGGGTGATATCCCCTTTATGATTTTTTATTGAGTCTATTTGATTCTTCTCTATTTTCTTCTTTATTAGTCTTGCTAGCAGTCCATCAATTTTGTTGATGTTTTCAAAGAAAACAGCTCCTGGATTAATTGATTTTTTTGAAGGGTTTTTGTGTCTCTGTCTCCTTGAGTTCTGCTCTGATCTTAGTTATTTCTTGCCTTCTGCTAGCTTTTGAATGTGTTTGCTCTTGCTTCTCTAGTTCTTTTAATTGTGATGTTAGGGTGTTGATTTAGATCTTTATTGCTTTCTCTTCTGGGAATTTAGTGCTATAAATTTCCCTCTACACACTGCTTTAAATATGTCCCAGAGATCCTGATATGTTGTGTCTTTGTTCTCATTGGTTTCAAAGAACATCTTTATTTCTGCCTTCATTTCATTATTTACCTAGTAGTCATTCAAGAGCAGGTTTTTCAGTTTCCATGTAGTTTTGCGGTTTTGAATGAGTTTCTTAATCCTGAATTCTAATTTGATTGCACTGTGGTCTGAGAGACAGTTTGTTGTGATTTCTGTTCTTTTACGTTTGCTGAGGAGTGCTTTACTTCCAACTATGTGTTCAATTTTGGAATAAGCGTTATGTGGTACTGAGAAGAATGTATCGTCTATTGATTTGGGGTGGAGAGTTCTGTAGATGTGTATTAGGTCTGCTTGGTGCAGAGATGAGTTCTAATCCTGGATACCCTTGTTAACTTTCTGTCTCGTTGCTCTGTCTGATATTGACAGTGGGGTGTCTGCCATTATTATTGTGTGGGAGTCTCAGTCTCTGTAAGTCTCTAAGGACTTATCTTATGAATCTGGGTTCTCCTGTATTGGGTGCATATGTATTTAAGATAGTTAGCTCTTCTTGTTGAATTGATCCCTTTATCATTATGTAATGGCCTTCTTTGTCTCTTTTGATCTTTGTTGTTTTAAAGTCTGCTTTATCAGATATTAGGATTGCAACCCTTGGTTGTTTTTTTTTTTTTTTTTTTCCATTTTCTTGGTAATCTTCCTCCATCCGTTTATTTTGAGCCTATGTGTGCCTCTGCATGTGAGATGAGTCTCCTGAATATAACACAGTGATGGTTCTTGACTCTTTATACAATTTGCCAGTCTGTGTATTTTAATCGGCACGTTTATCCCATTTACATTTAAGGTTAATATTGTTATGTGTGAATTTGATCCTGTCATTATGATGTTAGCTGGTTATTTTGCTCGTTAGCTGATGCAGTTTCTTCCTGGCATTGATGGTTTTTACAATTTGCCATGTGTTTGCAGTGGTTGGTACTGGTTGTTCCTTTCCATGTTTAGTGTTTCCTTCAGGATCTCTTGTAAAGCAGGCCTGGTGGTAACAAAATCTCTCAGCATTTTCTTGTCTGTAAAGGATTTTATTTCTTCTTACTTATGAAGCTTAGTTTGGCTCAATATGAAATTGTGGGTTGAAAATTCTTTTCTTTAAGAATGTTGAATCTTGGCCCTCATTCTCTTCCGGCTTGTAGAGTTTCTGCTGAGAGATCCACTGTTAGTCTGATGGGCTTCCCTTTATGGGTAACTCGACCTTTCTCTCTGGCTGCCCTTAACATTTTTTCCTTCATATCAACCTTGGTGAATCTGACAATTATGTGTCTTGGGTTGCTCTTCTCGAGGAGTATCTTTATGGTGTTCTCTGTATTTCCTGAATTTGAATGTTGGCCTGCCTTGCTAGGTTGGGGAAGTTCTCCTGGATAATATCCTGAAGAGTGTTTTCCAACTTGGTTCCATTCTCCCCATCACTCTAAGATAGACCAATCAAACACAGATTTGGTCTTTTCACGTAGTCGCATATTCTTGGAGGCTTTGTTCATTTCTTTTTATTCTTCTCTAAACTTCTCGCTTCATTTCATTCATTTGATCTTCAATCACTGATACCCTTTCTTCTGCTTGATCGAATTGGCTACTGAAGCTTGTGCATGTGTCACGTAGTTCTCATGCCATGGTTTTCAGCTCCATCAGGTCATTTAAGGTTTTCTCTATGCTGTTTATTCTAGTTAGCCATTTGTCTAATATGTTTTCAAGGTTTTTAGCTTCCTTGCAGTAGGTTCAAACATCCCCCTTTAGCTCGGAGAATTTCATTATTACCTACCTTCTGAAGTCTACTTCTGTCAGCTCATCAAAGTCATTCTCTGTCTAACTTTGTTTTGTTGTGGGTGAGGAGCTGCGATCCTTTGGAGGAGAAGAGGTGCTCTGGTTTTTAAATTTTAAGTTTTTCTGCTCTGGTTTTTCCCCATCTTTGTGGTTTTATCTACCTTTGGTCTTTGATGATGGTGACCTACAGATGGGATTTTGATGTGGATGTTCTTTTTGTTGATGTTGATGCTATTCCTTTTTTTGTTAGTTTTCCTTCTTACAGTCAGAACCCTCAGCTGCAGGTCTATTGGAGTTTGCTGGAGGTCCACTCCAGACCTTGTTTGCTTGAGTATCACCAGCTGAGGCTGCAGAACAGCAAATATTGCTGCCTGGTCCTTCTTCTGGAAACTTCATCTCAGAGGGACACCCAGCTGTATGAGGTGTCAGTTAGCCCCTACTGGCAGGTGTCTTTCAGTTAGGCTGCACGGGGATCAGGGACCCACTTGAGGAAGCAGTATGTCCATTCTCAGAGCTCAAACTCCATGCTTGGAGAAACACTGCTCTCTTCAGAGCTGTCAGACAGGGACGTTTAAGTCTGCAGAAGTTTCTGCTGCCTTTTGTTCAGCTATGCCCTGCCCTCAGAGGTAGAGTCTACAGAGGCAGGCAGGCCTCCTTGAGCTGCAGTGGGCTCCACCCTGTTTGAGGTTCCCTGCTACTTTGTTTACCTACTCAAGCCTCAGCAATGGCAGACGCCCCTCCCTCAGCCCAGGCTGCCTCCTGGCAGTTCAATCTCAGACTGCTGCACTAGTAGTGCATGGGACCCACTGAGCCAGGCACGGGATATAATCTCCTGGTGTGCCCTTTGCTAAGACCATTGGAAAAGTGCAGTATTAGGGCAGGAGTTTCCCAATTTTCCAGCGACTGTCTGTCACGACTTCCCTTGGCTAGGAAAGGGAAATCCCCAGACCCCTTGTGCTTCCCGGGTTAGGCGATGCCTGCCCTGCTTCGGCTCACCCTCTGTGGGCTGCACCCACTGTCCAACTAGTCCCATTGAGATGAACCAGGTACCTCAGTTGGAAATGCAGAAATCACCCGTCTTCTGCGTTGATCATGCTGTGTGCTGCAGACCCGAGCTGTTCCTATTTGACCATCTTGGAACAATCTCCTAAAGTTTATATTTAATAATTAAACTATGAACATTGTGTATCACATTTATCAGTTACAGCGATGGACATTATTACCATTTACAAACACTTGGTTTTCTACATCCTGGAACACAGGAGTATTGCACCCAACCAACTGAAGCTAGACATGGCCAGGTGAACAGCTGCAGCCAATGATGTTTGAGAGTTCATTGTCCAGTAGAAGTATTTAATTGTTTTTACTCAACACCCCACCTTTTCCTTCCACTACCCTGGTGACTATGGTAATGCCTGTAGAGCTGGAAATGTCATAAGATTAAGGGAACTTGGAATGGTAGGGCAATATTTAGCAGAGCATTGCCCTGGAGAGTCATTGGGACCCTCAGTAGACTTGATGCATTTTAAGCTTTTAAGATTTTAAGATTGTTGGTTCACTGAGCTTGACCTAGCCTTATCTGACAATTCTAATAACATTACATCTTGGAAATAAAGTTACTTTTATCTAGTATAATTTATTTTCTCTCTCACATTTTTGTGAGAAATGCTTGGCTATAAAAATTAATTTTTTGAACAATTGGCTCTGAAAAAAAGATGCAAAATGCTTTTTAGTCTTTGTACTGGCAATTTAAGTAATTATAAAATTGACACCAATTATTCAAAAGCATAACTTGAAAAAGTCAATGTTTTAGAAGCAGATATATAGAATAAAATTAAGAAGAAGGAGTGTGAAAATATTATAAACATAGTAAATTGAAACAGGTAAAGGAGCTATCAAAATATAGTGTTTTTTAACACTTGGCTACCACATAAATAGCATGTGTCATTTAGTACAGACGTAATCTATGAAAACTAGTATTGTTTGAAATTTTGGGTACTGTTTTCTTTCCTTTTTTATGTATCGAAATAAAAATTATATGTATTTAAGGTGTGTAGCATATTGTTTTGATATACATGCATATAGTAAAGTGAAAATTTCAGTCAAGCTAATTAAGTGTCCATCTCCTCATATAGTTACCATTTGTGTATGTGGTGAGTGTACTTGAAGCCTATTCTCTTGGTAAATTTTCAGTATACAATACAGTATTATTAACTATAATCATTATGCCATGCATTGGATCTCATGACTTATTCATCCTATATAACTGCAACTTTGTACACTTTGAACAACATCTCCCCATTTTACCAACTTCCCCTCCATGTAGCTTTCTACTCTCTAATTCTGTGTATTCAATCTTTTAATATTCCACTTGTAATTGATATAATGTAGTATTTTTCTTTCTGTGATTGGCTTATATCACTTAGCATAATGTCCTCCAGGTTCATCCATTTTGTTGCGAATGGAAAGGTTTCCTTATTTTTTAGGCTGAATAATATATACGTATATATGTGTGTGTGTATATATATACACACACACTCATGCATATACACACACACATATATATGTATATATACACACACATGTATATCATATATATGCATATATCTTTTGGCTACTGTGAATAATGCTTCAAGGAACATGAAGGTGCACATCTTTTCCAGATTGTATTTTTGTTTCCTTCCAATGTATATTCAGAGGTGGGAATTTTGGATCAAATGATGGTTTTATTTTTATTGTTTGAGGAACCTCTGTACTGTTTTCCGTAATAGCTATACTACTTTGCATTCCCATAAACAGTGTACATGATTTCTCTTTTCTCCCATCCTTTCCAGCACTTGTCATTTATATTTTAATATAGGCATCCTAGCAGGTTGGAGGTTATATCTCATTGTGTGTTTCACTTGCTTTTTCTTTTTTTTTTTTTGAGACGGAGTCTCGCTCTGTCGCCCAGGCTGGAGTGCAGTGGCCGGATCTCAGCTCACTGCAAGCTCCGCCTCCGGGTTTATGCCATTCTCTCGCCTCAGCTCCCGAGTAGCTGGGACTACAGGTGCCCGCCACAGCGCCCGGCTAATTTTTTTTTGTATTTTTTTAGTAGAGACGGGGTTTCACCGTGTTAGCCAGGATGGTCTCGATCTCCTGACCTCGTGATCCACCCGTCTCGGCCTCCCAAAGTGCTGGGATTACAGGATGTTGGGCACCTTCTTGTATAACTGATAGGCATTTTTGTCTTTTCTATAGAGGAATATTTATTCAAGTCTTTTGTCCATTTTTAAATCAGGTCTCTTGTTTTGTTTTGTTTGTTTTTGCTACTGAGTTGTGTGAGCTCTTTACAAATTTTGTATGTTAACCCCACATCAGGCATATGTTTTGGAAATATTTTCTCCCAATGTGTAGGCTGCAACCGTGTATAGCAAAGACAATTCTGAAGAAAGCTTACAGCCGAGGACTGTATACTGGCAAAATTCTGAGTAGCTGGGAGGTTACATCCTTTATTCCTGAAATCTAATCTGAAGAGGAAGTATAGTTTCCCAATACAGAGTTCAATTTCATTTTTCTTACAAAGAAATAATCAGATTACTTAAAAGACTAAAGAGAGAAAGACACAAGTAAATGAAGCTCTGTTAAGTTTTATTACAGACACATGTGTACAGTGTTCGCCAATCACACCATAAGCAATGAATCTTAAGGCAAAAGAAGTTTTCATATCTTGGGAATAGATAAAAGAAAATTCACTTCAATGACTGGATATTATAAGCCATTCATGTGTAGTTTGGGATTATTATTAAAACATCTTGTCATGCACTATCACCATTGAATTGTGTCATAATCTATTTGACAGAATATTTTTTCTTAAAAGTATATAAGATAATGCATCTTAGAATCAATGCCATAATACATTTGATGAAGTAAGTTATATGTGAATGCTATTTTTAAAATGTAAACACTATAAGATGTAAAATGAAAGGAAAGCATCCAGTTTCTCTTCCTTTCTTGTTCGTTTTTCTTACTAATAGTTTTCAAGAGACTATTTTTTCTTCAACATTTTGTTTTGTAAATTTTCAATTCTATAGGACAAGTGACACATACTACAGCGAGAGCACTCCTATAATTTTTATCTATGTACACACTCATACACACACACAAACACACACGGACACATTTGTGAGAGGAGAGAAATCATTTAAAATTATGTTGCAGATATCTTAAAAGTCTACCAATATTCAACATGTATCTCCTAAGATAAAGACACACAAAACACCATTACCACACCCAAAATACTGAAACAATAATCACATTTAAAATACAATATGTATTAAAATGTCTTCAAATTCACAAAAGTATTCTGTAGAGCTGCCCTCCACCCATTAAAAGGAAATAGTACTGAACACTTGTTAACAATGGCAAGACATATTTAATTTGAGCCATTGCAGTAGGAGAAGAGATTCAGTACAAAACTGAGCTCAGCTTCAAATACAGCAAGGGAAGCTGGGGATTAATAGCCAAAGGGCAAGGTGAACAGAAAATTACTAAAAAGAATTTGATTAGATATCAAGGGTAGGGGAAGAGGAACTTGATTAGATATTGTGGCAAAAAACTCAAACTGTTTTTCCTCTGCTCTCTCAGCACAACAATAAACACAGAAGACTTCTGTGACCAAATATTGGTGGGGTGGGGGGTGGTTCTTCCTATTTCAAGCAAGCCATCAGTTCTGCAACAGACACCAACTGAGTGTCCTTCAATTCAATTTTTATACTATTTATCTGGAAACAGCATCAGGTTCTGCAGGTTGATTGCTCCATCCCAAGACTGCCCCACACTTCAGATACCAACAGAAAGTCAGGTCTCTGGAACTTCTGACTCATCAGCATCAAGTTGATGGTCCCACGATCTCTTCTTTGGGTTTGATTAATTTGCTAGAGTAGCTCACCGAATTCAGGGAAATACCTATGCTTGACATTTTATTATAAAAGATATTACAAAGGATAGACACAAAGAGACGCATAGGGAAAGATATAGTGGATAGTGGCATTGAGCCTCCGTGCCCTCCCCAGGTATACCATCCCCCAGGAATCTCCATGTGTTCAGCTATCTGGGAGCTCTGCTAACCCTGTCCTCTTGGGCCTTTTATAGAGGCTTCGTTGGATAGGCATGAGTGAAAACCAAGCAGAAATGTAATTAGGCAAAAAGGGTTTGATCTAATATTGATAGACTTGAGTGGGGAAGCCCAGCAAGGTCTGTCTTCTGAGATTCCTCTGGTCTCTCCATGCGGCATTTCTTCCTCCAGCATATGAAGCAGGACCCTCTCTGGAATAATGATCTTATGACTCAACTCACAGTCATGGATTTGTCATCTATTTATTATTTAGCCACATAATACTGACCCCTTTGCCATCAATAGTTACTTCACTATTGTCTACTTAATTTTCTTAGGAACCTCTGGCACCCATTCTGTAAGTTTTAGTGTGTTATTTTTCTTGGTCTTACCAGTAGGTATCAATGGACTCACTTCATCATCAAGTGGTTTTATATGATTTACTGAATGAAATTTCAAGGAGTAAAGCTATATAGTTATTTTACCAAAAATGACAATCAAATTGACAGTTGAGATAGCAATGGCAACTATGCCATGATTGCCATCTGTCCGTGAGCAATCGCAAGACATCATTAGATTGTAAGACACATTCTACTTCAAATGAGTTATAATATGAAAAATAATTATGCATCTTAAAATAGATGTAATACCCTATATTACTCTGTGCTTATTATTAGGTATTAAACTCCTTTGACACTACTTCTATATGTGGTAAGACTTAGGGATCTTGCTACATATTTGTTCCAATGAACAGTAGTATATTTTAAGACATCATTTCATGAAACTTCTTTTTTTCCCTAAAGGTGGAAAGCAACTGAAAGTTAGATACAAGATATAGACAATTACTGATGAAAATGTCAGCTTTATTACCAATGCAGATGATAAGAGAAAAACCACAGATATTTGGTCAAAAGACCTTCACAGTAATCTCTACATACCACTTTCCTCTCCTCCTAAGTATAGACCAGAACTATAAAAAAATTATGTAAAGATAGAAATGCCCCATAATTCCAGTCTCCAATGTGATAGCCACTAGCCATATGTGGCTAGGGAGTGCAGAAAAAGGTCTAGTGTAAATGTGGAATTGAATTTTTTTTTTATTTAATTTTACCTGGTTTAAAAATAAATAGGCACATTTGCCAAATGACTCTTATATTGAACAGTGCAGGTCTAGAATATGCCATTAGTTCTATGCAATTAATAACCATGGACCAATGGATACCATCTACCATGAGGGGACCTTCTTGTCTTAGGAGAAGAATGAATAAGCAATAGATTGAGAATAAATTTATTTATATATCTGAAGGTTGTCTGCATGGAATATATCCTATGGAAATTTGAGGTTATAGAAATATATGAATTCCTTTGTTACACATAGCCATGAGTGCTGACACAATATATGAAATAACTCATTAGGCCTCAATAGCAGTAGTATGAATAACATCTGGCATATAGTTTTCTATTGCTACCTAACTATATTACCAATACTTAGTGACTTAAAACAACACACATTTATTATCTCTCAGTTATTGTGGGTGGAGGTTCTTGTCATGACTTTATTGGGTGTTCTGCAAGGCTGCAATCATGGTGTTGACCAGGACCGAGTTCTCATCTGAAAGCTCACCTGGGAAAGAAACTGATTTCAAGCTAATATGGTTTTCAACACTATTCAGTTTCTTGCAGGCTGTTAGATTAAGAGCTTCAATTTCTTTCTGACTTTCAGCCAGAGGATGCTTTCAGTTTATTCCCATGTGGCTTTCTCCATAGGGCAGCTCACAACATGGCATCTCTCTTCTTAAAAGCCAGCAAGGGAGAGAGTGATTCTGATGCATGTTCAAGATTGATGATCACTGGATTTTCCCCATTGTATTGAAATGCTAACCGTGTCATATATGTGTAAGAGATTGCTAGTTATCTATCAAGATGTGTTATCCCGTTCTTTTATAGTTTGATATCCTCCACTTCTCAGCAAGTTACATGACTGCCTAAATATAAATATTTCATTTCGGGCTGGTCTTGCACTACATGTGGCTAAGTCAAATTCTAGGTGAGTATGTAGACTTCTCTGAAAGTGACCTTAAAAGGATGGGGCTTTGCCCTTATTTTTCCATTTTTTCTTTCTTGCAGACTGTGATCTAGGAGGGATGAATGAAACAGAAGCAGCTGCCTTGGATCATGAATGACCTTGAGAATTGAGACCACACAATACGAAAAAAATGACATAGAAGGAGTCAATATCACTGACACAGTAGCATTGCATACCAGCCTTAATTTTTTTTTTCCTCCAGATGAATGAGGAAAGTAACATTTCCTTTTTAAAGCCACTGGTATTTTGGGTCTCTTGCAGTAAAGCTTAATCCTAACATTAGATATGTACTTGGATCTATTTCCCTCTAATCTTTAACTTTCAAAGTTCTATTTTTCTATTTCTGTCTCAGAGTCATATCATATCACATGGACTATATTTGTAAAGTAAATTTTTACATCTGGTGAGGCAATTCTCTCTCCTTTTTAATCTTATTTTTAAGACAATATTTACTTGAAATTTAAAGTAATTTTTTGTCCTTCACCCACTTTTTGATGGGATTGTTTGCTTTTTTCTTGTAAATTTGTTTAAGTACCTTGTAGATTCTGAATATTAGACCTTGGTCAGATGAATAGATTGCAAAAGATTTCTCCCATTCTGTAGGTTGCCTGTTCACTCTGATGATAGTTTCTTTTGCTGAGCAGAAGCTCTTTAGTTTAATTAGATCCCATTTGTAAATTTTCAGTTTTGTTACAATTGCTTTTGGTGTTTTAGTCATGAAGTATTTGCCCATGTGGCCAACAAACATGAAAAAAACCTCATCATCACTGGTCATTAGAAAAATGCAAATTGAAACCACAATGAGATACCATCTCATGCCAATTAGAATGGCGATCATTAAAATATTAGGAAACAGCAAATGCTGGCAAGGATGTGGAGAAATAGGAATGTTTTCACATTGTTGGTGGGAGAGTAAATTAATTCAACCAGTGTGGAAGACAGTGTGGCAATTCCTCAAGGATCTAGAATCAGAAATACCATTTGATCCAGCAATCCCATTACTGGGTACATACCCAAAGGATGATAAATCATTCTACTATAAAGATCCATGCACACGTATGTTCATTTCAGCACTGTTTACAATAGCAAAGACATGGAACCAACCCAAATGCCCACCAATGATAGACTAGATAAAGAAAATATGGCACATATACACCACAGAATACTATGCAGCCGTAAAAAAGAATGAGTTCATGTCCTTTGCAGGGACATAGATGAAGCTGGAAACCATCATCCTCAGCAAACTAACACGGGGAACAGAAAACCAAACACTGCATGTTCTCACTCATAAATAGTAGGTGAACAATGAGAACCCATGGACAGAGGGAGGAGAACATCACACACCATGGCCTGTCAGTGGGTGGGGGGAAAGTGGAGAGAAAGCATTAGGACAAATACCTAATGCACGTGGGGCTTAAAACCTAAATGACGGGTTGATAGGTGCAGAAAACCACCATGCACATGTATACCTATGTACCAAATATGCACATTCAGCACATGTAGCCCAGAACTTAAAGTAAAATAAAAAGAAAAACATAATAGTAATATTTTTATGAAGATTCCCAAAATAATAACTCCATTGAGTTCATTACTGGATGCAGTAAAGAAACGTATTACATTACAAGGTCTTCATATTTTGATGATACTATGTTTTCTCATCTGAGACCATGGCTTGTTCTTCCATTTAGACAGATTTGTTTTTATGTTTTCTATTAAATTTTATAGATTCATGTAGATTTTGTCCCTTTTTTTTGAATTTATTACAAAGTATTTGATGGTGGTGTTATTAGTGTGAATGAGATATTTTTCTTTTCTGTTTTTAGTAGGTAGTATACCATATATATATATTGATTTTTATGATAAAAAGTCGATCACAAAAAATTAGTAATTGTACCATCAAATTGTCTTAATTCTAATACTAGAAAGAAGTGTCTTTTGAATTAGTAGAATACTTTTATTTTTGAGTTTTAAAAAATTTTTTCAACATTTATGCTGAATGTTTCATTTGCTTATTGCATTGCATTAGCTAAAATCTCCAAAAAACATTGTTGACTAATACTGAGGATGGCAGCTATCAATCTTTTTCTGACAGCAATGAAAACTTGTATTTCATTATAAACTATGTTGGCTCCTAGTTTTGTTGCAAAATGTGTTTATCAATTTTCGCAGTTCCTTTTAATTTCTACCTATCTAAATTTTTATTTGAGTTGAATGTTTATTTTGACATCTATTGATGCAATCATATATTTTGCCTTAAATTTATTAATAGAGTGAATTATTTAGACAGATTTTCTATTAAAAAAATCAAATTTTGCATTTAAGAAGTAAAACCTATCCAGACATCATGGTATTATTCTCATTTATTCCTCAATTTGATTGACTAAGATTTGTTTCAAGTTTTTTCACTTACGTTTTTAATTACATTTGCTACCATTTTCTCACTTTGTACTACTGTTTTTAGTTTTAAGCAGAAAGATTTTGTTAGTTTCATATGATGAACTATGGAGATTTTAATAGTTTTTTACAGATGGAATGAGTTTGGATAATATGGAAGTTTTCTTAGAAGAAAACACAAGGGAAACGCCTCTTGACATTGGCCTTAGCAATGATTTCTTGGATATAACACCAAAAACACAGGAAACAAAAGCATAGACAAAGGAAAGTACATTAAACTTAACAGCTTCTGCACAGCAGAAGAAACAGCCAGCAAAATAAAAATAATAATAATAATAAAAAAAAGACACCTATGGCATGCGAGGAAATATTTGCAAGCCATGTACCTGATAAAGGCTTAATATCTAAAATATATAAGAAACTCCTACAACTTAGTAGTAGACATAAAACCAATAAACTTATTTAAAAATTAGTAAGACATCTGAATAAACATTTCTCCAAAAAAGACATAGAAATGGACAACAGGTATATGAGATTGTGCTCAACAGGAAAATGCAAACCAAGACCATAAAAAAAAAAAATCACCTCACATCTCCCAGGTTGGCTATTATTAAATATAAAAGAAGGAAAATAAAATAAATGTTGATGAGTATGTAGAGAGAACAAACCCTTGTACACTATTGGTATGAATGTAAATTGGTATAGCTACTTATAGCTACTATGAAGGATTCTCGAAAAATTAAAAATAGAACTACCATATGATCCATCAATACCACTTCTGAATATATTACCCTAAAGAATTGAAATCAGAGTTTTACAGAAATATCTGCACTCTTATTTCAGCACTGTTATAATGATCAAGACATGGAAAATACCTAAATGTCCATCAACACATGAATGGATAAGGAAAATGTGACCTATACATAAAATGGAATATTATTCAGCCTTAAAAAAGAAGGAAATCTTACCATTTGCTACAACGTAAATAAACTTGGAGGATATCATGCTATGTGAAATAAGACAGACACAGAAGAACAAATACTGTATTAGTTCATTTATATGAGTTATCTAAAACAGGCAAATTCATAGAGGCTAAAAATAGAATGGTGGTTACCAGGGGCTGGGGTATAGTGAGGATAAGGGACATGTTGGTCAAAGAGTACATGTTTTCAGTTAGGATATATGAATGAGTCCTAGAGATCTATACAGAATAGCACATGTAGTTACCAATATTGTATTGTGTAATTAAAAATTGGTGAAAATAGTAGATCTTATGTTAAATATTCTTATCACAAAAAAGAGGGGAAACTTTATAGGTTTCGACTAAGTTTATGACATTGTTTATCGTGATAATTTTATAGGCATATACTTATCTTCAAACCTACCAGGATGTATACACAAAATATGTACAGCGTTTTTTGTACATGAACCAAATCCAAATAAAAAATAAGAGTTTTATGGTTTTATGTGCCCAAACTGTTATATGTAATCGAATAGCAAAATAATCTAAGCCTGATCTGTTTTAAATAAATTGGTTTTAAATAGCCTTTGCTCTGTCTTCTGAGATCACTTTAATGTCTAGATATTCACCATTTCCTCAGTCAGTTTTGGTAATTATATTTGCAGTGAAATAAATTACTTTTTCCAGATTTTAGATTCATATTAATTTTTTACAATGTTAATTAACACATAATTGTACATATTTATGAGATGCAGTGCAATATTTTGATACATACAATCTATAATGATTACATCAGGGGAATTAACCTATCCATCACCTCAAACATTTATTATTTCCTTGTGTTGGAATGTGATGATTCTTTTATTCTAGCTATTTGAAAATATATAATAAATTGGCCAGGTGCTGTGACTCACGCCTGTAATCCCAGCACTTTGGGAGGGTGAGGCAGGTGGATCACAAGGTCAGGAGATAGAGACCTTCCTGGCTAACATGGTGAAACCCTGTCTCTACTAAAAATACAAAAAATTTAGCCAAGCTTGTTGGCACACATCTGTAGTCCCAGCTATTCAGGAGGCTGAGGCAGGAGAATAGCTTCAACCTGGGAGGCAGAGGTTGCAGTGAGCTGAGACCATGCCACTGTGCTCCAGCCTGGAAACAGAGCAAGACTCTGTCTCAAAGAAAAAAACTGCTGGGTCTGACCCACTGACCCTGGCTGAACAATGGATGAATAAATGCACTCAGAAACAGATATCCAGTGAAAGAGTGGGCTAGGGGATCTGACCACTTACAGACCCCAAGGAGGTGCTGTAAAGAGTCAGCAGCCAGGCCCTGACCAGCTGGTGCTGTGGGCATTTATTCAGTATAGATTTAATGACAAAGGCTTGAGTCAACACACTTGTGGCTAATTGTGTGTGGATGATTAAAGGCCAGGTTTCTGGAGACATGAGTAAACAAGCTATTCGGATAAATTCCCCTGCATTCTTTTGTACCTACTTCTGGCCCTTTGCCCCAGGATAAGAGCCAGGGCCTTCGGCTCATTCTTCCCCAAAGCTTTGTGAACCCCTTCCTACAATTTCTCCCACCACCCTGATAGATGTCCTACAAAATGCAGTAAATTATAGTTAATTATAGTACCCTATAGTACTATAGAGTTCTAGAACTTATTCCTTCTATCTAGCTGTAACTTGTATTTTCTTAACCAACATCTTCGTATTCCTTGCTCTTCCCTTCCCAGCATCTGGTAACCACTATTGTACTTTCTACTTCAATGTGAGCAACTTTTTTTTACCTCCAATATGTAAGACAGAATATGCAGTATTTATCTTTCCATCCGTGCCTGGTTTATTTCACTTAACATAACGTCCTCCAGTTCCATCCATGTTGCCACAAATGAAGGATTTTATTCTTATGGCTAAATAGTATTTCATTGTCTATATATACCATATTTTATTTACCCATTCATCTGTTGGTGGATACTTAGGTTGATTCCAAATCTTGGCTATTGTGAAGAGTGCTGCAATAAACATGCAGTACATCTCTTCAATGCACTGTTTTCCTTCCTTTGGATACATACTCAGTAGTGGAATTGCTGGTTAATATGGTAGTTTCAGTTTTAGTTTTTTTGAGGAAACTCCATATTATTTTCCATATCAGGTGTACTACTTTACATTTCTACCGACAGTATGAAAGCATTCCCCTTTCTCCATATTATCATCAGTATTTGTTAGTTTTTGTCTTTGATAATAGCCATTCTAACAGTGGCAAGATAATATTTCCTTGCAGTTTTGATTTGCATTTCCTGATAATTAAGAATGTTTTTTTTTTGTTTTTTTTTTTGAGGCGGAGTCTTGCTCTGTCGCCAGGCTGGAGTGCAGTGGCCGGATCTCAGCTCACTGCAAGCTCCGCCTCCCGGGTTCCCGCATTCTCCTGCCTCAGCCTCCCAAGCAGCTGGGACTACAGGCGCCCGCCACCTCGCCCGGCTAGTTTTTTTGTATTTTTAGTAGAGACGGGGTTTTCACTGTGTTCGCCAGGATGGTCTCGATCTCCTGACCTGTGATCCGCCTGTCTCGGCCTCCCAAAGTGCTGGGATTACAGGCTTGAGCCACCGCGCCCGGCCTAGAATGTTGAGCATTTTTTAATATACTTGTTGTCATTTGTACGTCTTTTGAGAAATGTCTATTCAGATTATTTGTGTATTTCGTAATTGAATTATTTGTATTTTTTGCTGTTGTGTTCTGTTTATATCCTGAATATTAATCTCTTGTTAGATAAATATTTTGCAAATATCTTTTTTTCCATTCTTCAGGTTTTGCCTTCACTCTGTGGATTGTTTCCTTTGCTGTGCAGAAGTGTTTTTGTTTGATGTAACACCATTTGTCTGTTTTCCCTTTTGTTGCTTGTACTTCTGAGGTCTTACTCATACATTTTTTTTTTCCAGACCAGTGTCCTAAAGCAATTTACCTGTTTTTCCTCCTAGTTGTTTTATAGTTTTGATTCTTATGTTAAGTCTTGAATCCATTTTTAAAATGTTTTTAGAGATGAGAGGTGGGGTCTCACTCTGTTGCTCAGAATGCAGTTCAGTGACTAGCCAGCCACAGGTACAATCATAGAGCACTACAGCTTCAAGCTTCTAGGCTCAAGTGATTATCCTGCTTCAACCTCTTGAGTAGCTGGGACTACAAGCTTATGCTACTGTACCTGGCTTTTTAATCCATTTTGAGTTGATTTTTGTATGAGGTGAGGGACAGGAGTCTAGTTTCATTCTTCTGCATCTGGATTTCTTGTTTTCCCAACACCATTTATTAAAACGACTGTCCTTTCCGTAAGGTATGTTATTGGTGCCATTGTCAAAAGTCAGTTGGCTGTCAACACATGGATTTATTTCTAGATTCTCTATTCTGTTCCATTGGTATATTTGTCTCTTTCTATATCAGTACCATGCTGGTTTTAGTTACTTCAGCTTTGTAGTATATTTTAAAGTCAATTTTGCTAATTTATATTTGAAATAAAGTAATTTCCTCCAGATTTCAAAATTTCTTGAATAATGTTCCACATTTTAAATGCTTTAGTAACTTCAAAATATGTGAGTATATAGTCTTTCTCATCCCTTATTTGACATGTTTTTAACTGTTTTTCTTATCTTACTCTTCAGTTTCCCATTTCATTCTTATTTTTCAAGAATTAACTTTTGTTTTCGCTTGCCATTTCTTCAAATTTTAAAAACAAATTTTAGAGAATTTATAGTTCCAAAAAAGTAGCATGAGAGGTTTTCCTCAAAACAAGAACCATAACTGGTATAAATTATTTAATAACAAATAGAGTGTCTGAAAATTATTCTAGAGGCATGCTGTAAATTTGAAAACAAAAACTTTTTTTCAAGAAAATTTACTAAATCTTGGCAAGAACAGAGCATGCTTGTGGCATTTGAGCTATAACCCACTCACTCACCTGAATTCCAGCTCATAATAACAGGAGGCATACTTATGGCGGGGTCATCCAAGAACTCAGGGTTCTCTCTCCCTCACCTTCCAGTCTAGAGTTACAGTATATTCCAGGGATGAGGAGGCCACCACCACTTCTTTTTCTGTCAGCTCTGTGTTACATACAGATGCTCTATTACAAACAATGGCATCTAAAAGATCTGAGACTCTCTTCTACCACCCAGTCACCACTCATATATACAAGCTCTTCCCCAGGTGTGGAAGATGAAGGATGCAGGGACCCATTTGTCTTCACTTCAAATTAATCCTACAGTGAGGATTTCACACTAAAGAAGGCAAACTGAGATAATCAGAAGCTACCACCTACCACCTTGGTCAGGAAGCAGGTGTGTCTCTATATAGTAATGAGTTGCCGTCATCATAGCAAGTTCTGGAGAAGTGGCTCAAAAATTTAACACAGGGAAGGAGGCAGGTTGTAAGAGCAGAAAACTGTGAAGCTCATCCAAAGTTATAAGACTACGTTTAGAACAGACTGTGCAGAAGTTCAAGCCTAGGAGTAAGTTGAAAGTAATGGTCATAAGCAATTAAGAGGAGACTTTTGGCTCCATGAGAGCAACAAGACAAACTGTAGACCATGTAGAACTTTACCAGACAACCAGAGGAAACGGGAGCTAATAAGACACCTCCTGGGATTATAAGAAACGTCAAAGACCATCCTCAAAAACTATACCTATAAAGGGAACAGCACTTAATTTAATCAATCAGTGGAGTAATGTATGCCTTTGAGTATTGTTAAACCCAATAAAGGAATCAAATGGGAAGTTGAGGCTTATTTCCCAAATTTGATGGAAAACAATCTGGTGAACATTCAATTAAATGTTGCAAGGTAACATTGTCTTCTGAATGGTGTATCCCAAAGATTCACACCCACATACATAATAGTGAAACTGTTGAAAGCCCTATGCAAAGAGAAAATCTTGAAAGCAGCAAGAGAAAGAAAACTCATCATGTACAGGGGAACCCCCAAAAGATTAACAACTGAATACTCACTGTAAACATGAAATGGAATGATGTATTTATAGTGCTAAAATAAAAAAAAGCTATCAACCAGGAATTTTAAATCTTAGCAAAACTATACTACGAGAATAATGGCAAAGTAACAATATTTCCAGGTACACAGAAACTGAAAGAAAACATTGCTGGCCAAGCACAGTGGCTCACAGCTGTAATCCCAGAACTTTGGGAGGCCGAGGCAGGAGGATCACCTGAGGTCGGGAGTTTGAGACCAGCCTGACCAACATGGAGAAGCCCCGTCTCTACTAAAACCAAAAAATAGAAAATTACCCGGACGTGGCGGTGCATGCCTGTAATTCCAGCTACTCAGTATTCTGAGGCAGGAGAATCGCTTGAACTCAGGAGGAGGAGATTGCAGTGAGCCAAGATCATGCCATCGCACTCCAGCCTGGGCAATAAGAACAAAACTCCATCTAAAAAATAAATAAATAAATAAATGCTATCAGCAGACCCACCTAACAAAAAATACTTAAAGAAATTCTTCAGTCTGCAAACAAGTGACTCCAGGAAGAAATGCGAATTAATTTTAAAGCATATAGAGTGCTGGTAAAGGTAACTATGCAGGTATTGTAAAAGACAGTATAATAGCATATTTCTCCTCCTTAATAGTTTTAAAAATCAATTGCATAAAAATGTATATAAATTATTGTTATGTGTACAATATACAGAAATTCAACATATTTTCCAATAGCAGCACAAAGCAGGTGAGTAGGAGCAAAGTTGCATTGAATTAAGGGGAGAACACCAAGGTGGTAGCTCAGACCCACAGGAACAAATGAAGCAGAAATTTTGATAAGAATCTTGATATAATGAACTCTTTAAAGATGTATTCTATTCTCATCTCTCTTCTTTAAAAAACATAAAATCACATAAATTAAAAATTGTGACAACGTATTTTTGGATTCATAACATATATAGCTGTAGTAACAATAATAGTACAAAATGTGGGGAAAATAATAGAGTTCTATAGGAATAACATTTCTACTTGTAACTTATTTTGTATAAATTTGAAGTAGATTTTCATAAGTTAGGATGAATAGTAAACTCTAGAGAAACTACTAAAAATACTCAAAAATATATTGGAGACATCATTGAAGGAATTAAAATGTTACAATAGACAATATTTACAGAATGCCAAACAATGTAGTAAAAAAAAGAACAGAGCCACAAAAAAGAGATGAGACATATAGAAAACATCAAGTTAAATGCCAGCTATAAACCCAATTAGATCAATACAATCAATGATTGTAAATTGATTAAAGAATCAAATACAATGGCAACGATAGGGTTTTTCATCCCCAAGGGGTCAGATTAGCAGTATTGTTAGCATGCCTCTCCCACTTGTAAAGACAAAATAGTGTGTAGAGGTTCAGGTTTTGAAATTTTTTCCAAGAAGCAACACAAGAAATTAACAGAAAAACTGAACAAAACCACAGACTCTTTGAGAGAAGCAGCAGGCAGCAGCCTACAATATGAACCAGAATGAAAACCGTGAGTCTCCACTGCATGAACTACGGAGAGACTGCTGCTAAGACACACATTCCCACAAAGTAGCTGGGCAATCCAGGCCATGGGGGAAGGCGTAACTCTATCCAACACTGGAACTGATTTAGTGAACAGGAGGGAATATATGAGAAGCAGCATGCTCTGTTTGCACTCTCAGAATCCAGTGAGGATGGAGAGAAGCCATTTCTGTTCCTACCTCACAGAGGACCTCATGGAAGTCCGCCAGCTGGCTCAGGGTGCAGTCCAGAGACACTCCCAACAGAGATTTGCCATGTAATCTTGAGTGGGGATGAACACCATTGCCCAGAACCGAGGGGTGAGCAGGAAGTGTGCTACAGCCATAGGAGCAGGAGTTCCATGACCCTGGGTGTCCCTGCTTCATGGACATATAGAGAGGGGCATGGCCTGAAAGCCACAGTTTCAGTCTTCCCAGGAAAAGGCTTATGGCCTCGGGCAGTTCTGAGTTCTGAGCTCAGCCTTCCTGGAATCCAGATAGCTGTTGTTGGCATCACACTCTGGATATGAGAGCTGCCTTGCCAAGTGTGTGGTAGCTGAGTGGAGCTTACTGCCACCTGCTATACCCTGCTCCTCGTGCAGATTCTTCTGTGCAGCAGAGGTAGTTGTGCTCCTCCCTGGAACATTATTCCAGCAGCTGGGGAGCTGCCATCTAATCTCCATTAGGACAACTGCTTGTGGCTGCATGTCAGGAGCCAGAGGACAGCCCTCCCTGTCCCACCCCCAACCTGGCTTTGCCCTTTCACCACCCTGGTAGTGTAAAATGATGGATGGGGATATTTGGGAGATCCATTGCCCTGCTTATTGCCTGAGGCACCAGAGTACCTCCCCTGGGTAACATAAGGCAAAAACACATTCTATTGCTCTCGCTGCAGGCAGTCCTCTTTTGCAAGTGCCACCTCCTGGCTGGAGGCCAACCAGCAAAGTCCATTACATCTGCAGGCACAGTAACACAGCACTCAAGAAGAAGAAGACATTTGCATGACCTGAGCTATTTCCAATGCCTGCATCACCCTGATGAACCAAGAGTTCTTGAGTCTATGCATGTGGATAGTACTTCTGCTGGCATTTGAGAAAGCCAACATACTAAGCTATTTATAATTAAGGAAATCTGAGAGTCTACATCATTCACCTTCAACCTGCATCAGAGAGGGCACTTATAAACACTGCTGGGAGACTTGAGGACAGGTCACACCACCAGATCCCTTGCAGATATTTCTCAGCACCAGCCTAGAGTGTGGCAGCCCAACTGGGTAGCTAGACTCAGAGAAGCAACAGGATTCACAGTAGTCTTGCCCTCAGAGACTGCTAATCCTAGGGAATAGGGAGAATACCACATTAAGGGAGCACCCAGTTGGACAAAAGAAACCAGACCAAAGGCTTTGCATCTCTGAACTTTCCACGTGTGGGAAGTTTTCTTAAGCAGAGGCACAAGTGCAGTGCTGGGCTCAGTGAGAAAAGACTGTGTTTTGGTTCCAACAGTCAAGCACCCATCATTCTTGTGTAGGATCTAGGAGGAGGAGACTTCTTCTCCCCCTTGCCCACCACTGCAGACACTCTCAGGTGTCTACCATGGGAACTTGGCATGGGCCCATCTGCAGGCAGCCTTTCTGGAACACTTCAGGGTGACTACATCCCCAAAGGAAAAGTGCCTTACAGATTCAGGCTTGCACTAGAGGTAAAGTCACAATCTCTCTCTTCATGGAACACCAGCATTCCTACACATAAATAGAGGTGCCTGCCTTATCTGAATAGCCAGAACACTGATCAGGAATATAACTGAGAGGCAAGTTGTTTTTCTGAGGCCTGGAAGAAGAGCTGTGGTAGCTTCCTCTCTTCCCCCGTTAAAATACCACATTGCATTTTATTGAGAATTTTCATGGCAACATCTCTAAAAGCCGGGACCTCCTCCCACCTTTGGGGTATTTGCATTTACTCACCTGCTTTAGCCACTGCTGAGTTTTATCCTTGGGCAACTCCTATTGGCCTGAATCCTAAACTCTCCAATCCAGTGAAAAAAATATTGGGGAAAAAGGTTAAAAATGCACACCACTGGGAATCAAGATAAGCTTCATTAGGCCTCTGCCACTTCAGCCAAACAGGAGACAGTGAACCTTCTCGTACACCCAGCATAACACTAACATAACCAACATCAGAGAAAACCATGACAAAATTTATCTATAACCAAGGAACTCAAACTGAGACTTCTCCAGTGAACTCACCCAGAGTCAAAACTAGGTGACAATAAACTATCAACATTAATGTCACATCCTCAAGGGAAAAAATTAGAAAACCTAGTTGAATAAAAAATACATTCAAAATAATGAAAAGAAAAGGTTTACCCAAATGAGAAGATACCAAATAAGTATTTCTAGCAAGATGAAAAAACAAGGTTTTATATCATTCCTTCTCCCCAAATCACAATAACTCTCCAGGAGTAGATCCAAATCAAAATACAATCTTTGAAATACCAGATAAAAAATCAAAGTTTGGTTGCTAACTTACTCAAGAGGAACAAGAGAAAGGTTAAAACCAACATAAAGAATTTTCTTAAAAATTCAGAATCCACATAAAATTTCTAAAGCGATAGCTACTTTGAAGAAAAATCAATCCAAACTTCTGGAAATAGAAGAAACATTTAGGAAAATGCTAAATGCAATGGAAAGTTTTAACATTCAACTAGAACAAGTGGAAGAAGAAATTTCAGAGTTCAAAGACAAGACATTCAAATTAATGCAAACAGACAAAATTTTTTAAAAAAGAAAACAAATTAACAACATCTGCAGGGAAAATGGGATGATGTATAATGCCCAAATCTAAGAATTATAGGTGTTATTAGGGAAAAGAAAAAGCAAAATGTTTGACAAACCCATTTGAAGAAATAATTAAGAAAAACTTCCCTGGTCTTCCTAGAGTTTTAGACATACAATATAAGAAGCTCAAACTCCTGTGAGATTTATTGAGAAAAGGACATCGCAAACTATCTTATCAGTTGTCAGGCTATCTAAAATCCATGTGAAAGAAAAAATTATAAGAGCAATGAGACAAAAACGCCTGGTAACCTAAAAGGAAAACCATCAGACTAACTGCAGACTTCTCAGCAGAAACCTTACAAGCCAGAAGTGACTGTAGTCCTATGTTTAATCTCCTTAAACAGAATAACTGTAAGCCTAGAATTCTGTGTCCAGCAAAACTAAGTATTATAAATGAAGGATAAAGTATTTCTCAGACAGCAAATACTGAGGAAATGTGTCAATGCTATACCAGTTTTACAAGACATTCTAAAAGGAGTTTTACATCTTGAAATCAAAGATCAATACACACCAGAATAAAAACTCCTGAAAGCATAAAAACCACCAGTCTTTTAAAACAATAACACAATGTAGAAAACAAAGTAACTAGGTAAAAATCAACATGATGACTGGCACAGAACCTCTGAATTCAGTATTTATGTAGAATTTAAATGGTCTAAATGTTTCATTAAAATAATACAGATAGGCAGACTGGATGAAAATATTATAAACCAAATATCTGCTTTCTTCAGGAAATGTACCTAAGACATAAGGATTTTTATATACTCAAGGCAAAGGGATGGAGAAAGATATTTCACACAAATGGAAACAAAAGTTAGCAGGAATAGCTGTTCTTTTATAAGATAAAACAGACTTCACAAGCAACAACAGTTAAAAAAATAAAAGATGAAGATCATTATATAATGAAGAAAGGATCAACTTGATAAGTAGATATCACAATTATAAGTATACATACACTTAATCCCTGAGCTATCAGATTCATAAAACAATTACTACTAGACCTGAGTAAAGAGATAGACCACAACACAATCACAGAGGGGGACTTCAACACTCCATTGACTGCATGAGACTGATAATTGAGGCAGAAAGTCAACAAGGAAACATTGGACTTAATCTGTGCTCTAGAACAACTGGCTATAACAAACATTTACAGAACATTAGATTCAAGTACTGCAGAATATACATTTTTCTCATCAGCACACAGAACATTCTCCAAGACAAACCATATTAAAGGACACACAACACGCCTCAATACATTCTTCAATATCAATTTTTTATAGAAATATTCTATTTTTATTTCAAAATTATAAGGGAAAATAATATTGTTTTAAAGATTTATTTTTAGTTCAGGGATACATGTTCGGGTTTGTTACATAGGTAAATGTGTCATGGGGATTTGTTGGACAGATCATTTCATCACCCAGGTATTAAGCCTAATACACATTTTTATTAGTCCATTTTCACACTGATGATAAAAACCTACCCAAGACTGGGCAATTTACAAAAGAAAGAGGTTTAATGGACTTAGAGTTTGATGTGGCTGGAGAGGCCTCACAATCATGGTGGAAGGTGAAAGGCACTTCTAACATGGAGGCAGACAAGAAAAGAGAGCTTGTACAGGGAAACTCCCCCTTATATACTCATCAGATCTCCAAGGTGTTTCCATACATCTGAAATGTAGGTGATGCTTCCCAAACCACAGTTCTTGACTTCTGTGCACTGGCAGCCTCAACACCATGTGGAAGCTGCCAATGCTTGTGGCTTGCACCCTCTGCAGGCACAGTCAAAGCTCTACTTTGGACCCTTTCAGCCATGGCAGGAGTGAATGGGACACAGGGCACCAAGTCCCTAGGCCACACACAGCACAGGGACCCTGGGTCTGGCCCATGAAACCACTTGTTCCTCCTAGGCCTCCAGGTCTATGATGAGAGGGTCTATGATGAGAGGGTCTTTGTGAAGCCCTCTGAAATGCCCTCATAGCATTTTCTCCATTTTCTTGGGGATTAACATTAGGCTCTTAGTAAAATATCTAAAAAGAAATACATCCCATGTTTATTGATCGGAAGGCTTAATTGATCATAAGACATGTTAAAATGGTCAAAACTCCTCAAACTGATCAATAGTTTCAACATAGTAACAAAACTTAAGCTGGCATTACTTTTAACAAAAAAGAAAAAAAAAAGTTAAAGGCTTATTTTAAAGTTCTTATGAATTTTTTTTAAAAGATAGTTTGTACAAAATGATTTTCAAAAAGATCAAAGATCAAGCAGCCAGAGAAAATATTGATATTTCCACTGCACATAAACTAAACCAAATGTTTTGTTTCAAAGGACACTTTTAAGAACATGAAAGGTAACCAGAGAACAAAAAAAACTGCATGTCATATATCTTATAATGATTTTGTATCTACAGTATATAAATAACTCTTACAACTCAGCAATAAACATTCAAATAATTCAACTAAAAATGAACAAAGAATTTGAACATAAATTTATCCAAAGGAGGTGTACAAAAGGCCAATAAGCACATAAAAGAATGCTGAGCACTATCATCAGTAGGGAAATGAAAATCAAAAGCCCAATGAGATACCACTTAAAACTCATTACGATGGCTATAATCAAGAAGCCTGACAATACCACATGTTAGTGAAAATGTAGAGAAATGTGAACCTTATGCATTGCTGGTGGGGGTATATAATGGTACAGCCACTTTGGAAATTAGTGTTTGGTGGTTCTTCAAAGATTAGATATGAAGTTATCATTTGACCCAGGTATTGCACTCCTAGGTATGTACCCAAGAGAACTAATCATATTTGCCAATATTTTTTTTTTTTTTGAGACAAGGTTTCACTCTGTCACCCAGGCTAGAGTGCAGTAGTACAAAAATGGCACACTGCAGCCTTGGCCTCCTGGGCTCAAGCAATCCTCCTGCCTCAGCCTCCAATATAGCTGGGAACACAGGCACATGCCGCCATGCTCCCTATTTTTTTAATTTTTTTTTTTTTTTTTTGTAGAGATAGGATTTGACTTTGGTGTCTAGGCTTGTCTCTAACTCCTGGGTTCAAGCAATACTCCCACCTTGGCCTCCAAAGTGCTGGGATTATAGGCATGAGCCACGATGCCTTGCCCTCAGAAAAATTTGCACAGGATATTCACAGCAACATTACTCATAATTAAAAAGTGGGAAGAATACAAATTTCTATCAACAGAGGAATGGGTAAACATAATGTTGTTTATCCATACAATGGAATATTATTCAGCCTTAATAGTGATAAACTACTATTAAGTTGGTGCAAATGTAATTTGTGATTTTTGCATTGTTGAAATTTGTGATTTGATATTGGAATACATTCTTAAATAAGTGTGATTATGTTATACATCATTTTAATGCACATTTCTCGCTTTTTTTTGCTAATTACTTATTACTTGCTGTTTATTTTATGTTTATTTTAAACTATGGGAATAATGTTAGACAAAAAGCAAATTTGAGCGATTTTTTATTCAAGTTCAAAATAGGTCGTAATGCAGTGGAGATAAATCACAACATCAGCAATGCATTTGGCCCAGGAACTGGTAATGAACATACAGTGGTGGTTCAAGAAGTTTTGCAAAGAAGATGAGAACCTTGGAGAGGAGGAGCACAGTGGTCAGCCATCAGAAGTTGACAATGACCAAATGAGAGCAATCATTGAAGCTGATCCTCTTACAACTACATGAAAAGTTGCTGAAGGACTCAATATTGACCATTCTACTGTCGTTCAGCATTGAAGCAAACTGGAGAGGTGAAAAGGCTCGAACAAGTGGGTGCCTCATAAACTGAGGAGAAATTTTAAAAAAATTGTTTTGAAGTGTCATCTTCTTTTATTCTATGCAACAACAAACCATTTCTCTATTGGATTGTAATGTGCAATGAAAAGTGAATTTTATGTGACAACCGGTGACCACCAGCTCAGTGGTAGGACTAAGTAGAGACTCCTCAGTATGTCCCAAAGCCAAACTTGCACCAAAAAAAAGGTCATGGTCAGTTTGATGGTCTGCTGCTTGTCTCATCTACGATAGCTTTTTGAATCCCGGCGAAACCATTACATCTGAGAAGTATGCTCAGCAATTGATGAGATGCACCAAAAACTACAATGTCTGCAACCAGCATTGGTTAACAGAAAAGGCCAAATTCTCCACGACAATGCTCAACTGCATGTTGCACAACCAAGCTTCAAAAGTTTAACGAACTGGGTTACAAAGTTTTGCCTCATCCACCATATTTGACTGGCCTCTCCCCAACTGACTACCACTTCTTCAAGCATCTCGACAACTTTTTGCATGGAAAGTACTTCCACAACCAACAAGATGCAGAAAATATCTTCCAAAAGTTCATTGAATCCCAAAGCATGGATTTTTATGTTACAGGAATAAACATACTTATTTCTTGTTGGCAAAAACGAGCTGATTGTAATGGTTTCTATTTTGATTAATAAAGGTGTGTTTAAGCCTAGTTATAATGATTTAAAATTCATGGTCCAAATCCACAACTACTTTTGTACCAACCTAATAATACATGCTACAACATGAATTAACCTTGTAACATTACGATAAATGAAGAAGCCAATCACAAAAGACCACATATTGTGTGATTCCAATTATATAAAATATCCACAATTTGTAAATCTGCAACAGAAAGAAGACTATTGGTTGCCTAGGGTTTGGACAGGGAGATGTAGAGTAGTGACTTTTTTATTGGCAAAAGATTTCTTTTGGGAATGAAGAAATGTGTTCTGGAGTTAAATAGTACTGATGGTTGCACAACTTTTTGAATATACTGAAACCACTTAATTTTTCACCTTAAGCAGATGCATTTTGTGGTACATGAATTACATCTCAGGGAAAAACAGATTGCATGAAACAGAAAAAGACCTTGCGGGGGGGGGTGGCGGAGCAAGATGGCCGAATAGGACAGCTCCAGTCTCCAACTCCCAGCGCGAGCACACAGAAAACCGGTGATTTCTGCATTTTCAACTGAGGTACTGGGGTCATCTCTCTAGGGAGTGCCGGACAATGGTGCTGGTCAGCTGCTGCAGCCTGACCAGCGTGAGCTGAAGCAGGGCGAGGCATCGCCTCACCTGGAAGCGCAAGGGGGAAGGAAATCCGTTTTCCTAGCCAGGGGAACTGAGATACACAACACCTGGAAAATCGGGTAACTCCCACCCCATACTGCGCTTTAAGGAAACAGGCACACCAGGAGAATATATCCCACACCTGGCCGGCGGTCCCACGCCCACGGAGCCTCCCTCACTGCTAACACAGCAGTCTGCGGCGATCTATCCGCAAGACAGCAGCGAGGCTGGGGGAGGGCGCCCGCCATTGCTGAGGCTTAAGTAGGTAAACAAAGCCGCTGGGAAGCTCCAACTGGGTGGAGCTCACAGCAGCTCAAGGAAGCCTGCCTGTCTCCGTAGACTCTACCTCTGTGGACAGAACACAGCTGCAGTCCAATAGGGGAAGCAGCGGGGGCCGGCGCAGATGCGAACGACTCTGTCTGACAGCTTTGGGGAGAGCCGTGGATCTCCCAACGCGGAGGTTGAGATCTGAGAATGGACAGACTGCCTGCTCAGGTGGGTCCCGGACCCCTGAGTAGCCTAGCTGGGAGACATCCCCCACTAGGGGCAGTCTGACACCCCACACCTCACAGGGTGGAGTCACCCC